>NC_136408.1:256931395-258161038 GCF_051521515.1 Lactuca serriola
AAGGATTTGTGTTCGATTCCATAAACCCCATCCACCATTGAAGAAGCGACTTCTTGATTGAGATTGGGGTTTCTTTGTTTTGATTGTTTTTGCAAGATGAAGATGAAGATGAATATGAGGCTCAGAAAGCCGGTTATGGCGTTTCTTTTCTTGACAGTTCTTGCCCCCATTGTGCTTTACACTGATAAACTATCAACCTTTTGTAAAACCCCTCTTAATTCATCTAATTTCTTTTTCCATTCTTACTATCAGATCCTCCGTTTGACTAATGGGTTTTCTTTCTCTCGCAGCTACGGATGAATTCTTTCAGGAGCCTTCATCACTTCTAGTAAGCTTTCCAGTCTACTACTTTTTCCGATCTCAATTTAACCACTGTTTATTTATGTATCAATTTCCTTTCTTCAGCCATCGAATCCGGATGCCACAGCCCTAAATTTTCTTCTTCCTCAGGTGGGTTGAAGTTGAATCGAATGTTCTACTTTCCGAATTTCGATTATCTGATAAATTCTCCTTTATATTCGTTTTTTCTATCCACCAGGAGTCATCCACATCGCTAAAAGAACCTATGCGACTTGTTTATTCTGAAAATTCCACTCAATCTGATACCGAAAAGTCCAGAAGAACAAGACAGCTAAACGAAGGTTTGTTTTGTTACATTCTGATCTCAGAATCATTATTATTGATTCTTGCGCAACCTAACAGTTCTTCCAACATTGAAACTTTGCTAGAATCCAAGGGGATCGATACGAATGTTACTGGGGATAATCAGATCAATCCCATCAGGCAAGTTACTGCTAATCATAGGGCGAATGAAGAATCACCACCTGTAGAAAAGAAAAGTGAAAAGTTAAAGGTGCCTGATTTGGTAGGTTATCTTTTATTCCAGCTGTTTATGTGCTGTTTTTCAATTCGGTATTGATTGCATCCTCCATATTTAAGCTGGAAATAAATGTTTTCATAATTTTAAGGAACTAAAACAAGCACAAGCAGTTGAAGTTTCTCTGAAAGTAAGTGAAAGAAAACCTGCAAATCACAGAAACAGAAATGAGAAAAGGAAGCAAGATCAAGATGAAGTTTTGGGTGATGTTCGTGTACGTCATCTTAAGGATCAGTTGATCATGGCGAGAGTTTACCTTTCACTTTCAGCAACAAGGACGAATGCCCAATTTAACAGAGAACTCCGTATACGTATGAAAGATGTAGAAAAACTACTTGTTGATGCAACTAATGACTCTCAACTCCCTAACAAGTAAGCCCACTTTTTCTTTTTCTTTTTTTCTTAAATTATTATTTCTTTGTTTTTCTTTCCGGACAAAGTGTTAAATGATTTTGTAAAAATATTTGAGAAAATGACAATTTGTCAACTTTTCAAAAAGTTAGATCTTATAGCATCTCAAATCCAACTCCAAATCCCAATTAAAACATTTTTTTTGCACCATTTTACACAACCCAAAACCATTTTTTGCACCAAAGTGTTTATAAAGGAAAAATAGTATAACGCCACATTTATTGTTGTAATTGGTGTTAAACGTTTATGTGTACCATTTGGTCCTTCATGTTTAGTATTTCTTACTTGTAGCATTTATTGTAAATGGATATTAATTAACCATAAATATCTTAAATGTAGTATTTATGTTTCAAATTTGTTTCGTTATAATATCATTTATAAAGTTGTTATTATTATTATTTTTTTAGGTTGTAAGGTTTATTTATTTATTGGTTTTTGGTGTAGTGCTAATGAGAAGATGAAAGCAATGGAGCAAACATTGTTGAAAGGAAGGAGAATACAAGACGAGTGCAGTGTTGATGCAAAAAAATTGCGTGGGATTATTCACTCAACAGAACAACAACTGAGAGTGCAAGAAAAACAGACTTTGTTTTTGACTCATTTGACTGCTAAAACTGTTCCTAAAGGTCTCCATTGTCTCCCCTTACGCCTTTCAGCCGATTACTACTCATTAAATGCTTCCTCTCAGCAATTCCCAAATCAAGACAAATTACAAGACCCAAACCTCTTCCACTACGCATTGTTTTCTGATAACGTCTTAGCAACTGCAGTCGTTGTTAATTCCACTATTTCTAGCTCAAAGGTATGCCTTTCTGTTAATTGTTAGAGTAAGTTACACGAATGGTCCCTATGGTTTGTGGTAATTTGCACGTTTGGTCACTAATTTATTTTTTTAACTCGGAAGGTCCCTACTGTTTGTTTTTGTTGCGCGCTTGGTCCCTGTCTTACCTAAAAAGAGTATTTTGCCCTTGATTTTTTAAATAAGGTGGGGTAGGGTAGGTAAGGTAAGGTAAGGTAAGGTAATGTGAGGTGGAAGTGGGGTTGGGGGTGTGTTTATTTAAATAAATTAAAAAATCAAGGGCAAATTAGTCTTTTTAGGTAAGACAAGGACCAAGCGTGCAATAAAAACAAACTGTAGGGACCTTCCGAGTTAAAAAAACAAGTTAGGGACCAAACTTGCAAATTACCCCAAACCATAAGGACCATTCGTGTAATTTACTCTAATTGTTAGTTGTTACTTATAAAGGCCAACAACCAGATCATAAACATCTCAAAAAATCTTGCAGGATTCTTCAAAACACGTGTTCCACATTGTAACGGATAAACTAAACTACGCAGCAATGAGGATGTGGTTTCTTGCAAATCCACCATGGAATGCGACAATTGAGGTCCAAAATGTGGACGAATTCACATGGCTAAATGCAAGCTACAGTCCGGTTCTCAAACAGTTAGCCTCTCAAAAAATGATTGATTATTATTTCAAAACGAAAACCACGGAATTGGATTCCAATTTGAAATTCCGAAACCCAAAGTATCTATCCATGATGAATCATCTTCGGTTTTATCTCCCCGAGATGTTTCCAAAGCTTAATAAAGTGGTGTTTTTGGATGATGATATTGTGGTTCAAAAGGATCTGACCGGATTGTGGGGTGTGGATATGAAAGGGAAGGTGAATGGGGCTGTTGAAACGTGTGGGGAAAGTTTTCATCGCTTTGACCGTTACCTTAATTTCTCCAATCCTTTGATTGCTAAGAATTTTGACCCTCGTGCGTGTGGATGGGCATACGGAATGAATCTATTTGATTTGGAACAATGGAAAAACCAAAATATTACCGACATTTACCACTCGTGGCAAAATTTGGTTAGTTCTTGTTTTACAACTTAAAAATAAACTCAAAGTCTTTGTATTTTAACCCTATTTTTGATGGTGAGAGGACATTTACGTCTTTTTGCAGAGATAATAGATTAAGAGCGAGTCTATGTTGACCTTCTTGGGCGGGACAAAAATTTTCAATTTTCCTCCCACCTTTTTGGATGGGAATTTTTTTTTGTCCCTATCCCACTTTTAGATGTCAGAAAAAATTGCAATTTTTTTTTCCATTGACATCAATCTAGTCCGGTTCAACTCCAATGCATGCGAAACACAGTACAACCTGTTATGTCTACATAAGTAATAGACGGGAGGCATTTACATCTTTTTGCAAAGATAAGAGATTAAGAGCGAGTCTATGTCCAATCATTTTGGATGAGAATTTTTTTTTGTCTCTATCCCACTTTTAGATGCAATTTTTTTTTGTCCAATACACAGTAGAAATACAAATACAAGAGGAGGGACATAAAATAAAAGGAATGTTTTTGGTTGTGCAGAACTCGGAGAGGGAGCTATGGAAATTGGGAACACTGCCACCTGGATTGATAACGTTTTATGGGAGAGTATTTCCATTAGAGAGATCATGGCATGTATTGGGGCTTGGGTATAACCCAAATGTCAGCCAAAAGGAGATTGAAAGAGCAGCCGTGATTCACTACAATGGGAATTTGAAACCATGGCTGGAAATTGGGATTCCAAAGTTCCGAGGTTATTGGAGTAGGTTTGTGGATTATGATCACCCCTACATGCGGGATTGCAATATTACTCCTTAAAAAACTAAAACTCAAACAAAACAAAATTACTCATTCTTTTAATTCTTGATTCATATTTTGGGTTGTAATTGTATATTAGAAAACAGGTTTTTTGTTGAAGAATGTGAATACTGGTTTTTCACAATCATAAAAAGCACATGCATCGGATGATGATGATGGCTGTCATTGTCACGTGCCAATATTCCATGTGCATATGCTGATGCGGCGATCTCTTCTGTCCACACGATACCAAATGCATTCAAAATACATAAATAGTATTTATGGTTGACAATTTTTTGTCTAGATAGTTACGTTTAATGTACATATTGTTGCTTATCTAAATAACAATCCCTTATCTTCTAGTTGCTTGCAGGTGTTGTAAATTTTATAACAAATGAATCTTACTTTTGTTTTTTTTGTTCTTATAAAGAAATCGGATCAACTGTGAAATTTTGGTTTTCACAAAAACAAAAAACCAATGGTGCGTTTAGTTGCAGAAAAATATGATGTTTTCCAGAAAAATTTTCCAAGAAAAAAGGAAATTTTTAAAATGCATTTAGTTTGTCTGTTTTTTTAAAATTTTCTCGAAAAATGAAAATTTTTCGTTTTCTAAAATTACAAAAAAAGTTGGAAATTTCTGAAAAACTGATAATCATAGTTTTTTATATTTTTCTAATTCCAAATTTTTTCTAAAATATAGACATATTTATTCCTATCTATATCTACCCACTCCCAAGCCTATCTCCACATTCACACCTATCCCAACCCCCTACACATACGTAACCACAAACACACATATATACACACAACCACACCCATCTCCATAAAAACACACATACACACACATAAACACCACATTCACACACCTACCCAACCCCCTACACATACATAACCACAAACACATATGCATACACACAGCAACACCCATCCCCATAAAAACACATATACACACACATAAAAAGACACCCACACAAAACACCTACCCATCCCCACCTTACCACCGCTACCGTTTATAAAAATGAAAACCGACAGAAATATACATATCTAAACATGTTTTCTAATTTTCTAAAACTGAAAATGAAAAATGAATAAGTTTTAACTAAACGCGTTTTCTAAATTTTCTAATGAAAACTGAAAACGAAATAACAAAAAATGAAAAGGGAAAACAAAAAACGAAAATTGAAAATTGTTTTCCGTAACTAAACGCAACCCAAACCTTTCGGTTTTTAGCTTTGCATTTTGTATTTTTTTCTTCTTTAATACTTCTACGTGATGATAGAGTAAATTAAATAAACCATCCTTACCGTTTGTCGTAACTTTTTTTTTCTTCTCACTTGACGACGACCTCTTTAGTTTTGTTGTGGTCCCAAATCGATTTAAAATTAATACAACCCTTATTATTATTTTTATTTATTAAGTTAAATATATAAATTGTTACTATAGAATGTGGGTCGCACTGCCCTTATCCTTCACACCTCACCATCACCACTCATGTCTATCTTATCATTCTCTTTTCTTATAGGGCATCCACAATACATTTAACCCTTTAAACTCTTATTCAATTATAATCACCATTTTATTCTTTTTATTGAACCATTCAATTGTAACAACGTGAAATTTAAAACAATTTTTCATTTTTCAAACAGCATAAAACTCATTCAACATTCGCAAATCTCATGTTCAACAAATATCATCACGATAAAAACACATCCCAAGATCATAAAATAAAATCCTCTGCCAGTGTGTACGAATCATGCCGGCGCCTTCCCGCGATCCTCGCTAGTACCTGAAACACATATCACATAACATTGTAAGCATAAATGCTTAGTGAGTTCCCCAAAATACCACATACAATACATACGCCACTCAAGGCCATAGCTCTATGGGACCTTCCGGTCCCTGTGTCTCAGGGGACTTCCGTCCCAACCCTAGTAGACCTTCCGGTCCATACCCTTTTGACCTTCTGGTCCATATGCTGTTGACCTTCCGGTCCATAACATGATGACCTTCCGGTCCATAACATACTGCTCATAACATAACATAACACATACATATCACATATCATCTATCAAAAAATATCACATACTCTTCATAGCACATAAGACCTTCCGGTCACACATAATTACCACTTTAGGTAACGTATAGTGAGAAGACTCACCTCGTATGTTGTCTAGTAACTCACGTGCTCGGTATCCCTGAACCTCGTAACAATGACCTAGCCCCGCCTAAACACATAAGCAATCATCTCAAATTAATAACGACTCTCCAGGCTAGATTAGTCCCTTCCAATGTCCTCTCAGAAGGCTAAAAGACCATTTTACCCTTCTAATGGTCCAAAAGTCCAAGTGTTGACCAAACCCTAAAAGTCAACGGAAGTCAACTGTAGTCAGCGGTCAAACGTTGACCAGACCCGTGGAGTGCACTCGTGTGACTCGGCGAGTCCTTTTAATCCTCATATCCTCACTCGACTCGTCGAGTTAACCTTTCACTCGACGGGTTACCACTCGAAACGAATCGCGGGGCAACCCGACTCGACTCGTCGAGTTCCCTCATGCACTCGGCGAGTTTCCTTCATAGCAACGCTCAAATGACCTTCTGAGGTCAGGTCTGCTTCTCTAACCTATAGATTTGACCTCCCCATGTAACGTCCCAAAAATCTGTACCAAAATTTTTTCTTTAAATCATTACCAAAGCCATATTCATAAAACATATCATAAGTCATAACATAAATTCAGAGTATCATTTCTAAAACATATTTTCATTATCAAAGTAAAACATCCCAGGCTGACTAATCAAATGGTGTGTGCCATGCGATCACCCCGAGCTCTTCCCTCCGCTACCAGAAGTACCTGAAACCAAAATTGAAAACCGTAAGCACGAAGCTTAGTGAGTTCCCATAACCTACCACATACCCTGCATAAACACATACTGCACATACTGGGCTACACCCGCTATTCCGGGCCTCGCCCACTATGACGGCCCCGCCGCTCCAGGCCCCGCCTGGATTCGAGCCCCGCTCGGGTACAAATCTGTTTCTTTTAGGCTCCGCCTGTCTCTGGGCCCTGCCCGCTAACCACATAATACAAAATAGCATATAACACATATGTAACATCCCGAGTTTAGAAGTGCAAGTTCAGGGTTCTTGGTGTAATTAAGAAAGATCGACTCGGCGAGTCTATGGATAGACTCGGCGAGTCGAGTCGCGATTTGGTCACGTGCTAAGTGACTGACTCGGCGAGTCAGCGGCTAGACTCGGCGAGTCGGTGCCGGAATGAGAAACCCTATTTTCAGGGTTTGCACCCTATTTAAAGAACCTTATGTTTTCCCCTCAGCCTCTTTGCTGCCCATTTGAGATCCAGAAACCCTAATTCGTGAGGAAACCCCATTGTTGAGTGAATTAGAGCTCGGAGGAGGATCTTTGGTATTTGAAGCTTGAAGGTTTGGAGGATTGTATCAGGAAGCTTGGGGAGATCAGAAATCTACAGTTGTTTGGGCTCATTTAAGGGGTAAGGAACCATTTCCTTAAGCTATTTCTTCATGGATTCATGTACGGTGATTGATATGAGAACTAATTCAAGATAGAAGCTTGGATCTGAGGACGCTACTTCAAATCTAAGCTTGTGATGGTCCTATATATCATAAAGCTCTGTTTAAGAGTCATTGGTGAAGCCCTTTCGTCTTTAGTCTTAGCCCTAGAGTGTTTTGAGATTATATCACCTTGGTTCCATGTAACGTTTGCAACTTTATGTGAGGGCCAGGCTGGAGAAGAGTGGATCTATAGATTTGAGTCCCTACATGGCTTGAAAAGCCTCTGCATGGAATGAGAACTGAAGAGACTCGGCGAGTCACATGGGTGCACTCGACGAGTTGTATGAATATGTGCATGGACTCGGCGAGTTAGAAGAATAACTCGGCGAGTCTGTTGAAGATTGCCTTGGAATCTGCGAGTCTGTTCTTGGACTTGGCGAGTCTGTTCGTGGAACCCTAACCTTTTCTCTTTGAGCTGTCAATCGGTGAGTCGAGGGATGACTCGGTGAGTTGAGCAGGAAGGGACTCAGAGCTTGTTGCACTCGACGAGTCTTGGGGCGACTCGGCGAGTTGAGTCGTGGCATGGGAGTTCTGAGCATAGGAACTCGACGAGTCAACGGGTTGACTCGGCGAGTAGGGTCAACCAGGAAGGTTGACTTTGAGTGAGGACCTTGACTTTGACCAAGGGTTGACCAGTTGTCTTCCAGGGGTATTTTGGTAATTATTGGTATTTATTGGATTGGTTATTTGGTAATGATCAGTGGTGGAGTTCGTGTTGGTGGTCAAAGCAGCGTAGTCTTATTTCTTCAAGTCGGCAGTTGCAGGTGAGTTATCCTCACTATATCGACAGGGTCTAAGGCACCAAGGCCGACCCTTTATCGGATGGGAATCCGGGTAGTTGTTTGTTATGTTATTGCTTTGCTATGCCTGCATCCTGGTAGTTAGGATGGTATATGTTAGAAACCTGGTTAAGGTCGGTATCCTGGTATATAGGATGATGCTATGTTAGAGACCTGGTTAAGGTCGGTATCCTGGTATATAGGATGATGTTATGTTAGAGACCTAGTTAAGGTTGGTATCCTGGTATATAGGATGATGCTATGTTAGATGCCTAGTTAAGGTCGGTATCCTGGTATATAGGATGATGCTATGTTAGAGATCTGGTTAGGTCGGTATCCTGGTTAGGATGTTGCTATGTTATGTGATCTGCTAGATCGGTTGATTAGTTGTGAATTGCTATATGATTATATGTTTATGTGCACATGGTTGTTGGACTGGGTTGGGTTGAGGCGGGTCCTGCTTTGTGCTGTAGGCCAACATACCCAGGGCGGACCGGGTAGGCCGAAAGCCCGGTGAGCGGTCCGGATAGGCTGAAGGCCCCATGAGGGCGGACCAGACGTGCCGAGGCTCGGAGAGTGGACCAGACAGACTAAAGGCCCGGTACAGGCGGACCAGTCATACTGTAGACTCAGAGAGTGGACCAGGTGGACTGAAGGCCCGGTGGGGGCGGACCAGTCATACTGTAGACTCGGAGAGAGGGTGGACCGGGTGGACTGAAGGCTTGGTGCAGGCGGACCAGTCACACTGTAGACTCGATATGCATGGCTGTTCGGTTTATGATATGATATGTTATGTGTATGGTATTGTGGTTGGTATTTGGGGGTAACTCACTAAGCTTTCGGGCTTACAGTTTCAGTGTATTGTTTCAGTTACTTTAGGATACCGTGGCAAGGCGAAGGCGTGATCGTACCGCTCCTCATGTTTTATGATTTATGTGATATGGTTCTGGGAAATTCTCTGATGTTTAAACTATTTTGAAAACAAATGTATGAACTTAATGGTTTTGAATGAATTAAAATGTTTTAATTTGGCTCGAATTTTATGGTCGTTACAAGTTGGTATCAAAGCCTTGGTTTGTGTGAATTGGAGGAACATTTGTGTGAATCCAGTCTCAAATCAAGGAGGGATTTACAAAATGGTTTTCAAAAGGTTTTCGAAATAAGTAAAGGAGGATGTAGAGGGTACGATCAGCCAGAGCCAGTAAGTAGACCCCAAAATACCACACAAGTTAATTGTTTATGTGATATGTTAGAACAACATGCTAGTACTAGGCTAGGGATCTTCAGGAATTGCATGATAGAATTGTCTGATTTCATGATGCCTATTAGCCTAGGGTTTTTCTTATATGAAATTGACATCCTTACTATAGTTGTTTAGTGTATGCATCACGACTGTGCATAATCAAGATCTTATAGCCTGAGAATGTTTGATTCGACCTTAGGGTAGAATTGGATATTCAAAAGTCTATCGGGTCCAGCGTTAGGTGTGGCTAGTATACACTAATGCTACAGGGTCGGTGGAAGTTTCATGGATGGGTGGGTTGCATGAGACCGGTTGGTCGGTTATGGGATAGTGGTGCTCCTCTAGGGGTGGGGATGGAGTGTTTATTATGTATATGTTATTGTTAGGGTGTTGTGGCGATACTTGATACAAATATGGGTAGGTGTGGAAGGTAGTATGGGCCTGTACTACTGAAAGCATAGGACCCATACGCGTATCAAGGAAGTCACAACCCCTAGGGTTTTGTTGGGAGCTAGTTCTCGGGATTATTATGAGGAATGCCTAATATTCTTGTAGCATATTTTCAGTATGGCGATTACGAGACGTCTCGGGGCAGGATCCGGTTTGGGATCGGGATCAGGAGAGGGTGATCAGGGTGGATTGGTACCACATGAGTGTTGGATAAGGTGTCTAAGTCCATAACTATTTCTGGTATGTACTTGACCCAACCCGACATGGTCCATTTGGGTTGCATGGCACCATGCAATTGGATAGACTAAATGAGAGAAATAACACTTGTGGTTTATTAATATATTATAACTTCTAATATATTAATAATATTATTTAATTAGTTTGATCAAGAATTAATCTTGGTATTAATTAAGTGACCAAAAGATAACTAATTAAATATATGGGTTGATTATGTAAATCATCCATAACTTATATAGTGGGCTAAGAGGCTCCATGGATAATCAAGTTGGGTTGAATCCATTGGATGCCCCATGGAGGCTCCATGGGAGTTACAAACCCATGGGTCATGGAAATGAAGAGTCATGACACATTAGGGTTTACATGGTGTAACCCTAGATGTGTCAACACTATATAAAGCTCATGTGTTCTCCCAAAATCGGTTAGACAAGAAACAAGAGGGCTAGAGCCGATTTTTAGAGTGTTATACTTTCTCTCCAAGTTTACTCCATAACATTTGGTGTTGTGTGAAGCATTTGAGGCATCACACTCGGGGTGCTAGGCTCACAAGGTTTCAAGGATCAAAATCAACAACAAGGTATGTAGTTCTATCTTTTATTCAAGTTAAAATTGTTCCCCATGTATGCTAGATAGGATCATAGCCTTGGAAATCAACTTTGCATGATAATTAGACAAACATAGATCCAAGGTTATTAGGGTTGCATGTACACTTAGGAAGTGTTAGAATGCTCAAAACCCATCAGTGGTATCAGAGCCTAGGCTTGTTTGTTTGTTATTTGTGCTAAAAAATTGACACAAGTTGAAAAACTTGCTGTCTGCCTGATGAACTCGCCGAGTCCATGGGGGGACTCGCCATGTTCATGTGTATCTTCATCCTACTCGGCGAGTAGGTTAGTGCACTCGGCGAGTAGGAGCCACATAATGTAGATTTTCGACTTTTGCTGCTGGAAATGGACTAGAAACATTACCCTAAAATGTTTTGGTGTTATAAAACTTGTTTTAGATGGAGTAATGTTTGTTCTAATCCATTTACAATGGAACATATCATTTTTTCATGATTATATGTGTTCATATGGTTTTGAAACTTTGATATGGATATTCATGTTCTTGATCTTATGAATTTAGATGATCATAGGAATTACTTGTAACCTACTTGGTAGTTTAATTCTTGATCATAATGTGTTTTAATGGAGTCCATAACTTGTCCTCAAGTTATGGAAAACCAAGAGTCACACTTGAATTAAAACCATTAAAAGAACACAAGAGTTAGAAAAATGAAGAGTCTTCATTTTAAATACTCTAATTAACTCATAAGTTACAAGAAATGAAAAGTTTTGAAAGTTTACAAAACTTGCCCTCAAGTTTTGGAACAAGTAAAGTCTTGATAAAACTTTAGTTCCAACCCTTAGTTTTTTAAAAAGTTAAAATTCTACCCTTATACTTATAGTATTATGATTTAATAATTATATATATATATATATATATATATATATATATATATATATATATATATATGTATAAGATTAAAGTCGTCTTACCGCTAGTACGCCTCATTCATGAAGCCGGTCTATAAGGTGGGTATAAGGTTGTTGCCTATAAAATGGCAACTTAATGGGTGTCCACTCTCACCCACCGCTTGCTTGACCGGTGGAGGGTCGTTAGCCGAACGGGTAAGACAAGGACTTATAAATTCTCATTAAAAGTATAATGATTATTATAAAGTAACTAATTTTTTTATAAATTCCCAATCTTAGTTACTTTAGGAAAATGTGAATAAGGTGCTAATCCATGAAATTACACTTTGCACCTTGCTTAAGTCGTTGGTGGAGCGTGTGTGGTTTACCGGCACACTAACTTGGCCTTAACAAGGAAGGCAAAGGGTGACTTAAGGTTTTTCATGAGGTCGGAAGGAGCGCGTGTGGTTTACCGGCACAACGATTAAGTGAAAAACATTAAGGGTACCAAGTAATTTGCATGGTTACTTCACACCTTGTTTTGTGATCCTCGGTATCCCAGTCACAAAACATGAATTGTACACTCGAGATTAAAACATGCCATTGAAAAGTTCAATGAATGTCAAAGAATCTAGGAATTTCTAAAAGCCAAATAAAACCTAATAATTTATATTTCGTTTTCATGGTGGAAATTGGTGAATCGTCATTCACCTACCTTTCAAATATGTTATAACTTGGATTACGGCATCCCTCTTCTAGGTTATAATATATTGTGATTGGATCCTAGCCTTAATATTACATTTGGGTGTTTTATTAAGGACTATCCCTATATCTAAACTAAACCTTTTTCCTTCCTTTTCAGATGTCTTCCAACAATGCTACTCCTGGCTCAAACCCTACAAGCTCATTCTCTCTCATGAATCTCTGTGGGAGAGTCATCTTTGATGGATCCAACTTTACTGATTGGATCAGAAACATCAGGATGGTCACTCGTTATGAGAACAAGGAATATGTTCTTGACAAGGAGCTCAAGGTGCCTGAGCCAACTGCTATTCCTGAGGAGTTTGCTGAATATGAGGCACATGAAAGAGATGCTACCAAAGTGGTATGCATCATGATGGCCAGCATGAAAGCCGAACTCCAAAAGTCCTATGAGGACTACTATCCTTTTGAGATGCACCAGGATTTGATGGACCGCTACCATCAGAGTGCTCGTCAAGAGCGATATGAAATCATCTCCTCTATGATCACAACCCGAATGAAAGATGGCGAACCCATCACAAGCCACATGCAGAAAATGCAAAGGTATGTGGATCGATTGATGAAGTTGAATGTGAACTTCCCTGAGGAGTTAGCAATAGATATTATTTTGCACTCCTTACCTTCGTGTTATGATCAATTCCGCATGACATACCACATGAATAAGGAGTAAGTTACACTTAGCAAACTTCAGGGACTCCTAAAGACCGCAAAATCAGGTCTTAAAGGTAAGTCGGTTGTGACCACTCCTGCTACTACTCCAAACTCAACACCTGTCCTGGCAATCAGGAAAGGTAGAGGGAAGAAGAGAAAGAACCCTTCGAAGGGTACCAAGGGTAAGACTCTTGATGACTCCTCTTCTAGCGGAACCAAGAAAGGTTTCGTTACACCTTCTTCTGGTCCCAAAGAGGTTGAATGCTTTTACTGCCACGAAAAGGCGCACTGGAAGCGTAACTGTCTAAAGTACCAACAAGATTTGAAGGATGGGAAAGTTAAACCCAACCATGCAGGTATTTACACTATCTCATCTAATAATTCACTCTATTCTAACTCTTGGGTCCTTGATACCGGTTGCAGTATTCATATTTGTTCTGAAATACAGGGACTAAGAAGAAGTGAGAATGTGGAGCATGGAAAGATAAACTTGATCATGGCGAATAGGAAAGTTTCACCTGTCACCAAGATTGGAGTTTATACTTTGTTGCTTAATAGTGGATTTACTTTAGATTTGAATAAATGTTGTTATTCGCCAGAAATGGCAATAAATGTTATTTCCTTTCATGCTTTGTATAAACAAGGTTTTACCTTTTCTTTTTATAATGAAATTGGTGGAATAAATGCTTTCTTTAATAATGTGTTTTATTTTAAAGCATTACCTTGTGATGGTGTGTACGAAGCTGTGTCTGTTGTATTTAACTTAGGAAATAATGTAATGTGTATTGATTCTACTAATGGTAATAACTTGGATAAAGCATCATTATGGCATTTTCGTCTTGGACATATAAGCAAGAAACGCATAGGCCAACTCCAAAAGGATGGAGTCTTGGAGTCATTTGACCTAAAATCAGATGATAGTTGCGAATCATGCTTACTTGGAAAAATGACAAAGTCACCCTTCACTGGTTCATGTGAGAGGGGTGAAGGTTTGTTGGATCTTGTACACACGGATGTGTGTGGACCCTTCAAACATGCCACAAGGGATGCTAATCGTTATTATGTGACTTTTACGGATGATTATAGTAGATATGGATATGTCTACTTAATCAAGCATAAGTCAGAGACTTTTGAAAGGTTTAAAGAGTTTAAACAGGAAGTCGAGAATCAATTGGGTAGGAACATTAAGATGCTTCGATCCGATCATGGTGGTGAGTATCTTAGTACAGAGTTCCTCGATTATCTAAGGGAATGTGGGATTGTCTCACAATTGACACCTCCCAGGACACCACAGTTGAATGGTGTAGCTAAGAGGCGCAATCGAACCTTGTTGGACATGGTTCGTTCCATGATGAGTCTAGCTATGCTACCAATCTCATTTTGGGGGTATGCCTTAGAGACTGCCACCCATATCCTTAATCTGGTCCCTACAAAGAAGGTTGCCAAAACACCTCACGAGATGTGGACTGGAAAAGTTCCTAGTCTAGCCCACATCAAGGTTTGGGGTTGCGAGGCTTCCATGAGACACGAGACTCATGACAAGCTCGAACCTCGAAGCGAGAAGTGTATTTTCATCGGCTACCCACAAAAATCCTTTGGTTACCTCTTCTACAGACCTAGTGAGAATGTGGTCTTTGTAGCAAGGAGGGTTGTCTTTCGAGAGAGAGAGAGTTTTTAAGCCAAGGAGACAGTGGGAGGCAAATTGACCTTGAAGAACTTCGAGAGTCAAGTGGTGAAGGAACCTTAAACCCTAGCAGTCAACTTGAGGAGGAACCTCATGTTGATCCAATTATACCTCCAGTTGTACCTATGAGGCGTTCCACAAGGGTTAAGAATGAACTTGAGCATTACTATGGTTTCCATATTACTGCGGAAGGTGAGACACTTATTAGTGATGAGACACTAGTAGGTCTAGATGAACCTAAAAACTATGCGGAAGCCATGGCAGGCCCTGAGTCTGCTAAATGGAAAGAGGCAATGGAAAGCGAGATACAATCCATGTATGACAATCAAGTTTGGAACTTGGTTGACAATGTTCTAGGTCGTAAGACTGTAGGGTGCAAATGGATCTTCAAGAAGAAGACCGACATGGATGGTAATGTACACACTTATAAGGCTCGACTGGTAGCAAAGGGCTTCTCTCAAACTCCTGGAGTGGATTATGATGAGACCTTTTCTCCAGTAGCCAAGATTAAGTCTATTAGGGTATTGTTAGCCATAGCTGCATTTCATGACTATGAAATATGGCAAATGGATGTCAAAACCGCTTTCCTTAATGGAAAGTTGGCTGAGGATGTTTACATGAATCAGCCAGAGGGTTTTGTCAGCACAGAGTACCCTAATAGAGTGTGTAAGCTTGAGAAATCCATCTATGGATTAAAGCAAGCACCTCGCAGATGGAATCTTTGCTTTGATGAGAAAGTCAAAGAGTTTGGCTTTTCTAGGAGTGAAGATGAATCTTGTGTATATGTCAAGGCTAGTGGGAGTATAGTTAGCTTTTTGGTACTGTATGTGGATGACATACTACTCATAGGAAATGACATCCCAACTCTATAGGAAGTTAAGTCCTTGATTGGGAAGTGTTTTGCTATGAAGGACCTAGGAGAAGCTGCCTATAATCTAGGAATAAGGATCTTGAGAAACCGGAGTAAAAGACTAATTGGACTTAGTCAGAGTACATACTTGGACAAGGTGTTGAAGAGATTCAGCATGCAAGATTTCAAGAAAGGAGAGTTACCCATCCAGAGTAACACTAGACTGAGTAAGACTCAGAGCCCGAGTACTGAGGTTGAGATAGCAGAAATGAGTCGGATACTTTATGCTTCGACAGTAGGCTTGATCATGTATGCTATGACCTGTACTCGTCCTGATGTAGCCTTTGCTTTAAGCATGGTTAGCAGGTATCAGGGGAATCCCGATATGGCTCACTGGACAGCGGTAAAGAACATTCTCAAGTACCTGCGAAGGACTAAGGACTGGGTCCTTACCCTCGGTGGGAGTGATGACTTGAGAGTTGTAGGGTATAGTGATGCTAGCTTCCAGACTAGGGATAATTTCCGCTCTCAGTCGGGCTGGGTCTTTACCTTAAACGGAGGAGCAATCTCTTGGAAAAGTTCCAAGCAGAAGACAGTGGCTGATTCAACTTGCGAATCAGAGTATATAGCGGCAAGCGAAGCGGAAAAAGAGGCTATGTGGCTAAAGAACTTCATTGGAGACCTTGGAGTTGTACCAGCTATATCGAAGCCTACAGAGATTTTCTGTGATAGTGAAAGTGCAGTTGCCTTAGCAAAGGAACCAAGGGATCATGGAAGATCCAGACACATTGACAGAAAATATCATTTCATCAGACATCGTATTGAAGAAGGACTCCTCGTGGCAAAGAGGGTATCATCGGATGAGAACCCGACAGATCCCCTCACGAAGGGACTGGGTAGGGTTAAGCATCTCCAGCATGCTAGGAGCATAGGGCTGAAGGATGATATTAGTTTTAGTAGTTAGATAGTATTGAAATTTGTAAAATATAATTGACATTTGATGATGAATAAAAGTTGTATTTATTTATGAGTAAAGTGTTACTATCTTTTGTCAATCGTTTACTATTATTTCTTTTGCATGTTTTGACTTCCAGAATATTTATGTTGTTTTACATATTATTCAAATTATCCACAGTCAGTCATATGTTGGAAGTAGATATGAAGTAAGAATGTCATGAGTTGGTTGTAAAGGTCTAAGATGTTGGACATGGCCTCAACACTCATGAGTGCTCATAAGTTCTGAGTATTAGATTCAACCCACGCTTGCTGGTATCACTTCATGGAATTTATCTCGAGTGATCGCGAGGCGGTAATATCATATAAGTCTTCAAACCTAGAGACATTACTTGTTAACTATGAGTTAGTTATGCATTGAACGTATGAAACCGCATTGGTAACTCGATGTTATAAAACATGCGTTTGTGTGTAATTTAACAAGTAGTAGAACAAGCATATGATGTGTTCAATTAAGTTCTTTGTCAAAAAAATCAGAAATCGGGAAACAAACTGCTGGACAATAAGCCAGACTATGTTCCATGTGTTTGTCCGGCTGATATCTAAGAACAGAGGATTATATGATCCCTTATCTGAAATGGCATACCATCATCTTATTAGTTCCGAGGAACGTTGAAAAGAGCTACGATTGTCGATCGGTTCCTGAAGTCATACTTGCAGTTATAGTTATTAGACTTATCCAAGTGGGAGACTGTTGGATAAGGTGTCTAAGTCCATAACTATTTCTGGTATGTACTTGACCCGACTCGGCATGGTTCATTTGGGTTGCATGGCACCATGCAATTGGATAGACTAAATGAGAGAAATAACACTTGTGGTTTATTAATATATTATAAGTTCTAATATATTAATAATATTATTTAATTAGTTTGATCAAGAATTAATCTTGGTATTAATTAAGTGATCAAAAGATAACTAATTAAATATATGGGTTGATTATGTAAATCATCCATAACTTATATAGTGGGCTAAGAGGCTCCATGGATAATCAAGTTGGGTTGAACCCATTAGATGCTCCATGGAGGCTCCATGGGAGTTACAAACCCATGGGTCATGGAAATGAAGAGTCATGACACATTAGGGTTTACATGGTGTAACCCTAGATGTGTCAACACTATATAAAGCTCATGTGTTCTCCCAAAATTGGTTAGACAAGAAACAAGAGGGCTAGAGCCGATTTTTAGAGTGTTATACTTTCTCTCCAAGTTTACTCCATAGCATTTGGTGTTGTGTGAAGCATTTGAGGCATCAAACTTGGAGTGCTAGGCTCACAAGGTTTCAAGGATCAAAATCAACAACAAGGTATGTAGTTCTATCTTTTATTCAAGTTAAAATTGTTCCCCATGTATGCTAGATAGGATCATAGCCTTGGAAATCAACTTTGCATGATAATTAGACAAACATAGATCCAAGGTTATTAGGGTTGCATGTACACTTAGGAAGTGTTAGAATGCTCAAAACCCATCAATGAGGTCATTGGTCAGATGCGTACGGACGAGTTGGATGCCAGGATTCATGAGATCCTGCATGATGAGGTTGCTGCTATGTTTCGGGCTAAGTTGCCGGAGATGTTTGGGTCGATCAAGACCGCCGTGGTTGAGTACTTTGATGAGCGTTATGCAGCTCTCACAGAGGCGGCTGCCGCGGCAGCTACAACGGCTGTATCAGCGGCAAGGGGGAGGAACCGGTCGAGGTTTTCAGTATCGGGACTTCGATAATATGAAGCCCCCTACTTTCGATGGAGTTCAGGATCTGATCGTTGCTATGAGGTGGTTGTCAGACGTGGATGGTTGTTTCTTCACGTGTTCATGCCTTGCAGATCAGAGGGTGAGGTGTGCTCTGAACCTTTTGAGGCTCGTGGTGAAGGATTGGTGGAGGTTGACCACAGGATCTTATTCGGATGCGCAGCGGGCTGCGATTTCATGGGACCAGTTCCGGGAGATGTTCACTACTCGTTATGTTCCATGGGTTGAGAGGGAGAGGTTGGCTCAGGAGTTCTTGGAACTGAGGCAGGATTCAGATTCGGTGACGGAGATCACCAGGATGTTCACTGAGAGGGCGATGTTTTGCCCTGAATTTGCTTCGGAACAGGCTCAGATGTCCCGATATATGAGTATGCTCAAGAGGGATATCAAGTAGTTTGTGTCTACGCAGAGGTGCGAGACCTTACTGGAGTTGCAGGATGCCGCTCGGCGGCATGAGTTGGAGATTGAGTTGCAGTTGAGAGAGTAGAGGCAGGCCCTGGCGCAGTCGCAGCTGGCGCCGAAACAGTCCAAGACCGTTGATTCCAGGTTGGGAAGTCAGAGCAAGTGCACTTGCGAAAGGTGCGGGAAGGGGCATACCGGAGTTTGTAGGTCTGGGGGTGCGTGCCGCAAGTGTAGGAGAGAGGGGAATTACGCGAGGGTTTGTCGGCAGTCAGCCCCGGTTCAGGATGTGAGGATTTGTTATCATTTCCACCAGGTTGGTCACTTGAGGGCCAACTGTCCACAGCTTGTTGCCAGACCGGTGCAGGCTCTAGCACCGGCCACTTTGAGGATTATTGGAGGGGGTCAGGGTGGAGCGGAGCCTTCGACGACTTAGGTTCGTGCTTTTCAGCTCACAGCAGAGGAGGTCGGGGCAGAGCCGGATGCAGTTGCGAGTATCTTTTCATTTCGTCGTTGTCTGGTTATCTGGTTATTTATGTAGTGTTGTATTTTATTCACTGTTTTGCGTGCTTCATGGTTTGGTTGGGAGTGTTAGTAACTAGGAGTTGTAGGCGATTAGCATCCAAGGATTGATGGTCAGAATTTGGTTGTATGGTCTTGTTGTCGGGTATAGCAATTGCGATTTGAGAAGTGTTCAGTGGAGAGTCGAACTCCCTTAGAGTTCGTGATGTGTGATGTCGGGAAGTGATTTTGTAGAGGTTGCTCGTTTCAGAGGAAATCGGTTCATGGATAAGAGGAGTATGTTGAGTAGGGATGATTGATTTATGCCGGTCGAGTCACCGGTGGTTGGCAGGCAGTGTTCTAAGTGGGGAGAATTGGAAAATTCTCAGGAGGATCGACAAGCATTAGAGGCTGATTAGCTGTTTGGGATTCAACAGTGTTTCATTCAGCCAAGAGTGTGGGCTGGTATGAGTAAGTGACAGGCAAATGGGGCGAGGTGCAGACCAAGGTTTTCGGGAAAGGGTGATTGGTTGTCGTGAGGCCTAGGATTAGGCCGAGATCTGAGTAGGTGGGATGGAGTTAGAGTTCGGAACCCCTAGAGGGCTAGAACAGTATGTATGGGAAAAATTCCCAGGAAGGATAGTTTGGGACGATGTATGATAGTTTGAGTGGTCCGGGGAGACTGAAGGCCTATGGGCGTATCAGTCAGGCCGAAGGCTCGGAGAACGGTCCAGACAGGTTGAAGGCCCTGGAGGGCGGTCCAGACATGCTGAAGGTTCTGAGAGTGGTCCAGATTGGCTGAAGGCCTGGTAAGGCGGTCCAGTCATGCTGAAGACTCTGTATGTGTTGATAGATCTATATGAGAAGATGGATTGAGTATGTTGCGATGCGATAGCAAACAGTGGGTCTGGACCTGGGTATTGATCATGTTAGCGGAAGGCAGTGCATAGACCCGAGAGTCCTTTCGAGCAGATTCAGAGCATGTGCAATGCATGGAGTAGCGGTTACTCTGCAAGGGATAGTGTAGTGTGGGGTGTGAGCACCGTGGAACTTGTCTAAATTGGCAAGGTTGACAAGTAGATTTCCTTGGATAAGGAAAGGGAAATGTATGTAACTTCGGGAGGGAGTGTTGCTTAACGGAAGTGAAAGCAGTAGTGTGAATGGATGATTGAGAGTATTTCGATTATGGTTATTGAGCATTGTGATTGTGCCAGTGGTATGGAAGCACATTCGGGTTGTATTGAGGTCACAGAAGGATTTCCGGTGGTGTAGAACCAGAGGAGTTCGGAAGGGATGCAAGGAGAGAGCCTTGGGTTTCCAGTATGGGTGTGATCAGGAAGTTATGTATGTAGCGGTAATTCATCTTGGGGATGTCTGGAGGTATCGTCAGTATGTCAGGTTTTCCAGCCCGAGGATGTTAGAGCAGATTCATCATTGTATGTGATTGCAGAGGAGAGCTCATGGGAGTTGCTCCGGAGCTGAAGGATGTGTCATCCTGTCAGCGCGGAAAGAAACGAGTTGGATTTGTAAAGAAAAGCGGGATCAGTCCCGGAAGTGAATGCGATAAAGGATATGCCAGTCAAGGAAAGGGGTAGTAGCTTGATACTGGGTCAGGACCTGGTGGTTCCGGGTGATATCTAGCTTTGTAAGAGTCAAGTGATTGTTGTGATTTGGAATAAGGGAAGTATCATCGGGTGATCATTGGTTGATGAGTGTTGTTATCAGAGAAAGAAGCCGGTGGCCGGCTTGAAGCAGTTGTCGTGACTCCGTGAAGGAAGAGTTAGACTGTATAGAGGTTTGATAGCAGTGTTTGGAGGAACCTAGGTTGGTTGAGACTAGGAGCTGTATTGCGGGAGTATCATCTGGGATGTGTTGTTGCAGGCTTCGAGGGCGAAGCCTAATTTAAGTGGGGGAGAATTGTAACACCCCGAGTTCAGAAGTGCAAGTTCAGGGTTCTTGGTGTAATTAAGAAAGATCGACTCGGCGAGTCTATGGATAGACTTGGCGAGTCGAGTCGCGATTTGGTCACGTGCTAAGTGACCGACTCGGCGAGTCGGTGCTGGAATGAGAAACCCTATTCTTAGGGTTTGCACCCTATTTAAAGAACCTTATGTTTTCCCCTCAGCCTCTTTGCTGCCCATTTGAGATCCAGAAACCCTAATTCGTGAGGAAACCCCATTGTTGAGTGAATTAGAGCTCGGAGGAGGATCTTTGGTATTTGAAGCTTGAAGGTTTGGAGGCTTGTATCAGGAAGTGTGACAAACTGAAGTTTCCATTCTGTACAACATACCAAGTCAATAGAAAGTCAAACTCATTCCTGCTATCATTCAACGCAATTTAGAGTCCGTTTGAGAGTTCTGAGCCTTGTACACTTAAGGAAGAAGTGTCGGGGTTTATCTACTGAATTTATAGCACAAAGACCGAGCCTTAAGCACATTAACCATGAGTTCACGGCCACCACATGGGAGTTTACGGCCGTAAACTCCATGTGGGCCGTAAACTCACCTTATATGGTGAAGATGAAGGCCATTTGTCCATTTCTTTCATTTCCTTGGCCCAAATCCTCTCAAGTACCATCCCGATCTTCGTCCCCGATCTTCAAAACTCATAAGTTTCTTGCCCTAACTAGTTGATATCTTAGATGATCTAGTAATCTTACATGATTTCATCCGTGAAATCATTCCATTTTGTAGATTTTCAAGATCCACCAAGAACACCAAGAACACTCACTAGTGTTCTTGGCTAGAAACGACCATTCAAGCTCTTAGATTTGATGGGATTAAAACACTTTTTAATCAATGAAGATCGATTAGATCTTGAACAAGTGTGAATATAAAACAGTAAAAACGCAATAATAAGAACAAACAGTTTGAATCAAACGAGTCGAATGATTAAATAAAATCCTTAGAAGAGCTCGATTAAGAACATCAACTGTAAAGGATTAGAAGATTACAAGAATGATTACAGAAAAATATAATGCTCTTGATCAATCGCTATTTCGATAATCTCTAGAATCTTAACCTAATATGCATGCAAGCATTAAACTTATATACAATACATAAAAGGCTCTCGGTTGGACAGGCCCAAACCGGAGAATACAAGGCTAATCAACGAGCCCAAAAGACGCAACATCAAAACTCTCTTCAGCCCAACAATCTCCCCCTTTGCGTCAATTTGGAGCGAGACCTTCACTTCCTACTTGGGCCGGCGGCTGAAGCTGGTACCTTCTTCTTCACGGTGCTAAACAGACACTTGGTTATGGAGAGGATGGTCTGTCTAAACCGGATGTACCAATTGATCATGTCATTGAAGTACTTGATATCATTGGCCGAATTGTCTTTACACTGCTTGATGATGAATAAGATGTGCTCCAAGCAAGTTGTAGTGTAAAGATGTTTGTCAGCTAAAGCGAAGAGACATTTCTGTCCTTCGGCTCTAGTGAACATCACAGAGTTTCGCCTCGAATCTATCTTGCCCATTTGCATTTGATTTAGATCACTGGCCGATCCCACAGGTTTGACTTTCGGTTTCTTCTTAAAAACTGTGGCGACCTCCTGATCCATTAGGGCCACCTCCATGATATAGCATGCCAACATCCTTTTGACATGGTCTATGATGGGACCATATTCAGATTCATTTGTCAGCAGGATATTGTACAAGACTATCCAATCATGAGGGTTCATATTGGGCAGATCCGCCAGGGAGATCATGTGGGCAGTTCTTGCAGATCCTCGGATGAGCTTGAACTTGACGTTTGTGAATCTCCCCACAGCATAAGGCTTCAGCACTCGAACACTGACGATCTTCTGGGCACTCCATGTAAGGTACTGAGGGCGAGCGGCCTCCAGGTAGAAGTCAATGAGCTCCCTGTCAAGCTCATCGTTCGGATGCGGGACTTCGAAAATGTTAGAGAAGGCGTGGAAGATGAACGCCTTTCGAGTCAGCGGCATATCAAACTGCGAATCGACAGAGTTGTTGCAGTCGAATGATATCACCGGCTCGAGCCATAGTATGCTTGGAGTCTCTATGGCCTCTTTTATCATGCGATCCCTGGTCCAGGCAGGGAAGAGCAACTTTCGGCTCTCAAGGAGATCGTGGGCTTCTTTTTGCTTCCGTTCGGCTTCTTCAGCCTCACGCGCCACACGACTGGCATCGTCATCAGCATTGCGACTGTTCTTTCTTTTTAACATGTCCGCAATTGTCTCCTTGTCTTCATCTTCATCTTCATCTCCATCCTCTGCTATGTTTTTGCCCTTGTTCTTCACACCCGAACCCGAGGCATGACCAGTTGGGGGTGGTTCGGTTGTGTGAGTCGCTTTGGAGGACGGAGGTGGTTTCGATCCTTTCTTCTCTTCTCCCCCTTGTTTCAGAATGGACACGAAACTCGGTAGGCCTTCAATCTTACTTAACAGTTCCATGGCCGGAGAGAGTTTTTCAGCGAGGGTACGCCTCACTGAGTGGTTAAGGATTGGGTCGTGTGCTTCCAGGATGTTTGAGAGAGCGGCGTGGACATCCGAAACACACGTCTTTATGACCTCCCTTTCGGATCGAAGAGCTTCCAATTGTTGCTGGGAGTTGGAAAGCTGCGTGCTCTTGATCTTAAGGGCGGTAGTCTTACTCGCCAAGACGTCCATCAGTGAGTTTTCTGCTGCAAGATCCTCTTGTAGCTTTGCCAAGCGGGCATCGATGGAGGCACGAAGTGCCGAGTTGTCGTCGCTAAGATTTTGTCTGAGGGTAGCGAACGAAGACAGCTCCGTCTTTACAAACTGGGCCAATTGATGAACAACTGGTTCCAGAGTTGTTTTAGTGGCTTCGGTGCTTTCCTGCAAAGACTGCAGCACGACAGAAGCGTCATTGAATAGTTTATCGACTTTTTCGGTCGCAGCCTCACAGGCTCGGGTAGAGGCGTCTATAGCAGCAGTAGCTGAGGCTACCGAATCATGTTGAGCCCGAGAGAAGGCTTCAACGAGCTTCTGAAGGGCAGCTTCAGACAAAGATGACTGCTGATTTGAAGAGGAGGCGAGAAGTTGATCAACCTTCTCGTTAAGCTCACGAAGATGCTTCCGTGTCACAGGAGCATCATCCTCCTCATCACTCTGAACTTGAAACGGACTATAGTAGACCGAATCAAAGTTCATGTGATCACCACCAAGGTATTGATCACCGCCATCGGAGGCGTCTTCTGGAGATTGAGGTGGTGGAGAAGCTGGGGGTGTTATGGGTTTGGTTGGTTCTGGTTGAGTTGGTGGGGGGTTGGTTTCGGGTGGTGGTTGTGTTTCGGTTTGAGGAGGTTCGGTTACTGTAGGGGTTTCGGTAACAGGTGGTGTTTCGGTTGAGTTGGTGAATATGGGTGGAGGTATAGGGATAGAGGTTGGGGGAATAGTGGGGTTTATGGTGGGAATGGAAATAGGTATTGTGGGTGGAGGGGAAGGAACTGGGGATTGATGAAGTTCCATCTCCGGGGTTGGGGACCGAGGAGGTGTGTTGCCTCGTTGAGGAGATTCGTCTCCTTGGGATCCCTCAGAGGCCGAACTCCCACCTTCGGATTCGCTTGACGAGGAGGGAATGACGAGCTTTCGCTTCTGTTGGGTCTTCCTCCTTTTCGGTTGAGGGGATGAAGCAGCCTTCGGTTGTTTGCGCTTCTTGGGAGAAGGTCCTGCTTTGGATGGTTTCTTCCCTTTTTCTGCCTTTTTACCCCTGGCCACCGGTTTATCGGCATCATGAATTGATCGCAGCATGTCCGGTGTCAGTTCCCTCGGACCAGATGGTCCAGACTCCTTGATCGTCCGGATCAGTTGGCTGTCAGATGGCACATTCCCATACTTCGACTCCGGGATAGAGCCAATGAAAGAGAACTTGGATGCGTCGGATACGATGATCTTCTTGGTATGAAACGTACCAATAGAAGACATCGATGCACCATCTTCTGTTGGAACGTCGAACTTGTCCAGGGCCCATCTTGTGATCAAGATCTAGAACCGGGCTAATGACACCTCAGAGTGTCGAGAAGAAGAAGAGAGGCTCTGAAGCAGCTGTTGCCAGAGGACAAACCCATAATCCAGGTTTATCCCATTGTACACTCCGTACATTATAGAAAGGAAAAGACGACTTGCACTGTCAGATCCTGAGCTCCTCTCTGACAGTCCCTTGAAGAGAACTGTAAATAACCCATTCCACTGGGGCGGTAGGCAGGACTTCTTGAACCTGGCGACGGAGGTGAGAACCTCTGTGTAGCCCATGTTGTAAAACATGCTGTAGAACATTCCCACCGGAATCGTATCCGGGTGAAATCGTGAAGAGTCAGCAACAAACCCTAACAGCGTGCAGAAACGGGGGCGAGAAATTGAAGTCTTGTGATTTCCCACTTCAAAGAATACCCGGTCGACGGCCTTGTCGTAGTAAGCCGTTGCATAAACTTGAGATAGGGCAACCATCGGCACCGTTTCAATTCTCGACAGTGCAAGGGCCAGCTGGGAATACTTGAGGCATTCGATGACCGGCGACATGTAGGGATCATACGCCAGTGGGTTCAGATCAATGACTAGGCATTGCTGGGGTCGGATGGGAAGAATCTGAGAAGTTGCATGAACAGATGAAGATTCAGCCATTGTTGCAGGTTTGGAGAAGAAGAAGAACGAGAGAGTATTTGGGAGTATTTTTGCTTTGGGAAATATGGGGCAGTAAAGAGGTAAAAGGTGGTGTTGATGGCTTTTTATAGTTGGTGAAGAGAGAGAAAAATCGTTTCAAATCTCTTATGGAAATATGGAAGGGTTTTTGAGTGACTGATTGATGACAGTTGAGACGTGCGATGATCACGTAGGAGAGAGAGTGTCAGATTCCTAGGATTACGCCGCCCAATAAGCGCCGGTTCAGAGAAAGAAACCGTTTCCATTTCCACACGCGCCTGTAACTCCAGAAGTATGACGCTTCGATATTGCACACGCGTCCTCAAGTGTCAGGAAAAGCGCGGCCGTTTCAAATTCACGCGCCCTCCTTTTTACCGTCGTTTGAATTTCTATCCATTTAACTCCCGCCGAGTCAGCAACTTTTTGTCTTTTCCTCTTTTAAACGGCTGTTTTCAATTAATGACCCACGTGGCTAATTTTTGGCCACAACTTCATTAGTAACCCTTCAGTAATAATCCAGCCTGTAAAATAATTAGTAACAGAATTTTTGAAAATCTAGGATTTTCGTGCAAAGAGTGTAAAAGAAAAAGAAATAAAGCAACTCTTTTTAGGATAATGTGTGATGTCCATAAGGACACGAAACTAATGATCCTGGGCACGAATCGCTTCCTTCAAGGTCAGGAAGGACCTCAAAGTTTAGAGTGGAATCCCGTTGAATGACGATCAAACATTTATTAAGAAATGCTGAAAGGCTTCTTTTAATTAGGCTAATTAAGGGTGGTTTCGCTTTGATTCAACAATTCAATTCTTGATATAAGAACGAATGTGAACAAAGTACTTGTGAGACCGGTGTAGTCTGTTGAACAAGTAGGTTGGAGTTGATTTTGTAGTGGCTTGGATTAATATGAAATCTCAGATAAAAAAAGATTTTAAAACTAGATCCCTTGGGAAGAAATGTTATGGTGTGTAACAATTTCATTGGAATCATGCAAAGAAAAAAAATGAGATTCCATGAAGGTACATTCGACAATTCATTGGTGAAAACTTGATCAAATTAATTTGTCACCGTCAATTCGTTGGTGTTGAATTTTGGGTTTCACTTAGCTCATAGTGGCACGAAACTAAGATCATAAACACAAATGTTGTGTAACCATAAACCTCAGTGGTAGTTTCTGAGAGTCTCAAGGGTTACAGTGATGAAACGAATGTAATGGAGAAGTGTAATAGGGATGGTGTAAGAAAACATAGTACCTCTGCTGCGAAAATAAGGACCAAGCAGGAGACTCTTAACTCATGTGAGAAGAGTGTGAGGTAGCTCACGATTAGAATAAATGGGTTAGCCTTATTGGGAAGACAAGGTTTGTGTATACCAGGTCATGAAGGCTATTATTCAAAATCTTATGAGGCTTGGGACACATACAACAACATGCTTCTAGGGACACTTAAGTAATTTAGCAAATATATCCCCATGAACGAACGAGCACACAAAGAAAAACAAATAAAATATTTTTGGAGTATTTAAAATTTATAAAGATAAAATAGAGAAAATTGTGAATAATAAAAAAAAAAATTAAGAGTTAAAATAAAATAAAGACTTAAAAGAAAAACTCTGAGAAAAAATAGAAAAACCGAACCCGAACGTTCGGTTAGTTTCGGTTTTAGAAATTTTGGAAAACCGAACCCGAACCTTCGGTTGATTTCGGTTCCGAAAAATTTTGAAAAACCGAACCCGAACCTTCGGTTGGTTTCGGTTCCACAAAATTTTGAAAAGCCGAACCCGAACCTTCGGTAGGTTTCGGTTTTGGAAAATTTTGAGAAACGAAGGATTTTAGATATACAAGATATAAATTCTTTTAACATAAGGAAAAACAAAATTTCACAAGAAATATACAACTTAGAAAAACTACCTTTGAAAAAATGGGCGAGCCAGATGAGGGAAACGAACCCGAACGTTCGGTTGGATTCGCTTCTTACTTTTGAGGTTGAGAGGTAGTGTGAGGTACTGACTCTGATTCCATCATTCCTAGCCCTTGCAATATTTTATTGAATGAAGCTTCTGGAAGAGCTTTGGTAAAGACGTCAGCTAGTTGATCAGTGGTTCTTACGAAGTGAACTTCGACATTTCCATCTTCCACATGATCTTTGATAAAGTGATACCTCAATGCTATGTGTTTGGTTTTAGAGTGCTGCACTGGGTTATGACAGATCCTAATTGCACTTTCAGAGTCACAATATAGTGGGATCTTCTTCATATTGAGTCCATAGTCTCGAAGTTGACTTTGGATCCAAATCACTTGTGATGTGCAGGATGCAGCGGCAATGTATTCCGCTTCGGCAGTAGACAGCGACACACATGTTTGTTTCTTGGATTGCCAGCTGACCAATTTCCCATCAAGAAATTGACAACCACCAGTTGTGCTTTTACGGTCGAGTCCACATCCTCCAAGGTCAGCATCAGAATAGGCTTGAACAAAGAAGCCTGAATTGGATGGATACCACAGACCTAAGGAGGTGGTTCGCTTGAGATAGCGTAGGATGTTCTTTACTGCCAGCATGTGAGGTTCGCGCGGGTTAGCCTGAAATCGGGCACAATAACACACAGAAAACATGATATCAGGCCTGCTAGCAGTTAGATACATCAGTGAGCCTATCATTTGTCGATAGAGCGTGATGTCGACAGCCGGTTTGTCTAGAGAAGGGGTAAGCTTGGTGCCGAAAGCCATTGGGACTTTGACTTTTGAGTCTCCCATCATGCCAAACTTCTCTAGGAGAGTCTTTGTGTAAGCTTCCTGATTAATAAAGATGCCTTCGGGTCCCTGTCTTATGTTTAAACCAAGGAAAAAGTTAATAGGACCCATTGAGCTCATTTCAAACTTAGTTTCCATCAACTTTCGGAATTCAGCCGTTAAACTGGGATTCGTGGAGCCAAAGATGATGTCATCAACGTAAATTTGAACTATCATAAGGTGGTTACCTTCCTTTTTGCGAAAGAAGGTTGGGTCAACCGAACCTTGTTTAAATTTAGACATCTTTAAAAATTTAGTAAGCGTTTCATACCAGGCTCTCGGAGCTTGTTTGAGACCGTACACAGCTTTATCCAGAATATAGCAATGATTTGGATGCTTTTCGTTCATGAACCCAGAAGGTTGCTCCACATACACAGTTTCTTCGAGTTCTCCATTGAGAAATGCACACTTGACGTCCATTTGGAAAACCTCAAAGTTTTTGTGAGCAGCATAGGCCATAAATATTCTAACAGATTCTAGTCTAGCTACTGGAGCGAACGTTTCTTCGTAATCTATTCCTTCCTCCTGACAGTATCCCTTGACTACCAGACGAGCCTTGTTCCTTATGACATTACCTTCCTTGTCCATTTTGTTTCTAAAAACCCATTTAAGACCAACAACCGAAGCATCTGGAGGAGTTGGAATGAGGCGCCAGACTTTGTTCCTTTCAAACTCGTTCAGTTCGTCTTGCATTGCTTGAACCCAATCAGAGTGATCGAGGGCAGTGTTCACTGTCTTCGGTTCAACTTTGGATACGAATGAGTTGAACATACAAAAATCTACCTTTGAGAATAAGGATGTCTGTTTTGCCTTCAGTTGAGATCGGGTCAAAACCTTCTCAGACACATCACCAACTACTTGAGAGATAGGATGATCTCTGGTCCATTTGGTAAGAGGAGGGTAATTCGGATCGAAGGTTGGATCTAGTTCAGCGTTGATGATCTCTTCGGGCTCAGATTGGCTATCGTCATTAAGCATCATATCATCATGCTCCCCCTCAGATAATGAGTCTTGAGAAACATGAGGCTCAGGGTTTTGTTGTGGTGCTGGATTTTCAGGCGTTGAAGCACCTTCGTTTGGAGGGGCATCTTCGGTTGGAGAGGCACCTTCGGTTGGTGAAGGACCTTCGGTTGAAGCAGTAGAGCTTGGCTCCCCCTGGACTTGTGAGCTTGGCTCCCCCTCGACATGAGAACTTGGCTCCCCCTCGACTGAAGCAGTGTTGGTTGGAGATTCATCAGTGAGCGATCGTCCTTCATGCATTCTTTTTGCAGCATCTTCGACAATTTGCTTCACATGATTAATTTTGTTGTCAGCTGCACCTGCTTCTGAGAGAGAAGCTTTTTCCGGTTCGTCAAAGAGTTCCAGAAAATTCTCGTACAAATTGGCGATTGAGACTGTGACTTGGCCAGTTTGAGGAAATATTTCCCCGGCAGTGTCATCTATGGCCTGTAGCTTCTTGACATAGTTATCGTCGAAGGTCACATAGTATGTCTCTTCAATCCTTCTTGATCGTTTGTTTAGGACCCTGTACGCCTTGGATGTGAGTGAGTAACCTAGAAAGATTCCCTCGTCAGCTTTGACATCAAACTTGTTGCGGTGTTCTTTGGAGTTAAAGATGAAACACCTTGAGCCAAACACATGGAAAAATTTCACGTTGGGTTTTCTGGTATTTAATATCTCATATGGTGTGAGCTTGAATCGCTTATTGAGATAGGTTCTGTTCTGTGTATAACAAGCAGCAGAAATAGCGTCAGCCCAAAAATAAAGAGGTAAGGAAGCGAAACTTAACATAGTTCGGGCAGCTTCACACAAGGATCGGTTTCATCTTTCGACTATTCCGTTCTGTTGTGGTGTGTAAGGAGCTGAGAAATTATGACTAATTCCCTTTTCTGCAAGAAACTCTTCAAACTCCTTGTTCTTGAATTCGAGACCATTGTCGCTCCTGATGTTTCGAACGACCTTCTTGAGCTGGACTTCAATCTGCTTGATAAACACTTTCAGCTTTTGAGTCGCTTCAGATTTGAGCTTTAGAAAGAACACCCATGTAAATCGTGAGAAATCATCAACGATGACAAGAATATACTTGCTACCACCGATGCTTTCGATAGATGAAGGACCACACAAATTGATATGAAGTAATTCGAGTGGTTCAACAACTTTTGTGTTAATTACGGATGGGTGACTTTGACGACTCTGCTTTTCCATTTCGCATGCAGCACATAGATGCTCTCTGTCAAACTTGAGCAATGGAAGGCCCCTAACATGACCTCCAGTGACAAGTCGGTTGATATCTTTGAAATTGAGATGAGAGAGTCTTCGGTGCCACAACCAGCTTTCGTCGGATTGAGCTTTTGATAGCAGACATATGGCTGGGTTTCCTTTGATGGGTTTCATGTTCAGAGGAAACATTTCACCCTTTCGCTCTAACTTCAAAATGACTTTCTTTGTCTTTTTCTCTATGATTTCAGAACCTTCATCATCGAATGAAACTCTGAGACCTGTACCTCCAACAAGCCGAGATACACTGATGAGGTTGTGTTGAAGTCCTTCCACATAAGCCACCTTCCTTATTGTAAAGTCACCATTCGTTATCATCCCGTATCCCTTTATGGTGCCGAAAGAGTTATTTCCAAACTTAACGTTGCCACCGTTTGCAAGAGATCTGTATTCCCTGAGCTCCTCTTTCCTCCCTGTCATGTGACGCGAGCAGCCACTGTCGATGTACCATTCTTCGTCAAACTGCTCGTTACTCATAACCTGCAAAAATTAAGCAGATTTAGGAACCCAAAGTTTCTTGGGTCCATGTGAGCTTTTCATGGGAACGGGAATAGTAAGAGAGATGTCAACTAGATATGTTCATTTTATTAGAGTTGTTTCATCTTTCTTTTTAATGGTAAAGACTTTTATTTTGTTAGGATTGGGTTTGTTTGTTTTGGACTCAGGTTTGGATTCATCGACCTTCTGCTTTCCCTTCTGTTCAGCTGATGAATGAGGTTTTTGAGAACCAACGGAATTAGCGTTAGAGCATGATGGAGATGAATGGGTGGAAGTAGAAGAACGAGAAGAATTAGGAAGATAGGATTTGGATTTGGATGGAGATGTCTTCCTTGCTGATGACTCTAGGTGCCCCTTTTGCTTTTGATCGTTGGTGGGGTTAACCTTCGAGTCTTGTTCTCTTTTGATTTCTGAGCCGAACCTCTGTGTTCGGTTGGAGTTGTTCTTGGAACCGAACCTTTGGTTTCGGTCGAAGTCCTTTTCAGAACCGAGCCCTTGCTTTCGGTTGGTATTTTCTTGCGAACCGAACCTTGGCTTTCGGTTGGTATTTTCTTGCGAACCGAACCTTGGCTTTCGGTTGTTGGAACTATCAGGCTTTCTTACAGGATTGTTTTCATACTTCAGATTCTTGTCCTTGTGTGAATAGTATGCATTCTGAGAGTGCCAGAATTGTTTCCTTTCAGAAAGGTTTTTCCTGTATCTTTGGTTCCTCTCTATCTTCTTATCCCTCATCTGCTTAGGTTGATGATGAACGTTCGCTCTTGTTTTTGTTGTCACCTTGACTGGTTCCTTTTGAACTTCATGAGTTTTTCTTTGAGCAGAGGGAGCAGATGGAATATCTGAAGAAGATTCAGTTTGCCCTGAGGAAGTGGAGGGAGTATCTGATGAAGTTTCACTTCGAGCTGTTGGTGTTGAAGGAATGTCTTCTTTTGCTGAACGATCATCCTCTTGAGGAATTTCTTTTGTACCACTGGTGCTTGGTTCACTGAAATTATCGGGCTTGTTCAAGGGTTCAGGTATGTATCTCCCTTTTCTCATCCAGGAGGTTCTTTCAGATAGGCCAACGGTTTCGTTTCCATTATCAATAGGAGCTTCCCAGAAGTACTCATCACAACCATCAGCATTGTCTTCGTTAACAATAGCTGTGAGTTCAGCTGTTTGATGTTCGGTTACTCCAGTCACCTTGTATACCTGATTTGGAGTGGTCCTGACCTTTTGATACACAACAGCCTTTTCTACTAATTTCGGGGACTTTTGTTGGGACAGTCTAGCGAATTCCACAGAGTTTTCAGAAATAAGATTTTGGTGGTTTTCAGTTTCGCTTTTAACAAATTCTGAGCAGTCAACCGTATCCTCTACAGAAATTTCACTCATGTTTTCGTCCTCGTTAAGCTCAGATGCATTTTCAACATCGATTTTGTTTTCTGAGCTTACATTGGCGTTTAGAGAGTCAAATTTTTGCATAGTTTTGGTTCTCAGTTTAAGTTTGTCATTTTCGTCCAAAAGATTTTTGAGCATGTCCTTGTGGTCTTTGGATTTAATGAAGGACTCAATTTTGTCCAGTCCATACATGTAGGTCGGATTGACATCATCAGACGATATTACACTCTCACAATTGTAGGCTTCGGCATCGATTTCATCCTCCTTAAATTCTAGGAAGGGTAAAATCATGCGATGGATCTTTTGGCCTATCTCACAATCCAAGTGAAGTTGAGTAATATTGGAATATAAACGTTTAGCTATTAAACAAAAAACATTTCGTTGTTTTAACAATTCCAAATTGTCTCTCTGCAAATAAATGTTTTCGTCTTTAACTTTAATTAATTCCGACTCTTTTAACTCAATCCACATTCGCCGCTCCTCACTCTTCGACGCCACCCTGCTTAATTGATCAGTCAGGTTAGAATTGGTGACTCGAGTTTGAGTTAAGCTACTATCTAAATGAGAAATTCTTGTATTAACATTTTTTAGTTCTTTCTCATATGAGGATGATGGTACTTTAGATGAAATAAAAACAGATTGTACCTTCTTTATAAGTTCATCGAGCTCATTGAACTGCTGGCTGAGTGGTTTGGCCGTAAAGCACATATCCTCCTGCACCTTCGGTCCATTGCTTCCTCCATCGATATTATATCCCCTCATTTGAGATATGTCAGTCACCATGAAGCAATTTCCACCACTGCTTTCCTCCTTAGCCACATAAGCCCTTCCATGAGTAGGCTTCCTCACTTCTTCGTCTTCTGAGTCAGTAGACCAAACTTCTGTGCTACCGAACTCATCGCGATTAACCGAACCCTGCACAATAAGAGCATTAATAGAAGGGTTAGCGGTAGACTTCTTCTTTCTCAACTCATCCAATCTCTTCTGCAGTACGGCTTCCTCATCATTTCCATCGTCCTTTTCAGCCATCTTCTTAAGAACACAGTCCTTAGCATAGTGGTTCTTGCCACCACAATAAAAACAACTTACTCCGGAATCGCCATCTGCTTTCGGTTCCTTCTTGGGCTCCTCAGCTTTCGGTTCATTGTGCGCTTTTTCAGAGCTCTAATTCCCCTGCCAGTTTCGGTTTTTGTTGCTGGGGAATCTCTTCTTTATGAACCTCTTAGGATTGGACACCATCATGGCATAATCCTCAGTTGTGAGGTCATATTCTTCCAAGTTGAGCTCTTCATCCTCCATCACAACTTTACTTTTAGATAGGAGGGCCAACGAACCAAGACTGGAGACAACATTCTTCTCTTGAACCACAATCTTCTCTTGGGACTTTAGAATACCCACCAGTTTCGCCAAAGAATATGATTTAAACTGTTCATGGGCTTTGACTGTGGAAACAACTGCTCTCCATTCAGATCGCAATCCGTTCAAGAAAGTAACCTTTTGTTCGATGAGCTTCCTCTCGATGTCGTGTTTGATCATCTTGCTGAGAAGATGATTGAAGCGATCAAACGTCTGGGTCACAGTTTCTTCGGCCCCTTGCCTGAATTCACCAAATTCAGATAGAAGCAAGGTTTGGATAGAATGTTCAAGATCTTCGTCTGTGGAATACAGTTCGCGAAGTCTATCCCACACTTCCTTTGCCGTAGTGCATGAGCTGACCAGTCTGAATGTGTCGGACTGAAGGGAGAATCTGATCAACCTTAGCGCCTTAATATTGCACTGGAGTTTGTCTTTTTCATCTTGCGCAATATTCGTCACGTCCTTAAGCAGATCATTGTACTCTTTTTGTGTCTTAATGATTCTGTACGTCGTAGAATGAGAAAACGGTCCATTGATGATGGATTCCCATATAAGATAACCATTGTCCTCCGATCCAATCACATAATCTTCGAAATGATGCGCCCATACTTCATAGTCATGGGTGTACAAGATTGGAATCTTTGTCGTCGAACCGATGCTGTTGGAAATATTAATAGGGTTTGATTGCGTCGCGTCCATTAAGATCGTAAAAACCTGTTCAAAGATCAGACTTGTAATAAAGCAGATTAGGGCAAAACAATAAATATTAAGATACGTCAATTAAGATGACGGCTCAATAAATATCAATGATTGCGGAAAAACCCTAATGGAAATCTTTTTCACAGAAAAGATGTGTATCGATTACACAGCCTCCTGCTCTAATACCAATTGATGGGATTAAAACACTTTTTAATCAATGAGATCGATTAGATCTTGAACAAGTGTATGAATATAAAACAGTAAAAACGCAATAATAAGAACAAACAGTTTGAATCAAACGAGTCGAATGATTAAATAAAATCCTTAGAAGAGCTCGATTAAGAACATCAACTGTAAAGGATTAGAAGATTACAAGAATGATTACAGAAAAATATAATGCTCTTGATCAATCGCTATTTCGATAATCTCTAGAATCTTAACCTAATATGCATGCAAGCATTAAACTTATATACAATACATAAAAGGCTCTCGGTTGGACAGGCCCAAACCGGAGAATACAAGGCTAATCAACGAGCCCAAAAGACGCAACATCAAAACTCTCTTCAGCCCAACAAGATTGTAAGTACCCTTGATCCAACCCCTTGTACACTAAGTATATCATGTTTAGAGCTTAGAAAACATAAGAAAACATGGGATTCAATGAGTTTACGTCCAAGACATGTTCTTGCGCCGTAAACCCCTTTTAAGGGTGCAAATGACACCCTAACACTTTAGTGAGCCTTGGATATTAGCATAGAACCTCACCCCTTTGAGTTAAGGACTTGATTTCACGAAATGGTACTCCTTAACATGAGTTTACGGCCGTAAACTCATGGGGGAGTGGTCCCAGGGTCATGAACACCAAGCAAGGCCATTTTAGGACCTTAAACCCACCCAAACTCTTGTTTAAAGCTTTGGAGCACTTAACCAATTAAGCCCTTAGAGTTTTAAGCCCCTTTTGGTGACCAATGGAGAGTTTACGGCTAGGAGTAAACTCCCCTGGGCCGTAAACTCCAATAAAGATGGTCATTGGACCATAAACTCCACTATGAGGCTTTGCACTCAGTTGAAACCCGATAGCCTCCTAGCACTTGACCAAAGTGTTTTCCTCGCAATAAGATGTTTATACATGTTTAATTAGTGTTTTAATCACTAATTGTTTATATACATATGTCTTCATATGTAATTAGGATCATTGTGTGTGTCTAAGTCTTCACTTGACACCCAATACTTGTCCGACACTTCCATCCAATCCACTCGCTTCAGGTGAGTTCATACCCATTGAATTATCCTTTTAAATGTTTCTAAATGTTTTTAGATGCTTTATGGGGGTGGGGGGTGAATACAAGTTGAAACATGCTAGTTATTATATCAATCACATGTGATTAATAACTAACATGCAAATGGATTTACTATACGTTAGCTGTTTTACCAAACAGATTTCTTCAAATGACTTTCTTAAACGTTTTTACATGATTAAAACTCTTTATCAAACTGTCTTACATACTGTAAGTTTCCTTTTAAACTCAGTTACAAATGTGTTTTCAAACAAGGGTTCCTTTATACTTAAACTGTTTTTATCAAACAAATACTTTCAAACCGATTTATAAATTGACATCAAGTCGATCTTTACTTAGATATTAATCCTTTTCAAAGGTTTTACAAAACTTCTTTTATGCTTTTATATTATCAAATGCATGCCCACATATGTATAGTTATATAAAAAATGTTTAAAGGACTTAGGAAGGCTAACCCGATTTATTTCCTTTTCCCCGTTGGGATGTTGTCTGGTAGGGTATCGGGTAACCATCTAAATGTCATCTAAATATTAGTTATATATTATGTATACATATGTAGACATAAAAGTGCCTTCAGTCAGTTCAGTACCTTTGGCTAGCAAAGGTATACTTTTGTTGATACTTGTACATTTCTAGTAACTATTATAGGTATAGTTAGGAGATACTACTTGCTATTCCTATTACAAGGAATTATACCAGAGTCAGTTCATTCATGAGTCCATACGAATACATGTTGCTTGTAGAGATACACTTACTTGGATACACTTACATGGATACACCTACTTGGGTACACTTACATAGATACACTTACTTGGATACACTTACATGAAGACCTTTACATAGATACCTTGTTGAAAGCATGCCTGTATATGTATAGTTATATAAATAATGTTTAAAGGACTTAGGAAGGCTAACCCGCTTTATTTCCTTTTCCCCGTTGGGATGTGGTTTGGTAGGTTATCGGGTATCCGTCCGAAGGTCGTTTAAATAACAGTTATATATTATGTGTACATATATAGACATAATAGTTCAAGTCAGTCGGTTCAGTGACTTTGGGTAGCAAAGGTATACGTTCATATACTCCTAGTAAAATTTTAGGTATATACTTACTTACAACGGGTCTCGTGAGAAGACTACTTACTTACAGCTGGTCTCGTGAGAGGACTACTTACTTACAACGGATCTCGTGAGAAGACTACTTACTTGCTTACTTTCAAAATAGTAGGGTCTTGGTAGAAGAATTTTTTTATAGGGATCATAGGGATTTCTAGGGTTATTCAAATGCTTTCCATTACTTACAAACATTTTCATACTTATACGACTTTCTTTCAAAACAATGTCAAGACTTTCATTACAAGTTTTACAAATCAAAGACACATTAATACTTATGAATTCACCAGCTTTTTGGCTAATACTCGCTTTCAAAATAACTTGTATTCTCAGGTCACAAATAGACAGGTACGATGACCAGGTTTGTGAAGACGGAGCAGTCCATACTCGTCTTATTCTGATTACTCATTTTATTGTTGTATATTATGAAAGAATACACTTGTAATCAAAATTATACTATTAATGCAATGGATGACGTTGTTGCTTGTTTACTACTATACATTGTTGAGATACATTACATGACGTCCTCCACCCCAGAACGTTTCCGCCGTCCTCGGTTTTGGGGTGTGACAGGAAGCTTGGGGAGATCAGAAATCAACAATTGTTTGGGCTCATTTCAGGGGTAAGGAACCATTTCCTTAAGCTATTTCTTCATGGATTCATGTATGGTGATTGATATGAGAACTAATTCGAGATAGAAGCTTGGATCTGAGGATGCTACTTCAGATTTAAGCTTGTGATGGTCCTATATGTCATAAAGCTCTGTTTAAGAGTCATTGGTGCAGCCCTTTCGTCTTTAGCCTTAGCCTTAGAGTGTTTTGCGCTTATATCACCTTGGTTCCACGTAACATTTGCAACTTTATGTGAGGGCTAGCCTGTAAAAGAGTGGATCTATAGATTTGAGTCCCTACATGGCTTGAAAAGCCTCTGCATGGAATGAGAACTGAAGAGACTCGGCGAGTCACATGGGTGCACTCGACGAGTTGTATGAATATGTGCATGGACTTGACGAGTTAGAAGAATAACTCGGCGAGTCTGTTGAAGATTGCCTTGGAATCTGCGAGTCTGTTCTTGGACTCAGCGAGTCTGGTCGTGGAACCCTAACCTTTTCTCTTCGAGCTGTCAATCGGTGAGTCGAGGGATGACTCGGTGAGTTGAGCAGGAAGGGACTCAGAGCTTGTTGCACTCGACGAGTCTTGGGGCGACTCGGCGAGTTGAGTCGTGGCATGGGAGTTCTGAGCATAGGAACTCGACGAGTCAACGGGTTGACTCGGCGAGTAGGGTCAACCAGGAAGGTTGACTTTGAGTGAGGACCTTGACTTTGACCAAGGGTTGACCAGTTGTCTTCCAGGGGTATTTTGGTAATTATTGGTATTTATTGGATTGGTTATTTGGTAATGATCAGTGGTGGAGTTCGTGTTGGTGGTCGAAGCAGCGTGGGCTTATTTCTTCAAGTCGGCAGTTACAGGTGAGTTATCCTCACTATATCGACAGGGTCTAAGGCACCAAGGCCGACCCTTTATCGGATGGGAATCCAGGTAGTTGTTTGTTAGGTTATTGATTTGCTATGCCTGCATCCTGGTAGTTAGGATGGTATATGTTAAAGACCTGGTTAAGGTCGGTATCCTGGTATATAGGATGATGCTATGTTAGAGACCTAGTTAAGGTCGGTATCCTGGTATATAGGATGATCCTATGTTAGAGACCTGGTTAAGGTCGGTATCCTGGTATATAGGATGATGCTATGTTAGAGATCTGGTTAGGTCGGTATCCTGGTTAGGATGTTGCTATGTTATGTGATATGCTAGATAGGTTGATTAGTTGTGAATTTCTATATGATTATATGTTTATGTGCACATGGTTGTTGGACTGGGGTTGGGTTGAGGCGGGTCCTGCTTTGTGCTGTAGGCCAACATACCCAGGGCAGACCGGTTAGGCCGATAGCCCGGCAAGCGGTCCGGATAGGCTGAAGGCCCCATTAGGGCGGACCAGACGTGCCGAGGCTCGAAGAGTGGTCCAAACAGACTGAAGGCCCGGTGCGGGCGGACCAGTCATACTGTAGACTCAGAGAGTGGACCAGGTGGACTGAAGGCCCGATGCGGGCGGACTAGTCATACTGTAGACTCGGAGAGAGGGTGGACCGGGTTGACTGAAGGCTTGGTGCAGGCGGACCAGTCACACTGTAGACTCGATATGCATGGATGTTCGGTTTATGATATGATATGTTATGTATATGATATTGTGGTTGGTATTTTGGGGGTAACTCACTAAGCTTTCGGGCTTACAGTTTCAGTGTATTGTTTCAGGTACTTCAGGAGACCGTGGCAAGGCGAAGGCGTGATCGTACCACTCCTCATGTTTTATGATTTATGTGATATGGTTCTGGGAAATGCTCTGATGTTTAAACTATTTTGAAAACAAATGTATGAACTTAATGGTTTTGAATGAATTAAAATGTTTTAATTTGGCTCGAATTTTATGGTCGTTACTGTTGGATTAGTGTCTAAGTCCGTAACTATTTTGGTATGTACTTGACCCGATGGTGCATGGTCCTTTTGGGTTGCCTTCACCAAAGCAACTTGATAGGATGAATTATGGAGAGAAAGGATTAAATATGATTTATTAATATATTATGAGAATAATATATTAAAGGAGAAATCATATTGTTTAATTAATATTAGTCAAGAATTAATAAGAATTAAGTTTGTGACTAAAAGAGATTAATTAAACTTAAGGGACTGGAATTGTAATTAAAAGCAGTGTTGTAAATATCCCGCTTAGGTCCCGATTAATCCCTAGGCACTACTCGACCGATTAGAGAGCGCCTAGCAATTAATCCATGCATACAAAATATCTGAAAGAATAGAACCTGATGAAATTTTAACACTTTGAATAAGATATATCTCAATAGAAACTATTTGAGGTATGATCACTGTTGTATTTATCATATTAACTTATTTTGTTCTGATATTAATGTTATTTATAAACTTTTATATGATATTAGTCATATTTAATTTTTTAAAATCTAGCAAATTAGTAATTAATGGTCCCCGATTAATCCCCCGATTAATCTCTGCCTAGGCGATTAATCCCTTGACCCTAGTCCACCGACTAGCTAACGTCGAACGATTTTTACAACTTTGATTATAAGATAATTGCAATTTGGGCTATGGATTGCCTTATATTAAGGAGTGGACGAATTCTATGGGGAAACCCATTAGAAATCGTCCAAGGCCTTTAAGGAAAGGAGTCCATGGGTTACTTAGGGCTTAAGCATCCAAATTAGGGTTTCCTTGTTAGATAACCCTAATAGCCTAACTATATATACATCCCTTATGACCCAAAAACATGGCTAAGCATCCTTCTAGGGTTTCACACGTTTTAGGGCAGCCTCCTTTCTCCTCTCCTTCTCATCCTCTTGCTCTTAGTGTTTGTGAACCATTAGAGGAGTGACATTTGTGACTCTAAGCTTTCTAAAGTCAATACAAGAAGGATTTGGGATTGTTATTGCTATATAACAATCAAGGTAATATCTTAAACCCATTCTTATGTTAATATGATTACTTGTATGCTAGAATTAGGGTTTATAGTCTTGGATAACTTGCATGTACAATAGAGAAACCTAGATCCAAGCATTAGGGTTTATATGAGCACACAGGATGTTATTAGGACCAAAACCCATCAGTGGTATCAGAGTCTTGATTGGTTTCTATTGTATTGATGCCTTGTTTGGTTGTTTAAGCTTAAAAATCGAATTTTTGTGTTTCTGGGGGCTGAACTCACCGATTTTCTTAGATGAACTCGCCGAGTTCATGCTAACTCGACGAGTCCATGCCTGACTCGACGAGTCGGCTGGTCAGAATGAGGGAAAACCGGGATTTCTTGCTGTTTTTGCTTGAGGATACTTGCATTATCATATTAGATCAATATAAATTCGATTTTTTGATATATATATATGACTATATTCTTGATCTAATTGAAAATATTTATCAATTAATAAAATATTTGTTTCCTTATGTGATAATTGATTAATTATTTTGATTAAATTGGTAAATTGTTTTGCAAGAAATCATTAAATAAATCAAATATGGATAATTATGTGATTAAATGTTAATTTAGATTATTTGTTATTTGATCCTTGTGTTATGAAATGTTTCATATTTTCCCCTTTAGGTTTTATAGTTTAAACTTGACCTCAAAAGTTTTGTTGTTTTGAAATTTAAATAGTTGAAACCCTAATGTTTTGAAAAAGGTTTCAAACTTGCCCTCAAGTTTTGGAATTTAAATTTTGATTAAATGTTTAATTTTGATGTATATTTAAGTTCTAAACCCTGATGTTTTGAAATGTTTCAAAACTTGCCCTCAAGTTTTGGAATTTAAAAGTTGATTAAAAGTTTAATTAGGAACGTTAAAATTCTAAAACCCTAGTATTGTTTTGAAAAGGTTCAAATCACACCCTTATGGTTTTATTAATTAATTAAGGTGTATAATTAAAAGAGGTTTAATAAATCCATAAAAGTTTAGGTTTACAATTTAATTGAATTAAAGGTATAATTATTAAATTTGACCAGCTAATATTTTAAAAGTGTAAAATACACCCTATACTATATAACATTAAAAGTCTAACATTATATATATGTATGAGTAAAAGTCAGTGTTACCGTTAGTAGGCCTCATTCACGAAGCTGGTCTATTAGGGGTGTTTAAGGAAATTGCCTATAAATTGGGGATTGAATGGGTATCCACTCTTACCCACCGCACTCTTGACTAGTGGAGGGTCGTTAGCCGAACGGGTAGGATAGGACGAAACCTTCCATTATAAGTATAATGAAATACAAAAGTAACTAAATGTTTTACAAATTCCCAATCTTAGTTACTTAGGAAAAAGTGAATTGATGCAAATCCATGAAATTACACTTTGTGCCCTTGCGAAGACGTTAGTGGAGCGTGTGTGGTTTACCGGCACACTAAATGGTTCTAAGCAAAGGTAGCAAAGGGTGACTCAACGTTTGTCATAGTTCGGTGGAGCGTGTGTGGTTTACCGGCACATCGAATAGGTGACTGTAACATGTGAGGGCACCATGTAAGTTTGCATGGTTATTCACACCCGCTTTGTGATCCTCGGCATCCCAGTCACAAACAAGAGGGGAATATCGAGATTTAAACATGCCATTGAAATGTTCAATGAATCTCATAGGATCTAGGAGTTTTCATAGATTTAAAACTTAAATTTCTTTTCATTTTTCATGGTGGAAATTAGTGAATAGTCATTCACTTACCTTCAAATGTTCTGCAATTTGGGTTACGGCATCCCTCTCCCGAGTTGTAGAATATTATGTTGGGTCCTAGGCTTAGTATCTCATTTGGGTGATTTACTAAGGACTCAATCAATCAACTAACTTGAATTCGTTTTCTCCCGTTTTGTAGATGTCAAAGTTCGACAACTATAGTCTTCCCAAATCCCGTGGAACAAGGATTCCACATGAAGATGGTATTCCACGATTCGATCGAGGAACAAGAAATCATGCTTCACTTCCTCCACCTCCTCCAATTATTCTCCCTAACCCACAAGTTCAAAGGCTTGAAAAGTTCAAGATCACTCAAGCCCTTTTGGCAAGTAAACATAAAGAAGGAAAGCCGGTGTGTGCACACGTCATAGGGATGAAGTCACACATTGATATGTTAAGAATGTTGGGATCCGTTGTCTGTAAGGAAAAGGATGTTGATTGGGTTCTTCAGTCACTTCCTAACTCATATAGTGAGTTTGTAAGAGAGTACTATATGATGAACCGCGACGTGACCCTTATAGATCTCACCTATATGCTTATTGCTGTTGAATCAGCAATGGTTTGGCGCAATAGAAAAGCAAAGTTGATTGGTCAATCTACCTTCAAGACCTTTATGGATATAGACAATGGCAACGAAAGACATGCTATGATCGAAAAGTTTGATCATAAGAGAAAGGCAATGTCTGAAGTAGTTCCATGTCATGTTCGAAAAGAGTCAATTTGCTTTTATTGTCAAGAGAAAGGGCATTGGAGACGAAGCTGCCCCATTTACCTAAGAGATCTAAGAGATGGGAGAGTCGAAACGTATGGCTCTAATTTAGGTAAAATCCATTGAATAACTCTTTTAAGCTTCTATTCTAGATTCTTAATACATAATGTGATAAGATTACAATTGATGTTTTGTAGGATCGAAGAAAGGAGAGGAAGCTTAAGGGAAGATGTGAGCAGAATCTAACCGTGAAGAAATGGATTTCGATCGCATTACTTGAAGATTAGATTCTTGAGCTACTACTTAGAGTTAGAATTAGATTGCTAAGAAATATGTATTAGCATAGTTTTTCAATGAATTGCATTGTATGGACAAATTTTTTTCCGCAATAAAATAAATTTTGACTTTATATTATTTATTTATCCTTGCAATGGCATGTATGAAAATTAATGTTTGAATGCTTCTATTATTAGCAATAATGGATTTGATTCTTAATTATGGAAATGTCGAGAATTTACCAAATAGGGAGGGTTTCTCAACGCCCAAGTTTCAATTGGACAGAAACTTGGAATCATGCAACTTGGTTGCACGATGAATGAGAAATTTCATATTTGGAAATTAGACTAATTCATTGACAAAGTATCAGGTGAAGGACTAGGAGATCGAGTACACAAAGTTGCGTGTTGATCAAGTCCACCATAAGAATAACAAAAATATTCGTAATGATTTACTAAAGGCTTAGTAAATATGATTATACTTACAAGATTAAGTGTAATTCTGGATTGATTGAAAAAGTTTAAATCAATAGCAGAACGAATAAGAAGAATCAAGTAGGCAGAAAGATAAAAGTTTCTCCATTCTAAGAAGAAGGGAGAGTACCTTTTATGCTTTATGATAGGTCTTAATGATTAAGAACTATATCTCAATTGATCCTCTAAGTGAGTCTTAGTACAATTGTATGTTTAAGAAGAGGAATCAAGGATTGAAGAAATGGTTAAATCAAGAAGTCAATCATACTTCGTTCCAATAACAAGTCTTAAAGTTAAGATTGTGACAATGAGTGACAAGTATTAAGAAGGTTTATAACATTCATCAAATGTAGAATATGGAAAAAGGTTTTCTTGTTCTCGCACATTTGAAATTGGTAAGCTGTGATGTCTTGGATAAGACAAAGACCAACTAAGACTAATTTATGAAGTGTTTTGATAAAAGCTACACTAACTCTTGAATATTTGTTTGTCAAGAAATGGTTATTGACAAGAGAATCTTATATGTCAAGGAGTCAGTGGGAGTCTTAATGGTCTTGAAAGGTTTCAAGAACAAATCAAATAAACCTTATCGATCATCACTAGCACACTAGTTGAGGTTTACAACCTATCGTGTTGACATTATTTTGTTTCTGTGCTGTTCCAATTGAGTTAATTATGCATGAGAGTTCTACGAGTTCTCATTTTGAACGCATAAAAGGCAAGGTACCTTAATCAATGAAAGGTACATTGATAGGAAAGGGTGAGCTGCTTAACTACTTGGAAGACATGGTGGGCAGCTGTGCTACCATAAGGCAAGAAATCAAGATTAAGAAAGTTCGATCCATATGAGTTTGAATTTGTCGTAAACTTTGGTTTTGAAAAATTCACATGGATAGGAACAAATACACCGTTTAAATCTAAGTGTCATAAGATTTTCTCCTTCATGAAAATGATTATGAGGAAATACTTTCACTAAGAAAGATTTTAAGAAGATAGTGATTGTAAAATTGCATTCTCAAATTCAATTATGGTTACGGTATCCCTTTCCATAATTTGAATTGTGAGGTTTGGGAATTGTTTAGACACACATATGAACTATCTAAGGCAAATGTGTATAAGTTCAAGAAGCCTTGATAAAAGATTATCAAAGCACTATGTATTAGAAACATGAACTTAAGAAATTCAATAAGCATTGTTTTTCTGAAAGTTAAGCTGTTTCTGAATACATGTCAAGGCTAGTAGGAGCATAAGTGTTATGTTTATAATAATCATCATGATAGTGGGAGCATAAATGTTATGATTGTATGATTATTAAGGCACGTATTGCAAGTTGGCAATATTAATTATAGAAAACAAGAGCTATACCTTGCAAAGTCGTAAGGGTTGTTTTGCTATAATTAAGGGAGAGAATATTATGCTTCATTTCAAAACTAAAGGCTTAGGTTGTGGAATGTTAATAACTTAGTCAAAGAAACATAGTGTGTTCTTAAAATTTCGATTATGATTACGACATTCCTCTTCACAATTCGAATTTTGAGAACATAGCAAATAAAACATTATGGCAAAAGATTGATAAAGTATCAAATCTTTATGTAAGACACTATGCATCGTGTCCCATACGCTTCGGGTATAGGATCGATTGCAAATGCTATAATATTTGACCATTCTAAAATTTTCCAAATGTCTAGCGCATTTAGAGGGAAAAAGGAGAAGAATCGGTTTTGACTAAGATAATTAAACAACTATCAAAGGACAATCCAAAGTTCACCTAGGATTGGTCGCTTGTGAGTAGTTGGAAGTATAGTATTGGAAAATATGGAAATGTTTCCATATTGGATGGACCATATCGACATTATTATGAATATATAAGATTCTATTAAGAAAGAGTTGTCATATGGAAAATATGGAAACGTTTCCATATTCGGAATTGAATATTGAAAATCTATGACTAGATTAGAAACTTTTATGCAAAAGGATGTTCAAAGGAATGTACTTTGAGTGAGAGACATCATATCTAAGGAATTGTATTGTAACAATTTCCGATAGAGGACTTTGTAATTTCATTGGCAAAAGTCTTTGTGACTCTGGTGCAGTGACATTACGAAAGGATCATTGCATAAAATGTTAGAATCTAATATATTCTATAAGTGGCAAGAATTTGATATTCTTACACTTAGGAAAAAGGATTTGGAGTTGTGAAATGAGAATGATTGGAAATGTGTTCAATTTGATCTATTTCACAAAGTAAGAACCATAGGTAAACATTGTGTGCATGCTATGAGCATAGGAAAAGTGTAATAATTCAAGTAAGAAGTTGATTACCTGAAACGACAAATAATGAGTAATCGATATGGTGATAAATAAAAGGTGTTTTATTTATGCTCAAAGGTTTGAGGCCATATGGGATTAGTATTATTCTTGTGTTTCACTTTGCATGTTTTGACTTCCTGAATAATTTAATTGGTTAAGAACAGTCAAATTATTCGAACGGGCCATAGTCGTTCATATGTTGGAAGTAGGTATGAATGAAGACTATCGTGAATTGGTGTGTGGATTGTCTAAAGAGCATTAGACATAAGCAAATGTTTGTTGTAACGTTCATGAGTGCTTATGAATATGATTTGAGCATTGGATTAAACCCACACTCACTTGGATCACTCCATGAATTGTGATTGGTGAGACGATAACATCTTATATTCTTGAAACTGAGATGTGTGAGTTGTATCTTACAAATCGGTTGCAAATTGATAATATGTAAACGCACCAGTAACTTGGTGTCATAAAACATATTGTTGTGTGTGGTTCGGTGAGTGAGTGCAAGCGAGCATTGAATCAAAGTTTATCCGTTCCTTTTATCCAAAGTAGGATAAAAACGATATCTTTGGGCCTCTCGATGATTTAGTGATGACAAACGTAAATGCTCGGCCGGGCTAGGGCTAATTCGATTTGTTCAATTAGTAGGTCGTCATAAATCGGAAGTCGAGAAATAGTACGGAGAGAATGATTAGAAATCATGTCTCATACTATATCTAGAATGGAGGAATATATGATCCCTTATCTAAAGGACACGCGTATCTGATAGGATCAGAGTTGACAACGGCTTTGGAAAGCTACGATTGCAGATCAGGATCTGAAGTCATACGCATAATAGTTATTAGACTTATCCAAGTGGGAGACTGTTGGATTAGTCTCTAAGTCCATAACTATTTTGGTATGTACTTGACCCGATGGTGCATGGTCCTTTTAGGTTGCCTTCACCAAAGCAACTTGATAGGATGAATTATGGAGAGAAAGGATTAAATATGATTTATTAATATATTATGAGAATAATATATTAAAGGAGAAATCATATTGTTTAATTAATATTAGTCAAGAATTAATAAGAATTAAGTTTGTGACTAAAAGAGATTAATTAAACTTAAGGGACTGGAATTGTAATTATAAGATAATTGCAATTTGGGCTATGGATTGCCTTATATTAAGGAGTGGACGAATTCTATGGGGAAACCCATTAGAAATCGTCCAAGGCCTTTAAGGAAAGGAGTCCATGGGTTGCTTAGGGCTTAAGCATTCAAATTAGGGTTTCCTTGTTAGATAACCCTAATAGCCTAACTATATATACATCCCTTATGACCCAAAAACGTGGCTAAGCATCCTTCTAGGGTTTCACACGTTTTAGGGTAGCCTCCTTTCTCCTCTCCTTCTCATCCTCTTGCTCTTGGTGTTTGTGAACAATTAGAGGAGTGACATTTGTGACTCTAAGCTTTCTAAAGTCAATACAAGAAGGATTTGGGATTGTTATTGCTATATAACAATCAAGGTAATATCTTAAACCCATTCTTATGTTAATATGATTACTTGTATGCTAGAATTAGGGTTTATAGTCTTGGATAACTTGCATGTACAATAGAGAAACCTAGATCCAAGCATTAGGGTTTGTATGAGAACATAGGATGTTCTTGTTGGATATAGTGTCTAAGTGCATAACTATATTTGGTATGTACTTGACCCGACCCGGCATTGTCCATTTGGGTTGCACTTCACCCGATCAATTTATGGACAATCTGTTGAGAGTAGTACAAGTTATGATTTATTAATATATTATAAGTTAAAATATATTAATATAAGATCATATTATTTAATTAGTATTGATCTATAATTAATCTATGATTAATTTAGAGATCAAAGATATTACTAATTAAATATGGGCTTCTATATTTATATAGTGTGGGCTACGGCTTATTTGGAATGGGCTAGGCTTGCATGGAAAAGTCCATGGATACTCCATGGAGCTTTAACCCATTGATCTCATGGAAATGAAGAGACATGGGTATTAGGGTTTACATGGATGTAACCCTTATCCACCACACTATATAAAGAAGGCTTTGGTTCTTGAAATCACACTAGTTGACACTTGTTGAGGTGAGGGCCGATTTCAAGATAGTAGTGACTATTCTCTCAAAGTTCCAAGTTTGTGGTGATTTGTGATTTCCATTTGAGGCATCCACACTATTGGTGCTAGGCTCTAAAACTCCAAGGAATCAACTACAACTACAAGGTAAGTATTTCTACTAGCTTTATTTTATTCAAGTTCCCCATGCCATGCTAGTTAGGATATGAACCTTGGAAAAATAATTATTTGCATGTATCTTAGACAAACATAGATCCAAGGTTTATTAGGGTTGCATGTACACTTAGGAAGTGTTAGAATGCTCAAAACCCATCAGTGGTATCAGAGCCTAGGCTTGTTTGTTTGATACTTGATGCAAAATAGTTGAAAAAGTCGGAAAACTTGCTGTCTGCCTGATGAACTCGCCGAGTCCATGGGGGGACTCGCCGAGTTCATGTGTATCTTCAACCTACTCGTCGAGTAGGTTCATGCACTTGGCGAGTAGAAGCCACAGAGTGCAGATTTTCGACTTTAGTTGCTGGAAATGGACTAGAAACATTACCCTAAACTGTTTTGGTACTTGAAAACTTGTTTTAGATGATGTAATGTCTTTGCTAATCCATTTACAACAACTTGCTATCAAAATTACAAAGTTTTATGTGTAATTTTTGATTCATGAAAGTGTTCATATTCATGTTCTTGATCTTATGATGTTTAGATGATCATAGGAATTATTTGTAACCTATGTGGTAGTTTAATTCTTGATCATAATGTGTTTTAATGGAGTCCATAACTAGTCCTCAAGTTATGGAAAACCAAAAGTCACTTGAATTAAAAACCATTAAAAGAACACAAGAGTTAGAAAAATGAAGAGTCTTCATTTTTATTACTCTATTAAACTCATAAGTTACAAAAAATGAAAAGTTTTGAAAGTTTACAAAACTTGCCCTCAAGTTTTGGAACAAGTAAAGTCATATTAAAAACTTTAGTTCCAACCCTTAGAATTTTAAAAGTTAAAATTCAACCCTTATACTTATAATATTATAAGTTAATAATATATATATATATATATATATATATATATATATATATATATATATATGTATGTATAAGATTAAAGTCGTCTTATCGCTAGTACGCCTCATTCACGAAGCCGGTCTATAAGGTGGGTATAAGGTTGTTGCCTATAAAATGGCAACTTAATGGGTGTCCACTCTCACCCACCGCTTGCTTGACTGGTGGAGGGTCGTTAGCCGAACGGGTAAGACAAGGACTTATAAATTCTCATTAAAAGTATGATGAATATTATAAAGTAACTAAATGTTTTATTAAATTCCCAATCTTAGTTACTTTAGGAAAAATGTGAATAAGGTGCTAATCCATGAAATTACACTTTACACTTTGTCTAAGTCGTTAGTGGAGCGTGTGTGGTTAACCGGCACACTAACTTGGACTTAACAAGGTAGGTAAAGGGTGACTTAATATTTATCATAGTATCGATGGAGCATGTGTGGTTAACCGGAACATCGATTGAGGGGTAATTTATTATGGGTACCAAGTAATTTGCATGATTACTTCACACCTCATTTTGTGATCCTCGGCATCCCAGTCACAAAACTTGGAGGGCACACTCGAGATTGAAACATGCCTTTGAAAAGTTCATTGAATCTCAAAAGCATCTAGGAGTTTCTAAGAACCAAATTAAATATTTTAATATTTCGACTTTGGTGGAAATTGGTGAATCGTAATTCACCTACCTTTCAAATATGTTATTACTTAGATTACGGCATACCTCTTCTAAGTATAATATATTGTGATTGGGTCCTAGCCTTAATATCACATTTGGGTGTTTTATTAAGGACTATCTCTATATCTAAACTAATTCTTTCTTTCTTCTCTTACTAGATGTCTGCAAACAACGCTGCTTCTGGCTCTAATCCTAGTGGCTCCTTTTCTCTTATGAACTTGTGTGGGAAAGTCACTTTTGATGGATCCAACTTTAATGAATGGATCAAAAACATCAGAATGATTACTCGCTACGAGGGCAAGGAATATGTCCTCGATAAGGAACTTAAGGAGATTGATGAGACAGTTGCTACTCCTCAAGAGATTGCTGAGTTTAGGGCACATGAAAGGGATGCCACCAAAGTGGCATGCCTCATGATGGCCACTATGACAGCCGATCTCCAAAAATCCTATGAAGATTTCTACCCCTATGAGATGCACCAAGACTTGATGGAAAGATACCATCAAAGTGCTAGTCAAGAGAGGTATGAAATCATCTCCTCCATGATAACAACTCGCATGAAGGATGGAGAACCCATCATGGGCCACATGCAGAAAATGCAAAGATTTGTGGACCGTTTACTGAAGCTTAATGTGAGCGTCCCCGAGGAGCTTGCAATAGATATCATTTTGCACTCCTTACCTTCATGTTATGATCAATTCCGCATGACATACCACATGAACAAGGAAAAGGTCACACTCAACAAACTTCAAGGACACTTAAAAGCCGCAGAAAGTGGTCTTAAGGGTAAGGCGGTTGTTACTACTCCTACTCCTACCAACTCCGCCCCTGTCTTGGCAATCGGGAAAGGACGAGGGAAGAAGAGAAAGAGTTCTTTGAAGGGTACCAAGGTTAGGACCCTTGATGGCTCTTCTTCAAGTGGAACCAAGAAAGGTTTCATCACTCCTTCTTCTGACCCAAAAGAGGCTGAATGCTTCTATTGCCATGAAAAGGCACATTGGAAGCGGAACTGCCCAAAGTACCAGCAAGATGTGAAGGATGGGAAAGTTAAACCCAACCATGCAGGTATTTACACTATCTTATCTAATAACTCACCCCATTCTAATTCTTGGGTCCTTGATACCGGTTGTGGTATTCATATCTGTTCTGATTTACAGGGACTAAGAAGAAGTGAGAATGTGGAGCAAGGAAGAATAAACTTGATCATGGGAAACAGGAAAGCTTCACTTGTCACCAAGATTGGAGTTTATACTTTATCGCTAAGTAGTGGGTTTAGCTTAGATTTGAATAAGTGTTGTTATTCGCCAGAAATGGAAAGAAATATTATTTCCTTTCATGCATTGTATAAACAAGGTTTCACCTTTTCATTTGATAATGAAGTTTGTTCGATTAATGCTTTCTTTAATAATGTTCTTTATTTTAAAGCATTACCTTGTGATGGCGTGTATGAAACAGTATCTGTGGTTGATAAATTAGGAAATAATGTATTGTGTATTGATTCTGTTAATAATAATAACTTGGATAAAGCATCATTATGGCATTGTCGTCTTGGACATATAAGCAAGAAACGCATAGGCCAACTCCAAAAGGATGGAGTCTTGGAGTCATTTAACCTAAAGTCAAATGATAGTTGCGAATCATGCTTACTTGGGAAAATGACAAAGTCACCCTTCACAGGTTCTTGTGAGAGGGGTGAAGGTTTGTTGGACCTTGTACACACGGATGTGTGTGGACCATTCAAACATGCCACAAGGGATGCTAATCGTTATTATTTGACTTTTACTGATGATTACAGTAGATATGGATATGTCTACTTGATCAAGCATAAGTCAGAGACTTTCGAAAGGTTTAAGGAATTTAAACAGGAAGTCGAGAATCAATTGGGCAGGAACATTAAGATGCTTCGATCCGATCGAGGTGGTGAGTATCTTAGTTCAGAGTTCCTCGACTATCTTAGGGAATGTGGGATTGTCTCACAATTGACACCTCCCAGGACACCACAGTTGAATGGTGTAGCTGAGAGGTGTAATCGAACCTTGTTGGATATGGTTCGTTCCATGATGAGTCGAACTTCGCTACCAATCTCATTCTGGGGGTATGCCTTAGAGACTGCCGCCCATATTCTTAATCTAGTCCCTACAAAGAAAGTTGCCAAAACTCCTCACGAGATGTGGATTGGTAAAGTACCCAACCTAGACCACATCAAGATTTGGGGTTGCGAGGCTTTTGTGAGGCGCGAGACTCATGACAAGCTAGAACCCCAAAGCGAGAGGTGTATTTTCATCGGCTACCCACAAAGATCCTTTGGTTACCTCTTCTACAGACCTAGTGATAATGTGGTCTTTGTAGCAAGAAGAGGAGTCTTTTGAGAGAGAGAGAGAGAGAGAGAGTTTATAAGCCAAGGAGACAGTGGGAGGCAAATTGATCTTGAAGAAATTCAAGAGTCAAGTGGTGAAGGAACTTCAAACGCTAGCCCTCAACTTGAGGAGGAAACTCCTGTTGAGCCAATTGACGAATCTGTACCTCTGAGGCGTTCCACATGAGTTAGGAATGCACCTGAGCATTACTATGGTTTCCATATTACTGCGGAAGGTGAGACACTTATTAGTGATGAGACATTAGTAGGTCTGGATGAGCCTAACAGCTACACGGAAGCCATGGCAGGCCCTGAGGCTGCTAAATGGAAAGAGGCTATGGATAGCAAGATACAGTCCATGTATGACAATCAAGGTTGGAACTTGGTTGAGAATGTACTAGGTCGTAAGACTGTAGGGTGTAAATGGATCTTCAAGAAGAAGACCGACATGGATGGTAATCTACACACTTATAAGGCTCGACTAGTTGCAAAAGGTTATTCTCAAACTACGGGAGTTGATTATGATGAAACCTTTTCACCAGTGGCCAAGATAAAGTCTATTAGGGTTCTGTTAGCCATTGCTGCATTTCATGACTATGAAATATGGCAAATGGATGTCAAAACCGCTTTCCTTAATGGAAAGTTGGCTGAAGATGTTTACATGGTTCTGCCAGAGGGTTCTGTCAATACAGAGTACCCCAATAGAGTGTGTAAACTCGAGAAATCCATTTATGGATTGAAACAGGCACCTCGCAGATGGAATCTTTTCTTTGATGAGAAAGTGAAGGAATTTGGCTTTTCAAGGAGTGAAGATGAATCTTGTGTCTATATCAAGGCTAGTGGGAGCATAGTCAGCTTTTTGGTACTGTATGTGGATGACATACTACTCATAGGAAATGACATCCCAACCCTGCAGGAAGTAAAGTCCTAGCTTGGGAAGTGTTTCGCTATGAAGGACCTTGGTGAAGTTGTCTATATCCTAGGGATAAGGATTTTGAGAAACAGGAGTAAAAGACTAATTGGATTTAGTCAAAGCACCTATGTGGACAAAGTGTTGAAAAGATTCAACATGCATAACTCCAAGAAAGGTGAGTTACCCATTCAAAGTAATGCCAGATTGAGTAAGGCGCAAAGCCCTAGTACTGAGGCTGAGATAGCAAAAATGAGTCGACTACCTTATGCTTCAGCTGTAGGATCGATCATGTATGCTATGATGTGTACTCGACTTGATGTAGCCTTTTCTTTGAGCATGGTTAGCAGGTATCAAGGGAACCCTAGCAAGGCACACCGGACTACGGTAAAGAATATCCTCAAGTACCTGTGGAGGACTAAGGACTGGGTCCTTACCCTCGGTGGGAGTGATGACTTGAGAGTTGTAGGATATAGTGATGCTAGCTTCCAGACTGATAGGGATAATTTCCGCTCGCAGTCGGGCTGGGTCTTTACCTTAAACGGAGGAGCAATCACTTGGAAGAGTTCTAAGCAGGAGACAGTGGCAGATTCTACTTGTGAATCAGATTATATAGCAGCGAGCGAGGCAGCAAAGGAGGCTATATGGCTACAGAACTTCATCGGAGACCTTGGAGTTGTACCAGCTATAAAAGAGCCAATGGAGATTTTTTGTGACAGCAATAGTGCGGTTGCCTTAGCCAAGGAACCAAGAGATCATGGGAGATCCAGGCACATTGACAGAAAATATCACTTCATCAGACATCGAATAGAAGAAGGAATCCTCATGGCAAAGAGGGTATCATCGGATGAGAACCCAGCAGATCCCCTCACGAAGGGACTGAGTAGGGTTAAGCATCTCCAGCATGCTCGGAGCATAGGACTGAAGGATGATATAAGTTTTAGTAGTTAGATAAATTATGAAATTTGTAAAGTGTAATTGACATTATATGATGAATAAAAGGTGTTTTATTTATGAGTAAAGTGTTGCTATCTCTTGTCGATCGTTTACTATATTTCTTTTGCATGTTTTGACTTCCAGAATAATTATGTTTGGTATATCATATTATTCAAACCTCCACAGTCGGTCATATGTCGGAAGTAGGTATGAATCAAGACTGTCATGATTGGTTGCAGAGGTCTAAGGTGTTGGACATGGCTACAACAATCATGAGTGCTCATAAGTTCTGAGCATTGGACTCAACCCACGCTCACTGGAATCACTTCATGAAATTTTATCTCGAGTGATCGTGAGACGGTAATATCATATAAGTCTTCAAACCTAGAGATATGATTTGTTACTTATGAGTTGGTTATGCATTGATTGTACGAAAACGCATTGGTAACTCGATGTTATAAAACGTGCCTTTGTGTATAATTCAATGAGTGGTAGAACAAACATATGAGTCGAAGTTTATCTGTTCCTTCTTGGATTAGAAGCTGATATCTGGGCCCCTCGATGATTTTGTTTTGACCTATGTACTGGGCCCGGTCAGAACTAAATTGATGTGTTCAGTTAAGTTCTATGTCAAACAAATCGGAAATTGGGAAACAAATGCTGGGCAATAAGAAAGACCATGTTCCATGTATTTGTCCGGCTGATATCTAGAACAAAGGATTATATGATCACTTATCTAAAATGGCGCGTTCTAGTTCAACAGAGTTTAAAGAGCTACGATTGCTGATCGGTTCCTGAAGTCATACTTGCAACTATAGTTATTAGACTTATCCAAGTGGGAGACTATTGGATATAGTGTCTAAGTGCATAACTATATTTGGTATGTACTTGACCCGACCCGACATGGTCCATTTGGGTTGCACTTCACCCGATCAATTTATGGATAATCTGTTGAGAATAGTACAAGTTATGATTTATTAATATATTGTAAGTTCTAATATATTAATATAAGATCATATTATTTAATTAGTATTGATCTATAATTAATCTAGGATTAATTTAGAGATCAAAGATATTACTAATTAAATATGGGCTTCTACATTTATATAGTGTGGGCTAAGGCTTATTTGGAATGGGTTAGGCTTGCATGGAAAAGTCCATGGATACTCCATGGAGCTTTTGTTGGAATAGTGTCTAAGGCTGTAACTATATCCGGTTGTGCATGGTCCTTTTGGGTTGCCTTCACCATAGCAACTTGATAGGATGATTTATTAAGAGAGAATAAATATTATTAATATATTATGAGAATAATATAATGAATAATATATTTGTTATTTGATTAATATAAGTCATAGAATTAATTAGAATTAATTTGGTGACTTAAAGAGATTAATTAAATAAAGGGTATAAACTGTCAATTGTTTGATAGTTAAGCTTTAGACTGTAAATCCATTTGGATATGGTATGGACGAATTCTAAGAGGTTTAGGATAGCTAAAATCATCCATATGCTTATCTAGGAATGGATTTGGATAGCCTTAAGAGAAGATTATCCAATTAGGGTTTAGGTTGTAACCCTTAAGAAGTCTACAAGTATAAATAGACCCTATGGCTGATGGAATTCGACACTTGACCTAAAGTAAGGAACCTCTGGTCGAAATTCCTCCCCTCTCCTCTCTCCCAAATCATCCTCCTTGCTTTGGTGTTTGTAAGCCATTAGAGGAGTGACATTTGTGACTCTAGAAGCTCCAAGACCTCAAGATCAACAAGGAACTCAAAGGTATGATTCTAGATCTGTTTCAATGTTCTTATTTAACCTAATTAGTAATTAGAAGTCTTGGATTCAAAGCATGTTTATTAGAAAGCCTAGATCCAAGCATTAGGGTTTTGCATGCGCACATAGGAAAGTTCTTATGGCTAAAACCCATCAGTGGTATCAGAGCCTAGCTTGGTTTTCTGTAAATTGTTGCTTGATTAACTGAAACAAACCTGCAAAATTCGATTTTTGGTTTCTGAGTCATGGACTCGGCGAGTCTCAAAGTGGACTCGGCGAGTAGGCCTGACTCGGCGAGTCCCTTTGTGCACTCGGCGAGTCCAGGCGTCAGGAATGGCCAGATTCGGGATTTCTTTGTGTTTATCTTATCTAAACTTTCCATAAACTAATTAGATCAATATTAATTCGTTTTTATGATAAATATATCTGTTATCTTGATCTAGTTAAAGGTAATTATCAACTAATTAAATATTTAATTTCCTTATATGATAATTAATTAATTATTTTGATTATTTTGGTAATTATCTTAAAAAGAAATCTTGAATAAATCAAATATAGATAATTAGGATATTAATTGTTAATTGGAATTATTTGTTATTTGATCCTCCATGTTTTAAATGGTTAAAACCTTCCCTCTTGTTTTGAAATTTACTTTTGTGATTAAAAGTTTTAATTTAGACAACTTAAATTTCAAACCCTAGATTTTAAAAGTTTTAAAATACAACCCTATACTAATATGATATTACTAGAATAATATATATATGTATAACTAAATGCTAGTCTTACCGTTAGTAGGCCTCATTCACGAAGCCGATCTATAAGGTGGGTATAAGGTTGCGGCCTATAAAATGGCGCTTAATGGGTGTACACTCACACCTACCGCTTGCTTGATTGGTGGAGGGTCGTTAGCCGAACGGGTAGGATAGGGCAACCTCATCCTCTCATTAAAAGTATAATAAGAAATATAAAGTAACCACACATTTTTTTAAAATTTCCCAATCCTAGTTACTTTAGGAAAAGTGAATTGATGCAATCCCATGAAATTACACTTTGCACCTTGCTAAGATGTTAGTGGAGCGCGTGTGGTTTACCGGCACACTAATTGGTTCTAAGAGAAGGTGGCAAATGGTGATTCGTTGTTTATCATAGTTCGATGAAGCGTGTGTGGTTTACCGGCACATCGAATAGGTGATTGTTACAATGAAGGCGCCATGTGAATTTGCATGGTAATTCACACCCGCTTTGTGATCCTCGGCATCCCAGTCACAAACAAGAGGGGCATATCGAGATTTAAACATGCCATTGAATAGTTTCAATGAATCTCATCCGAACCTAGGAATTCTCAAAAACACTTAGGACTAATAGTTTAAGTTTCGTGATGGAGAATTAGTGAATCGTCATTCACTTACCTTCAATTTATTTGCATGTTAGATTACGGCATCCCTTTTCTAGTATGTAAATGTTATTGTTGGATCCTAGCCCTAATTTTCTTATTGGGTGATAATTAGGGATTCTTATTCTAATCTATCTTTGTCCTTTCCTAATTGTAGATGTCGAACGCAAACAACGCTGCTGCTAGTTCTTTCACATTGATGAGCCTTTGCCAAAAGGTCACCTTCGATGGAACGAACTTTAGCGAATGGATAAGATACATTCGCACCATTGCTCGCTATGAGGACAAAGAGTATGTCCTTGATGAGAAGCTTGAGAAAATCAACACCGAAATCGCTACTCCAGCCGAAATCACCGCCTTTGAAACTCATGAGCGAGATGCAACGAAGGTACATTGCATCATGATCGCCACCATGAACTCCGAATTCCAAAAGTCCTACGAGGACATGTACCCATACGAGATGCATCAAGACTTATTGGAGAGGTACCACCAAAACGCGAGACAAGAGAGGTATGAGATTTTCACTAACATGATTTCCGCGAAGATGGGTCATGGAGAATCTCTTACCGTGCACTTGCAAAAGATGCAAAGATATGTCGACCGCCTTCGCAAGTTAAATGTTGACTTCGGTGAGGACTTGGCGATCGACATGGTGCTTCACTCTTTACCTCCGATGTACAACCAATTTAGGATGACCTACCACATGAACAAAGAAGAGGTCACCCTAAGCAAGCTCCAAGGTCTCTTGAGGGTTGCTGAGAGCAACTTCAAGGACAAGTCTGTTGCACCCACTCCCAGTCCACCCGCTGCTCCTGTCTTGGCTATTGGACAAGGGAAGGGAAAGAAGAGGAAAGCTTCATCGAAGAACTATCGCAAGGTGAAAGCCCGAGATGGTGCCTCTTCTAGTGGGACCAAAGTTGATCCTGCTAAGCCCTGCTCTAACCCGAAGGAGGCAGAGTGCCACCACTGCCACAAGATAGGACATTGGAAGAGAAGCTGCCCGGATTACCTACAAGCAATCAAAGAAGGAAAGATCAAGCCATCTTTCGCAGGTATATATACAATCAAATCTAACGATTCTAATCATGCTATTTCTTGGGTCCTTGATACCGGTTGTGGTTATCACATTTGTTCTAATGTGCAGGGACTAAGAAGAAGTAGGGATGTGGAGCAAGGAAGGATCAATCTAATCATGGGGAACAGAAGATCGTCGCCTGTGACCAAGATTGGAGTGTATTCTTTAGTGCTTAGGAATAGTTTAGTTTTAGATTTGAACAATTGTTGCTATTCGCCAGAAATGGCAAGAAACATCATTTCATTTCATGGTTTATATAGACAAGGATTTAGATTTTCTTTTAATAATGAGAATGGTTCTATTTTGGCTTATCTAAATGGTGTCTTTTACTTTGAAGCTATACCATGTAATGGAATATATGAAACCGTTATGATTGTTGATAACTTAGGAAATGATGTTTTGAATATTGATTCTTCCACTAGTATGGATAAAGCATCCTTGTGGCATTGTCGTCTTGGACATGTCAACAAGAAACGCATAGCCCAACTCCAAAAGGATGGAGTGTTGGAGTCATTCGACCTTAGGGAAGATGACACATGCGAGTCTTGTTTACTTGGAAAAATGACTAAGTCACCCTTCACAAGTACATGTGAAAGGGGCGAGGGTCTATTGGACCTAATACATACCGATGTATGTGGACCGTTTAGATCAAACACGAAGGATGGGAACTGCTTCTATGTGACTTTTACCGATGACTATAGTAGATATGGGTATATCTACTTAATAAAGCAAAAATCAGACACCTTTGAAAGGTTCAAGGAGTTCAAGAATGAAGTGGAGAATCAATTGGGCAGGAAAATCAAGATGCTTTGATCCGATCGAGGAGGAGAGTACCTAAGTCTTGAATTCCACGATTATCTCAAGGAGTGTGGAATAATTTCACAATTGACGTCTCCTAGGACACCGCAGTTGAATGGTGTGGCAGAAAGGCGTAATCGAACCTTATTGGATATGGTTCGCTCTATGATGAGTCGTGCTTCACTACCAATCTCTTTTTGGGGGTATGCCTTAGAGACTGCCGCCCATATCCTTAACCGAGTCCCTACTAAGAAGGTTGCCAAAACACCTCACGAGATGTGGACAGGGAAAGCTCCCTCGTTGGCACATATCAAGGTTTGGGGTTGCGAGGCTTTCGTAAGACGAGATACTCACGACAAGCTTGAACCTCGAAGTGAGCGATGTATTTTCATCGGCTACCCGCAGACATCCTTTGGATATCTCTTCTATAGACCGAAGGACAATGTTGTCTTTGTTGCGAGGAGAGGAGTTTTCCGAGAGCGAGAACTCATAAGCCAAGGAGACAGTGGGAGGCAAATCGAACTTGAAGAGATTCACGATTCGATAGATGAAGGAACCTCTACCGCTGGCATTCAACCCGAGGAGGAAACTCCGGATGAACCGATTGACGAATCCTTACCTCTTAGACGTTCCGATAGAGTTAGAGTTCATCCCCAGTTCTATGGTTTTCATATTACTACCGAAGGGGACACGTATATTAGTGATGGTACACTAGTAAACCTTGATGAACCTAATAGCTATAAGGAAGCCATGGCAGGCCCGGAGTCTGCGAAATGGAAAGAGGCAATGGATAGCGAGATCCAATCCATGTATGATAACCATGTTTGGAGTTTGGTTGATAATATACCCGGACGTAAGATCGTTGGGTGCAAGTGGATCTTCAAGAAGAAGACCGACGTAGATGGAAACGTACACACATATAAAGCGTGATTGGTTGCGAAGGGTTTTACTCAAACTCCCGGAGTTGACTATGATGAGACCTTCTCACTAGTTGCGAAGATAAAATCTATTAGAGTGATGCTAGCGATTGCCACATTTCATGATTATGAGATTTGGAAAATATATGTCAAGACCGCTTTCCTTAACGGAAAGTTGGCTGAGGATGTTTACATGGCTCAGCCAGAGGGGTTTGTGGATCCGAAGCATCCGAATAGAGTGTGTAAGCTTGAGAAGTCCATTTATGGACTTAAGCAAGCATCTCGCAGATGGAATCTTTGTTTCGATGAGAAAGTCAAAGAGTTTGGATTTGTACGAAGCGAAGACGAATCTTGTGTATATGTCAAAGCCAGTGGGAGTATAGTAAGCTTCCTCGTTCTATATGTCGATGACATATTACTCATAGGAAACGACATCCCGACTCTGCAGGAGGTAAAATCCTGGCTCGGGAAGTGCTTCGCTATGAAGGACCTCGGAGAGGCTTCTTACATTTTGGGAATAAGGATAGTAAGAGAAAGAAGTAAGAGACTAATTGGACTTAGTCAAAATACTTACTTAGAGAAAGTACTAAAACGCTTTAGTATGGAAAATTCAAAGAAGGGAGAACTACCGATACAAAGTAATGCCAAATTGAGTAAGACTCAAAGTCCGAGTACCGAAGCTGAAATAGCAGAAATGAGCCGAGTACCATATGCTTCCGCAGTTGGCTCAATCATGTACGCTATGACTTGTACTCGCCCTGATGTAGCCTTCGCTTTGAGCATGGTTAGTAGATATCAAGGGAATCCTGGCAAAGCCCATTGGATTGCGGTGAAGAATATCCTTAAGTACCTTCGGAGGACGAAGGAATGGTTCTTAGTCCTCGGAGGGAGTGATGACTTGAAGGTGCGAGGGTATAGTGACGCCAGTTTTCAGACCGACAGGGACAACTACCGTTCGCAGTCGGGCTGGGTCTTTACCCTAAATGGAGGAGCAGTGACATGGAAAAGTTCCAAGCAGGAAACCGTAGCTGATTCAACGTGCGAATCAGAGTACATTGCAGCGAGCGAAGCGTCGAAGGAGGCAATATGGCTAAAGAACTTCATCGGTGATCTTGGAGTCGTACCTGCCATAAAGGAGCCCATGGAAATTTTCTGTGATAACGAAGGAACGGTTGCCTTGACCAAGGAACCGAGGGATCATGGTAGATCAAGACATATCGACAGAAAATATCACTTCATCAGACATCGTGTAGAAGAAGGACAACTCGTAGTGAAGAGGATATCATCAGAAGATAACCCAGCAGATCCGCTTACGAAGGGACTGAGTAGGGTTAAGCACTTACAGCATGCTAGGAGTATTGGGCTGAAGGATGATATTAGTATAGATTAGATAGTATTAGAAACGTATAATAGATAAATGTAATTGACATTTGATGATTAAATAAAGGAGTTTTATTTATGAGTAATGTTACTATCTTATGTTAATTGTTTAGCTATTGTTTCACTTTGCATGTTTTGACTTCCAGAATAATTGAAATTATTAGGAATAATAGAATGGTTCAAATTGTCCACAATCGTTCATATGTTGGAAGTAGATATGAAAGAAGATTGTCATGAATTGGTGTGTAGAATGTCTAAATTGTGTTAGACATAGCAAAGGATTGCTGCAGCGTTCATGAGTGCTTATGAACTAGTTTTGAGCATTGGACTGAGTAGGGTTAAGCACTTACAGCGTTCATGAGTGCTTATGGAATACGATATAAAAGGTGATCGCAAGACGATAATATCATATAGTCTTAAAACCTAGATATATGGTTTATTATTTGTTAATTGATTGTACATTGATTATACGAAAACGCATAAGTAATTTGGTGTTATAAAACGTATTGTTGTGTATAGTTGGTTAAAGAATAAGTAAATGCATATAAGTCGAAGTTTATCTGTAACTTTTATCTAAGAAGGTAAAAGCGATATCTCGGCCACTCGATGATTTGATTTGACTTATGTGCCGGGCCCGGTCAGAACTGAATTGATGTGTTCGATTAAGTTCTATGTCAAATAAATCAGAGATCGAGAAACCAAAATGCTTGACTAACCATTCCATAGGATTGTCAGCATGATATCTAACAGAGGACTGTACGTTCCCTTATCTAAAGGACAAGATTGATTAGATCAGAGTTGACAGCGTCTTTGAGAGCTACGATTGCAAACCGAATTGTACTTGTATAGTTACTAGACTTATCCAAGTGGGAGACTGTTGGAATAGTGTCTAAGGCTGTAACTATATCCGGTTGTGCATGGTCCTTTTGGGTTGCCTTCACCATAGCAACTTGATAGGATGATTTATTAAGAGAGAATAAATATTATTAATATATTATGAGAATAATATAATGAATAATATATTTGTTATTTGATTAATATAAGTCATAGAATTAATTAGAATTAATTTGGTGACTTAAAGAGATTAATTAAATAAAGGGGTATAAACTGTCAATTGTTTGATAGTTAAGCTTTAGACTGTAAATCCATTTGGATATGGTATGGACGAATTCTAAGAGGTTTAGGATAGCTAAAATCATCCATATGCTTATCTAGGAATGGATTTGGATAGCCTTAAGAGAAGATTATCCAATTAGGGTTTAGGTTGTAACCCTTAAGAAGTCTACAAGTATAAATAGACCCTATGGCTGATGGAATTCGACACTTGACCTAAATTAAGGAACCTCTGGTCGAAATTCCTCCCCTCTCCTCTCTCCCAAATCATCCTCCTTGCTTTGGTGTTTGTAAGCCATTAGAGGAGTGACATTTGTGACTCTAGAAGCTCCAAGACCTCAAGATCAACAAGGAACTCAAAGGTATGATTCTAGATCTGTTTCAATGTTCTTATTTAACCTAATTAGTAATTAGAAGTCTTGGATTCAAAGCATGTTTATTAGAAAACCTAGATCCAAGCATTAGGGTTTTGCATGCACACATAGGAAAGTTCTTATGGCTAAAACCCATCAGCTTTAACCCATGGATCTCATGGAAATGAAGAGACATGGGTATTAGGGTTTACATGGATGTAACCCTTATCCACCACACTATATAAAGAAGGCTTTGGTTCTTGAAATCAAACTAGTTGACACTTGTTGAGGTGAGGGCCGATTTCAAGATAGTAGTGACTATTCTCTCAAAGTTCCAAGTTTGTGGTGATTTGTGATTTCCATTTGAGGCATCCACACTATTGGTGCTAGGCTCTAAAACTCCAAGGAATCAACTACAACTACAAGGTAAGTATTTCTACTAGCTTTATTTGATTCAAGTTCCCCATGCCATGCTAGTTAGGATATGAGCCTTGGAAAAATAATTATTTGCATGTATCTTAGACAAACATAGATCCAAGGTTTATTAGGGTTGCATGTACACTTAGGAAGTGTTAGAATGCTCAAAACCCATCAGTTCTTAGGACCAAAACCCAGCAGTTACAACATAACTGAACATACCCTACTGTATTCCTGTCCTAAGGCCCCGCCTGTCTTGGACCTCACCCCTATCCTGTTACTAGCGAGTCATCGAACCCCGTCCAAGCTCCTATTGTAAGTGAGATACGGGCCCCTGCGCACACTCACTCCATACCTATCTCGGGCCTTGCCCCTTCTCTGCTACTAATGAGATATGGAACACTATCCATACTCTGCTATTGGTGAGATATGAGACCTCGCCCCACACTCACCTCCCTACAAGGTACATACATGCATCACACAGACAATAAGTATACTCTATCATGCAAACCATTCCTTGGGCACCCGACCGACATTGGACCTTGGTCCTGAATATCATACAAGCAAACAATGCCTAGTGCTAACCCTCGGGTCTTCCTACTCATAACTACATGGGCCGACATTGTAGTCGTAGACCCATTCACACAAAGGGAAACTCACCTGCACTGCTGAACTTTTGCTGATAACCCTCTGACTGCTGACCGCCAATTCTCTGAACCGCTGCTCCACTAGCTCGCCGAGCTACTCTAGAAGCCAACTAAGTCCACTCTTGTCAAAGTCAAAGTCCTGGTCAAAGTCAAACTTCTTGACTGACTTCACTCGCCGAGTCAACCTGTTGACTCGCCGAGTCCTTATGCTCTGAAACTCTCACAATACCCTCAACTCACCGAGTCACCCCGCCGACTCGTCGAGTTCAACGATCTCTGAGCCCCATCCTGTCCAACTCACTGAGTCACCACTCAACTCACCGATCTAAGTCTTAACCAGAAAAAGGTTGAGGTTCTGCGATCCAAATTGTCGAGTACAAGAACAGACTCGCCGAGTCCAGGGCAATATTCAATAGACTCGCCGAGTTGTTCTTCCAACTCGTCGAGTTCCTGCCTATCTTCATCTAACTCGCCGAGTCCACCCATGTGACTCGCCGAGTAGCTTCAGTTCTTAATCCATACAGTGGCTTTTCGAGCCATGCAGGGGCTCCATCTTGTAGATCCACTCTTCCAAAGTCTATTCCTCACGTAAAGTTGCAAACTTTATGTGAAACCAAGGAGCTATAGGCTTAAAACACTCTAGGGCTAGGGTTTGGGGCAAACATGCTTTACCAACACACCAAAAATTGATACTTTATGGGTCTCTGGGCCAAGACACACCTAGATCTGAAGTAGCAACCTCAGATATGGACTTCTAACTCGAAAAGGCTCCTTATCATACCAAAATGGCCCCAAAACATCATCCATGAGGAGATCTAGAAGCAACAAAGGCAAGGTGACAGATTGTTACCTTCAAACTGATGCTCACAACAAAAGGGTTGGATCCTCCAGCTCCTTAGTGGTCAAATCCTCCAAATATTCCTCTAGCAAAAGCCCCACACTCACTTTCTTCCTTCTCTCACTCAACTTAGGGTTGGGAATCGTGTATAGCAGCTTCTGGCCGACAAGGGGGACTAAGGAGAGGATATAAGGTCCTTTAAATAGGGTGCAAAACCTCAGATTAGGGCTTTCCTCGATCAGACCAGACTCGCCGAGTCCAATTGCCGACTCGTCGAGTCGGTCACTTATTCCATAACCCGGATCCCACTCCGAATCGTCGAGTTCACCTATGGACTCGACGAGTTGACCCCTTGACTTAGGGTTTTCCTTTCCTTTCTTAGTCATTCTGATTCTGGGTGTTACAACTCTCCCCCACTTAAACTAAACTTTGTCCTCGTAGTTTCTCTACGGCCAATCGCCCTGCAATATGCTTTCAACACTCTGCTTGATAGACCTAACACCCGCTGACTACCTTCGTTGGCCTTCCGCCCGGTCATTCTGACTACCATTAATCCTTGCGGATAATATTCTCGGGTTAACCGTAACCCTGACCATCTTGGAAACACAACTTACTCAACTGACAATCCTTTTGGTACTCCCCGAGTACTTATGCTGGACATCCTAGGGGTTCACCCCCTTTTCCTTTTGCGTTTTCCGGCCTCCCCAAGGCAACATTCCATAACCAACTACCTCCCTTATCGCTGTGAAGGACTCATCCTTCACCGAATCCATTACTCCTGCTACTTCCAGTGCAGTCATTACTGCCAGTACCCACTGGATACTTCTTACTACTATAGCTTAGCGCTGAGCACCCATCACAACGAATGGTTCAGATAATCCTTTGAGTAAAAGATTCATCCATGCAAGGGTTAGACTCAAACAAGAGCTGCGCAACATGGTCAAACCCTTTCCTCTGAGATTATCCAACCCTGTTGTGAGATGCATAGCACTCCCCGATCAAATAGCTGTCTTGCACCATAGCCTTCTTACCATCATTGCCACTAACTGAAAATTTCTTCTGCCCCTTATCCGCCTTCCGGATGGACCGAGACCACCCTGGTCCCTACTAATCTATCAATATCTGGATTACCGGACTCCTACCGGTCGCTAGTCCCATCATAATCTCTCAGTCGCTCCCAACGACTTCCGAAGAAACTCCGGCCACCTAATACTGCTCCATCTACCCTGCCACTCTGGTGCTACAAGTCCTGGGATCCTCGATCCCCTAACTTGACCCTAAGGTCCTTACCAGGTCCCACCTGTGCTACTAAAACTCACGGGCCTCGCCCATGGGTCTCACCCGACTATACTACAGAGCAACCCTGCTCTCAGGTCTCACCTATACTGCTACTCACCTACGGGCCTTGCCCACAGGTCTCACCCAACTACATCCTGGAGCAGCCTCTCCCAAGGTCTCACCTTTCTAGGGCTATTCAGGCTAGTTCCATACTATTCTCATCAACTATCCATTCCTGATCCTTACCTTGATCACTAGGAGGTAAGGGCCTTGCCCAAACTCTGCTAACTAGGAGTTATGGGCCTCCGCCCACTCTCCGCTGACTAAGCTGCTAGGGAATGCTACGGCTTACCCGTAGTCTTACAACACCTTCTATGCTAACTGACCGCTAGTGAATGCTACGGCTACCCCGTAGTCTTACAACACTTCCCACTACTGACTTGCTGCTGGAAAATGTTGCGGCTCTCCCGCCGCTCTACCATGCTCTTCATGCTGTCTCTGCTACTGACTGCTAACACAAAAGCATCCCATGCTAACCGTTCTCAAGATCCTCATTCCGACTCACTCGAGTCTTATAGGCGATCCTCCAACCTGAATTCCCAACTAGATACTAACCATCTCGATTACATGAACTAACTGTCGGGAAGTTTCTCAAACTCCCAACGCTGAACTCCTCAATCCATTAATCACTATGCTACTTCCTTTCCTTCTTAGAGGCCGTGTACTCATTCTGGATCTACGTGCTCTTACCCTTGTACTCTTGGAGGGTTCTCCCCCACTTTGATCCTGCCTACCTCACTGCTCAAAGCTTGAGAAGAATTCTCAATCTTCTCTGCTATACCGCAATCAATCTGCTGAAGAACCGAGCTTGCCATAACTAGGGATCTAATCGACCCATCACTTAATAACACCTTTCTGAATCCAGCGGGTCACTACTGAGTTCCACACAAGCATGCTATAGTTACTGCATCCTATGTAACCTGCTTCCATTGGGCACAACCCGTAACTACCATTTTAATATCCAAGGTATGCAGATGGCATAGAACTAAATCACAAGCAAGCCGCACAACTTTAAAATACTCATACCAATAACGATACAGAACCATAACAATATAATCATGAATGAAGGAAACAGAAAACGAAAGTCGCATACCTGCGACGTCCGGCGCTGCTCACGTCTCCATGGTAGTCATCTGAAAAGCCCTGCCTTTGACCACAGGCGCCTCTGCTCGGCCCTGACGGTCGTCTGAGATCCTCAGAGTTGCAGGGGTAGGTGCTATCACCTGTCCTACCGGAAGCAAACTGGGACACCAGGCCTTCTTGTGGCCCCGCTGACCGCAGTTAAAACATATCAGGTCTGATCCCTGTGTGGTGGTAGCAGTACAATCTCTGCTAAAATGACCAGTTCGGCCGCACTTAGAGCAACCACTACCACTCCTACATGCACCCTCATGCGTCCTGCCGCACCTCCCGCATCGGCCACGGCTCTGGTAATCCCTCGATCTCGAATCTGAACCCTTAGGCCTTTTGCCCGAACCTGTGGCTACCTGAACCTCATCTGGCTTCCTCTTTCGGATCTGCTCCAAATCAATATCCCTCTCTCTAGCTCGAGCAATGATATCCTCCAACGTTTTGCATCTGGACCTGCTCACAAACTGCCTGATGTCATCCCTCAACATCTCGTGGTATTGGGCATTTTTCATCTCCTCATCCGCGACATACTGCGGAACAAGAAGGGCACTCTCCCTGAAATTGGCGGTGATCTCCGCCACAGTCTTAGTAGTCTGCGTCAAATCATGAAACTCCCATTCATGTTGAGTCAAATATATTCAATCACAACTAACCATTCATGTTGGATCAAACTCTTAAACAACATTAAATTTGCATAAATGTTTATGGGCAACCAAGATAACGTTGATGTATAAAGACAGCAGAATATGACTTATTATGGTAATTAACTTTTCAGATTATTCACATCTGGGTAATTATCTTTTTTTTAATATGACCATTATGACCTGTTGTAGCCGGTTACAACCTACTTGGTCATATGTAAACACTTCCAACAACTTCGTTATTTAGATGTGTACATAAAAAATAGTTATCCAAATATGAATAAAACGAAAAATAAGAGCAAATAACACAAATGGTCCTGTGGTTTGGGGGAATTTGTTTTTTTGGTCCCTAACTTATTGTTTTAACTCAGATGGTCCTTACTGTTTATTTTTGTTGCGTGTTTAGTCCCTGTCTTACCTAAAAAGACTATTGTGACCTTATTAATTTATTTTTTAGTTAATTTTATAATTTACGTATTTATTTTTTGTATATTTAAAAAATTAATAAACCCCACATATCTTTGACTCAACTATAATGAGATGCACAGATATATAGTTCGATGCTTATTTCAATCGGAAAAGGAAATTATTAAATATGTCATTTAACTTTTATAGAACATTATGCATTGTAGTAAAAAATATAGAATTATATGAAAAGTGACGCTTTTCAAATTATCATGGATGCTCTACCGAACGAAGTGTAGCCATCCAATGCATGTTTTCTTAACGAATCCATGAAAAGTAACTAGAAATAATAATTTTCATTATATACCTCAAATGCAATCTAATACTAGTTCATTTCTAGTTCCATCAAAGTAAATTGTAAATAAAAAACAAAACTAAAAATTTAATGAACAAGTAACAAGTCATTACTTATTCTAACTACTAACTAATGATTTACGCCACAGAAACAACGATGGGGCTCTTCACTAGGTGCTTTCCATCAGACCATATAAGTTCACCAAAAACGTAACCTTTAATCACTTTCGTGCCATCAGCTTTCACTGTCAACTGAAACTTCTTTACTTCACCTTGCTTCTGAAAATTAGGAACTTTAGGTTCCACGTCTACCGATATCCCAACCGGGCTCCTAACACGAACTACATAGATACCAGGTTTATCCACATTCTTAAGTTTCCTTGTGACAGTGACTGTACCAGATAGTTTATGGACAGTTATGGAAGGGTAGTTTAAATCTAAGATGGCGTTGTTTGATTCTGGGCATTCATAAGGGTACCCAGAGAACTTCTGAAGCAAGGTTTGGTTGTATCCACTAGCGCAAAAAAAGTCAAGGTAGTCGTTTACACTTAAGTCGTAAACCAATCCTGGATCCACTGCACGGTTTGGGCAAATATCTCCAGCTCCATGACTGAATGGATTTGCCTCACTCTTACTTGCATCCATCATTGGTTGCCCCTCGTTGTCTCTCGAATTAGCTGCACGAAAACAATAACAACAATCAAATGCCAACCTACTACAATCTAAGTGTCATAAGGTTTCTCTTCGATTCATGAAAATGATGGTGAGGAAACGTTTTCACTAAGAAGATTTTAAGTAGGTAGCAGTTGTGATATTTGCATTCTCATATAATTAGTGGAGCGTGTGTGGTTAACCGACACACTAACTAGTGAGAATTGCAAAAGGCCTAGACAGACATGTGAGCTATATAAGGAAAGGTGTATGATTCTGATAAAGTCTTATCAAAGCATCTCGTATCAGAAATCTGAACTTTGGTAAGAAAGTCAATAAAGTATTGATTTCTAGAAGTCCAACTAAGTTCTAGATACATGTCAGAGCTAGTGGGAGCATAAGTGTTATGCTAATAATCATCATGTTAGTGGGAGCATGATTATTATGTTAAGTGTTGCAAGTTAGCAATGTTAATTATAGAAAACAAAAGTTTCAATTCGGGTTTGAAAGGTTGTTTTGCTATAATTAAGGGAAAGGATTTTATACTTCATTCCAATTCTACAAGCTTAGATTGAGATTTTAATCTACTTTAGTCAAGGATATATAAGAATGTTATGTTGGAATGGTTCAACATAAGGAAATTCTATATATGTTGCATTCCCAAAATTTGATTATGATTACGGCATACCTCTTCATAGTTCGAATTATGAGAACATGGCAAATAAAATTTTTTTATAGCATGAATTGTGTCCCATATGCTTCGGATATAGGATCGATTGCATGTGCTATAATATTTATCCATTCTAAATTTTCCTAATGCTTAGGGAATTAAGAAGGGAAAAAGGATTAGAACTGGATATGACTAAAATGATTAAGCAATTGTTGAGGACAAATTGAGGTTTACCAAAGTTTGGTTACTCATGGACAATTGGAAGTATAGAGTAAGGATCATATTGACATATTTTGAAAAGAGGCAACTCTTGTTCAAAAGTGATGGTCAAAATGGGAATATGGAATTGTTTCCATAGGTGGAAGTTATTCTTTGAATCTGTGTAAGATTAAAGAACTTAATGCAAAGAAGGATGTTCAAAGGAATGTACTTTGAATTTGAGACTTCATTTCCATGGAATTGCTTTCCATTTGAATGCTCTATAATGTCTGTCGCCGAGTCTTTGTGACTTTTGTGCATAGTCATTACAAGGGGATCATTGCATATGAGTTTAGAATCTAACAGATTACAGTAAATAGCAAGAGTTTTCTATTCTTACATAGAGTTTGGTATTCTTATAAAAGGGATTGGGATTGTGAAATGAGCAACATTGGAGTCGTGTTCAATTGATCTATTTCACAAAAGAAAGGACCATAGGTAAACATAGTATGCATGCTTGGTGCATGGCATGGCTATTGTTTCAATTCAAGTAATAAGTTGATTAATCGAAACATGAATAATGAGTAATCAATATGGTGCTTAGATAAAAAGGTTTTTATTTACACTCAAGAGTTTGGGGCCATATAAGATTAGTATTATTTCTGTGTTTCACTTTGCATATTTTGACTTCCAGAATAATTATTTTATTCAAACCATCCACAGTCATTCATATGTTGGAAGTAGATATGAATCAAGACTGTCATGAATCTGGCTTGTAAGATTTGTCTAAGGTGCATTAGACATAGCAATGGTTGCTACAACATTCATGAGTGCTCATAAATTCTGAGTATTGGATTTAACCCATGCTCATTTGAATCACTTCATGGATTTTATCACGAGTGAATCATGAGACGATAATATCTTATATTCTTCAAACCTAGAGATATAAGTTGTTGACTATGAGTTGGTTATACATTGATTGCACGAAAACGCATTGGTAACTCGATGTTATAAAACGTGCCTTTGTGTATGATTCAACAAGTAGTCAGTACAAGTATATAAGTCGAAGTTTATCCATTCCTTTTACACACAAAGGGATAAAAGCGATATCTGTGGGCCCCTCGATGATATAGTGATGACAAAATATAAGTGCTCGGCTGGGCCTGGACTGATTTGATTTGTTCAATTAGTCGGTCGTCATGAATCAGACATCGGGAAACAACAAATGGACATAGAGAATGATTATAATCCATGTCTCAGTCCATATGATATCTAGAATGGAGGAATATATGATCACTTATCTAATGGACGCGTCATTGATTTGTTCAGAGTTCGACAACGGCTTTTGAGAGCTACGATTTCTAGTCGGGTTATAAAGTCGTACTTGCAATAATAGTTTTAGACTTATCCAAGTGGGAGACCGTTGGATTAGTGTCTAAGTCCATAACTATAGTTGGTATATACTTGACCCGACCCGGCATGGTCCATTTGGGTTGCATGAAATCATGCATGACTAAAATGAGAGAAATAACACTTAAGGTTTATTAATATATTATAAATTCTAATATATTAATAAGATTATTTAATTAGTATTGATCAAGAATTAATCTAGAATTAATTAAGTGATCAAAAGAAGGCTAATTAAAATATATGGGTTGATTGTGTAAATCATCCATACTTATATAGTGGGCTAATGCTCCATGGATTATCAAGTTGGGCTAAAACCCATAGGATGCTCCATGGATGCTCCATTGTGTATTTGAACCCATGGATCCAAGGAAATGGAAAGCCATGACAATTAGGGTTTACCCTAATTGTGACTAACTATATAATGATCTTATAATTGAAGAAATCGGCCGCTAAGTGAAAGAAGTGAGGTCAAGTCGATTTTGAAGTGTTCTATTTTATCTCTAAGTTATTCCAAATGCATTTGATGTTGTGTGAACCATTTGAGGTGTCACACTTGGGGCACTAGGCTCTCAAGCTACATGGAATCAAGAACCAACAAAGAGGTATGTAATTCTACTAGATTTTATATTACTTGTACTTCACAATATGCTAGTTAGGATAAATACCTTGGAAATTGATATTTGCATGTATAATAGAGAAAACATAAATCCAAAGTATTTAGGGTTGCATGTACACCATAGGAGTGTTAGAATGCTCAAAACCCATCAGCCTTGACCAAGGAACCGAGGGATCATGACGGATCTTGACATATCGACATAAAATATCACTTTATTCGACATCAGGTGGAAGAAGGACTCCTCGTAGTAAAGAGGGTATCGTCAGAGGATAACCCAGCATATCTGCTTACGAAAGGACTGAGCAGGGTTAAGCACTTGCAGCACGCTAGGAGCATCGGGATGAAGGACGATATTAGTTTAGATTAGATAGTTTAGAAACGTGTAATAGATAAATTGTAATTAACATTTGATGATTAAATAAAAGAGTATTATTTATTAGTAATGTTACCGTCTTACGTTAATTGTTTGCCTATTATTTCACTTTGCGTGTTTTGACTTCCAGAATAATGAGATTATTCGAACCGTCCACAGTCGTTCATATGTTGGAAGTAGGTATGAATGAAGACTGTCATGAATTGGTGTGTAGATTGTCTAAAGTGTATTAGACATAGCAAAAGTTTGCTACAACGTTCATGAGTGCTTATGAGTTTGATTTGAGCTTTGGAATAAACCCACGCTTGCTGGAATCACTTCATGGAATTTATCTCGAGTGATCGGAAGGCGATAATATCATATGGTCTTAAAACCTAGATATATGGTTTATTTTTTGCTAATTGGTTGTGCATTGATGATGTGTAAACGCATCAGTAACTTGATGTTATAAAACACATTATTGTGTATGATTTGATTAGTAGATAGTAAATGCATATAAGTCGAAGTTTATCTGTTCCTTTTATCTTAAGAGGGTAAAACCGATATCAGGGCCCCTCGATGATTTGGTTTGACTTATGTGCCGGGCCCAGTTAGGACTGAATTGATGTGTTCAATTAAGTTGTATGTCAAACGAATCATAGATTGAGAAACAAACTGATGGACAATAAGTATGACTATGTTCCATGTAATTGTCCACACGATATGTAGAACAGAGGACTATACGATCCCTTATCTAAAGGACATGTTACTGATAAGATTAGAGTTTGACAGCGTCTTTGAGAGCTACGATTGCTAATCGGATTGTGCTTACATTTGTAGTTACTAGACTTATCCAAGTGGGAGACTGTTGGATTGGTGTCTAAGCCCGTAACTATATTTGGTAAGTACTTGACCCGGTTGTGCATGGTCCTTTTGGGTTGCCTTCAATGAAGCAACATGATAGGATGATTTATTAAGAAAGAGGTTATTATGATTTATTAATATGTTATATGAATAATATATTAATAGAGAAATCATATAATTAAATTAATATTAGACAATAATTAATTAAGAAATTAATTCTGTGGCTAAAAGAGATTAATTTAATAACAAAGAATTAAACTGTCAAATGTGTGATAGATGGGTATTGGGCTGAGGAGCCTCTTGGACTAGGCATGGATGAAATTAGGATGTGTCCATCCATAATTTCGGCCCTAAGGCCCTATTCCAGAAGCTTCCTTAGATAGCTTAACGCCTAAGCTGTCCATTAGGGTTTAGACTGAAACCCTAGCAGCTCCAGTATAAATAGGACCCTAAGGCTTACAATTTTCATCCACTTGAAACCCTAGAAAGATCATAGCCGAAATTGTGCCTGTTGTAACCTCTCTCCAAGATCATTCTTTTGCTATTGGTGTTTGTAAGCCTTTAGAGGAGTGACACTTGTGACTCTAAGCTTCAAAGACAAGAAGATTCAAGAAAACAACAAGAGGTAATCATCTAGATCTGATTTGTCAAATTAATTTCGAATTATACTCATTAGATCTAGGTTTTGAAAGTCTTGGATGAATGCATGTACAATTAGAGAAATCTAGATCCAAACATTAGGGTTTGCATGAGCACATAGGATGTTCTTTTGACTCAAACCCATAATGATTCAGGTCGTTAGTGTATCTTATTATTATTTATTTTTATTTTTATTTTATTTTCTATTAGGTGCAACATCTTGGAATATAAGTGTCACTACTATTTTAAATTTGTTCGGAAATTTGTTTTAGTGCTAACACTATTTAAACTTTCTGTGTCCGCCACTGTCTTTAGGGAATATGAATTATTAAGGTAATTAACTTTTTGGTTTGTTCACATATGGGTAACTAGCTTTTTTTGTATACATCTAGGTAACAAACTTGTTGAAGTGTTCATATATGATCATTATGACCTGCTATAGCAGGTTACATCTACAACAGGTCATAATGGTCATATGTAAATATTTTCAATAAGTTCGTTACCTAGATATGTACAAAAAAAATAGTTACCCAAATATGAACAAGACGAAAAGTAAGAGTAAATTACACTAATGCTCCCTATGATTTGGGGGAATTTCTGTGTTTGGTCCCTAATTTATTTTTTTAACTCGGATGATCCCTACTGTTTATTTTTGTTGCGCGTTTGGTCTTTTTCTTACCTAAAAAGACTATTGTGCCCTTATTAATTTATTTTTTTAATTAATTTTTTTTATTTATGTATTTATTCATTATATATCTAAAAAAATTAATAGACACCACATATATGTATCTCCTCACCATCCTGTCTCTCATCCTCCTCAACTTCTATTTCTTTTACATCTTTAGTGATATCGACGTCTTCACCATCCATTCTTTTTTCGGTCCTTCAACTCCGTCGAATCAACACCACAACCAAATAAAGATGAAGTGAGAGTGAGTTATGGTGTTGGTTCGTCAGAGTTGAAGGACCAAAAAAAGAAGAATGGTGAAGGCGTCGATGTCACTAAAGATGGAAAAGAAATAGAAGTTGAGGAGAATGAGAGATGAGATGGTAACCGGTGAGACCCAGATTAAATTTCTCAAATGTGGTTTCAGGGTTTGAGGAGATAAAATATGTGGGGTTTATTAATTTTTTAAATATATAAAAAATAAATACATAAATAAAAAAATTAACTATAAAATAAATTAATAAGGCCATAATAGTCTTTTTAGATAAGACATTAACACTATCTTGGTTGCCTATAAACATTTATGCAAATTTAATGTTGTTTAAGAGTTTGATCCAACATGAATGGTTAGTTGTGATTGAATATATTAAACTCTAACTATAATGAGATTCACGGTTATATAGTTCGATGCTTATTTCAATCGGAAAAGGAAATTCTTAAATATGTCATTTAACTTTTAAAGAACATTATGCAATATTGTAGTAAAAAATATAGAATTATATGAAAAGTGAAGCTTTTCAAATTATCATTGATGCTCTATCGAACTAAGTGTAGCCATCCAATGCATGTTTTCTTAACGAATCCATGAAAAGTAACTAGAAATAATAATTTTCATTATATACCTCAAATGCAATCTAATACTAGTTCATTACTAGTTCCATCAAACTAAACTGTAAACTAAAAACAAAACTAAAATTTAATGAACAAGCAACAAGTCATTACTTATTCTAACTACTAACTAATGATTTACGCCACAGAAACAACGATGGGGCTCTTCACTAGGTGCTTTCCATCAGACCATATAAGTTCACCAAAAACGTAACCTTTAATCACTTTCGTATCATCAGCTTTCACTGTCATCTGAAACTTCTTCACTTCACCTTGCTTCTGAAAATTCAAAACTTTTGGTTCCACGTCTACCGATATCCCAACCGGGCTCCTAACACGAACTACATAGATACCAGGTTTATCCACATTCTTAAGTTTCCTTGTGACAGTGACTGTACCAGATAGTTTATGGACAGTTATGGAAGGGTAGTTTAAATCTAAGATGGCGTTGTTTGATTCTGGGCATTCATAAGGGTACCCAGAGAACTTCTGAAGCAAGGTTTGGTTGTATCCACTAGCGCAAAGAAAGTCAAGGTAGTCGTTTACACTTAAGTCGTAAACCAATCCTGGATCCACTGCACGGTTTGGGCAAATATCTCCAGCTCCACGACTGAATGGATTCGCCTCACTCTTACTCGCATCCATCATTGGTTTCCCCTCGTTGTCTCTCGAATTAGCTGCACGAAAACAATAACAACAATCAAACGCTAACCTACTACAATATATAATGTATATTAATTGAAGAAAGTTTAATACCAGTTGTCATGAGAGCGGATTTGATGGCAGCAGGACTCCAGTCAGGGTGAACGCTCTTGAGGAGTCCAACAACTCCAGAAACATGTGGGCATGACATAGAGGTACCTGATTCTATATTATATGGTACGTCTGTTTTCGAATCTTGGGTGAATGCTGCAATGATATTCACTCCAGGTGCTGTAATATCAGGCTGTGTAAAATTCAAGATAGCTTTCAGTTACTCATTATCGATATAATTAACACTGTTAAAATATATTTGGCAGAGAAAATTAGACACCTTGAGAATCCCTGGGGTGACTATATTTGGACCCCTAGAGGAGAAAGCGGCCATGGATGGAGAAGGTTTAATGTTTACCACAGGTGCAGGATGTGTGATGTACCCCAATGGATCACTACAATAACATAGTAATACATGTTTCTAGTCAGTACAGCATATAATGTGTCATGTAAGATAGATATATTAGAGATAAAACGATATTAATGAAAATTACTTTGTAGAGCTGAGATAAGCGTATAGACGAAGCCCATCAGCATAAGTGATGTGTGTTGCTGGAAGGAAGTGAGGATCAGCGATTATTTCATTACCACTGGACTTGTCATTACAAAGAATCATGCCAGAAGCACCAGCAAGAAGAGCTACTTTTCCCTTTTCAACTCTTCCATTGCCTCCCCTTAGGCACACCAAAATCTTCCCATGCACCTTATTCGGATCGAGTGAACCTTCCTTGCAAAGCATCCTACACATAGATATCTACAATCACAAAACTGAAATAATGAAAAAGATTCAAGTAAAAAAAGTAAGTATAACATACGCATTCGTCATTGATGCATCTGCAGCTTTAGCATCTGCAGCATTAAGTAGAGGATACAATCTGTCATCTGGCAAGGATTTGGACAGGCTTAATCCCTGTTATTTTTAGAATCGTCATGAATAAAAATAATTAAGATCGTTATATATCTCACATACGAAGTAAAAAAAAAAAAAAAAAAAAAAAAGTGTTTAAACCTTTAGTCGGAGTCCACTACGAAGTTCGACAAAAGCTTGAAACTCGCGATCGATTGTACTAGCTCCAACGGTTATTATCCAAGGAGCGACATTGGTGACAGTTCCGGGAGCGGGTCCATCATTCCCTGCAGAAAACACGACGGTGATACCTTTCGCGACAGCATGGAAGGAAGCAATGGCTATCGCATCTTGGAAATAATCCGAAGGAGGGCCTCCAAGCGAGACTGATAATACATCAACACCATCTTCAATCGCAACATCAAAGCCTTTCAAGATATCTGCTTCTGTACATTCACCTCCCGTTATAGTTTGAGGCCAGCAGACTTTATACGCAGCGACCCGTGCTTTTGGTGAACCACCTTTGGCTGTTCCGATTCCTATTCCATTGATACTCACTCCTGATACGAAGTTTCCACCAGCAGTTGACAACGTATGGCTACCATGTCCTTCATGGTCACGTGCATTGTTCATTGAAGTACTCAAGGCTCCATACAAGGCTATGTACCCTTTATTAAAGTACTTCGCACCAATGAGTTTACTGCAAACATCATTTTAAACTAGTATATAAATAAATAATTGATTAAGGACACAAGAATTATGTATATCTTAATGCAGAATAGAAAGGAAAAGTAACCATATACGTAATGCATACTTGTTGCAAGCTACTGAGGTTTGGTTCTCACATCCGCCCTTCCACTTTGATGGAATGGGCCCATAACCATCGTCACTGAAGCTTTGTGATTCAGGCCAAACACCTGATCGATGTAGGTGATATACATATAATTAATTAAGATGATCGATCGATTGGTATTTAATTTTTTAAACAAAATATGAATGAGATTCAAAAACTGAAATCTGACACTAAAAATTGATTACGTACCAGTGTCAAGGTTAGCAATGATGATGTTTTTACCAAATCTTGCTTTCCTCCACAAAGAGGATGAATCAATGACACCATTTCTTTCAAGCTTCAAAAAATCCCAAGAACGGGTTGTGTGTAGTTTTATCCCCTTATTTGGAAACACCGACACAACATCAGGATGATCTACATGATTTCAGGTAAAAATGTAAGTCCCTGCATAGTAACATAATAAATAGTATAAAACTGTATATTGTAATTAGCATAGTAATTATACCTGCAAGTTTAGCAGCAGCATCCTCGTCAAGAATAGCAGAGAAACCATTAATATGCTTATCGTATGAGTAAATCATGTCCTCATCAACGCTCACTTCGCTGTACATGCAAAATATTATAATAATAAAAATTAATTAGTACTTAATTCCTAGCTTGCGGTGAAATGATATGTGTGTTTTTTTATGTATTTACATGATGCATGCATGTATGTAAAGAGATTTACCTTCCTAAAATCGAACGAAGAAACTCAAAGTGAGACTCTTTAATCTCAGACGCTTCAAGTCCATTGTTATGTCCTCCCAAATAGACTATATAAGACTGCATCAATGTATACACATCAAATATTTAATCTAAAAGCTAAAGAAATTAAGACGATGAAGATCATGCATGCATGAATGCTGCTTCAAGTTGATAATCATAGACTTGAATAAGATCACATGCATTTGTACCTTTTTGCTGTTGAAGGCTAAAGAAGACCATTGGAGCGTACATATCAGAGTGATTAAGAGGGTTAGGAAACCTCTAAACAACTTCATCTTTAGAGGCCGGCTGCTTATAGAGTTTTAGGTGATCGGGTTCTTCATATATATATATATATATATATATATATATATATATGTAGATACGTAGGCGTAGGACTCGTAGTCTCATCCTAGTCTAAGAGCTTAATCCAATTATTAAGATAAATACGTGAGGTTTGAAATTTGAATTCTTCTTGCTTGTTGTTTAGGATAATTTATTATTCATAAATTCACCATAATAATCGGGAAGGAGTTGCGGAGAACTGTTTTGTAGGATCTCCATGTAACAACAATAGCTTATCTTCATTTTAATGCAACAACCATATTATGAAAAATCCGTAAATTGATAAGTAATTGATCATTTTGGATGTCAAATATTGGATATATATGGGCGTATTTAAATATTCTAAAATTATTTATTTTGATGTATTACATTATTCATTATTCGTTGTAATATATATATATATATATATATATATATATATATATATATATATATATATATATATATATATATATATATATATATATATATATATACACACTAGCCGTCTACCTGCGCAAAGCGGCGGGCGGCGAATAATTTGATCTCTTTAGAGTTAAAACCATTTTGCGTTCACTTCGAGAAATGAATATTAAATGACATCTATTTTTCAAAAGCATTACCATATCATATTAAGGGGGTGTTTGGCTAAGCTTTTTTAAAACAACTTATTAGGTTCCACATCACTATAAGTTAAAAAAGTGTTTGGATTAAAATAACTTATTTCGGTGGGGAACCTCTAATACGTAATTTTTTTCATAAGTTACCCTACACTTACTTATTAACTTATAAGCTAATAAACTAATAAGCAATAAGTTTTTTTGCCAAACACCCCCTAAATGGTTATTACTTCCATTTATACATACCCAAACCACTTGTACTGTTTATCGTCCTCTTTTTTTTCGTTTTTCTTAATTCCTTTATTAATTTAATGTCCTACTAAGGAAAATGCTAAAATATATAAATCATAGTTTATAAAAATAAACCTTTAGAATATCAGGTGTTGTGATTCAGAAGTCGATAAATATGCCTTTGAGAAGGCCAAAATACTCAGGTGTCAACTTGTTCATTGTGATTTTAAACCAAGTTTGGTCACAAATTAAAACATTTTCAACGATGGTATGTAATTCAAGGATTCATATTGATTTAGGTTCTCGAAACCTTAAAATATTGAACAAAATCTATATAGAACCTTATAATAAGGACAATAATCACCATAATCAGGAAGTCCATGTGATGAAACTTGATATTATAAGGACCAATGATGAAAAATGTTTCATTTTTAGACTAAACAAGATGAAAAATATACAAACTATCTTAATCATGTCAAATCTTGTGTTTAACCGTTCTTTATTGCAAAGGTAAGATGCCAAAATATACAAACTAATGATAATACAATGCTCTAACTGGCCCTCTTGGTTGAGTTCTTTGAACCTGCAAAGCCAACACATTAAAGAAACATAGTAAAAACCTTTTTAGGAACAAACCTGATATAATAAAGCCATCACCCAATATATTTATAAGATAAAAATACAAAAAGTTAAAAATGATGAAATCAGTTACATGTAAGGATTAAAATAAAAACCTGTTAAGAAAGAGTCATCTGTAGGAGGGATATTTGAATCAACATGTATTTTCGGATGGTTTCAAATTTTGAATTATCCGAAATTCAGGGAAGGAGATAGAATTTGTTGAGAAATATAAGGATTCAAAACACAAGTTAAAATTTAATATTATTTTATTGATGACTACTTGTACTATTAGCTTAATGATTTGAACGTCTTAAAAAAATAATATTATTATATTCAATCTATTTTTAGAAATAGTGAGATTTCTTTTATAAGATAGTATATATATATATATATATATATATATATATATATATATATATATATATATATATATATATATATATATAGGGTTAGGTTATATTGTTTCTAGTAACTATTGTGTGCCAGAATGCACAGATCTGGACCGACGGATGGAATTAATCAATGTACATGATTTGAGAGTGTATGATATTACAATGGGATAACATGTACCATATAATCACACAAATTTTAGAAAATGGGTATTTTGGACAATTAACTACAATTATAAATGGAAATTTTCGGATTTTTAGGGATAATTAATTCTCCTCTTTTTAAAAAATCTGAAATTTTTAATTAATTCAATTTTAATTATAACGTAATTTGTAAAAATAACCGATTTTATTCTGTCAGAATATTTTTTTTGTTAGAATGATACTCTTTCATAATTTTATTCTATTAGAATATTATTGAAGAATAACAAAATTTTTGAATCAGATGTTTAAAAATAACAACATTCTAATATATTCTTATACATCCGAACTTAAATACAAACTCATACATATTCTTACAGACTAAAAATCTTATACATTTTAATATAATCATACATATTCTAAAAGAATATCAACAAAAATGAATAAAATTCTTAACAAATAACAACATTAATAAAATGTGAGTATGATCAAACTTTATTCATTCTTCAAGTTATTACTGTTAAGTCTTCAATGCATTCTTCCAGCCATTCCTATCACAAATACAACAAAAACTAATAATAGTTAAAAACATATAACTTGCAATACATAGAATGCATAAAGTATATTTTGACAGAATACATAGATTTTATTCTGGCAGAATACATACAAAAATATCGTATTTACTGCTAATATAATTTTAAATTCCAAATATACAAATAATGAGGGACAATAGAAATTGGAAATCAAAATCACAAATTGAACCAAAATAATACACAAACAAGTTAATTACATTTTTAAACAATTACATAAAACACATGAGTATTCTAATATCATGGTTTAATGTACATTCTAACAGAATATTCAAATAAACTATTCTACCGGAATGATTTAATGTATATTTTAACAAAATGATCAAGTAACACATTAATACATAAACTCTTTCTATTGATTAATGAAGCATTTTCTTGTTTTTTGGTTTACACAAAAAGTTTACCAATTAAAAGTAAATCGATAATTTTAGGTTTGGTAAAGAGATAATGGGATAATTGGGACTTACCCTAAATCGGTGTTGGTTTACACCCCCACTTGTGGCTATCAGTAGGTATCAATTAGGATATATGACTGTTTCCACTTCTGTGACTCAGTAAAACATCCAAATAAAACATACGTTTCTGGAAATCAAAGATTGAATCAATTAATCGGACCTTCGGACCAACATGACCGCTTCTCCACAACGGTGTTTTGGAGGTTTTGAAATCAACACAGAGTTTCTCTTCACAACTTACCGATTCCTGAGAAATCAAAACAGAAAGAGAAATAAAACGATCAAGAACTTATCTTTGAGCTTTGAAAATATCAATTAACGATTTGAGTGTGTGTATATACCATTTCTGTTGTGTTGATTGTTGTTTGGTTTCTGTAAATTAGAATCTAAAATCAGATACCTGAACTTTAAATCAGAATCAGAGAGTTTGAAGGAGTAGATGAATAACAAAGAATATGAAGGATGAGAATGACGGCGGAGGTGAGTGGTGACGCAGCCATATAAAAGAACCGACAGTGACAGAGTATCGTGAAGTATTAAATAGTAGGAGAAAGGGAGTGAGAAAAATGATGATGATCGGTCGACTAAGAATTGAAGATGGAAGGGGAAATAACCCTTATCGAGGACAAGGGTATGTGGATTACCGGACCAGAGAAAGAAGAACAGGAGGCAGCAATCGCCAGGATTTCCTCCCCGTTCGCTCCTCACTTCTCATTCACGTTCACGGACCCCATAACAACGTCATTGCTCCTCCACATCCCCTTCTTCAACCTCATCATACCCTAGATTCCATCATCGATTGTGAGACAAGAGTGTGTGCTCCCTTTTGGATCCGTCGATTGTAGAAGAAGAAGCAGAAGCGGTGGATCAGATTTAGGGTTGTTCTAAATTTATTTTGTTTCCTACGTGATATAAGGAATATTAATTATCTACCATAATTAACTATACAAAGATTACTATAATACCCTTAAATGATTTATTTTTTCCTAAATTCCTATTGGTGCAGTCATGCATACAATAGTTGCTAAAAACATTTGAACCTAACTCTCTCTCTCTCTCTCTCTCTCTCTCTCTCTATATATATATATATATATATATATATATATATATATATATATATATATATATATATTAAAATTGTCCATCCTTAGCTCCAGGAAAGTGGCTAAGGGATGGCAAAAATGGTCCTTTAAGTATTCATTTTGTTGCAATTTGGGATTTGTGATAAGGGGATAACGAAAATGGTTCTTTAACTATACCTTTTGTTGCAGTAATGTTCCTAACCATTTTGGCATAATTCACCAATTTCTTTTTAGGAAATACAGTTTGCTCCATGTAATTTTTCATTTTTATTCATTTATTATTTTTTAAATGTTTGGATTAGTTTTGTGAATGTCTGTTGTGTGTACACGTGTTTGCTTTTGCTTTGCCTCACGGTTTTTTACCTAATCAAATTATGATATGTTTAATGCCTCTTCACCTTATCTCCATACGCCTACGTTGATTAGTACTTCAAGTTTCTTCCTTCCACCGCCTTATCCAAACGTTCTCTTCTCTTTCTTCCTTCCACCGTTCCTCATCCAAACTCTTTTTCTCTTTCTTTTGTAAGAAGTCGACGGGCGAAGACAATAGATCGATCTGGATGGGTTTTTCTATTCGATTAGGGCTCAGTGGGAAACAGAGTCGAGTCCATACTTCTCAGTTAGTTGTATCCTTCTATACAGTTTCCTTCGTATACTCCTGATGAAAACAATTTGAGCCGTGAGAAACGACATCGGTGCACCAGTTGAAATTGGAGGTCGTCGGTGGCAGGTGAAGGCTGAGATAGGAGGCGACATGCGTTTTCAGGCGATGTTATTGGTTGTCGTCGGCCAACATCGAAGAAATTGAACCCTAGATGCCACCGACGCAAATCGATATCTTCCACCTGCACCGTCTTCTTATGTAAACTCCACCAGGCGATGTTCCTTTGCTCTCCACCATCATCACCGTCTAGCAGCACTTCAATTAACAACTTCTAACTAGGTAAGGAGTTCCCTTTTTTCACTTCTATTCATAAATTTAATATTTTTTTGAAAAGTCACCGATTTTATACTAATTATGGAAGACACTTTGAAACAGTAGATTATCGTGACATTGCTGAGAGAGTTCTTCTCTGGTAATTGTTTGTTGGAAATTTATTTTCATATATTCTTTAACTAGGTGTGAAACCCGTGTATTACACGGATTGATTTAAAAAAAAATTAAACATTAAAGTGTAAATAAAAAATATTTTTTATTGTACAACTTTAAAATAAGGAAAAACATATTAATTGCAATTCAATATCTTATATATGATATTTAATACTTTACATATATAAGTATATGACTTTAATTTTAAAAAATGAAACAAACCAAAATTTGACAAGTGGATAATATTTATTTCAAAAATTCCATAAAATGACAAGTGTCAAAACTCATAAGAGATTGACATGTGGCAAAAAAACCTTCATTTATTAAGGAGGATTTGGTTCATTCCTTCTGTTTCTTCTCTTCTGTTCCTTGATCGAATCTTGAGCTATAAAGAACATCGTTAAAGACCATCTTCATAGGGGTTCCTCTCTATCTATTGATGATAGTTCAGACATGATAAGGTCCCCAGACAACACTTACACATATGCCTTCTATTGCTTCCAAAGCAAGCGAACTGAATTAATCAGTTGTGGGTATGATTTTCTTACATCGTTTTCTAAGTATTTCACATAGTTTAAGAACATCTGTCTGTTTTATTTGGAAATTGATTTGGTTGCTCAAAGTTGTAGGTTCTCGATCAAAACTCATTATAAAATTAAACCCTATGACATGCACGCCCATAAGGTGTTCGCTGAAATCCCTAAGCCAATTAAGGTACTCATTCCACTTTACTTTACCACATTCATTACTTGATTATCTTTTATTAGGATTTTTCGTGAATTATGTAATTTCTCTTTATAGTTCAAATGATAGTGAACAATTATTCAAAATTTATATTGGTTTCAGTTGTGATGATGATGCTGGTGTTGTTGGAGAACAGAAATTTCCCAGGTAATTTTTTTTTATTTGTGATGGTGGTTGCTCAATGATATTCATATTAAATCAATGCATAAATATGTTGTTGAATCTCATTCATTATGTTCCATCATATAGAACCAAGTACCTTTCTTGCATATCAACCAATAAAATGCCTTTGTTATATCTTCATTTCTCTAAAACCAATACGCATGACAACAACTTTAGGTTGAGATTTACGTAAAAAAACTAAATTGTTTATATATTATAGAAAACAATTTTTGGTAGTACAAAAAAACTCAGTACACATTTAATGTCACGTTTTAGCAAATGGGATGACTGTTAGTTTAAGCTACAAAGGAGCAACTTTTAACATAAGGGTAAAACGGTCATTTTATCTAAACATAATGGTGAAATGGTCATTCCTTCACATAAATACTAATTTCATTTTCAACAGATGGGTTTCTCCTATCCGGTTCAACTTTTGACCATTTTGCCCCTCGTATTACTTTGGTGAAATTCAACATTTTTGCTTTACAAATAGGGATGACAAATTTATGGTGTTTTTGAAACAACCCAAAAATACGACCCAAAAATTTCATTTTTTCAATATAACCAAAAACCATAAATCTGAGTATCATATCATAAAACCACACACTATGTTTCTCAACCATAATAAAAATACTGTGAGGAAAACTGTATCATAACTGAAACATATCATAATCAAGAAACTGAATCAACTCCCAGGAATAAAACTGAAGCTGTGGTGTGTGCGATGCCATCATCCCGAGCTCTTCCCTTTGCTTGCAGAAGTACCTGAAACCAAAACAGAAACTGTAAGCACGAAGCTTAGTGAGATCCCCCAAACTACCACTTAACATACAATACATATAAAGCACATACTGGGCCTTGCCCTCTGCATCAGACCGAAGTCCGGAACTAGCTGCATCGGACCGAAGTCCGGAACTGACTGCATCGGACCAAAGTCCGGAACTGACTGCATCGGACCGAAGTCCGGAACTAACTGCATCGGACCGAAGTCCGGAACTACTCATCATAGCATGGCATAACACATAACAACTAACATAAACTCACATACTACATTCTGCATCGGACCATAGTCCGGAACATATAACACACAACGTGCTTGTATCACGGAGACATCAAGCATACTGAACTACTGCTTCGGACCGAAGTCCGGAACTGCTACTAACTAAACGGGCCGACATTGTGGCCGTAGACCCGTTCCTACTGGAAGGAAACTCACCTCGTGAACTGGCTGCTGTGTGTATGGCTCTGGAAGCTAACTGCTGCTGCTTCGGTATCTCCCCGGCTACAAATCCATAACACACTGAATCAAATGCTAATCACTGCACTGGGGTAAAATGACTCTTTTACCCTTGGTCAAAGTCAACTCTCCTGATCAAAGTCAACTCTCCTAGTCAAAGTCAACCCACAGTTGACCTGACTCGCCGAGTTGGGCCGCCAACTCGCCGAGTCCCTATTCTCACTTCTCAACCCTACTCGTTGCTACTCGTCGAGTATGGCATCAACTCGACGAGTTCCCTTTCGAATCCACAACTCAGGCAATCTGCATCCGACTCGCCGAGTCGTATGAACAACTCGACGAGTTGTTCTTCGAGCTAAGAAGATTGCCTTGGACTTGCCGAGTTGTATGAACAACTCGCCGAGTCCCTCCATTACTGAGTCTGACCTCAAACTTGCTGAGTCCACTCTACCACTCACTGGTCCCACTCGGCATCACTCAATAAGGGAAAATCGGGGACTCGTGACTCGACTCGCCGAGTCGTTCTTTGTCACAACTGGAAATTTTGTGTCATGTAATCTATACACTCAAGCTAATGTGAATCAAAAGCTTAAGAACATGTGTAACACCTATGATTATGACATCAAAAACTTCAATCAAATACATCATACAAAGTACTACAAATAGTCATCAAACAATTGGAGACCTTAGAAGTCCTTGTTTAAGTCCATTTTGGACTAGGACTTCCCTATTGGATCTAAAGGGACCAATAAGCTTCCAATTAGACTATCATGGGCTTAGAACCCTAATTGGGCTCTAATTGGACCCACACTAATTTATTTCAACATTTTGGGCCATGTTGGGCCTAGAATGAAATGAATTAAAAGCCTTGATACATGAATAACCTAAACTAGTCCAATAAAAATATAAAAATCCTACCACATTCTTTTAGACTTAAAACATACCCAAGATTAACTCTAATATTGGGCTTAGGGACAAAGGCCCAAATTTTTCCTTTTCCCTTCCAAATTCTCGGCCCAATGCCCAAGCCCAAGAGGAAATGGAAGAGTTGACTTAATGCATGCCACCTCATTATTAACCAAAGGGTATCTATGCATGGAACTCATACTTCCAAGCACATATCACTTCAAAGATCACTTCTCTTCTCTCCTCTCTCTCACTCTCAGCCACATTCAAACACACACAAAAATTTACTCATTCTTCTCTCAAAGAAACTCTCTCCTTTCCTCTCCATAATTTCGAGATTCTAAGAAGCTTTCAAGAGGATCTTTCAAGCTAATCATCATCTTAGGTAAGTATTTAGTTATATCCATGATCTAGCTATTTCATTCCATCAAAAATCTCTCCTAAATCTACTCTAACTTGTGATCATGCATCTTAGAAGTCACCAAACTCGAGACCTACCAAGGAAAGGTGCTAAGGCCGAAAATCACTTCATTTTTCCTTCCATTTTCTCTTCAAAACCGAAACCACACTAAGGTGAGCTTCATACCCCCTATTTTTTGTTTTTATGAGTTTTGTGGGGGGGGGGGGGGAATACAAGTGAAAGTGTAGATCTATATGTGTTTTGTATGCTTTGTATGATTTCCATGCTTATATGTGTGCTTTTGTGTGTTATAATGTTGGATCTAGCCATAAAACCCCTCAAAACCGAGATATACTTTATGTTAAATGATTCTAGCATCAAATATATTTCTACATACAAAGTGTTCCTAGAAAAATAGCTAAATGGCTTAGTAACATTTTCTTTGGGCTAAAAACACAATTTTTGGACCTAAAATGTGAAAAATACAAAATTAAGGGTCCAAATTGACATTTCACGAATTCTGATGGATGAGGTGTGTCAAAACAGTTTCAATAAAACAATTTCTGGAAATATACTCATTTGGAGGATTAAAAACATAAATTTCAAGCTTAATGGGCTAAAAATGACATTTTCGGCCCAATGAGGCCCATTATGCGAGATTTTCTGTTTTGGAGGGCCAAAACTATGTTTTCCTGTAAAACAGTGGACTATAAGTGTTCCAAGTCCTTTTCAAAGGTTTAAAATGCTTTTTAAATTTAAAAAGGACCAAAGTTGCAAAGATTTTACAATTTGGGCCAAAATTGTCAAAGTTGCGAAAAAGAAGGGCTATTACCGAGAAAACTGCTATTTCAGGGACTAAAACTGTTTTCTATGAAAAATATGCTGAAAAATATTAATTTCAATAATTTTTGGTGTTAAAATGTCAAGAAAATTGATTTAAGGATCAAACCGGAAAGTATTTAATTAAAGGGTTGAAAAAGTAAATTTTACAAACAATGAGGGGCTGAAAACAGAAAACTTCCAAGGCTAATTCAATACACGCAATTTGATCAAATGATGGCACCGCGACTATCGACGAAATACAATACACTACAATACCAAAAGTCGTTGTTAAACGAATTGGTTCGGTCTCGAACCAATGAAATCCGAAACTACTAACACGACGACACTACGACATTACGATTCATACAAGTAACGTTTGGGAATTCAATATACATGCGAGTGTGCACAGACGTCTACGCACCATCTTTGGGCCCCAAAAGTGTAAAATCTTGTTTGTTGGGCCTAGCTAGCCCAATGACCTGATCTTAAGGCCCGAAGACCTCTATCTTACGAAGTGTTGGGTTTTACCGATCTGACACAACATAAAAGGATTTTCAATGGCTTGTATACTACTGGTCCCCAAGGGTCCTTTGGTATTGCTAGTAAAGTCTACATTTCATGCGAGGCGGGTCTGGGACCCCTCGTACATTTTTATCCCCAACCGGTTAATGGAGTCATCGAGGTCTTCGTGTCCTCTTTCTCTTCGGATGTGGGACTACACATAGTCAGGGCGGTTGGATAACGTGATTAATACGGACGACGCCTACGGGATCGTTAGTATAGCTATAAACTGGTCGTTTGTGTAATGCGTGTTTGTAGCAAATAATCATGCTAAAAAATAATCCAACGTCGCCTGGGACTGACACTACGCGCTATGCAATGATTTCAATGTGACTTCATGGAATTCAAGGAATTAGGAAAACATCGGGTTTTCCTAGGGTTTTCAATACATACAGATTTGAAATGCATACAACTTCAATGAAAATTTTTTACAAGTATAGAAACAAACAAGCATACCTATGGATCTTCACAAACGTTTTCAAAAGCATTTCTTTTCAGAAAATATCGGATTTTCTGGTGGTTTTCAAACGATACGAAACATTGTTTTTCTTCAAATACCGCTTATGAACTCACCAACATTTCACATGTTGAAGTTTTTCAAAATACTTGTATTCTCAGGGAACCAGTGAAACAAAGGAAATCATATTCAGTGATGGCTTGCAGTTTATTTATGTACGAATCGAACAATTTCTTTTTGGGAATGTAATGTTTAAACAATGTATTTCATGTAAACTCTACTGGTTGTACTATATTAATGCATGGTGACGAATGTTGTTACGTTTCATATATATTCAATGTTATGGTATTCAATTGAGTCACGGCAGCCCCCGAACGTTTCCGCCGCCTGGTTCGGGGGTGTGACAGGTTGGTATCAGAGCTTTGTTTATAGTGAACTAGCATGTCGAGCCACACATTGATATGCAACTATAAACCAAAAAGAGGGACTAACATAACTCGGAACAAAACAAGTAAATAAAACACACTTGCTTGCATTAGGGATAAGAACCTAATGCCGAATCAAACACAATAATGCTGGTATCTCGGTTAATTCGGGACTGTTCTTAGTGATACCAAGGAGTGAATGTAGCCTGATCAACTACATTCTCTCCAAAGTAAAACTAACACACGTCTTGATGAGATCGGGATAGCTAGGGAACCTAAAACTATATCTTTATCACCAAAAAGAGAATGTTCGCTTAGTCTGTATAATAGTCATAGCACCCTAGGAATAATGTTAGCATATTTACATACTCGCGCAGACAACATGGCTGGTTTTCATCACCCTGGAGACCCCTATTTCCCTAATCAGGGAAACAACGGGTGGCTAGAAGAGGAGGAGCCTGAGGAAGAGCAGCAGGGTATCCAGTTTCATCAGGTCCTAGTAGCTCACGGGATGCTTGAGGACGAACCGGGAGAGAATCCAGGGGAAGCACACCACATCGGACCCGACGAATACGTAGACACTGACTACGAATTTGGAGAGATCGACGACGACGACGAGGAAGGTCAGGTCGGGGATCAGGACCCCGTCCCGCCATGCGAGAACGAGGCACAACCAGATTACCCCGCTCCACCAGTGAACACCCCAAGAGAGAACCGTTCCCTCGAAGCTGAGATCGCCGCACTGCGACAACAGCTGTATGCTATGGAAGCTCGGGCAGTGCAAGCGGAGCATGAGAGGGATGAGGTTATTGGAGATATGGAAGAGATGGCGCAGCTACTGGCGCAACATTTCAGCATATGACCTCGGCACCACCTCCAGACACAACTCATCGCGGTTAGGGGATAGACTTATCATAGTAGGTCATTAGGAACTATGCTATGTACTCCGGCTCTATGTTTAAGTGATTACACTACTCATGGAGCCGTTATGCTGTCGGATTAGTGTCACTTATGTATGCTCTTACGAGCAAATTTTCTTGTATTAAATGCGGATAATATTAATGAACTTTTATGTGTTTTGCTATGATATTACCAGTTGTTATGTGTTGAGACGTTATGATCGTATGCCCGATGGTAGAAATGTCTAAGTTCGTACCATACACCTAGTTAGTAGGATCACAACCTCACAGGAACCACATACACTCAACATCTTTCCGTTTCATGACAGAAAGATGCCTCGCCGAGCTACTCACAGAAATCCCGAACTGACCCCGCCCGATGTTGACACCACTGCTTTCCAGGCAGCCGTGTCTGCTGCGGTCACAGCAGCTATGGCACAACTTCACCGAGGGAACAACGGAGGAGGCAACGGGCAAGGATCCGGAAGTTCGAACAACGGGACGAATCAAGGACCCACTAAAACGTGCACCTACAAGGACTTCACAAACGCTAAACCACGAACTTTCAACGGCACTGGAGGGGTGATCACTCTAAAGCGATGGATCGAGAAGGTAGAGTCGGTATTCAAGATATGTAATTGCCCCGAGCAGATGAAGGTGAAGTTCGCGGCCTGTACTTTTGTGGACCAAGCACTCACTTGGTGGAACGGACACGTAGAAGCTATGACGCTCCCTGTAGCCAACTCTATACCATGGACAGAGATGAAAGAAATGTTAATGGCTGAGTACTGCCCCCGAGGCGAAATACAGAAGATGGAGCAGGAGCTATGGAATCTCACTGTGCAGAATGGGAACATCGATGCCTACATATCGAGATTTAGCGAACTATCTCTGTTGTGCCCGGGTATGATCACATCAGAAGGAAAGAAGATTGAACGATTCATCTGGGGACTGACATCCCCCATTCAAGGGAATGTGATAGCTGCGAACCCTGAAACGTTTGACAGTGCGAAGAGATTGGCGAAGAGGTTATATGATCATAACAACAAGAAGGGCGAGAAGCCAGTGGAGACTGAGAAGAAAAAGGAGGGTGATGGAAGGAAAGGGAAGAACAACAAGAGAAAGGGGCGTCAGGGCCCCGAGACCTCTAAAAAGCAGCAAACAGTGGCAGTTAACGCTGTCACCGCACCGGTTCCAGCCACACCACATGCTCCGACCTCAGCTGCTTCAAATGCTTCAAGACCCTATTCCGGTAATCTTCCCAAATGCAATAAGTGCGGGTTTCACCATCTTGGCGAATGCAGGGAATTCCATTGCACCAGTTGCAACCGAAGGGGACACACCGCAAGGTTCTGCAGGGCTTACCCTCCTCAGAACCAGAGTCAGGGAAACAACCCGAAAAACAACAACAACCACCGCAATAACAACAACACCAATGCCGGCGGCAACAATGCAGGGCCTAGCCACACCTGCTTCGGGTGTGGAAGGACGGGGCATTTCCGCCGAGATTGCCCTAACAACAACAATTCGGGAAACAGAGGAGCAGGAAGGATGCTGACTATGGGTCAGAGTGATGCAGTTCAGGACCCCGCAGTTGTGACCGGTACGTTCCTCCTAAACCACACTTATCCGTGCATCTTTTTTGACACCAGAGCGGAGCGAAGTTTCGTAAGCGAGAAGTTCAAACATTTATTAAAACAACAACCCCAGAAGCTAAATGAAACCTATACGGTGGAAATGGCCAATGGGAAAACCGAATCCACTGGGGAGATCTACATCGGATGTACCCTAACCCTTAACTCGATTAGCACGTAAAGATTCTATCTTTACGTGCCCATATGCATCCATGAAGCTAAAATGGCTCAAAAAGCATAATAATGGCTAGATCAAGGGTTTTCATGCAAAGTATCTTCAAAAAGGCAATAGATCCGGACTCTACAACTCCTAAATGAACAGATCTAAGGATATCTCGATCTACTAAGGCATCCATACAATCATAAGGCTTGAGAAAGGCCTCAAACTATTACTAGAAGAGTTCTAATGGAAATTTGAAGCATAAAAGGGGAGGAAATCCGAAGAATACCTCAATGGATTATGATTTTCCCTTGAATCTTTCCTCTACACCTCTTCCCCTTGCTCCTTTCTTCTTCTTCTTCTTCTTCTTCAAGCCTTCAAAATATCACACAAGAACACTTAAATCACTCAAGGATGGATTAGGGTTTTCTCACAGCTCTCTCTGAGGGTGAAGGAGGTTAGATTGGGGGCTATAAGGTGGTTTAAATAGTGAGCAACCCGGGGATTTAGGGTTTCTTCCAGGCAGGCAGACACGCCGAGTCCCGAATATGGACTCGCCGAGTCGCCGACTAACACGTGCTCGAAATCCCGTCCCTACTCGGCGAGTCAGGCTATGAACTCGCCGAGTCCCTCTTGCAAACTTCTAATTAAATACCATGGAATCATCAAACCGGAGACGGGTCATTACAATTCTCCCCCACTTATCTCAGACTTCGTCCTCGAAGTCTGCTACGGCTGAATCTGCAAATATCTCTGGGTAGTGCTCTCTCATCTCCTCCTCAGCCTCCCACGTCCACTCAGACCCCTTCCGGTGCTGCCACTGCACCTTCACTAACTGAATTTCCTTGTTCCTCAAGGTCTTTGTCTTCCGATCCAAAATCGCGACCGGCCTCTCAATATAATTCAGGCTGCTATCAACCTGAATATCCTCTAGGGGAACGACTGCTGACTCATCCACCAAACACTTCCTCAACTGAGACACATGGAAAGTGTTATGGATCTGACTAAGCTCCTCAGGAAGATCCAACCGATAAGCAACCTGACCCACCCGGGCGAAAACCCTGAAAGGACCAATAAACCTGGGACCCAACTTGCCCCTCTTCCGGAACCTGATGACACCCTTCCAAGGTGAGACCTTCAGAAGGACCATATCACCCACCTGGAACTCCAAGTCTGAACGCCTCCTGTCGGCGTAGCTCTTCTGCCGACTCTGCGCAGTCTGCAGTCTACTACGGACCTGCTGGATCAACTCGGTCATCTTGAGCACCACCTCTGTGCTCCCAATGACTCGCTGGCCGACCTCGCCCCAACAAATCGGGGTCCTACACTTCCTCCCATACAACATCTCAAAGGGAGGTCGATCAATGCTCGCATGATAACTGTTGTTATACGAAAATTCCGCTAACGGAAGATACGTATCCCAACTGCCCCCAAAATCTAAAACACATGCCCTGAGCATGTCCTCGAGAGTCTGAATCGTCCTCTCGCTCTGCCCGTCCGTCTGAGGGTGGAAAGCGGTGCTGAAATGGAGACGAGTACCCATCTCGTCGTGGAACTGCTTCCAGAATCTGGATGTAAAACGGACATCTCGGTCTGACACCACCGATACCGGTACTCCATGACGTGCCACAATCTCACGCACATAGATATCAGCTAACTTTTCTGCCGATATACTCTCTTGGATCGGGATAAAATGAGCACTCTTCGTCAACCGATCCACTACTACCCATATCGAATCTACTCCTCGTGCGGTCCTGGGAAGCTTGGTGAAAAAATCCATGGTGATGTCCTCCGATTTCCACACTGGAATGTCTAATGGTTGCATCTTGGCGTGAGGCCTCTGGTGCTCCGCCTTGACCTTCCTGCAGGTCAGACATCTCTCAACATACCAGGCGACATCCCGCTTCATGCAGGGCCACCAATAATCGGGTCGAAGATCTCGATACATCTTCGTCGCCCCTGGGTGGATCGAAAATCGAGACTTATGAGCCTCATCCATCAACACCTGCCGTACCCCACCCCAGTACGGTACCCACACTCTCCCGTGAAGCGTCAGCAACCCCCGACTGTCATAATCGAACGAAGCTACTCGGCTCACTATCCTTTCACACTTTTGTCTCTCCTCCTTGAGGCCCTCAACCTTAGCCTCCTTGATCCGCTCCAACAATGGAGTGATCACTGTCATCCTCAAACACAGATCTCTGATAGGGGCTGCCGACACTTTGCGGCTTAGGGCGTCGGCCACCACGTTGGCCTTCCCTGGATGGTAAAGGATCTCACAATCATAATCCTTTAGCACATCCAACCATCTCCTCTGCCTCATGTTCAGACTCGGCTGATCCATAAGGTACCTCAAACTCTTGTGATCCGTGTAGATAGTACAACGGACCCCATAAAGATAATGCCTCCAAATCTTGAGGGCAAACACAACCGCTCCCAGCTCTAAATCATGGGTAGGATAGTTAGCCTCGTGAGGCTTCAACTGTCTCGAGGCGTAAGCTATCACATGGCCTCGCTGCATCAACACTGCTCCCATACCTGTGATCGAGGCATCACAGTAGACTACGAAGTCCTCTACTCCCTCTGGCAAGGTAAGGATCAGAGCGTCGCACAATCTCTGTCTAAGGGTCTCGAACGCTGCCTGCTGCTCAGGCCCCCAACGAAATACCACCGACTTCTTGGTCAGTTGGGTGAGCGGCACTGCTATCTTGGAGAAATCCTGAATGAATCTCCGGTAAGACCCGGCTAACCCTAGGAAGCTCCGAATCTCAGATGGAGACTTCGGGACTTCCCATTGCATCACGGCCTCTATCTTGGCCGGATCTACCAAAATACCCTTCTGGTTGACGAGGTGACCAAGGAACTGCACCTCGCGCAACCAGAACTCACACTTGGAGAACTTTGCGAAAAGTCTCTCCCTCCTCAAAACCTCCAGCACCTCCCGCAAGTGCTCCTCATGCTGCTCCCGTGTCTTGGAATACACCAAGATATCATCTATGAATACTATCACTGACTGATCCATCATCGGCCTGCACACGCGATTCATGAGATCCATGAACACGGCTGGAGCATTGGTGAGCCCAAATGGCATCACCATAAACTCATAATGACCATACCTGGTCCTGAAAGCAGTCTTCTGCACATCCTCATCTCTAACCCGCATCTGATGGTAACCGGAGCGTAGATCGATCTTGGAGAACCAAGACGCTCCCTGAAGCTGATCAAACAAATCATCTATCCTCGGAAGTGGGTAACGGTTCTTCACCGTTACCTTATTCAACTCCTGGTAATCTATACACATACGATGCGACCCATCCTTCTTCCTCACAAACAAGATCGGCGCTCCCTAAGGCGAACTGCTCGGCCGAATGAAACACTTGTCTAGCAGCTCCTGCATCTCAGGGGGAGCTAGGCGATACGGTGCCTTGGCTATCAGAGCCGCACCAGGAATCAGGTCGATCCTAAACTCAATCTGCCTCTCAAGAGGTATCCATGGTAAATCCTCGGGAAATACATCCGGGAAGTCTCGCACTATGGGAACATCATCAACTGTCGTCTTGCCCTTCTCCCGGGCATCCAAGACATAAGCTACATAACCAGCGCAACCCTGTTGAAAATAGCGCCTCGCCCTTGCGGCGGAACAAAAGGTCGGTCCGCGCTGTGGCCTCTCGCCCTGAATCACTAACTCTCCCCCACTGGGAGTGCGAACCCTCACTAGCTGAAACTCACAATGAATCACCGACCCATTGGGGCTTAGCCAATCCATGCCCACAATAACCTTATTCCCTCGCAGGGGAATAGGAACCAGGTCCACCGAAAACTGCTCATCAAACAACTGAAGAGAACACCCTCTATGCACTCTGCCGACCCTCACGGTCCTATCATCTGCTATCTCAACCTCTAATGGACAATCCAGCTCCCCTGAAGCTCTACTAAATCTCTTGCTAAGCGCAAGCGATACGAATGATCGGGTAGCCCCCGAATCGAATAATACCATAGCAGAAATGTCGTTCACAGAGAACGACCCTAAATAAAAAATACAATCATAAGAAATAATCAATCAATAATAATAAAGAGATGAAGGGAAGATACATACCCGTCATCACATCAGGAGTCGCTCGCGCCTCCTCTGCTGTCATCTAAAATGCCCTACTTTTCGCCACTGGCGCATCAGCTCGGCCCTGTCGGCCATCTGTAATCCTCAAGGTAGCAGGGGCAGGTGCAAAAACCTTTCCTGCTGTGGCTAAACTCGGACACTGGGACCTTTTATGTCCCCTCTGATTGCACTGAAAGCAAATCAGATCTGATGCTGCAATGACAGTAGCAGGGGCCGTACAATCCCTACTCAAATGCCCGATCCGACCGCACTTGTAGCAGCCGGAACTCCCTGCCTTGCATGCCCCCTCGTGCAATCTCCCACACTTGCCACATCGACCGTGGCTCTGCTGACTCCTGGATCTGTGATCTGAAACCTTGGGCTTTTTGCCCGAACTACCTGTACCCGAAACCGCCTCCGGTTTCCTCTTCTTCTCCATCTCGAGATCAATCTCCCTCTCCTGAGCCCTAGCAATCATGTCATCCAGCGTTTTACAGTTGGACCGGCTCACAAACTGGCGGCATACTGAGGAACGAGAAGAGCCCTCTCCCTGAACTTGGCGGTGATCTCCGCCACTGTCTCTGTAGTCTGGGTGAGGTCCTGAAACTCTCTAGCTAACTGCTGCACCTCAATAACCGGTGCAAACTCCGCCCTGAACCTGGTAGAGAAGTCAGCCCAGGTCATGGCGTCCAATGCTGCATCATCTCCAATGGTATGTCCGACCTCCTCCCACCAATCCCGTGCCCTGTCCTTCAGAAGACAGGACGCTAATCTGACCTTGTCCCCCTCGGGACACCTGCTAGTGCGGAAAGCATTGGCCACATCCGCCAACCATCTAGTACTCGCTATGGGGTCCCGCGCCCCGTGATAATCTGGAGCTCCACATGCCCTGAACTCCCTGAATGTAAGGGTGCGCGACCCCATCATGGCCGCCACCTCGGCACGGAAGGTGCCCAATCTCTCATCCATCAGCTCTAGGATACCCTCCTTGATCGAACCGAAGATCACAGGAGTCTGCTCTATAACTTGAAACAACCCAAAAATACGACCCAAAAATTTCATTTTTTCAATATAACCAAAAACCATAAATCTGAGTATCATATCATAAAACCACACACTATGTTTCTCAACCATAATAAAAATATTGAGGAAAACTGTATCATAACTGAAACACATCATAATCAAGAAACTGAATCAACTCCCAGGAATAAAATTGAAGTTGTGGTGTGTGCGATGCCATCATCCCGAGCTCTTCCCTTTTCTTGCAGAAGTACCTGAAACCAAAACTGAAACTGTAAGCACGAAGCTTAGTGAGATCCCCCAAACTACCACTTAACATACAATACATATAAAGCACATACTGGGCCTTGCCCACTGCATCGGACCGAAGTCCGAAACTAGCTGCATCAGACCGAAGTCCGGAACTGATTGCATCGGACCGAAGTCCGGAACTAACTGCATCGGACCGAAGTCCGGAACTACTTATCATAGCATGGCATAACACATAACAACTAACATAAACTCACATACTACATTCTGCATCGGACCATAGTCCGGAACATATAACACACAACGTGCTTGAATCACGGAGACATCAAGCATACTGAACTACTGCTTCAGACCGAAGTCCGGAACTGCTACTAACTAAATGGGCCGGCATTGTGGCCTTAGACCCGTTCCTACTGGAAGGAAACTCACCTCGTGAACTGGCTGCTGTGTGTATGGCTCTGGAAGCTAACTGCTGCTGCTTTGGTATCTCCCCGGCTACAAATCCATAACACACTGAATCAAATGCTAATCACTGCACTGGGGTAAAATGACTCTTTTACCCTTGGTCAAAGTCAACTCTCCTGATCAAAGTCAACTCTCCTAGTCAAAGTCAACCCACAGTTGACCTGACTCGCCGAGTTGGGCTGCTAACTCGCCGAGTCCCTATTCTCACTTCTCAACCCTACTCGTTGCTACTCGTCGAGTATGGCATCAACTCGACGAGTTCCCTTTCGAATCCACAACTCAGGCAATCTGCATCCGACTCGCCGAGTCGTATGAACAACTCGACGAGTTGTTCTTCGAGCTAAGAAGATTGCCTTGGACTTGCCGAGTTGTATGAACAACTCGCCGAGTCCCTCCATTACTGAGTCTGACCTCAAACTTGCTGAGTCCACTCTACCACTCACTGGTCCCACTCGGCATCACTCAATAAGGGAAAATCGGGGACTCGTGACTCGACTCGCCGAGTCGTTCTTCCGACTCGCCAAGTCGCTTGCATGCAGCAACTCAAAACTCGATTCTGCTTGAGTCCAGTGTATAAAACTTATAGATCTGGGCTCCCTTAACTCGATTAGCACGTAAAGATTCTATCTTTACGTGCCCATATGCATCCATGAAGCTAAAATGGCTCAAAAAGCATAATAATGGCTAGATCAAGGGTTTTCATGCAAAGTATCTTCAAAAAGGCAATAGATCCGGACTCTACAACTCCTAAATGAACAGATCTAAGGATATCTCGATCTACTAAGGCATCCATACAATCATAAGGCTTGAGAAAGGCCTCAAACTATTACTATAAGAGTTCTAATGGAAATTTGAAGCATAAAAGGGGAGGAAATCCGAAGAATACCTCAATGGATTCTGATTTGCCCTTGAATCTTTGCTCTACACCTCTTCCCCTTGCTCCTTTCTTCTTCTTCTTCTTCAAGCCTTCAAAATATCACACAAGAACACTTAAATCACTCAAGGATGGATTAGGGTTTTCTCACAGCTCTCTCTGAGGGTGAAGCAGGTGAGATTGGGGGCTATAAGGTGGTTTAAATAGTGAGCAACCCGGGGATTTAGGGTTTCTTCCAGGCAGGCAGACTCGCCGAGTCCCGAATATGGACTCGCCGAGTCGCCGACTAACACGTGCTTGAAATCCCGTCCCTACTCGGCGGGTCAGGCTATGAACTCGCCGAGTCCCTCTTGCAAACTTCTAATTAAATACCATGGAATCATCATACCGGAGACGGGTCGTTACAGTTTTGCAGTTGAAAAAACTCAAACCTCATGTTCTTCTTGGTTTATAAGTTTCTAAATTAAACGAATGTTTTTCATGAAATATGTTCAACAATTCCAATTTGGCTTTATGTCTTTCTAAAAGAAACCAAGAAAGAAACCTCACATGTGTCATAAAAAGTATGTATAAGAATATTTATAAAAGTATCTAATATATATACATATGAACACGAAACAATCGTTTCACTTCTCAATATGGTTTTCCGAACTTTTAAAATGAATTATTCCAACATTTCATGTAAATTTGATCATTTTTAAACTGCAGTCTCTGTGGACAGGAACCTACTATGATGTATGGTTTTAGTTTATATCTACATAATTCTGTAGCTTCTTTGAGAAACAACTTGGGAGGTTCCTCCTACATGATCTTTTTATCAGGTAAAGATTAAATTTATATAAATTTGTCATCTTTCATGCATAGTTTTATAAAAAAGATTGAGTCTTTTCCTTTCTTTTTATTTGGGTTTTTTCAACTTTCGTAGAAAGATTGAATCTTTACGCTTCTTTATGATTCAAGTTTTTCTGATTTCATTAAAATATTGGATCTTTACCTTTCTTTTGATTCGGGTGTTCTATCAGACATCAATTTCTAGACTGTGCTCATAGAACCCAGTTTGTGATTGCTTGGTGGTTAGAAATACTCAAATTATATAGCCAAAAAGAAAAACAAAAAAAACAAAAGGTAATAACTACCGTCCATCTGTTTATTGGTCTAATTTATCTTCACCATTGAAGATACATGCATATATTACCCTACTATACTTTGAGAAGACTACTAAACTATGATATTGTATTTTCCAAAAAATGGAAGGTAGGTTTTCCTTTTTTTTGTTATATACCCTGATTATTTCTTAACAGAAAAATAAAAAATTAATTTTTTTTTATCAAAAAAACGATTTTTAAAATTGAGATGCACACAATCCAAAAAATTATTGATGGGGTATCATGAAAGGACGCACGACCAACACCAAAATGACAGTCTTTTGATTTTTTTTCATCTTATATGCATATTTGAAACACTTAGATGTCAATCTGGTAGCAAGAACGTGTTCTATGAGAAATAGTGTGGGTTTTAAGTTTTAACATCTATACACAAATTTTTTGTTATCATTTTCCATATAAGACTAAACAGAAATTATGATAAATGGGGGCTAGAATGGGGAGAATAGGAGCTAATGATGGTGGGTATGTTATTTATGTTCAATACAATGATTACCAGGTTAGAGTTTTAGGTTAACAGTGATTTTAATTGGTTGCTTCTGATATTGCACTCATGGAACCACACTACTAATACATCATTTATTGCTTTTATGCAGCTACACGAGGATAACATTTTGATGTGTTTTGGTAGTTAACATGAGATGACATACCATCCTTAAGAGTTAAGACTAACTTAATAATTTCTTATTCCTCTAAATACCCATCGTGGTTAAGAAGCTTGGTTACTACAAGTTATAGTTTTAAGGGGTCTTATGGCTTAGCAGATAATTCAACAATTTGACTTAATATGTTGAGATGACACAAAAATTATGGCATGAAATTACTTTTTTGAGATTAAATGAGTACTTAGATGCCCTATGTTGCAAAATTAATTTGTTTAATGTGTAAGGGGTATAAGGGATATAGGTACATGACCGAATGCAAATTGAAATTTTCATAAAATATTTGGCTATTGATTGTTTTATATGAGTTATTATATATGTAGATGATGCCTTCTGTAACTAGGATAAGAGGTGATGATGACAGGAAGGGAAATAGGGGTGAATTGGTCATTTCAGGATCACCAAGTGTACTATTGCTTTTGTAACTTAAGATTAGACTTTTAATTCTTATACAATTGATTCAAATTCAATTTTTGTAACTTTATTTCTTACCCATAATAGCAACATACTTACACTTCGATACCAATATGATCAATGGCCATCAAATCACCAACCATATATTGAGGATCCCATGGGTTTTCTTTGACATTAGTGGCAAATCTAACCCCCGCGAAGCGGAGTTTCTTATCTAGTTATTAGATTTAAATAGAAATGATAATAGATATTTGGTATTGTGGATTAAAGATAATTTGACGAATTTGGGATATTTTAAAGAAATATCAAAAAAGGGTGCAATTGAAAAGTTTGACATATTAAATTCTAAAATTTGGAAGTATGTGTCAATAATAGAAAAACAAACGTCATTTCTCTTTTGTGCTCTAACATAAAACCATATAACTTATATGTTAAATCTATTTCTTAATAAAAGACTTTTTAAAAAGTCAAGTGTCATTTTTTTAAACTACTATGTTGTCACGTGTCATTTCTTCAGCAATTCGTGTCATTCCTTCAACAATTCACTCACTCGTTTTCCCACCCATTGCCTATTCATCTATTCGACCGTCATCTCCTCTAAATCAGCTCCTCTGATTACCATTTCCGTATTTATTTCCTAAAATCCTTTAAATTCAAATTATTAGATAATCAATTCCCTTATATTGTTTGACAACTAATCTTCTCTTCATCGAATCTCCCTTTGATTATTTATTTTTGTGTTTATCAACATCATCATTATAAGAGTGCGATATAGATGAAAACCAAGAGCTGATCAAGCAACATGTTTTTGGTGTACATGTTTGCGATCGATAATCATTGAAGCTGGTTAGCCATCTCTCTTATCTGTCGGAGCTTCTCTGTCTTGCATACTGTATCTTCTTGCTTATCTCTGAAAACCAAAAAAACTCTAGACGTTGGTTTTTGCTTAATTATCTCGCAATTGGTAAGTAGTTTTTGTGTCTTTTTTGTTGGTTTCTTGATTCTCGAAACAACATTAGCCGATAGTTCCACAATTTTGCACTTGTAATCGTAACCATCTCTTCCAATCGATTCATTGATGTTATCAAACCTGGATTCACCACCAATTCCCTAGCACACATCAGAGGGTCAACCCTCCTTACGCACCCACATCTTGAACAATTCAAAAATTGCCTCCCAGGGTTACTATCCGTCCACGAGGTCACCTTCGTTGTTTCCATTCCACATTTACAAATCGCCATCTTCGACACTTGCAAAAGAGTTTTCCAAATGGATGCACAGTAGAATGAGAATAGATAAGGGTGGTTTTCAAAATGACCAGACATGCATTTGGCTATAAAGAAGAGGATACAAGTGAAATGACCAATTTACCCTTCTATTATTTTAATAAAATAAGAGTTGACGATTGGGTTCTAATGGTGTGAGAGTTAATGACTAAGCGTAAAAAGTTTTGAATGCACATGGATCATCTATCAAAATTTTGAAACCTAGGGACTAAACTTCAAATCTGGGAAAACCACAGAGATTATTTATAATGTTTTTTCTTATATTTATATATAAATATATTGTTAAACCGAAAATAAAGAGTATCTATCACATCTATCGTAGTATGTTTTCTTAAATTTATTTCAAAACCTTAGTTATTTGTACAAAATAACATGTGAATAGTATTATTATACCCTTGACTATCTTTTGGATCTGGTTTTAACTCGATACAAAAAAATATTAATATGTAAAATTAAATGCAAATATTGTCAACAATATTTGATTAAACCTTCAATTGGCGTGCCATTCCAACGATTTTGACAAAATCTTATGTTTTCTTAAAAGGTAAACAAATTAAAATAAGATTTAAAAAAAAAAAAAAAAAGTCACAAAGGGCAAAAACGAAAGTTTCATACTTGCTGAACCACGATGAAAACCAGATACCGGAATCTAGAACATGGAAGAAAGGCGAACAGAACTAAGAATAAGATCATAAGAAAGAAAGAAGCATGCAAGCGGGTTGATATATAAAGTATAAAGTAATTAAACAAAGAAAATTTTTCAGTAGTATAATCTTTTTTCCTAACATTTTTTAGGATACCCTTTTACTCCCCTTCACTTTGATCCTCCTCTTGCTCGGCGGCGGCTGATCTCATGGATGTGATGGCTTTCTGAATTAGTTGAGACTGTTTGTGAAATAAGTGTACCCGTTTCTTAGTACGCCTTATCTCTTCAAGATGATACTCATTCCATTCATCTTCCATATGATCGAGTTCTTTTTCAGAATTATAAACCATGCATTTTCTCATCATTTTCTTTTCATCTCTTGTCAAATCCTCAAACAGTTCGATCTCATTTAGGCCTGCATCAGTCCGAGGATACTTGGCACGGAAATCTCGTTCGCTCATTATAGGCTCTCTCCTCTTCCCATTTTCTTCTTCCAAAGAGTTTTCTGTCATCCTGTTATTCCTCTTCTTTTTTGGTTCATCCATCGGATTTTTCCTCTTCTTTTTTGGTTCATCCATCGGATTTTTCCTCTTCTTTTTTGGTTTATCTGCAGAATCCATCGGATTTTTCCTCTTCTTTTTTGGTTTATCTGCAGTATCCATCGCATTCTTGTCGAGATCATCATCTTTGTCGTTGTCTTTCCTAGATGAACAATTGTTTTCAGGGAAATCGACTACAGTGTTATTCATTTTTCAAGGTAGTAATTGATGATGAGAAAAAGTATTAAAATATGTTATACATATATAGATCCTAGCTACCTTAAGGAAAACTACTATTTCTCCACGATTTTCTACAATCTTTTCCTTTTCTATACAAATAATTATATAAATGCCTATGATTATATATGAGACAACATCGAAATATACATTTTGTTAATTATATGAATAGATTCTTATTCTTAGTCATAAATAAATAATCCATCCACGGGATTTTTTTATAGTTAATGGACATATATACCCCTCATTTAAATATACAATGTATTTTAGTTTACGGGTTGATATGTTTCCTTATTCCTCGTTCTTCCTCCTTCACTCCAGGATAACGCACATGATTGGTTTCCAAATTCCAAAAGATCCCAAGATAATCTTGAAAATTCAAATCATGTGTATCGAATTATAATCTTCACGTATGTTATGGAGCCCTTGAACAGATTATGCAATAAGAATGTTCCTATGTAAATTTATATAAACAAAGTAAGAACATGTTTATACAAAGATGCACTAACCACTGTGTGTTGGAAAAAGAGGAAGGTGAACCAGAGTGAAAGAAGTGGAAAACTGTCTTTCAATACGCCCGCCTCAAAGATTATGATTATTTAATTATGAATTGAGTTTATATACCCTGTTGTACTTCATACCAACACAAAGATTGGTAAATTACTATTCTGCCCTGCTCTGCTGCTAGAGATGAAAGATGATCTGAGACTACTTTTTTGCTTTATTCAGGTCCCTCTGATGCCCCCCCCCCCCCCCCCCCCCCCCCCCCCTGTTGCAGACAACTTTCTCAAGGTACCAGATTTATAATGACATTCTTTTCCAATTATATTCAATAAAATTATTACACTGTTGAGAAATATGTATTATTTTTTCATTTTAGAGAATGGGTGATTGGTATGGGGAAGAACTTGTGAATCATATAATTGTAGAGATACCTCAGAAACGATTTATCTGAAGGAAACCTACCCAAAAAGCTATATGTATCTTTAAGATAGGTGATTGTGCTTCTACCGCTATTCGCCAATTTTTTTAAAAAAAATTGTGATTTCTAGCATCAAGAATGCATTCTCATCTGCATGCCAACTGCTCGACTTAATGCCAGATTAAATTGCTTTGAAATAGCTGCAACTGTTTGTTTTTTTAAATTGAAAATTTGAGTTTATCGTTATTCATGTAAGCAGATTTAAACAGAAGAACAGTTAATGAGCGTGTAACTAGAAATATTTGCAGCTTATAGATGTGTTTTTACTTTTTATAAAGAAAGATGTATTTTGATGACATTTTTTCTCTTCCGATTCGGTGTGCAAGCTCTTCATCCAACGCTTGACCAGGCTAACCTCTTCTATCACTGGTAAGAAAGTTACATATCTTTGTTAATTGGTTGATAGAGGTAAAATTGGAAATACCATCTCATAGGAGGTGATAATGACACAACAAAGGCTCTAAAACAATCTTTGTGAGGTTTATATATGTGATGTGTTTTGAATCTGGTGTGAGTTCGCATGCTACAGTTGCTATACATATGTTCAAACTACATAAATTGTTCTTAATTTGTTATCTATTTTGCAGGAACACCTTAAATCTGTTTTTTGGCGTTTATATTTGTTGAGATATTTGAATACGAAGTTTATATTCATGTTAACTGATTCAATGGAGGACGGAGTTGATTCAATGGAGCAGGGATTTGACAGATATAAAATCGTGTTTCTTTTCACCTTAATATAAACAAACGGGTTTGATGGGTTAACTGATAGAAAAATGTCTTTATTCATTAAGACTTTATTTTTTCAAACCTATCCTTTAACCTAACTCTTTGAGACTTATCTATTAAACATGTTAAATCTTGGGTTTGAAAGGTGTATGAACAGTTTCCTGTGTCGGAAATGAAGAACCTGACATCAACCAAGAATTCCTCCATTTGAAGACGAAAACTGCACCATCGATAGTTACTGCAATCAGTACAGTCTTTAATGCTTGCTCGTTGTGAGTCCCGATCTAAGATGGTAGCATGATCCAGTGTCCATGTATAAACATTTAAGTATTAAAGCTGATGGACATATATGTCAATTAACTATAAAATGCCATTGAAGGATGAAAAAACATCGTGGAATAATCAACACCCTTAATAAAGATTGATGGTTAATTTGCATCTCTAGATCTCCTTAGAGTAAAATATATGCATCTTAACAATTTCTTATATGTCCTATATATTCCTTACTAGGTTTAAACCTGTGAAAATCATGGTTGGGAAAGAAAAAGCAATACTTATAATTTGAAATCGTATCGACTAATCAAATATTTGCAAAAATATTTATTAATTTACATAGATAGAAGTTTAGTCAGTATGGTCATACTTTTGTTTTAAAATAAATACATATACCGTTACGAATCCAATTTATGTTTTGTAAGTATAGATATTTAACAAAATCATGAGTCTGCACTACAAAATATACATTTGAGTATAATAAAAAAAGCACAATAAACTATGGGATGACATTGATATATGACAAATTAAACATGATGGTAATATAATACATAAACACAACACAATAAATTATAAATTAAAATGCCGAATGAAGTGTGAATATAAAAAGCAAAATTAGGAACTTCCAAAAATAACCTCTACTTTCGTAAACCTACAAATACTTTCTTACATTTATCAAAAAAAAAAAAAAATCAAAATCTCAAAATTTATAACCCTCCACTTTATACACGATATTTCTTTTCGACGCAAAACTTCTTTTTTTCTTTTGAAAGTCTCATAACCAAAAAAATCAATTTATTTAAATAAAAGAAGCTTTCATATTTTTAGTAATATCTTTATTTAATAAGAACATAAAAGAGAAAAGGAAAATAATTGTTTTCCTTGTAAATTATATGCTCTCTTTTTAATATATTTTTAGCATATAACGTAGAAAAAATATCCAAAAAGTCCAAAGAATCACTATTTGTAGTATTTGAAAAACTAAATTTTAAGACATTTTAGGTGATAATTTTCACATATAACATCATGAGTGCCCTCTTCCTACATAAAAGGAATATAACCATAGAAAACCCTCAAGATTTACTTGGATAAGAGATGATGTAATGTCCCAAATTTCAAACCAAAATTTTCATTTAAAAATAAAAGTATTTTCAAATTACAACTTCAAAGATCTAGATAAACCATTTGATTCAAAAACATGTATCAGAGTAACATCGAAATTTATTAGGTATGGAAATCTCCAATGGATATGACGCAATCGAGTCGAGCCCCTCCTTTAATTTAACAAAACCTGAAAACATATAAACCACAAACCGTAAGCACAAAGTTTAGTAAGTTCCCCAAAATCACATACAACACAATATAAAATAAACATCTATGGGTAATCAACAACGTTGGAGATTATCAGTAATCCCAATGGGCTAACAACACGTCTGGTGGGTTATCAATAACCGTGGAAACTATCAGTAGTCTCAGTAGGCTGACAACACGTCCAGTGGGTTATCAGCAACCCAGGAGACTATCAGTAGTCACAGTGGGCTAACAACATGTCCGAGAGTTATCAACAACTCCGAATAGCACATAACAACAAATATTAAGTAAGACCCAGTTGGTCAGCATGCATACATACTACCACACAAGCAAGTATAGTGAGAGGACTCACCTCTATCTCTTAATGCATAAAAAGTGAACCTCTAGTAATCCAAATCAAATATGAAGGCACTCAAGTCCAAGATTTAAAGAAGCTTTGAATTCCTTTTGTATTAGAGAAAAAGATGTTTTGAAGTATTAGTTTGTACAAGAATTCAATGCTTTTTGGCTATTGTTGATGTAACAGTTCTTAGGACAATTTCAACAAATCTTTTAAGAGTCAGATTTGTCAAACTCTTAGGTTTAACTAGTCCTTAGAACATATCTTGGTTTATACCATGTCTCACTTTTACTATTTAAGGTGTAGTTTTTTCATGAAAACACACCATGAATAGCAATCAATCGATATTCTCTTCACATCAATTTATTACTCTTTTGCATGTTAAATTTCTTTCACTTACATTCTACTTGTTCTAAATTGCCTTTACTTTGATTATACTCAATCTTACTTTAGTTTACTCACTTAAATACTTTGTTGAATATTATCTTCAAGTCTTGACTGGTTTATCAGACTTGACTGGACCAACTTATTAGAAGAACACATTCATCTTAAAGAGTTAATTCAAGGTTTGAGCTTTCAAACCTTGTCCGCGCATTGAATCTTGTTCTCACAATTGGTATCAGAGCTTGAGTGGCTGTCCTTTGAATCCATATGAACAAATTATACTTGATATGAGATTACCTTGGTATTTCAATCATTTCTGTGTTTAGGATAAAAGTTCTTCTATATACCGCTTCTGCTCTAATACTCTAACTTCAATGGCTTCTCCAAATCAAACTCAACAAATGTATTCGATGCAAATAGAAAATAGTGTGGGTTACCCTTCTCGTGCCCCACTGCTAGTTGTTGAAATGTATGATCACTGGAAAGTTAGGATGGAAAGATATTTTGTAACATTGTAAATTTTCAAACAAAAAATTTCATTTAAAAACACAATTATCTCATTTCCAAAATCCCAAAAATCTCACAACCATTAATTTATCAAAACACATGTCCCAAAATTGTTTATAACACAAATCCAGGATCCTCCAAAACATATCTCCAACTCAAGTGTGTGTACGATGAAGTGACTCCTTCCCATGATCCTGAGAGGTACCTGAAAGACATAACACATAACACGGTAAGCACGAAGCTTAGTAAGTTCCCTAAAATACCACACACATCACATTAGCCACTCGAGGCTAACTCAATATGACCCTCCGATCAATGTGTCTCAATGGAGACCCCTTTGGTCGTACAGCTCGGGTGGACCCTCCGATCCTAACTCAACAAGCTCATAATAATAATACTCATCATAAATCACAAATACATAATGCACAATATCAAAATACACATGTAAGCACATAAGAAATCTCGATCACACAATGATACCACTCATGGTAAGTATAGTGGGAAGACTCACCTCGTAATCAAATAAGTAATAATCTCGTACACGAATCTCGAACTAGCCTCCGCCTATCATATAAGATAATAATCTGTAATTAACACTTATACCACGACTCAAAATAAACTAGGTTAATCTCTCTCTCAAACTCTTGGGATGGTAAAAGACCATTTTACCCCACCATGGTTCCCATAACCACTGCCTTAACTAAACCTAAAAGTCAACGGAAGTCAACACTCGAGTCAACTGTCCATGTTGACCTGACTTGCCGAGTGCATCTATGTGACTCGTCGAGTCCTGCTTGTTCCTTCAGAACCTCACGAAAACCCAACTCAACTTGTCGAGTTGTCCCGTCAACTTGTCGAGTTACCCACGTCCAGACTCATCGGGGAAAACACTAGCCGACTCGTCGAGTCAGCTCTTTGACTCGCTGAGTCCGTTAAGTCAAAATCTCATTTTGACATTTTAAGGTAGACCTATCACCCTAAACTCTAGATCTAGCCTCCCAAGGGTTGATGTCACATAAAGCTTCGATCTTTAAGTTCATGTGAAACAACCTAAAAATACGACCCAAAAATTTCGATTTTTATTATAACAAAAACCACGAAACTGAGTATCACATAATAAAACCATACGTTGCGTGTTTCAAAAACCATAATAAAATACTGTGAGAAAAACTGTATCACGACTGTATCCAAACATATCAAGAAACTGAATCAACTCCCAGACAAAACTGAAGCTGTGGTGTGTGCGATGCCATCATCCCGAGCTCTTCCCTTTGCTTGCAGAAGTACCTAAAACCAAAACTGAAACTGTAAGAACGAAGCTTAGTGAGCTCCCCCAAACTACCACATACCATACAATTACATATAAAGCACATACTGGGCCTTGACACTGACTGGGACCCCGTCCCCTGCATCGGACCGATGTCCGGACTAACTATCTGGGACCCCGTCCCCTGCATCGGACCAAAGTACGAAAACTGGCTGGGACCCCGTCCCCTACATCGGACCGAAGTCCAAAACTGACTGGGACCCCGTCCCCTACATCGGACCGAAGTCCGAAACTGACTGGGACCCTGTCCCCTGCATCAGACCGAAGTCCGGACTAACTGAACACAACATAGCATAACATATCAACTAGCATAAACACATAAATCCTGTCTGAGCCACGGAGGCGTCAAACATACTAGGTACTGCATCGGACCAAAGTCCAGAAACTACTGCTAACTGAACGGGCCGACATTGTGGCCTTAGACCCGTTCCTACTGGAAGGAAACTCACCTCGTGAACTGGCTGCTGTGTGTATGGCTCTGGAAGCTAACTGCTGCAGCTCTGGTATCTCCCCAGCTACAAATCCATAAACACACTCAATCAGATGCTAATCACTGCATTAGGTAAAATGACTCTTTTACCCCTGGTCAAAGTCAACTCTCCCGGTCAAAGTCAACCTACAGTTGACCTGACTCACCGAGTTGGGCCGCCAACTCGCCGAGTCCCTAGTCGCACTTCTCAACCCTACTCGTGGCTACTCGTCGAGCACGGCATCGACTCAACGAGTACCCTCTTGATTCAAAAGCTCAGGCAATCTGCATCCGACTCGTCGAGTCATATGAACAACTCGATGAGTTGTTCTTCGATCTAAGAAGATTGTCTTGGACTCGCCGAGTTGTATGAACAACTCGTCGAGTCCCTCCATTACTGAGTCTAACCTCCGACTCACTGAGTCCATCCTACTGCTCACTGGCTTCCACTCGGAATCACTCAAAGGGGTAAAGATCGGGGACACGCGACCTGACTCACCGAGTCCGAAGAACGACTCGCCGAGTCACATGCATGCAGATCCTAAAAAATCGATTCTGATCAAAACCACCGCATACAAATTATAGATCTGAGTTCCTAAGGCTGATTTACCACGTAAAGTTTCCAACTTTACGTGTACATACACATGAAAAAGGAGATAAAGGCTAAAAAGGCACTTAGAAGAGTAGATCTAGGGTTATCATGCAAAATGGCTCCATAAAGGTGATAGATTTACGATTTTGGAACTGAAACATGGCTAGATCCGAAGGCTAATCAATCTAATGTGATCTCTCTACTAAGAACAAGCTAAGGAATGGCTAAAAGAGGCTAAATATGCTTGTTAAAGAGAAATCAATCATAGAAACAGCAGGAATTCAGTTAATACCTCAATAAACTCTGAAATGGGTGCAAGACCTTGGATCTTCTTCTTCTCCTTTGGATCTAGCCTCCTTCTCCTCTTCAAAACTTCAAGATTCACACAAGAAATGCACAATTACTCAAGGAAATGATTAGGGTTTGCTAAATGATGCTCTGAGGGTGAAGGGGACGAGTTTGGGGGCTCATAAGGTGGTTTAAATAGGGTATAAACCCGGGGATTTAGGGTTTCTACCTGGCAGGCAGACTCGCCGAGTCCTGAATACTCGTCGAGTCGCCGTCTAACACGTGCTCGAAAACTCGACCCTACTCGATGAGTCAGGCCATAGACTCGCCGAGTCCCTCAAGAAAACTTCTAAATAAATGCCACAGAAACAACAAACCAGAGATGGGGTGTTACAATTCTCCCCCACTTGTCTTAGACTTCGTCCTCGAAGTCTGCTACGACTGAATATGCAAATAAATCTGGGTAGTGCTCTCTCATTTCCTCCTCAGCCTCCCACATCCACTCAGACCCCTTTCGGTGCTGCCACTGCACCTTCACTAACTGAATTGCCTTGTTCCTCAAGATCTTTGTCTTCTGGTCCTGAATCGCGACCGGCCTCTCAATATAATTCAGGCTGCTATCAACCTGAATATCCTCTAGGGGAACAACTGCTGACTCATCCACCAAACACTTCCTCAACTGAGACACATGGAAGGTGTTGTGGATCTGGCTAAGCTCTACTGGAAGGTCCAACCGATAAGCAACCCGACCCACTCGGGCCAAAACCCTGAAAGGACCAATGAACCTGGGGCCCAGCTTGCCCCTCTTCTTAAACCTGATGACACCCTTCCAGGGTGAGACCTTCAGAAGGACCATATCGCCTACCTGGAACTCCAAGTCTGAACGCCTCTTGTCGGCGTAGCTCTTCTGCTGACTCTACGCACCACCTCTGTTCTCCCAACGACCCGCTGACCGACCTCGCCCCAACAAATCAGGGTCCTACACTTCCTCCCATAAAGCATCTCAAAGGGAGGTCGGTCAATGCTCGCATGATAACTGCTGTTATACGAAAATTCCGCTAACGGAAGATACGTATCCCAACTGCCACCGAAGTCTAGAACACATGCCCTGAGCATGTCCTCGAAAGTTTGAATCGTCCTCTCGCTCTGCCCGTCCGTCTGAGGGTGGAAAGCGGTGCTGAAATGGAGACGAGTACCCATCTCGTCGTGAAACCGCTTCCAGAATCTGGATGTAAAACGGACATCTCGGTCTGACACCACCGATACCGGCACTCCATGACGTGCCACGATCTCACGCACATAGATATCGGCTAACTTTTCTGCTGATATACTCTCCTGGATCGGGATAAAATGAGCACTCTTCGTCAACCGATCCACTTCTATCCATATCGAATCTACCCCTCGTGCGGTCCTGGGAAGCTTGGTGATAACATCCATGGTGATGTCCTCCCATTTCCACACGGGAATATCTAACGGCTGCATCTTGCCATGAGGCCTCTGGTGCTCCGCCTTGACCTTCCTGTAGGTCAGGCACCTCTCAACATACCAGGCGACATCCCGCTTCATGTAGGGCCACCAATAATCGGGTCGAAGATCTCTATACATCTTCGTCGCCCCTGGGTGGATAGAAAATCGAGACTTATGAGCCTCATCCATCAACACCTGCCGTACCCCACCCTAGTACGGTACCCACACTCTCCCATGAAGCGTCAGCAATCCCCGACTGTCATAATCAAACGAAGCTACTCGGCCCACTATCCTCTCACACTTTTGCCTCTCCTCCTTGAGGCCCTCAACCTGAGCCTCCTTGATCCGTTCCAACAACGGAGTAATCACTGTCATCCTCAAACACAAATCTCTGATAGGGGCTGCCGACACCTTGCAGCTTAGGGCGTCGGCCACCACGTTGGCCTTCCCTGGATGGTAAAGGATCTCACAATCATAATCCTTCAGCACATCCAACCACCTCCTCTGCCTCATGTTCAGACTCGGCTGATCCATAAGGTACCTCAAACTCTTGTGATCCGTGTAGATAGTACAATGGACCCCATAAAGATAATGTCTCCAAATCTTGAGGGCAAACACAACCGCCCCCAGCTCTAAATCATGGGTAGGATAGTTAGCCTCGTTAGGCTTCAACTGCCTCGAGGCGTAAGCTATCACATGGCCTCGCTGCATCAACACTGCTCCCATACCTGTGATTGAGGCATCACAGTAGACTACAAAGTCCTCTACTCCCTATGGCAAGGTAAGGATCGGAGCCTCGCACAATCTCTGTCTGAGGGTCTCGAACGCTGCCTGCTGCTCAGGCCCCCAACGAAATACCACCGACTTCTTGGTCAGTTGGGTGAGCGGCACTGCTATCTTGGAGAAATCCTGAATGAACCTCCGGTAATACCCTGCCAAACCCTAGGAAGCTCCAAATCTCGGATGGAGACTTCGGGACCTCCCACTGCATCATGGCCTCTATCTTGGCCGGATCCACCAAAATACCCTTCTGGTTGACGAGGTGACCAAGGAACTGCACCTCGCGCAACCAGAACTCGCACTTGGAGAACTTTGCGAAAAGTCTCTCCCTCCTCAAAACTTCCAGCACCTCCCTCAGGTGCTCCTCGTGCTGCTCCTGCGTCTTGGAATACACCAAGATATCATCTATGAATACTATCACTGACCGATCCAGCATCGGCATGCACACGCGATTCATGAGATCCATGAACGCGGCTGGAGCGTTGGTGAGCCCAAATGGCATCACCACAAACTCATAATGACCATACCTGGTCCTGAAAGCAGTCTTCTGCACATCCTCATCCCTAACCCGCATCTGATGATACCCGGAGCGTAGATCGATCTTGGAGAACCAAGACGCTCCCTGAAGCTGGTCAAACAAATCATCTATCCTCGGAAGTGGGTAACGGTTCTTCACCGTTACCTTATTCAACTCCCGGTAATCTATACACATACGGTGCGACCCATCCTTCTTCCTCACAAACAGGATCGGCGCTCCCCAAGGCGAACTGCTCGGTCGAATGAAACCCTTGTCTAGCAGCTCCTGCAGTTGCGTAGACAATTCCTGCATCTTAGGGGGAGCTAGACGATACGGTGCCTTGGCTATCGGAGCCGCACCAGGAATCAGGTCGATCCTAAACTCAACCTGCCTATCAGGAGGTATTCCCGGTAAATCTTCGGGAAATACATCCGGGAAGTCTCGCACTATCGGAACATCATCAACTGTCGCCTTGCCATTCTCCCGGGCATCCAAGACATAAGTTACATAACCCGCGCAACCCTGTTGAAAATAGCGTCTCGCTCTCGCGGCGGAACAAAAGGTTGGTCCGCGTTGTGGCCTCTCGCCCTGAATCACTAACTCTCCCCCATTAGGAGTGCGAACCCTCACTAGCTGCTGCTCACAATCAATCACCGCCTCATTGGGACTCAGCCAATCCATGCCTACTATAACCTTATTCCATCGCAGGGGAATAGGAACCAGGTCCACCAAAAACTGCTCGTCGAACAACTAAAGAGAACACCCTCTATGCACTCTGGCGACCCTCACGGTCCTGTCATCTGCTATGTCAACCTCTAGTGGACAATCCAGCTCCCCTGGAGCTCTACTGCGGCTAAACTCGGGCATTGGGACATTTTATGTCCCCTCTGATTGCACTGAAAGCAAATCAGATCTGATGCTGCAATGGCAGTAGCAGGGGTCGTACAATCCCTGCTCAAATGCCCAGTCCGACCGCACTTGAAGCAGTCGGAACTCCCTGCCTTGCACACCCCATCGTGCATCCTCCCACACTTGCCACATCAACCGTGGCTCGGCTGAATCCTGGATCTGTGATCTGAAACCTTGGGCTTTTTCCCCGAACCTCCTGAACCCGAAACTGCCTCCGGTTTCCTCTTCTTCTCCATCTCGAGATCAATCTCCCTCTCTCGAGCCCTAGCAATCATGTCATCCAGCATTTTACAGCTGGACCACCTCACAAACTGGCGGATATCGCTCCGCAACATCTCATGATAACGGGCCTTCTTCATCTCCTCGTCGGCTGCATACTGAGGAACAAGAAGAGCCCTCTTCCCTGAACTTAGCGGTGATCTCCGCCACGGTCTCTGTAGTCTGGGTGACGTCCTGAAACTCTCTGGCTAACTGCTGCACCGCAATAACCGGTGCAAACTCCGCCCTGAACCTGGTAGAGAAATCAGCCCAGGTCATGGCATCCAACGCTGCATCATCTCCAATGGTATGTCCGACCTCCTCCCACCAATCCCGTGCCCTGTCCTTCAGAAGACAGGACGCCAATCTAACCTTGTCCCCCTCGGGACATCTACTCGTGCGGATCGCGTTGGCCACATCCGCCAACCATCTAGTACTTGCTATGGGGTCCTGCGCCCCGTGATAGTCTGGAGCTCCACATGCCCTGAACTCCCTGAACGTAAGTGTGCGCGACCCTATCATGGCCGCCACCTCGGCACGGAAGGTGCCCAACCTCTAATCCATCAGCTCTAGGATACCCTCCTTGATCAAACCGAAGATCACAGGAGTCTGCTCTAAAATGATACGAGAAATCTCTGAAGAAAGAAACTCTCTGGTTTGCTCATCCATGCGCTCGTCCCCCGAGCCTGATCCTGATCCCTCCCCGGCACCTCCATTGCCGGCTGCTGGCCTCGAACGCAAAACCACCATTCTGAAACACATCATAGCAACATTAGAAAACCGAAATATCTCAAGGGATCATTGATACTACTACTAGCTTCCTGGTCTTGTCTCGACCTTCCTTGATTCGAGTACGGATCCTCTGCTTTCAGTAGTACGGGCCCATACTACCTTCCACATCTATCCGTACTTTCCTCAACAACTACCTTGACTCCACCAAGTCACTTCTACTACTACTGATCTCTGCTACTCGCATCCTAGGCTTGCCCTAGGGAAATCTCTGACTCCACCCAAACCAGTCCTCAGCTGCTGAAGGCCGCCTTGTAATGCTAATTAGCCATCACCTGAATACCATCACATGGATGAGGCTCGGATAATCCTTCGAGTAAAAGGCTCGTCCCTACAACGGTTAGACTCAAACAAGAGCTGCGCAATAGAGCCAAATCCAATACTCTGAGATTATTCAACCCTGATCCCATATGACGTTACGTATTCACCTAACGGCTAACTCTCATTACCAAGAGTTCTACAAAGCACGAAGCAAGCAGCATTCGGACACCGGAAACTACTCAAGAAAATCTACTCTCATAACGAGAAACTGTACTAGCATACAATGCTAAGCTCGCGCTACCAGGCATAACCTAAACAGGCTATCCTACTGTTGTCTACTCAATACTAGCATGCAATTCTCATAAAGCTGAAACACATATAGCAGGCACATAAGGCATCCTCCTAGATCCTTAGTCCTATACTAGCATCCTGTTCTACTGAAACTGGAACAATTAATAATAAAACTTGTATGGGTAATTTGGGAGTACTTACTTGAGCTCGGCTGATCGCATGCACCACACCCTTATCTTGTTTTAAAAAAAAATCTTTTCTTTCTAAGTGCTTTTCAAAATTTCATTCAAAACATTTTTCCTTTTTGAAAATCTTTTTATCTTTCCCTTAGTTTGAGTTCAGATACACCCGGAGGTGTATCCGAATCCCTCAAACCAAGGTTCTGATACCAACTTGAAACAACCCAAAAATATGACCCAAAAATTTTGATTTTTATTATAACAAAAACCACGAAACTGAGTATCAGATAATAAAACCATACGTTGCGAGTTTCAAAAACCATAATAAAATACTGTGAGAAAAACTGTATCACGACTGTATCCAAACATATCAAGAAACTGAATCAACTCCCAGGACAAAACTAAAGTTGTGGTGTGTGCGATGCCATCATCCCGAGCTCTTCCCTTTGCTTGCGGAAGTACCTGAAACCAAAACTGAAACTGTAAGCACGAAGCTTAGTGAGCTCCCCCAAACTACCACATACCATACAATTACATATAAAGCACATAATGGGCCTTGCCCACTGACTGGGACCCCGTCCCCTGCATCGGACCGAAGTCCGGACTAACTATCTGGGACCCCGTCCCCTGCATCGGACCGAAGTCCAAAAATTGACTGGGACCCCGTCCCCTACATCGGACCGAAGTCCAAAACTGTCTGGGACCCCGTCTCCTACATCGGACCGAAGTCCGAAACCGACTGGGACCCCGTCCCTTGCATCGGACCGAAGTCCGGACTAACTGAACACAACATAGCATAACATATCAACTAGCATAAACACATAAATCCTGTCTGAGCCACAGAGGCGTCAAACATACTAGCTACTGCATTGGACCGAAGTCCAGAAACTACTGCTAACTGAACGGGCCGGCATTGTGGCCTTAGACCCGTTCCTACTGGAAGGAAACTCACCTCGTGAACTGGCTGCTGTGTGTATGGCTCTGGAAGCTAACTGCTGTAGCTCCGGTATCTCCCCGAATACAAATCCATAAACACACTCAATCAGATGCTAATCACTGCATTGGCTAAAATGACTCTTTTACCCCTGGTCAAAGTCAACTCTCCTGGTCAAAGTCAACCTACAGTTGACCTGACTCACCGAGTTGGGCTGCCAACTCGCCGAGTCCCTAGTCTCACTTCTCAACCCTACTCGTGGCTACTCGTCGAGCACGGCATCGACTCGACGAGTACCCTCTTGATTCAAAAGCTCAGGCAATCTGCATCTGACTCGTCGAGTCATATGAACAACTTGACGAGTTGTTCTTCGATCTAAGAAGATTGTCTTGGACTCGCCGAGTTGTATGAACAACTCGTCGAGTCCCTCCATTACTGAGTCTAACCTCCGACTCACTGAGTCCATCCTACTGCTCACTGGCTTCCACTCGGAATCACTCAAAGGGGTAAAGATTGGGGACTCGCGACCTGACTCGCCGAGTCCAAAGAACGACTCGCCGAGTCACATGCATGCATATCCTAAAAACTCGGTTCTGATCAAAACCACCGCATACAAATTATAGATCTGAGTTCCTAAGGCTGATTTACCACGTAAAGTTTCCAACTTTACGTGTACATACACATGAAAAAGGAGATAAAGGCTAAAAAGGCACTTAGAAGAGTAGATCTAGGGTTATCATGCAAAATGGCTCCATAAAGGTGATAGATCTACGATTTTGGAACTGAAACATGGCTAGATCCGAAGGCTAATCAATCTAATGTGATCTCTCTACTAAGAACAAGCTAAGGAATGGCTAAAAGAGGCTAAATATGCTTGTTAAAGAGAAATCAATCATAGAAACAGCAGGAATTCAGTTAATACCTCAATAAACTCTGAAATGGGTGCAAGACCTTGGATCTTCTTCTTCTCCTTTGGATCTAGCCTCCTTCTCCTCTTCAAAACTTCAAGATTCACACAAGAAATGCACAATTACTCAAGGAAATGATTAGGGTTTGCTAAATGATGCTCTGAGGGTGAAGGGGACGAGTTTGGGGGCTCATAAGGTGGTTTAAATAGGGTGCAAACCCGGGGATTTAGGGTTTCTACCTGGCAGGCAGACTCGCCGAGTCCCTAATATGGACTCGTCGAGTCGCCGACTAACACGTGCTCGAAAACTCGACCCTACTCGACGAGTTAGGCCATAGACTCGCCGAGTCCCTCAAGAAAACTTCTAAATAAATGCCATAGAAACAACATACCAGAGATGGGGCGTTACATCATGCATGGCATGTTTGCTCCATAATGCCTAATAAAAGCTCTAACCAAGGTGTTTAAGCACAATAACTCTTTATGGTTGGATAAATTTGGGACCTTTGGACTATATGGACCTCACAAGGTATAGATCTAATGTCTCAATGCTTGGGAAGCACAAGTCATACCAAAGCTCAAGGAAATATGGAAAAAGCCTTAAAAAGTTTTTGATTAACAAGATCTAAACAACATGATGAGCAAGGTAACGAATTTTACCTTCCAACAGAAGCTCCAAGTGTATGATTTTTTGGATCTCATGGCCTTTACTTGTTCCTTTCTTTAATCTCCCTTCCTCTTCTTCCAATGCTTCACGGAAACACTCAAATATAAGATCTAACACTCTCTCTTAGCTCAAAGACTGATTAAGGTTTCACTCAGGGAAGTAGGGTAGCTGGTGAGGCGGAAATGAGGACATAAGTTTCCTTAAATAGGCCCTAAACCCGAGGATTTAGGGTTTCACCTCATAGCGCCTACTCGGCGAGTCGGCTCTCTAACTCATCAAGTCGATCATTAAACCCATGTGGTCTAATCACACTCTACTCGACGAGGTAGGCTCACAACTCGTCGGGTCACACATGAAGTATCAATAATAAATAATAATAAACAAATACATGCGAGTCGGGATGTTACAATTCTCCCACACTAGAATCAGACTTCGCCCTCGAAGTCAGGCTCCAAAAACAACTCTAGTTACTGCTCAAACATCTTAGACTCCGGATCCCAAGTACACTCGGATCCCTATCGATGTTGCCACTGGACTTGAACCAGGGGCACCTCTTTGTTTCTCAAAACCTTCACTTTTCGATCCAAAATCGCAATCTGCCTCTCGATATAATTCAGGATCACATCCACCTGAATGTCCTCTAAGGGTACCACTTCCATCTTATCGGTTACACACTTCCTCAACTGAGACACGTGGAAGGTGTTATGAATCTTGCTCAACTCTGCTGTTAGCTCTAACCGGTAGGCCACCCTACCTAATCTGGTGATCACTCTGAAAGGACAAATGTATCGGGGCCCCAACTTGCCTCATTTCCTAAATCAAATCACCCCTTTCCATGGGAATACCTTTAGGAGGAAAAAACTCCAACCTGGAACTCTAGCTCGGATCGTCGTCGATCCGCATAACTCTTTTGGCGACTCTGGGCTGTTAGTAACCTTTGTCTGACTTGCTGAATCTGCTCGGTTGTTTTCGGCTCTATATCAGTGCCACCCATCACTCGCTGCCCTACCTCTCCCCAACAAATGGGAGTCCGATATCTCCTCCCATATAGAAGCTGAAAGGGAGGCATACTAATACTCGAATGATGGTTGCGTCGACGCATATGCTATCACGTAACCCCTTTGCATCAACACTATACCCATCCCTGAAATAGACGCATCGCAATAGACCACAAAGTCCTCCACTCCCTCAGAAAGGGCTAACACCGGAGCTTTGCATAACCTCTGGTGAAGAGTCTCGAATGATGCTTACTGCTCGGGCCCCAAAACAAAAGTAACACCCTTCCGGGTCAATCTGGTGAGAGGAACTGTAATCTTGGAGAAATCCTTGATAAGTCTCCGATAGTAGCCGACCAATCCCAGAAGACTCCTGATCTCGTATAGAGATCTCGGCATCTCCCATCGTATAATTGCCTCAATGTTGGCCGGATCGACCAATGTCCCATTCTGATTAATGAGGTGTCCCAAGAATTGGATCCCTTGTAACCAGAAATCACACTCGGAGAATTTGGCATAAAGCCTATCCGACCTTAAAACCCCAATATTGTAACATACCAAAAATCAAGACAAAAAATTTTTGTTTTTAATTATAATACTCGTAAAGTTGTTGAAGGAAAAATAGTACTATTGTCACATCAAACCACAAATCCATATTTACATGTATAAAAAACCATAATGTCAAATAGTATAATATCAAAGTGCAATCCCAAGGCTCTCAAATGCGGAATCATGTGTGTGCGATGTGCTGCTACCCTGCCAGCTCCTTCTCTTTAGATGAAGAGGTACCTGAAACCAAAACTGAAACCGAAAGCAGAAAGCTTAGTGAGTTCCCCCATCATACCACATACAATACAATCATACATACCGTCGGGCAATTCTTGGGTACTTACCTACCCGTGTCAAGCCGTTCTGAGATGCCTGCATACCCTCCGGTCTATCTCACCCAGTCACATGGACTATTTCACCCCTACCTGTAACATCCCAAAATTCAGGCCCACAAATTTCATTTTTGATTAATTAATTCATAAAACATTCATTAGAAAATACTGTATAAACACATCATCTCAAAACCATGTATCATATTTGAAACCCACAACCATGAACAAATGTCATATCATAGTACAATCCCAGAAAACACCGTACGGAAATCATATGCGAGTGTGTGTGTGATGCCATGCTATGCCGCCGGCTCCTTCCCCTTCGATGAAGAGGTACCTAAAACCAAAAACTGACACCGTAAGCACAAAGCTTAGTGAGTTCCCCCATCATACCACATACCATACAATACCATCGGTATCTTTCAACCGGTAATCATCATCGGTATCTTTCAACCGGTAACCATGATCAGTATCTTTCAACCGGTAACTAGGGACTATTCCACCCCCTACCACTAGCATACAATAGCAAGATATAAGCACACATTCAGACATATATGGGTACTGACCTACCCCTTGGTCCTACGGACCACTATCAGGGAAACTATCCCTATCATGCAACATATCATACAGATATAACTCATAACCAAACGCCTACCAAACCAAGATAAATTATCACAAAGACAATTATCTTCTACATACTCCTGAATGGTGGGTCGGCATTGTGGCCTTAGACCCACCCTTACTGGAAGGTAACTCACCTCGCAGCTGCTGAACTGCGCGGGAATCCTTTGACTGCTGTCGCCGCTGCTCCGGAAATCCTCTGGCTATAATTCCCACAAAACACTCAGTCAGAAACTGACATCTATCCTTAGGGTAAAATGACCATTTTACCCCTTGACCAAGTCAAATTCAAAGTCAACTTCTAGTTGACCTGACTCGCTGAGTTGGCTCGCCAACTCACCGAGTCCCTATCCTTTCATCAGACCTCATACTCGTCTTTACTCTTCGAGTTAGGCGATGACTGGACGAGTTTTCCTTTTAAATAAACACCGACTGAATCCACATCTGACTCGCCGAGTTGTATGAAGAACTTGTCGAGTTCATCATCAACTGATACCCATGTCCTGTCTTGACTCGCCGAGCTATATGAACAACTCGTCGAGTTACTCTTCATGTTTTGAACACGTTCTGTCCTCGACTCGCCGGGTTGATGAACAACTCGCCGAGTACCATGAAGATTGTCTTGGACTCGCCGAGTTCGTTCATGCACTCGCCGAGTAGCATGAACTCCCAGAACACCTTGCTTAGTCCAGAACATTGGGTTACTCCCCGGGACTCCTAAAACCCTTCCACACTCAACTGGTCCTTATGAACCTCACTAATATGGGACCAAAACCCTTGGACTCGCCGAGTCTATCACATTCCTTACTAAGAACATTGATTTCTGATGTACAACAGTTAACCAAATGATAGATCCAGGCCCCTAAACTCGATATAACACGTAAAGTTACAAACTTTACGTGCTTGCATGGGACATTAGAGCTTAAAAGGCTCTAAAATGGTTCTTTTTTTTTTTTGCATGGGGCCTTCCTTGGTGCAAAAAGCAACCTAGATCTGGCTTGTAGCTCATAAAATGACATGATAAAGAAGCCCAACCGCCAACCATGTTTGCAAACATGGTTGGCTACCAAAAATGGCTTATAAAAGCCCTAAATCACCCCAAAGGGGGGTCTAACAAATGAATGAGCAAGGTTCAGACTTTATACCTTCCAAAGACTGCAATGATGAACCAAACCCAAATCCTTCAGCCCCTTCTTGATCCTTCTATGGTCTTCCTTCTTCCTTGAGATCAAAACTCACAAGAATCACACAAAAGTCTTAGATCTTCACAAAAACATCTAGGGTTGCTATGAGGAGTGTTTGGGAGCATAAAGGGGGAAAGGAGGCTACATAAGGTCACTTAAATAGGGTGCAAACCCCTGGATTAGGGGTTTTGTCCAAACAGCAGCTACTCGCCGAGTCCGCAACTTAAGCCCCGTGCCTCATCCCGCTTCTACTCGGCGAGTCAGTCCTTCGACTCGCCGAGTCCAAGGCCAAAAATGCAAAATAAATGAAGATTTAATAACAGAATACATACCAAGAACCAAGTGCTACAAATCTACCCCACTTATTTTAGACTTCGTCCTCGAAGTCTGCCGCTCGATCCTGAAACCGCTCGGGGTAGTGCTCCATCATCACGCTCACCGGCTCCTAAGTCCACTCTGACCCCTTCCAGTGCTGCCACTGCACCTTCACGAGTTCTACTCTTTTGTTCCTCAGATCCTTCGACTTCCGGTCAAGGATCGCCACAGGCCGCTCGATGTAATTCAGGCTGCTATCAACCTGAATATCCTCCAAGGGTACCACCACCGTATCGTCCACTAGGCACTTCCGCAGCTAAGAGACGTGGAAAGTGTTGTGGATCTGACTGAGCTCGGCTGGCATATCCAGCCGATACGCCACCCAGCCCACCCCGGCTACAACCCTGAACAGTCCGATATACCTTGGGCCTAACTTGCCCCGCTTAGTGAATCGGATGACGCCCTTCCATGGCGACACCTTCAGGAGAACTATATCCCTGACCTGGAATTCCAGGTCCGATCGACGCTTATCGGCATAACTTTTCTACCGAATTTGAGCAGTCTGAAGCCTGCTCAGGACCTGCTGAATCTTTTCTGTAATCGCGAGCACTACTTCGGTGCTTCCTATGACTCTCTGGCCAACCTCGCCCCACCATATCGGGGTCCTGCACCTCCTCCCATACAACATCTTGAAGGGAGGACGGTCGATACTCGCATGATAGCTGTTATTATACGAGAACTCCGCCAATGGGAGGTAGGTATCCCAACTACCTCCGAAATCTAAAACGCATGCCCGCAGCATATCCTCCAGAGTCTGGATGGTCCTCTCACTCTAGCCGTCCGTCTGCGGGTGAAAAGCGGTGCTAAAATGCAGACGAGTACCCAGCTCGTCATGAAACCTCTTCCAAAACCTGGAAGTAAACCGCACGTCTCTGTCTAAAATCACCAAAACTGGCACTCTGTGCTGCGCCACCACCTCCCTGATATAGATATCGGCCAATTTCTCGTCCGAGATGCTCTCCTGAATCGGAATAAAGTGGGCACTCTTGGTCAATCGATCCATGATGACCCATATCGAATCCATCCCTCGCGCGGTCATGGGAAGCTTCGTGATAAAATCCATCGTAATATCCTCCCATTTCGACAGCGGGATATCCAACGGCTGCATCTTGCCTTGAGGTCTCTGATGCTCGGCCTTGACCTTCCTGCAGGTCAAGCACCGCTCCACGTACCATGTCGCATCCCAGTTCATGCAGGGACACCAGTAGTCCAGACGAAGGTCCTTGTACATCTTCGTCGCCCCGAGATGTATGGAGAATTGGGATTTGTGCGCCTCCTCCATCAGGACCTGGCGCACTCCTCCATGATAGGGGACCCACACCCTACGGTGAAGATTCAATAACCCTCGGCTATCATAGTCAAAATAGGAAACCTGCCCCACAATCCGCTCACTCTTTCGATGTTCCTCCTTCATAGCCTCCTGCTGAGCCTCCCGGACCCGCTCCAGAAACGGAGTCACCACTGTTATCCTTAGATAGATATCGCTGATCGGCACTACCTTGCGGCTAAGCGCATCAGCCACGACATTGGCCTTCCCTGGATGGTAGAGGATCTCACAATCATAATCCTTCACCACATCAAGCCACCGACGGTGCCTCATATTCAGATTTGGTTGGTCCATGAGATACCTGAAACTCTTGTGGTCCGTGTAAATCGTACAACGAACCCCATAGAGGTAATGATGCCAAATCTTGAGGGCAAACACAAAAGCCCCCAACTCCAAATCATGCATCAGGTAGTTCGCCTCGTGAGGCTTCAGCTGCCTCGACGTGTAGGCATGACATGCCCTCTCTGCATCAATACCGCGCCCAATCCTGCGATGGATGCATCGCAGTACACAACAAAATCCTCCATGCCCTCTGGCAGGACTAAAATTGGTGCCTCGCATAATCTCTGTCTCAGTGTCTCAAATGCGGCCTGCTGCTCAGGCCCCCAGCGATACACCACTGACTTCTTAGTCAGTCGGGTGAGTGGGACTGCTATCTTGGAGAAGTCCTGAATGAATCTCCGATAGTAGCCTGCCAATCCTAGAAAGCTCCGAATCTCAAATGGAGACCTCGGAACTTCCCAATTCATCACGGCCTCTACCTTGGCCGGATCTACCGAAATCCCGTTCTGGTTGACAAGGTGCCCATGAAACTGCACCTCGTGCAACCAGAACTCACACTTGGAGAGCTTAGCATACAAGTTCTCCCTCCTCAAAGTCTCCAGAACCTCCCGCAGATGCTCCTCATGCTGCTCCCGCGTCTTGGAATAATCCAAGATGTCATCAATAAATACTATCACATACGAATCTAACATCGGTCTACACATGCGGTTCATGAGATCCATGAACGCGGAAGGAACATTGGTGAGCCCGAAAGGCATCACCACAAACTCATAGTGGCCATAACGCATCTGAAACGCAGTCTTCTGCACATCCTCCTCTCTGACCCTTATCTGATGATACCCTGCACGCAAATCAACCTTGGAGAACCAAGATGCTCCCTATAGCTGGTCAAAGAGGTCATCAAACCTCCGAAGTGGGTAGCGGTTCTTCACCATTACCTTGTTCAGCTCCCGATAATCTATGCACATCCGATGCAACCCGTCCTTCTTCCTCACAAACAGATTTGGGGCTCCCCAGGGTGAACTGCTCGGCCTAATGAAACCCTTGTCTAACAGCTCCTGCAGCTGTGTAGAAAACTCCTGCATCTCAGGAGGAGCCAACTGATATGGTGCCTTGACTATCAGAGCCGCACCAGGAACTAGGTCGATCCTGAATTCCACCTGTCACTCCGGAGGTATCCCAGACAACTCCTCAGGGAATACGTCCACAACCTCTCGTACCACAGGTACATCGTCCACCATCGCCCTACCCATTTCCCGGGTATCCATAACATATGCGACATAACCTGCGCAACCCTGCTGAAGGTAACGCCTAGCTCTCGCTGCTGAACATAAAGCTGGTCCTCACTATGGCCTCTCACCCTGAATCACCAGCTCTCCCCCACTTGGGGTCCTGACCCGCACCAACTGCTACGCGCAGTCGATCACTTCCCCATTCGGGTTGAGCCAATCCATGCCTATAATCACCTTGTTCCCACACAAAGGAATGGGAACCAAGTCTACCAAGTAGCGCTCCTCAAATAACCTCAGCACACAATCTCGAATTACCGTCGATGCCTGCACCGAACGGTCATCTGCAATCTCTACCTCTAGAGGGCAATCCAACATGCCCGAATACTCGGAAAATCTTTTGCTAAGTGCAAGACACACAATATGATTGGGTAGCGCCCGAGTCAAACAATACCAAAACCGGGATGCCGTTCACATGGAACGATCCTAAACAGAGCACATATCAATAACACAATCTCAACAACAAAAAAAAAGACCAGAGGGAAAGAATCATACCCGTCACCACGTCGGGTGCAGCTGTCAGCTGGAAAGCTCGGCTCCGCACCACTGAAACCTCTGCCTTGACCTTCCGGCCATCTGTAACCCGCGCCGTCGCTGGCACTGCTGTTGATTCTGCTATCAATCTCGGGAAATTGGCCCTTTTGTGGCCCCTCTGATTGCAATGGAAGCAAATCAGGTCTGTCATCTGTAACGCAGAGGCGCGGGCAGTATAATCCCTGCCAAAATGCCCCACCTTTCCACACTTATAGCAGCCCGAACTCAGCCCAGTGCGACAACCTCCCTCGTGTGACCGACCACATTTCCCACAGTGGTCCCGTCCTGCCTGGCCTTTCGGCCTACCATCATATCCCTTGGGCTTCTTCCCTGAAGCCCCAGTCGTAAGCCCATCTACTGCCTTCCTCTTCTAGATGTGCTCCAGATCAATCTCCCTCTCCCTAGCCCTGGCAATCATGGAATCCAAGGTAGGGCAAGCCGAAAAACTAACATGCTCCCGAATGTCAGCTCGTAGCATGTCGTGGTAGCGGGTCCTCCTCATATCCTCATCACACGTATACTGGGGCACCAGCAATGCCCTCTCCCAGAACTTGGCGGTGATCTCCGCCACAGTCTCCGTAGTCTGCCTTATATCCAAAAACTCCCTGGCCAGCCGCTGAAGCTCCACAGCTGGCACAAACTCCGCCCTGAATTTGGTCACAAAATCCGACAAAGTCATAGCCTCAACAGCCGAGGCTCCCAATGAGTCGCCAACAGACTCCTACCAATCCCTAGCCCTGTCTCGCAAGCATCCTGCTTCATACCTCACCTTCGACCCCTCTGGGAAGAAGCTCGTCAGCTGCGCAGACTCAATGTCTGCGATCCATCTCCTAGCAGCAATGGGGTCTTTCACCCCACGGAAATCCGGCGCACCACTCCCATGAAAGTCCTTAAAGGACAGTGTGCGCGTACCCATCTGGCTAGACGCCATATCACTCCTGAATGATCGAAGACGATCCTCCACCAGCTCAACAATCCCCTCCTTGATCGACCCGAAGATGATTGGGGTCGACTCGAGGATGCCTCTCGTGATCTCAGACGCGATGAACTCGCGTAGCCCGTCATTAACTTACTCGGATCCCGAACCCGAGCCCGATCCCGATCCTGATCCGGAACCTCCTACTCCAAGTCGTGTGGTCACCATACTGAAAACACATGCATAAACATTAGGATCATACATATACTCAAGAGATCTAACACACTCCCCAAGGTTCCCGATTTCATCTAGGCCCTCCTTGATTCGAGTACGGGTCCTCTGCTTTCAGTAGTACGGGCCCATACTACCTTCCACATCTACCCATGCTTTCCTCAAGGATTGCTTCGACTTCACCAGGTCCCTTTACCGATACCCCTTTCAACTAACCTCATCCTAGGCTTCCCTAGGGCACTCTCCGACCTACTCTCCGCCATTAGCTGCGCAGGAGTCCCTACCATTTCCCCCTAACTAGCTTCCAGGTACTGTTACATATATGCTCCTTAGTTAGTTGGAAATAGCCAGAACCCCTATAGCACAATGAAAGCAACATTCGTGCATCGAGTAACCAAATCAGGCATAACCTATATAGGCCATCCTACTGCTGACTAAACATCCCTAGCATACAGCTCATACAATAGGCATATAAGGCATCCTCCTAGATCCTTAGCCCTAACTAGCATGGGATTATCAGAATCATATATCAGGCACACAAGGCATCTTCCTATATCCTTAGTCCTATTCTAGCATGCAATTCTGACTCAAGCCATATAGAATAACATAACATGTATGGGTATCTTGGGGAAAACTTACTTGAGCCCGGCCGGTCGCATGCATCACACACCTTGTCTTTCGTAAAATCCTTTCGCTTAGATTTTAAGAAAACCATTTTATCGTAAAAATCTTTTAGCCCCTCAGTTTGAGTCCAGACACCCCCGAGGGCGTGTCCGAATCCCTCAAACCAGGGCTCTGATACCAACTTGTAACATCCCAAAATTCGGGCCCAAAAATTTCATTTTTGATTAATTAATTCATAAAACATTCATTAGAAAATACTGTATAAATGCATCATCTCAAAACCAAGTATCATATTTGAAACCCACAACCATGAACAAATGTCATATCAGAGTACAATCCCAGAAAACACCGTGCGGAAATCATATGCGAGTGTGTGTGTGATGCCGTGCTATGCCGCCGGCTCCTTCCCCTTGGATGAAGAGGTACCAAAAACCAAAAACTGACACCGTAAGCACAAAGCTTAGTGAGTTCCCCCATTATACCACATACCATACAATACCATTGGTATCTTTCAACCGGTAATCATCATCGATATCTTTCAACCGGTAATCATCATCGGTATCTTTCAACCGATAACCATGATCGGTATCTTTCAACCGGTAACTAGGGACTATTCCACCCCCTACCACTAGCATACAATATCAAGATATAAGCACACATTCAGACATATCCGGGTACTGACCTACCCCTTGGTCCTACGGACCACTATCAGGGAAACTATCCCTATCATGCAACATATCATACAGATATAACTCATAACCAAACGCCTACCAAACCAAGATAAATTATCACAAAGACAATTATCTTCTAGATACTCCTGAATGGTGGGTCGACATTGTGGCCTTAGACCCACCCTTACTGGAAGGTAACTCACCTCGCAGCTGCTGAACTGCGCGGGAATCCTCTGACTGCTGCCGCTGCTGCTCCGGAAATCCTCCGGCTATAATTCCCACAAAACACTCAGTCAGAAACTGACATCTATCCTTAGGGTAAAATGACCATTTTACCCCTTGACCAAGTCATAGTTAAAGTCAACTTCTAGTTGACCTGACTCGCTGAGTTGGCTCGCCAACTCGTTGAGTCCCTATCCTTTCATCAGACCTCATACCCGTCTCTACTCTTCGAGTTAGGCGATGACTGGACGAGTTTTCCTTTTAAATAAACACCGACTGAATCCACATCCGACTCGCCGAGTTGTATGAACAACTTGTCGAGTTCATCATCAACTAATACCAATGTCCTATCTTGACTCGCCGAGTTGTATGAACAACTCGTCGAGTTACTCTTCATCTTATGAACATGTTTTGTCCTCGAATCGCCGAGTTGATGAACAACTCGCCGAGTACCATGAAGATTGTCTTGGACTCGCCGAGTCCGTTCATGCACTTGCCGAGTACCATGAACTCCCAGAACACTTTGCTTAGTCCAGAACATTGGGTCACTCCCCGGGACTCCTAAAACGCTTCCACACTCAAGTGGTCCTTATGACCCTCACTGATATGGGACCAAAACCCTTGGACTCGCCGAGTCTATCACATTCCTTACTAAGAACTTCGATTTCTGATGTACAACACTTAACCAAATGATAGATCTAGGCCCCTAAACTCGATCTAGCACGTAAAGTTACAAACTTTACGTGCATGCATGGGACATTAGAGCCACTAGTGTGTGTGTTTGTGTGTGGCCGAATTTCTAAGTGTGTATACACTCTCTCAAAGTTTTCCAAGTATTTGTGGTGATTTGTGATTTCCATTTGAGGCATTCATACTATTGGTGCTTCGCTCTCAAACTCCAAGGAATCAAACTCATCAAAGGGTATGTAATCTCATCTAATACTTTTATGTTCAAAAGTACCCCCATGCCATGTTAGATAGGTTATGAACCTTGGAAAATTATTATGTTGCATGTATTTAGACAAACATAGATCCAAGGTTTATTAGGTTTGCATGCACACTTAGGAAGTGTTAGATTGCTCAAAACCCAACAGTGGTATTAGAGCCTAGGCTTGCTTGTTTGATACTTGATGCAAAATAGTGAAAAAAGTCAAAATTTTTGCTGTCTGCATGATGGACTCGCCGAGTCCATGGGGGGGACTCGCCGAGTTCAAGGCAAAATTCATCCTACTCGCTGAGTAGGTTCGTGCACTCGGCGAGTAGAAGGTTCAGAATGCAGAATATCGACTTTTGCTGCTGGAAAGGGACTAGAAACTTTACCCAAAACTGTTTTGATGTTTTAAAACTTATTTTAGTTGGTGTAATGGTTGTTCTAATCCATTTATAATGGCTTATATCAAAATTTCATGTCTTACATGTGTTCTTGAAATTTTGATGTTCATGTTCTTATGAATTTAGAAAATGATAGGAATTATTTGCTGAATTGTTTAGAATTAATTCTCAATCATTTATGTATTTTAATGGAGTCCATAATTTTTCCTCAAGTTATGGATATCCAAAGGTCACTTTTCTTTAACACACATTAAAAACACATAAGTTACATAAAAATGAAAAGACTTCATTTTTATGAACCTTTAATTCATAAGTTATGAAATGAAAAGTTTTGGATAGTTACAAAACTTTCCCTCAAGTTTTGGAATTTGTAAAGTTCCACACACTTTAATAAACTTTAATTCCAACCATTAGAGTTTTAATAGTTAAAATTCAACACTTATACTATTTATAACATTAATGGTTAATTATTATATATATGTATAAGAATAATTCGCTCTACCGTTAGTAGGCCTCATTCATGAAGCTGGTCTATAAGGGGGGTATAAGGTTGTTTCCTATAAAATGGCAGCTTAATGGGTGTCCACTCTCACCCACCGCTTCCTTGATCGGTGGAGGGTCGTTAGCCGAACGGGTAGGACAATGACTTTAAATCCTCATTAAAAGTATAATGATTATTATAAAGTAACTAAACCTTTTAATTCCCAATCTTAGTTACTTTAGGAAAATGTGAACATGGTGCTAGTCCATGGAATTCACACTTTGTACCTTACCAAGTCGTTGGTGGAGCGTGTGTGGTTAACCGGCACACTAACTTGGACTAGTAAGGGTCATGAAGGGTGACTTAATGTTTGTCATAGATCAATGGAGCGTGTGTGGTTAACCGACACATTAATTAGGTGATAATATTAAGGGTACCAAGTGAATTAGCATGGTTATTCACACCTTGTTTTGTGATCCTTGGCATCCCATTCACAAAACTTGAAGGGCACAATCAAGATTGAAACATGCCATTGAAAAGTTCAATGAATCTCAAAAGAATCTAGGAATTTCAAATCCAATTAAAACCTAGTAATTCATTTTGTTTTTCATGGTGGAAATTGGTGAATCGTCATTTACCTACCTTTCAAATATATTATTACTTAGATTACGGCGTCCCTCTTCTAAGTATAATATATTGTGATTGGATCCTAGCCTTAATATTACATTTGGGTGTCTTATTAAGGACTCTATATATCTAATCTAAACTTGCTTTCTTCTTTCAGATGTCTTCCAACACTAATGCTTCGGGCTCTAACCCAACTGGTTCTTTCTCTCTCATGAATCTTTGTGGGAGAGTCATCTTTGATGGTTCCAACTTCGTGGACTGGATCAGGAACATCAGGATGGTTACTCGTTATGAGGACAAGGAATATGTCCTCGATAAGGAGTTAAAGGAGCTTGATGAGTCCACTGCTACTCCTGAGGAGATCGCTGAATTCAGGACACATGAGAGAGATGCTACTAAGGTGGCATGCATCATGATGGCCACGATGACAGCCGAGCTCCAAAAATCCTTTGAGGACTTCTACCCTTTTGAGATGCACCAAGACCTGATGGAAAGGTACCATCAGAGTGCTCGTCAGGAGCGGTATGAAATAATCTCCTCCATGATAACAACCTGCATGAAGAACGGTGAATCCGTCATGGGCCACATGCAAAAGATGCAAAGGTATGTGGATCGTTTGCTGAAGCTGAATGTGAACTTCCCTGAGGAGTTGGCAATTGACATCATTTTGCACTCCTTACCTTCTTGTTATGACCATTTTCATATGACATATCATATGAACAAGGAGGAAGTTACCCTTAGCAAACTTCAAGGACTCTTAAAGACTGCTGAAACCGGTCTTAAGGGCAAGGCGGTTGTTGCCTCTACTACTCCTACTCCAACATCTACCCCTGTTTTGGCTATCGGGCAAGGCAAAGGGAAAAAGAGGAAGTCCCCTTCGAAGGGTACCAAGGGAAAGTCTCTTGAACGCACCTCATCAAGGACCAAGAGCGGTTCTGTCACTCCTTCTGCCATTCCCAAGGATGCTGATTGCTACTATTGCCTGTATAAGGGGCTCTGGAAGCGAAACTGCCCTAAGTACTTGCAGGATCTAAAGGGTGGGAAAGTGAAACCCAACCATGCAGGTATTTACACAATATTGTCTAATTACTCACCATATTCTAACTCTTGGGTGCTTGATACAGGATGTGGTATTCACATATGTTCTGATTTGTAGGGTCTAAAAAGAAGTGAGGATGTGGAGCACGGGAAGATTAACTTGATCATGGGGAATAGGAAGGCTTCGCCTGTTTCCAATATTGGAGTTTATACTTTGTTGCTAAATAATGGGTTAAAATTAGACTTGAATAAATGTGTGTACTCATCTGAAATGGCGAGGAATATTATTTCCTTTCCAACTTTGTACAAATAAGGTTTTACCTTTTCGTTTGATAATGGATGTGGTGGTATTAATGCTTTCTTTAATAATGTGTTTTATTTTAAAGCATTACCTTGTGATGGTGTGTATGAAACTGTGTCGATTGTAGACAACTTAGGAAATAATGTGTTGTATATTGATTATTCTACTAGCCTACATAAAGCATCATTGTGGCATTGTCGTCTTGGACATGTAAACAAGAAACGCATAGGCCAACTCCAAAAGAGTGGAGTCTTGGAGTCATTCGACCTTAAGTCGGATGATAGTTGTGAATCTTGTCTACTTGGAAAGATGAAAAAATCGCCCTTCACTAGAACTTGTGAAAGGGGTGAGGGTTTGATGGACCTAATACACACTGATGTATGTGGGCCATTCAAAACCGCCACAAGGGATGCTAATTGGTATTATGTGACTTTTATTGATGATTTTAGTAGATATGGTTATGTCTACTTGATCAAACATAAGTCAGGAACCTTTGAAAGGTTTAAGGAATTCAAACAGGAAGTAGAAAATCAATTGGGCAGGAACATTAAGATGCTTCGATCTGATCGAGGTGGTGAGTATCTTAGTACCGAGTTCCTTGACAATCTTAAGGAGTGTGGGATTGTCTCACAATTGACTCCTCCAAGGACACCATAGCTAAATGGTGTAGCTGAGAGGCGTAATCGAACCTTGTTAGACATGGTTCTCTCTATGATGAGTCGAGCTTCGCTACCAATCTCTTTTTGGGGGTATGCCTTAGAGACTGCCGCCCATATCCTTAATCTAGTCCCTACAAAGAAGGTTACTAAAACACCTCATGAGATGTGGACTGGGAAGGTTCCCAATTTAGACCACATCAAGATTTGGGGTTGTGAAGTTTTCGTGAGGCGTGAGACTCATGACAAGCTCGAACCCCGAAGTGAAAGGTGTATTTTCATCGGCTATCCACAGAAATCCTTCGGTTACCTCTTCTACAAACCCAGTGAGAATGTGGTCTTTATAGCAAGAAGAGGGGTCTTTCGTGAGAGAGAATTTATAAGTCAAGGAGACAGTGGGAGGCAAATTGATCTTGAAGAAATTCAAGAATCAATTGGTGAAGGAACCTCAGACACAAGCAATCAACCTGAGGAGGGAACTCCTGTTGAGCCAGCTGACGAGTCTGTACCTCCGAGGTGTACCACACTGTCACACCCCAAAACCACGAACGGGGGAAACGTTCAGGGGTGGAGGACGTCGTGTACAGTATCACAACAGTGTAATATAATAAATAAGCAACAACATCATCCATTGCGTTACAAGTAAAGTTTTAATACATGTGTGTTCTTTCATTGTAGTAAGACACCAAAAATATACAATCAAAATAAAAGAAGAGACTTGTCTGCTCTGTCTTCTCAAAACCTGGCCTCCGTACCTGTCTACTGATAACCTGAGAATACAAGTTATTTTGAAAGCGAGTATCAGCTTTAAAGCTGGTGAATTCATAAGTATATAAGTGTCACTTCCCTGTTTGTGAAAATCTGTTATGAAGGCCATGTAAATCGTTAAATGAAAATGTTGATGTACGTATGAAAAACCCTAGAAAATCCCTTATTTTCTATCAGTTTGAGATGTAGTCTTCTACCAAGACCCGAATGTTTTGTTTTTAAAATGATAGTTTGTCCTTTATATTGACTAGTACTAAAAGTGCTTAGTCTAACTCATCGTTTATGTGAATGTATCACAAAATAAAGTAAACTGGAAAATGTACTATTGTAAGTGTTGTCACTGGGTACTAGGAATAACAGAACATCGCATTAAGCGAAATATGTAACCAAATGAACATCCGATGATTGTCCAGAAGTATTAATGTAAGTGTCATCGCTGGGTACTAGGAGTAACACATCATCGCAATAAGCGAAAGGTATAACCTAATGAACATCCGAAGATTGTCCAATTGTCCTCTGTAGCAGCAGCAGGTGGGTGGAAGGGTTAGTCCCAATCGATCTACCTAATATAAGTAGTAACCTTAGACCTCCGTAGATGGTCATCGACCACTGGTGCTAATCAGTGGGGTTCGGAATGGTAAGTCCCGCCTAGATATCCCATTGAACCGGGATAGGAAAGATAATTTACACAGAAAGTACTAATAAATTATCCTCGTAGTTCTAAGTACAAGTATCCAGGTAAGTGAATACATAATAATGCATCTATGTAACAGTGTTCCTGTATGATATTCATGTAAGTGTGTTCATGTAATAGGTAAGTATATGTATATGTACTCATGTATCAGGTAAACATCTGTAAGTACTCATGTATCAGGTAATGTACTAGTATAGACTCACGAATGAACTGACTCTTGTGTGATTCCTTGTAATAGAAGTAATGTTTGATATCTTCAAATTATCATTATGATAATTTATTGTAATATAACTGGTTGATCATGTAGGTTTATACACTCTTACTACTCAAGGGTGTGGGAAACTAAATGAAAGATGTAAACTATAACATCAAGACATATATAAGAATATAAGTGTATATGCATAGTTTAGTTCAAGAATGTAAAATGGTTTTGTAAGACATCTTATGGGTTTTGAACAATAAGTAACAATGACTTGATGTCATTTTAATAAACATTTCAAAGGTAAAACATTTGGTAACAATGTGTTTTTAAGACGTAAAACCATTTCATGCATCACATTTTGTAGCATGTGAAATTTGTTAAATGACAAACACAGTTATAAAATACATATCAATGATTCAATAAAATGTTTGTTTCTACTTGTATTCCCCCCCATTAAAGCATTTAAAATATTGGTTAGGGGTATGAACTCACCTGTAGTTGGTGATTGGGATGAACTGAACGGTATATGATTGCTAGGTGTCAAGCGAGGACTTGTACACACACTACGATCCTAATGAACATATAATCACACATGTATGCATTCAATTAGTCTTAAATCAGTAATTGATAAAGTTAAGACATCCTAGACATAATAAACACTTTATATAAGTGTTTTAAGCCTAAAGGATTGCATCTAAGCTATTATGGGACAAGGTACTTGTGTTTAGGGTTCCAAAGGACCCTATGTGTGAGTTTACTCCCCATATACCATCACACATGGAGTTTACGGTTGTAAACTCTTGAGTTTACAGCTGTAAACTCCTAACCATGGGGGTTTGGTGTGTTTTGAAGTCCCTAATGATTCCTAGAATTATTCCAACTTGGTGGCTAAGTCCTTGGAAGGGTTTAAGGTCTAGAAACACTCCATTTAGGAGTTTACGGCCCTAAGGCCATTCCCCTTAGAGTTTACGGCCGTAAACTCTAAGTATGGTGTGTTTTTGATGTTTTCAAGTCTCTTGCACTTGTGGTATAGGTTCTAGACTTTTATTCCTAGCATATGAAGACCATTGACACACTTTGGTGCCCCTTTAATGAGTTTACGGCTCATGAACCATGTCATGGTTGTGAACTCACTTTGAAATGTGATTCTTATGTGTTTAAGCCTTAGATTTAATGGGAAACAATTCTATGTAAAGGTCTAGGGCTTTAGGTGTTTTAAAAACACCTTTTTGTCCATTACAATGGAGTTTACGGCCTAAGATTGCTCTTGGGCCGTGAACTCCCATGTGTTTGTGTTTCTTGATTGTTTTCTTGTCCTAAATACATATACAAATGAGTCTAGGGTAGTTGTATAACACAAGGGTCGGTTTTGGCTTTGTTTCGGGAGTTTACCGCCCAAGAACACCTTGGGGAGTAAACTCCTAGATCTAATGATTTAGCCATCTAAATCATGTTATAAACACATAATAAGCATTCTAACACTACTAGAAAGAGGTACTCACGATATGGGATAAAAACCCGAAGATCCGTGAGAGAGAAAATGGCTTTTCTCTAGTTGGAAATGTGAATAATGAATGAATTTGGTTCAGAAATCTATTTATAGTCCTGAGATATTTTTGGCAGAAAATATTTTTATTCCAGAAATGATCTCTAATATAATAGAGTGTTGGAATAACAATGTTGCACAAAACCCTAGTGCACCCACTCTCCTAATATTTCCTGAAGTGTAAACCCTGAATTACTCAAACTTACGCAAAAAGTCTGAAAATCAACTGTGACTGCTATAACTTCTATTGAAGTGATATAGTTTGTACATAATGGAAATTTCGGGTTGTCACATCATCCCCCTATTAGAAGGAATTTCGTCCCGAAATTAGAATTTAAGCAAATAAGAAGTTACAAATAACTAAGCGAAAAGGTGAGGGTATTTCATTTTCATCTTATCCTCACGTTCCCAAGTGAATTCCGGTCCACGCTTTGCGTTCCGGCACACCTTCACTATCGGGATACGACTCTGCTTTGTTTGCTTGACCTCTCGGTCCATGATCTCTACTCGTTCCTCCATGAAGTTGAGGCTCTCGTTGATCTCGATCTCGTCGAGTGGAATAACAAGAGTCTCATCGGATAGACACTTTTTCAAGTTCGACATGTGGAAGGTAGGATGTACGTTACTGAGTTCTTGCGGTAGATTGAGTTTGTAAGCTACAGGGCCGATTCTCGTGAGAATCTCGAAATGCCCTATGTATCTTGGATTGAGCTTCCCACGCTTTCCAAAGCGTATCAAGCCCTTCCAGGGTGAGACCTTCAGTAGGACTCGGTCGCCCACCTGGAACTCCAATGGTTTCCTACGCTTGTCAGCGTAGCTTTTCTGTCGGTCTCTAAAGGCTTTCAATCGTTCACGAATTTGAACGATCTTCTTTGTCGTTTCCCGAATGATCTCCGGACCCGTGAGAGTGCTTTTGGGAACTCGTCCCTTAGCTAACTGGGTATCACCCACTTCAGCCCAACACAGAGGGGATCTGCACTTTCGGCCTTAGAGGGCCTCGAATGGAGCTGCCTTTATGCTCGTGTGATAACTGTTGTTGTAGGAAAATTCGACAAGAGGTAAATCGGTATCCCAAGCTTTTCCAAAGTCAATCACACAGGCACGCAACATATCTTCTAAGGTTTGGATAGTCCTCTCACTTTGCCCGTCGGTTTGTGGATGGTAGGCTGTACTCATGTCCATCCTAGTTCCTAGGGAATTTTGTAATGACTGCCAGAACCTCAAAGTGAATCTACTATCTCGGTCTGAGATGATAGATAAAGGAACACCGTGCAGCCTTACAATCTCCCTAATGTATGTTCGGGTAAGTTTCTCCATCTTGTCTGTTTCTTTGATTGGTAGGAAGTGTGCAGACTTGGTCAGTCTATCGACGATGACCCATATGGAATCAAGTCCACCCGTCGTCTTGGGCAACTTGGTTATGAAATCCAAAGTGATCCGCTCCCACTTCGATTCTGGTATCTCCGGTTGTTTTAGGAGGCCGGAGGGTTTCTGGTATTCGACCTTGACCTTTGCGCAAGTAAGGCATTTACTCACGAAGGTAGCAATATCTGCTTTCATGTTAGGCCACCATTATAACTTTTTAAGATCCAGATACATCTTATCTGAACTCGGGTGTACGGAATAACGAGTGTTGTGAGCTTCGGTCATGACCACGTCTCTGAAGCCACCGTGTTTCGGTGTCCAGATCCGATCCATGAGGTATAAGGCTCCGCCACCCTTGACTTCCAAGTTCTTATCCATCCCTCTAAGGGATTCACCCGCCATGTTTTCAGGTTTCAAAGTGTCGAGCTGAGCCTCCTTTATTTGCATGGACAAGTGTGAATGGATAGTTAGAGTCAAAGATTTGACCCTACGACCAGAATATTCTTTCCGACTTAGGGCGTCGACTACTACATTGGCTTTACCCGGATGATAACGAATTTCGCATTCGTAATCCCTGAATAGCTCGACCCACCGTTGTTGTCTCATGTTGAGCTCTTTCTGGTCGAAAATGTGTTGTAGACTCTTATGGTCCGTAAAGATCGTGCTTTTTGTACCATATAGGTAATGTCGCCAGATCTTCAGAGCAAACACAACTGCTCCTAGTTCCAGATCATGGGTTGTGTAGTCAACCTCATGTGTCTTCAGCTGTCTCGAGGCATAGGCGATGACTTTACCTCGCTGCATCAGAACACATCCGAGTCCTTGATTGGATGCATCGCAATAGACAATGAATTCTTCTATCCCTTCGGGAAGGGATAGTATCGGGGCGGTGCACAAGGCTCGTTTGAGCGTTTAGAACGCTCTTTCCTGTTTCTCCTCCCAGTCAAATGCCACGCCTTTCTGGGTCAGGGTTGTAAGAGGTTTCGCTATGCTGGAGAAGTTCTGAATGAACCTGCGATAGTAGCCAGCTAGACCTAGAAATTGACAAATTTCGGTAGGTGTCTTTGGTGCTGACCAGTTCTCGATGGCCTTAATTTTGGAAGGGTCCACGTGTATACCTTCTTCGCTAACCACATGGCCCAAAAATTCGACTCGCCGAATCCAAAATTCACACTTGGAGAACATCGTGTAGAGCTTCTCCGATCGCAATGTTTCTAAGATTTTATGGAGATGTTGACTATGTTCTTCCTTACTTCGAGAGTAGATGAGTATGTCATCAATGAAGATGATGACGAATTGATCCAAGTAAGGACGACACACCCTATTCATCAGATCCATGAATAGTGTGGGCGTGTTAGTTAATCCGAATGGCATCACTACAAACTCGTAGTGCCCATAACGAGTTCGGAAGGCTGTCTTAGGAACATCCTCCTCTAACACTCGTAGTTGGTGATATCCAGATCGCAGATCTATCTTCGAGAAGTAGTTGGCTCCTTGAAGTTGATCAAACAAATCGTCAATGCGGGGCAAGGGATAACGATTTTTAATGGTAAGTTTGTTGAGTTCTCTATAGTCAATGCACATGCGAAACGATCCATCTTTCTTCTTGACGAACAAGACCGGTGCTCCCCATGGTAAGAAGCTTGGTCGAATGAATCCCTTCTTGAGAAGTTCATTAAGTTGACTGGAAAGTTCCTGCATTTCAGCCGGTGCCAGACGATAAGGAGATTTGGCTACGGGGGTAGCCCCTGGCACTAAGTCGATTCTGAACTCGACTTGGCGTTGTGGTGGTAAACCGGGAAGTTCTTCTGGGAATATGTCGGGAAAGTCGCGTACTTCTGGGATTTTCTGGATTTCTTTCAGTTCTTGACTGGTATCGACGACGTGTGCTAGGAATGCATGATATTCCTTTCGTAAGCACTTCTGGGCTTGAATGCACGATATGATACGAAGGCTTGTACTAGGTTTGTCGCCGTAGATAATTAAGGTTTCGATGTTAGGAAGGTTAAGGCGAATTGCTTTTTCAAAGCACATGATGTCGGCACGAAGAAGAATCAACCAATCCATACCGATGATAACGTCGAAACATTTAATTGGGACTGGCATGAGATCTATCTTGAAAGTATGGCCATCTAAAGTTAAGGTACAACCTACGTATATGCAGTTTGTACTCTCTGTTTTCCTGTTAGCCATTTCTACCGTGAATGAATTATCTAATGCACATGGTTTTTGTTTAAGCAGGTGTGCAAATTTGTGACTTACAAAACTTTTCTCGGCTCCACTATCGAAAAGTATGCAAACATATGAGTTATCGAGGAGGAACGTACCAGTAACTATCGTAGGATCATCTACCGCTTCCTCGTGGCCTTGGGCCATAACTCTTCCCATTCCTCCAGCCATCCCCGCTTTAGGGCAGTTCCTCTTGTAGTGTCCCACCTCGCCATAACCGTAGCAAGTTTGGCCCATATCGGCATTAGGAACTTGGGCGGCTTGAGCTGTTGGAGTTTGGCAGAAACGGGCTATGTGACCCTTCCTATTGCAGTTGGTGCATTGCATCTCCCTGCAAGGCCCGCGGTGGTGGAAGTTGGACTTGCTGCACTTCGGGAGAGACCCAGCATAAGTTTTTGCTGGTAAGGGGTTCGCAGGGACAACAGGAGTCACTGTGGCAGCATTGATCGCCATAAGTTGTTGTTTATTGGACGATCCTTGCAAAGCCCCTCTTTTCCTTTTATTCCCCCCTTCTTGTTGTTGGGGTCGGGGTTGGACTTTTGTGGTACACGTGTAGGGATTGTTGTGTTCTTAGGTTTCCGGTGATCGATGAGAGATTGTGCCAGTTCCTTGGCGCTATCGAAGGTAATAGGCCTGGAAGCGATCACATTTGACTGGATCTGGGGCAATAGTCCCCAGATATATCTCTCTATCTTTTTGCTCTGGAGAGCAACCATATCAGGGCATAAGTTTTCCAGATCACAGAACCTATTTGTGCAGGTCGTGATGTCGGATCCAACCATTTGTAGACCCCAGAATTCTTGCTCGAGTTTTTGTATTTCACTTCGAGGACAGTATTCTTTCATCAGCATGTCTTTCAACTTTTCCTAGCCGATGGAATATGCCACCACCAAAGTTAGATAGTTAACATGGCTGTTCCACCATGTTAGTGCTCTGTCAGAGAAGGTACAAGCGGCAAACTTGACCTTGTTGCCCTCCTGGCAAGCACAAATTTCAAAGACGGATTCCATCTTTTCAATCCATTGTCTCAACACCATAACACCCCCAGTTCCATTGAAGCTGCGGGGTTTGGCGTTAGTAAAGTCCTTGTAGGTGAATTCCCGCGGGTATCCATGGCTTTCGCCGTGGTTCAATGGAGGTGCACCTGTTCCCGATCCACTAGGGACAGGAGCGTTGATTGCTGACACAACAGCTGCAACTGCTGCTGTGAAAGCTGCCTGGAACATGTTGGCATCGAAAGGATTAGGTGGTTGAACGGGTACAGGTGGTGGTATCGGTGTTTCGTTGTTCGGATTACGCCTGGGATTCCTGCGTGGCGGCATCTTTAAGTATACGTTTAAAAGATGACGACATGGATAAGAATAAATGATTAGTGAATGTGTCTCATGGACTAACTCCCCATACTCCAACAACAAAATGAATAGAATGACTAAATGAAGAAGATAGCATTTGGATAATAATTTCCATAAGATTAGATATCTGTCAATAATACTGGAATTACAGATGTAACAAGTTCGGGAAAATGGCCTAGAAGTAGGCCTTACATCAACCAATATGGAAAATTTTGACAGAATTAAGACTAGATCAAGACCTAACAGGTCTAAGATTTATACATATAGGAAATTAGACCAAAGTTTTACATAAACTAGGTTATATCCAAAAGATGAGTCGACGAGCTTCTATCGGCGACGAGAGCTGTTTGCATGAGTCCTCGATCCCGACTGTAGACGTTCAATGTCCCTTATACGCCTGTCCGACCTTGCTTGCTGAGCTCGAAGTTCTCTAACTTCAGCTCGGGTTTCATCAAGTTCCCTCTGCAGATTTGCATTGCGGACCAGAGTCCTTTCATGAGCAGACTCTAGTTGGCGAATGTGGACAGTGTTAACACCAGAGTTGGCGTCAACTTCCAAAACTTGATTGATAGTCGCCTGAGCCATTATCGTGTTCCGAGAAATCCTATGCACCATGATGGGTAGGACTCTATCAGCAGAACCTCCTTCAGTGAGGTTGTAGAAACTTCGGTCCCCATTGTAGGGAATGGGCTGACCCTGTTCATGACTCCATGTAATCAAGTTAGTGGCCCACAGAGGTGTGGGTCCTTGAAACACAGGGCGGGGGTTCAGGTTTGGGTTTTGAGCAGCTGGGGGTAGGTTGTTGACTTCTGGCTCCGAGTCAGAACTATCGGAAAAACCCTCAGCATGGTGATCATCCATAGGGATTGGGTGATCATCTCCTGGTTCTGGCTCTAGCCAACCAACATTGCCTTGGTTCGGGAAGTACATATCGCTGTGGTGAAATCCAGCCATTTTAATCTACGCGAGAAAAGGGATTATAAGAAATAGCTAAATAGACGAACTGACTAAGATAATTACAGTAAGACCAAATACCCCTATGGTATTTCTTTATGGTTGTGTTGGTACATTTTTTTTTAGACTTGTTGCCACATCACAACCATTCTTGGGTATATGCTAATCGCTCCTCGGACCAGCACAGTTGATCAGGCTATGCCATTCCCAAGACTGACCATATATCCCCAGGCTTACTTGTGATATTCAACAATCATAATACTTTTGTTCTTTTCATTGTGACACTGATTTTAGTATGAATGCAGGAACGTATACTTACTTAAATATTTTATTATTTATAAGTATAACTCTTAGACAGAGTGTTTTAATCCCATGTATTTATAGTTAGTATATCTTTTATGGGTTGATATACTATATTCACTATAAACAATGCTCTGATACCAATCTGTCACACCCCAAAACCACGAACCGCGGAAACGTTCAGGGGTGGAGGACGTCGTGTACAGTATCACAACAGTGTAATATAATAAACAAGCAACAACATCATCCATTGCATTACAAGTAAAGTTTTAATACATGTGGGTTCTTTCATTGTAGTAAGACACCAAAAATATACAATCAAAATAAAAGACGAGACTTGTCTGCTCTGTCTTCTCAAAACCTGTCCACCGTACCTGTCTACTGATGACCTGAGAATACAAGTTATTTTGAAAGCGAGTATCAGCTTTAAAGCTGGTGAATTCATAAGTATATAAGTGTCATTTCCTTGTTTGTGAAAATCTGTTATGAAGGCCATGTAAATCGTTAAATGAAAATGTTGATGTACGTATGAAAAACCCTAGAAAATCCCTTATTTTCTATCAGTTTGAGATGTAGTCTTCTACCAAGACCCGAATGTTTTGTTTGTAAAATGATAGTTTTTCCTTTATATTGACTAGTACTAAAAGTGCTTAGTCTAACTCATCGTTTATGTGAATGTATCACAAAATAAAGTAAACAGGAAAATGAACTATTGTAAGTGTTGTCACTGGGTACTAGGAATAACAGAACATCGCATTAAGCGAAATATGTAACCTAATGAACATCCGATGATTGTCCAGAAGTATTAATGTAAGTGTCATCGCTGGGTACTAGGAGTAACACATCATCGCAATAAGCGAAAGGTATAACCTAATGAACATCCGAAGATTGTCCAATTGTCCTCTGTAGCAGCAGCAGGTGGGTGGAAGGGTTAGTCCCAATCGATCTACCTAATATAAGTAGTAACCTTAGACCTCCGTAGATGGTCATCGACCACTGGTGCTAATCAGTGGGGTTCGGAATGGTAAGTCCCGCCTAGATATCCCATTGAACCGGGATAGGAAAGATAATTTACACAGAAAGTACTAATAAATTATCCTCGTAGTTCTAAGTACAAGTATCCAGGTAAGTGAATACACAATAATGCATCTATGTAACAGTGTTCCTGTATGATATTCATGTAAGTGTGTTCATGTAACAGGTAAGTATATGTATATGTACTCATGTATCAGGTAAACATCTGTAAGTACTCATGTATCAGGTAATGTACTAGTATAGACTCACGAATGAACTGACTCTTGTGTGATTCCTTGTAATAGAAGTAATGTTTGATATCTTCAAATTATCCCTATGATAATTTACTGTAATATAACTGGTTGATCATGTAGGTTTATACACTCTTACTACTCAAGGGTGTGGGAAACTAAATGAAAGATGTAAACTATAACATCAAGACATATATAAGAATATAAGTGTATATGCATAGTTTAGTTCAAGAATGTAAAATGTGATGGGATTAAAACAACCTTTAATCTATGAAGATCGATTAGATCTTGAACAAGTATATGAATATAAAAACAGTAAGAACGCAATAAAAAGAACAAGACAAGATTGAATCAAATGAGTCGAATGATTAAAACAAAATCCTCAGAAGAGCTCGATTAAGAACATCAACTGTAGAGGATTGGCAGGTTACAAGAACGATTAAAGAAACCTTGAAATTACTATCGTTAAGCTCTCTATCGTTATTCTCTAAATCCTTAACCTAATATACATGCAAGCATTAACTTATATACAATACATAAAAGGCTCTTGGTTGGACAGGCCCAAACCGGAGTATACATGGCTAAACTAACGAGCCCAAAAGACGCAACATCAAAATAAAACTTCAGCCCAACAATCTCCCCCTTTGCGTCAATTTGGAGCGAGACGTTCACTTTTTACTTGGGCCAGCAGCTGAAGCAGGTACCTTCTTCTTCACGGTGCTAAACAGACACTTGGTGATGGAGAGAATGGTCTGTCTAAACCGAATGTACCAATTGATCATATCATTGAAGTACTTGATGTCATCAGCCGAATTCTCTTTACACCGCTTGATAATCGATAAAACGTGCTCCAAGCAAGCTGTGGTGTAAAGGTGTTTGTCAGCTAAAGCGAAGAGACATTTCTATTCTTCGGCTCTAGTGAACATAACCGAGTTACGCCTCAGATCAATCTTACCCATTTTCATTTGGTTGAGATCACTGGCCGATCCCACAGGAGCTATCTTCGGTTTCTTCTTGAAGACTGTGGCAACCTCCTGATCCATTAGGGCAACCTCCATGATGTAGCATGCTAACATCCTCTTGACATGGTCTATGATGGGACCATATTCGGCTTCATCAGTCAAAAGGATATTCTACAGGACAATCCAATCATGAGGATTTAGATTCGGCAGATCCGCCAGGGAGATAAGATGAGCAGTTCTTGCTGATCCTCGAATGAGCTTGAAGTTAACGTTTGTGAATCTCCCCACGGCATAAGGTTTCAGCACCCGAACGTTCACAATCTTCTGAGCGCTCCATGTAAGGTATTGAGGGTGAGCGAACTCCAGATAGAAGTCAATGAGCTCCCTGTCAAGCTCATCGTTCGGATGTGGGACTTCAAAAATGTTAGAGAAGGCGTGGAAGATGAATGCCTTTCGAGTCAGCGGCATATCAAATTGCGAATCGACAGTGTTGTTGCAGTCGAATGATATAACCGGCTCGAGCCATAATATGCTTGGAGTTTCTATGGCCTCTTTTATCATACGATCCCTGGTCCAGGTAGGGAAGAGCATCTTTCGGCTCTCAAGGAGATCGTGGGCTTCTTTTTTCTTTCGTTCGGCTTCTTCAGCCTCACGCGCCACACGACTGGCATCATCATCAGCATTGCGACTGTTCTTTTGTTTCAACATGTCGGCAATGGTCTCCCTGTCTTCATCTTCATCTTCATCTTCCTCAGCTATGTCTTTACCCTTGGTCTTCACACCCGAACCCGAAGCATGATCAGCAGAGGGTGGTTCGGTTGTGTGAGTAGCTTTGGAGGAAGGAGGTGGTTTCGATCCCTGCTTCTCATCTCCCCCTTGTTTCGGAATGGACACGAAACTCGGTAGGCCTTCAATTTTGCTTAAAAGGTCCATGGCCGGAGAGAGCTTTTCAGCGAGGGTACGCCTCACCGAATGGTTTAGGATGGGGTCGTGTGCTTCCAGGATGTTTGATAACGCTGCGTGGACATCCGAAACACACGTCTTTATTACCTCCCTTTCGGATCGAAGAGCTTCCAATTGTTGTTCGGAGTTGGAAAGTTGCGTGCTCTTGACCTTTAGGGCAGTTGTTTTACTCGCCAGAACGTCCATCAAAGAGTTCTCAGCTGCAAGATCCTCTTGTAGCTTAGCCAGGCGGGCATCGATGGAGGCACGGAGTGCCGAGTTGTCGTCGCTTATATGTTGGTGGAGTGTAGCGAACGAAGACAGCTCCGTTGAGACGAACTTGGCCAATTGTTGAACAATCGGTTCCATAGTTGTCTTGGTGGCGTCGGCGCTCTCCTGCAAGGACTTCAGCAGGATGGTAGCGTCGGAGAATAGTTTATCGACTTTTTCGGTCGCTGCCTCACACGCTCTGGTGGAGGCATCAATCGCAGCAGTTGCTGAGGCCACCGAATCATGTTGAGCCCTGGAGAAGGCGTCAACAATCTTCTGAAGGGCAGCTTCAGAAAGAGATGACTGCTGGTTGGAAGAGGAGGCGAGAAGTAGATCAACCTTATCGTGAAGCTCTTTGAGATGCTTCTTTGTCACTGGAGCATCATCCTCCTCATCGCTCTGAACTTGAAACGGACTATAGTAGACCGAATCAAAGTTCATGTGATCACCACCAAGGTAAGGGTTGTCTCCATCGGAGGCATTTTCTGGAGATGGAGGTGGTGGTGAAGCTGGGGGTGTTGTGGTTGGTGTATGTTGAGTTTGAGTGTGGGGTGGGGTAGTTTCGGGTGGTGGTTGAGTTTGGGTTTCGGTTTGTGGTGGTTCGGTTACTGGAGGGGTTTCGGTAACTGGTGGTGTTTCGGTTGATGTGGTGAAAATGGGTGGTGGTATAGGGAAAGAGGTTGGGGGAATGGTGGGGTTTATGGTGGGAATGGAAATAGGAATAGTTGGTGGAGGTGAAGGAACTGGGGATTGATGAAGTTCCATCTCTGGGGTTGGGGACCGAGGTGGTGTGTTGCCTCGTTGAGGAGATTCGTCTCCTTGAGATCCTTCAGAGTCCGAACTTCCACCCTCAGATTCGCTTGGAGAGGAGGGAATAACTAGCTTTCGCTTCTGTTGGGTCTTCCTCCTCTTTGGCTGTGGGGACTGTGCAGCCTTCGGTTGTTTCCTCTTTTTGGGAAAAGGTCCCTTTGGAGCTTTGGACACTTGCTTCCCTTTCTCTGCCTTTTTGCCCCTGCCCACCGGTTTGTCGGCATCATGAATCGACCTTAGCATGTCCGGTGTCAGTTCCCTTGGACCAGTTGGCCTAAACTCCTTGATCGTTCTGATCAGTCTGCTGTCGGAGGGCACATCTGCATACATTGTCTCCGGGATGGAGCCAATGAAGGAAAATTTCGATGCATCGGATACGATGATCTTCTTGGTATGGAACGTACCAATAGAAGACATCGATGCACCATCAGCAGTTGGAACGTTAAACTTGTCCATGGCCCATCTTGTAATCAAGATCCAGAACCGGGCCAACGACACCTCAGAGTGTCGGGATGAGGAAGAGAGGCTCTGAATGAGCTGTTGCCATAGGACAAACCCATAGTCCAGGTTTATCCCGTTGTATACCCCGTACATTATCGATAGGAAGAGACGACTTGCACCGTCAGATCCTGAGCTCCTCTCTGACAGACCCTTGAAAAGGACTGTAAATAGGCCATTCCACTGTGGCGGCAGGCAAGGCTTCTTAAACTTGGGGACGGAGGTGAGAACCTCTGTGTATCCCATGTTGTAAAACATGTTAAACAACATCCTAACCGGAATAGTCTCCGGATGAACTCGCGAAGGGTCAACGGCAAACCCTAGCATAGTGCAGAAACTTTGTCGTGAAACGGAGGTCTTGTGTTCTGCAAGCTCGAAAAATACCCGGTCAACGGCCTTGTCGTAGTAAGCCGTCGCGTAGACCTGCGATAGGGCCACCATTGGTACAGTTTCAATTCTGGATAGTGCAGGTGCAAGCTGGGAGAACTTCAGGCATTCAATGACCGGCGACATGTAGGAATCATACGCCAGTGGGTTAAGATCAATGACAAGACATTGGTGGGGTCGGATGGGAAGAATCTGTGAGGTTGCATGAACAGAAGAAGATTTAGCCATTGTTGCAGGTTTGGAGAAGAAGATGAGCGGGATAGTGTTTGGGAATATTTGTGCTTTGGAAATTATGGAGGCAGTAAAGAGGTAAAAGGTGGTGTAGACGGCTTTTTATAGTGGGAGATAGGAGAGAGAAAAATCGTTTCAAATCTCTTATGGAAATACGAAGCGGGTTTTTGAGTGACTGATTGGTGACAGTTGGGGCGTGCGATGATCACGTAGGAGAGAGAGTGTCAGTTTCCTAGGATTACGCCACCCAATAAGCGCCGGTTCAGAGAGAGGAACCGTTTCCATTTCCACACGCGCCTTTAATGCCAGAGTGATGACGCTTCGATATTACACACGCGTCCATAAGTGTCAGGAAAAGCGCGGCCGTTTCAAATTCACGCGCGCCTCCTTTTTACCGTCGTTTGAATTTTATCCCTTTAACTCCCGCCGAGTCAACAACCTTTCGTCTTATCCCTTTTAAACAACATTTTTGAATTAATGACCCACGTGGATAGTTTTTGACCACAACTTCATTATTAACCATCCAGTAATAATCCAGCCTGTAAATAATTAGTAACGGAATTTTGGAAAATCTAGGATTTTCGTGCAAAGAGTGTAAAAGAAAAAGAAATAAAGCAACTCTTTTAAGGATATTCTGTGATGTCAATAATGACACGAAACTGATGATCCCGGGCACGAATCTCTTCCTTCAAGGTCAAGAGAGACCTCAAAGTGTTAGTGTGGAATCCCGTTGAATTAAGATCAAACACTTATTAATAAATGTTGAAAGGCTTCTTTTAATTAGGCTATTTAAGGGTGGTTTCGCTTTGATTCATCAATTCTATTCTTGATATAAGAAAGAAAATGAACAAAGTACTTGTGAGACCAGTGTAGCCTGTTGAACAAGTAGGTAGGAATTGATTTTGTATTGGCTTGGATTAATATAAAATCTCAGATAAAAATTTAAAACTGGATCCCTTGGGAAGAAATGTTATGGTGTGTAACAATTCCATGGGAATCACGCAAAAGAAAAATTGAGATTTCATGAAGGTACATTCGTCAATTCATTGGTGAAAACTTGAGCAAATTAATTGGTCACCGTCAATGCGTTGGTGTTGAATTTTGGGTTTCACTCAACTCGTAGTGGCACGAAACTAAGATCATAAGCACAGATGTTGTGTAACCATAAACCTCAGTGGTAGTTTCTAAGAGTCTCAAGGGTTACGATAATGAAACGAATGTAGTGGAGAAGAGTAATGGGGATGGTGTAAGAAGATATAGTACCTCTGCTGCGAAAATAAGGACCAAGCAGGAAACTCTTAACTCATGTGAGAAAAGAGTGAGGTAGCTCACGATTAGAATAAATGTATTAGCCTTATTGGGAAGACAAGGTTTGTGTATACCAGGTCATGAAGGCTATTATTCAAAATCTTATGAGGCTTGGGACACATACAGCAGCATGCTTCTAGGGACACTTAAGTAAGTCATCAAATATATCCCCATAAACGAATGAGCACATAAAAAATAAATAAATTATTTTTGGAGTTTTTGAAATTTATAATAAAAAAAATAACAAAAAAAAAAATTAGAAGAAAAAATAAGACTTAAAGAAAACTTTGGAAAAAGAAAATGAAAAACCGAACCCGAGCGTTCGGTTGATTTCGGTTAGGAAAAAGTTGAAAAACCGAACCCGAGCGTTCGGTTGGTTTTGGTTCTAGAAAATTTTGAAAAACCGAACCCGAACCTTCGGTTGGTTTCGGTTCCACAAAATTTTGAAAAACCGAACCCGAACCTTCGGTTGGTTTCGGTTCCACAAAATTTTGAAAAACCGAACCCGAACCTTCGGTAGGTTTCGGTTTTGGAAAATTTTGAGAAACTAAGGAATTTAGACATACAGGAGATAAATACTTTTAACACAAAGAAAAACAAAATTGTACAAGAAATATACAACACAGAAAAACTACCTTTGAAGTAATGAGCGAGTTAGATGGTTGAACCGAACCCGAACGTTCGGTTGGTTTCGCTTCTTACGTTTGAGGTTTAGAGGTAGTGTAAGGTACTGACTCTGATTCCATCATACCTAGCCCTTGCAATATTTTATTGAATGATGCTTCAGGAAGAGCTTTGGTAAAGACGTCAGCCAGTTGATCAGTGGTTCTTACGAAGTGAACTTCGACATTTCCATCTTCCACATGATCTTTGATGAAGTGATACCTCAGTGCTATGTGTTTGGTTTTAGAGTGTTGCACTGGGTTATGACATATCCTAATTGCACTTTCAGAGTCACAATATAGTGGGATCTTCTTCATATTGAGTCCATAGTCTCGAAGTTGACTTTGGATCCAAATCACTTGTGATGTGCAGGATGCAGCGGCAATGTATTCCGCTTCGGCAGTAGACAGCGACACACACGTTTGTTTCTTGGATTGCCAGCTGACTAACTTCCCGTCAAGGAATTGACAGCCACCAGTTGTGCTTTTTCGGTCGAGTCCACATCCTCCAAGGTCAGCATCAGAATAGGCTTGAACGAAGAAGCCTGAGTTGGATGGATACCATATACCTAAGGAGGTGGTTCGCTTGAGATAGCGTAAGATGTTCTTCACTGCAAGCATGTGAGGTTCGCGTGGGTTTGCCTGAAATCTAGCACAATAACACACAGAAAACATGATATCAGGCCTACTAGCAGTTAGATACATCAGTGAGCCTATCATTTGACGATAGAGCGTGATATCGACATCCGGTTTGTCTAGAGATGGGGTAAGCTTAGTGCCGAATGCCATTGGGACTTTGACTTTTGAGTCTCCCATCATGCCAAACTTCGCTAGGAGAGTCTTCGTGTAAGCTTCCTGATTTATAAAGATGCCTTCGGGTCCCTGTCTTATGTTTAAACCAAGGAAAAAGTTAATAGGACCCATTGAGCTCATTTCAAACTTAGTCTCCATCAGCTTTCTGAATTCAGCTGTTAAGCTGGGATTCGTGGAGCCAAAGATGATATCATCGACATAAATTTGAACTATCATAAGATGGTTACCTTCCTTTTTGCGAAAGAAGGTTGGGTCAACCGAACCTTGTTTAAATTTAGACATCTTTAAAAATTTTGTAAGCGTTTCATACCAGGCTCTCGGAGCTTGTTTGAGGCCGTACACAACTTTATCCAGAATATAGCAATGATTTGGATACTTTTCATTCACGAACCCAGGAGGTTGCTCCACATACACAGTTTCTTCGAGTTCTCCATTGAGAAATGCACACTTGACATCCATTTGGAAAACCTCAAAGTTTTTGTGAGCAGCATAGGCCAGGAATATTCTAACAGATTCTAGCCTAGCAACTGGAGCGAGAGTCTCTTCATAGTCTATCCCTTCCTCCTGACAGTATCCCTTAACCACCAGACGAGCCTTGTTCCTTATGACATTACCTTCCTTGTCCATTTTGTTCCTAAAAACCCATTTTAGACCAACAACCGAAGCATCTGGAGGAGTTGGAATGAGGCGCCAGACTTTGTTCCTTTCAAACTCGTTCAGTTCGTCTTGCATTGCTTGAACCCAATCAAAGTGATCGAGTGCAGTGTTCACTGTCTTCGGTTCAACTTTTGACACGAATGAGTTAAACATACAAAACTCAACTTTTGAAAATAAGGATGTCTGTTTTGCCTTCAGTTGAGATCGGGTCAGAACCTTTTCAGATACATCACCAACTACTTGAGAGATAGGATGATCGCTGGTCCATTTGGTAAGAGGCGGGTAATTCGGATCAAAGGTTGGGTCTAGTTCAGCATTGATCATTTCTTCTGGCTCAGATTGGCTATCGTAATCGAGAGTCATATCATCATGCTCCCCCTCAATTGATGAGTCTTGAGAAAGATGAGGTTCAGGGGTTTCTTGTGGTGTCGGGCTTTCAGGCGTTGAAGCACCTTCGTTTGGAGAGGCATCTTCGGTTGGTGAAGGACCTTCGGTTGAAGTTGTAGAGCTTGGCTCCCCCTGGACTTGTGAGCTTGGCTCCCCCTCGACATGAGAACTTGGCTCCCCCTCGACTGAAGCATTGTTGGATGGAGATTCATGAGTGGACGATTCTCCTTCATGCATTCTTCTTGCAGCATCTTCGACAGTCTGCTTCATATGATCAACTTGGTTGTCAGTTGCACCTGCTTCTGAGAGAGAAGCGTTTTCCGGTTCGTCAAAGAGTTCCAGAAATTTCTCGTATAAATTGGCGATCGAGACTGTGACTTGGCCAGTTTGAGGAAAGATTTCCCCGGTAGTGTTTTCTTTGGCCTGTAACTTCTTGACATAGCCATCGTCAATGGTCACGTAGTATGTCTCTTCAATTCTTCTCGAACGCTTGTTTAGTACCCTGTACGCCTTGGATGTGAGCGAGTAACCCAGAAAAATTCCCTCGTCGGCTTTGACATCAAACTTGTTGCGGTGTTCTTTAGAGTTAAAGATGAAACACCTTGAGCCGAACACATGGAAAAATTTCACATTGGGCTTTCTGTTGTTTAGAATCTCATATGGTGTGAGCGTGAATCGCTTGTTGAGATAGGACCTGTTCTGTGTAAAACAAGCAGCAGAAATAGCGTCAGCCAAAAAATAAAGAGGTAAGGAAGCGAAACTTAGCATAGTTCGGGCAACTTCACACAAAGATCGGTTTCGTCTTTCGACTATTCCGTTCTGTTGTGGTGTGTAGGGAGCTGAGAAATTGTGACTAATTCCCTTTTCTGCAAAAAACTCTTCAAACTCCCTGTTCTTGAATTCAAGGCCATTATCGCTCCTGATGTTGCGAACGACCTTCTTGAGCTGGACTTCAATTTGCTTGATAAACACTTTCAGCTTTTGAGTCGCTTCAGATTTGAGCTTTAGGAAGAACACCCATGTAAATCGTGAAAAGTCATCAACAATAACAAGAATATACTTGCTACCACCGATGCTTTCGATAGATGAAGGACCACACAAATCGATATGAAGTAATTCGAGTGGTTCAACAACTTTTGTGTTGATTACAGATGGGTGACTTTGACGACTCTGCTTCCCCATTTCGCATGCAGCACACAAATGCTCTCTGTCGAACTTGAGCAATGGAAGACCCCTAACATGACCTCCAGTGACAAGTCGGTTGATATCTTTGAAATTGAGATGAGAGAGTCTTCGGTGCCACAACCAGCTTTCGTCGGATTGAGCTTTTGATAACAGGCATATGGCTGGGTTTCCTTTGATGGGTTTCATGTTTAGAGGAAACATTTCTCCCTTTCGCTCTGACTTTAGAATCACTTTCTTTGTCTTTTTCTCTATGATTTCAGAACCTTCATCATCGAATGAGACTTTGAGACCTATACCTCCAACAAGCTGAGATACACTGATGAGGTTGTGTTGGAGTCCTTCCACATAAGCCACCTTCCTTATAGTGAAGTCTCCATTTGTTATCATTCCATATCCCTTTATGGTGCCGAAAGAGTTATTTCCAAACTTGACGTTGCCACCATTTGCAGGAGATCTGTATTCCCTGAGCTCCTCTTTCCTCCCTGTCATGTGACGCGAGCAACCACTATCGATGTACCATTCTTCGTCAAATTGCTCGTCACTTAAAACCTTCTTTATCAGTTCATCGAGCTCATTGAACTGCTGGCTGAGTGGTTTGGCCGTAAAGCACATATCCTCCTGTACCTTCGGTCCATCGCTTCCTCCATCGGTGTTGTATCCCCTCATTTGAGATACGTCAGTCACCATGAAGCATTTTCCACCACTGCTTTCCTCCTTAGCCACATAAGCCTTTCCATGGGTAGGCTTCCTCACTTCTTCGTCTTCTGAGTCAGTAGACCAAACTTCTGTGCTACTGAACTCATCGTCATTAACCGAACCCTGCACAATAAGAGCATTAATAGAAGGGTTAGCGGTAGACTTCTTCTTTCTCAACTCATCCAGTCTCTTCTGCAGCACGGCTTCCTCATCATTTCCATCGTCCTTTTCAACCATCTTCTTAAGAACACAGTCCTTAGCATAGTGGTTCTTGCCACCACAGTAGAAACAGCTTACTCCGGAATCGCCATTTGCCTTCGGTTCCTTTTTGGGCTCCTCAGCCTTCGGTTCATTATTCACTTTTTCAGAACTGTAACTCCCCTGCCAGTTTCGGTTTTTGTTGCTGGGGAATCTCTTCTTTATGAACCTCTTGGGATTGGACACCATCATGGCATAATCCTCAGATGTGAGGTCATATTCTTCCAAGTTGAGGTCTTCATCCTCCATCACATCTTTACTTTTAGATAGGAGGGCCAACGAACCAAGACTCGAAACGACGTTCTTTTCTTGTAGCACAATCTTCTCCTGGGACTTGAGAATACCCACCAGTATCGCCAAAGAGTATGATTTAAACTGCTCATGGGCTTTGACTGTAGAAACCACTGCTCTCCATTCAGACCTTAATCCATTCAAGAAAGTAACCTTCTGCTCGATAAGCTTCCTTTCAATATCGTGTTTGATCATCTTGCTGATAAGATGATTGAAGCGATCGAACGTCTGGGTCACTGTTTCTTCGGCTCCTTGCCTGAATTCACCAAACTCAGATAAGAGCAAGGTTTGGATAGAATGTTCAAGATCCTCGTCTGTAGAATACAGTTCACGAAGTCTATCCCATACTTCCTTTGCCGTCGTACATGAGCTAACCAATCTGAATGTGTCGGACTGAAGGGCGAATCTGATCAACCTTAACGCCTTAATATTACACTGGAATTTGTCCTTTTCATCTTGTGCAATATCCTTCACATCCTTCAGCAGATCGTTGTACTCCTTTTGCGTCTTAATGGTTCTGGACGTTGCTGAATGAGAAAACGGTCCATTGATGATAGCTTCCCATATGAGGTACCCATTATCCTCCGATCCAATCACGTAGTCTTCAAAGTGATGCGCCCATACTTCATAGTCATGGGTGTATAAGATTGGAATCTTTGTCGTCGAACCGATGCTGTTAGAAATATTAATAGGGTTTGATTGCGTCTCGTCCATTATGATCGTAAAAACCTGTTCAAAGATCAGACTTGTAATAACTCAGATTAGGGCAAAACAATAAATATCAAGATACGTCAATAATGAGATGACGGCTCAATAAATATTATTAATTGCGGAAAAACCCTAATGGAAATCTTTTTCACAGTAAAGATGTGTATCGATTACACAGCCTCCTGCTCTGATACCAATTGATGGGATTAAAACAACCTTTAATCTATGAAGATCGATTAGATCTTGAACAAGTATATGAATATAAAAACAGTAAGAACGCAATAAAAAGAACAAGACAAGATTGAATCAAACGAGTCGAATGATTAAAACAAAATCCTCAGAAGAGCTCGATTAAGAACATCAACTGTAGAGGATTGGCAGGTTACAAGAACGATTAAAGAAACCTTGAAATTACTATCTTTAAGCTCTCTATCGTTATTCTCTAAATCCGTAACGTAATATGCATGCAAGCATTAACTTATATACAATACATAAAAGGCTCTCGGTTGGATAGGCCCAAACCGGAGTATACATCGCTAAACTAACGAGCCCAAAAGACGCAACATCAAAATAAAACATCAGCCCAACAAAATGGTTTTGTAAGACATCTTATGGGTTTTGAACAATAAGTAACAATGACTTGATGTCATTTTAATAAACATTTCAAAGGTAAAACATTTGGTAACAATGTGTTTTTAAGACGTAAAACCATTTCATGCATCACATTTTGTAGCATGTGAAATCTATTAAATTAACCATGTCATGGCCGTAAACTCACTTTGAAATGTGATTCTTATGTGTTTAAGCCTTAGATTTAATGGGAAACAATTGTATGTAAAGGTCTAGGGCTTTAGGTGTTTTAAAAACACCCTTTTGTCCATTACAATGGAGTTTACGGCCTAAGATTGCTCTTGGGCCGTGAACTCCCATGTGTTTGTGTTTCTTGATTGTTTTCTTGTCCTAAATACATATACAAATAAGTCTAGGGTAGTTGTATAACACAAGGGTCGGTTTTGGCTTTGTTTCGGTAGTTTACCGCCCAAGAACACCTTGGGGAGTAAACTCCTAGATCTAATGATTTAGCCATCTAACTCATGTTATAAACACATAATAAGCATTCTAACACTACTAGAAAGAGGTACTCACGATATGGGATAAAAACCCGAAGATCCGTGAGGGAGAAAATGGCTTTTCTCTAGTTGGAAATGTGAATAATGAATGAATTTGGTTCAGAAATCTATTTATAGTCTTGAGATATTTTTGGCAGAAAATATTTTTATTCCAGAAATGATCTCTAATATAATAGAGTGTTGGAATAACAGTGTTTCACAAAACCCTAGTTCACCCACTCTCCTGATATTTCCTGAAGTGTAAACCCTGAATTACTCAAACCTACGCAAAAAGTCTGAAAATCAACTGTGACTGCTATAACTTCTATTGAAGTGATATAGTTTGTACATAATGGAAATTTCGAGTTGTCACACACACGGGTTAGGAACACACCTGCATTTTATTATGGCTTTCATATTACTACGGATGGTGATACATTTATCAGCGATAGTACACTGGTAAATTTGGATGAACCTAGCAGTGTTAAGGAAGCCATGGCAGGCCCGGAGTCTGCTAAATGGAAGGAGGCTATGGACAGCGAGATACAGTCCATGGATGCCAATCAATTTTGGAACTTGGTTGGCAATGTACTAGGCCGTAAAACAGTCGGGTACAAATGGATCTTCAAGAAGATGACCGACATGGAAGGAAAAGTGCATACTTATAAGGCTCGACTGGTTGCGAAGGGTTTTACTCAGACTCAGGGTATTGATTATGATGAAACCTTCTCGCCGGTAGCAAAGATTAAGTCTGTTAGGGTTATGTTAGCCATTGCTGCATTTCATGATTATGAAATATGGCAAATGGATGTCAAAACCGCTTTTCTTAATGGAAAGTTGGCTGAGGATGTGTACATGAATCAGCCAGAGGGTTTTGTCAGTGCAGAGTACCCTAATAGAGTATGCAAGCTTGAGAAATCCATTTATGGATTAAAACAAGCATCTCGTAGCTGGAATCTTTGTTTTGATGAGAAGGTCAAAGAGTTTGGCTTCTTGAGAAGTGAAGATGAGTCTTGCGTGTATGTCAGAGCTAGTGGGAGTATAGTTAGCTTCTTGGTATTGTATGTAGATGACATACTACTTATAGGGAATGACATCCCAACCTTGCAGGAGGTTAAGTGTTGGCTTGGGAAGTGCTTTGCTATGAAGGATCTAGGGGAAGCTGCCTATATCCTAGGGATAAGGATATTAAGAGAAAGGAGTAAAAGACTAATTGGACATAGTCAGAGTACCTACTTGGATAAGGTGTTGAAAAGGTTCAACATGTAGAATTCCAAGAAAGGAGATTTACCAATCCAAAGCAATACCAAGCTGAGTAAGACTCAGAGTCCGAGTACAGAGGCAGAGATAGCTGAGATGAGCCAATTATCGTATGCTTCCGCTGTTGGCTCGATCATGTATGCTGTGACTTGTAACCGCCCTGATGTGGCCTTTTCTTTGAGCATGGTCAGCAGGTATCAGGGGAACCCTGGCAAAGCTCATTGGACCGCGGTAAAGAACATTCTCAAGTACCTGCGAAGGACTGAGGATTGGATCCTTACCCTTGGTGGGAGTGATGACTTGAGAGTATTAGGGTATAGTGATGCTAGTTTTCAGACTGATAGGGATAACGTTCGCTCTCAGTCGGGCTGGGTCTTTACCTTAAATGGAGGGGCAATCTCTTGGAAGAGTTCCAAGCAGGAGACAGTGGCTGATTCGACTTGTGAATTAGAGTATATAGCAGCGAGTGAAGCAGCGAAGGAGGCGATATGGCTGAAGAACTTCATCGGAGACCTTGGAGTTGTACCAACTATTAAGGAGCCTATGGAGATTTTCTGTGAGAGAAATAGTGCGGTTGCCTTAGCCAAGGAACCAAGAGATCATGGCAGATCCCGACACATTGACAAAAAATATCACTTCATAAGACACAAGATTGAAGAAGGACTCCTCGTGGCAAAGAGGGTATCGTCATATGAGAATCCTACAGATCCCCTTACGAAGGGACTGACGAGGGTTAAGCATTTGCAGCATGCGAGGCGCATCTGGCTGAGGGATGATATTAGTTTTATAGATTAGATAGCCTTTTCTGAAACTTGTAAAATGTAATCGACGTTTGATGATGAATAAAATTTGTGATTTATTTATGAGTAAAGTGTTAATATCATTGTCAATTATTTACTATTGTTTCAGTTTTGCATATTTTGACTTCCAGAATAATTAATTTATTCAAACCTCCACAATCGGTCATACGTCGGAAGTAGGTATGAATCATGATTGTCATGAATTGGGTTTGTAGATGGCTAAAGGTGTTTAGACATGGTATTGGTTGCTACAACGTTCATGAGTACTCATAAGTTATGAGTATTTGAATAAAACCACACTTACTTGTATCACTTCATGGAATTTATCTCAAGTGATCGTGAGACGTTAATATCATATAAGTCTTCAAACCTAGAGATATGAGTTGTTACCTATGAGTTGGTAGTGCATTGATTGCACGTAAACGAATCAGTAACTTGATGTTATAAAACATGCCTTTATGTACAATTCAACAAGTAGTAGAACAAGCATATGAGTCGAAGTTTATCTGTTCCTTCTAGAAATAGAAGCGATATCTGGGCCCCTCGATGATTTTGTGTTGACCCATGTACCGGGCCCGGTAAGAACTAAATTGATGTGTTCAGTTAAGTTCTGTGTCAAACAAATCGGAAATTGAGAAACAACTGCCAGACAATAAGCAAGACATAGTTCCATTTGTTTGTCCGGCTGATATCATAAGAACAGAGGATTATATGATCACTTATCTAAATATGGCGCTTCATAGTTCAACAGAGTTTTCAAGAGCTACGATTGCTGGTTGGTTCCTGAAGTAATATAGGTAAATACAGTTATTAGACTTATCCAAGTGGGAGTCTGTTGGATAAGGTGTCTAAGTCCATAACTTATTTGGTATATACTTGACCCGACCCGGCATGGTCCATTTGGGTTGCACTTCACCCGAACTATTTATGGATAATTTTATGGGAGTTATACACATATGTTTATTAATATATTGTAAGTTATAATATATTAATATGAAGTTATGATATTTAATTAGTCTTAGTCTTAAATTAATTATTAATTAATTTAGAGATTAAAAGGAAGACTAATTAAATTGTGGGCTATTGTTTTTATATGGTGTGGGCTAACACTTATTTGTTAATGGGCTAGGCTTATATGAAAGTCCATGGATGATCCATGGAGCTTTTAACCCATGGATCCTTGGAAAAGGAAAGGTCATGGGTTATTAAGGTTTCACCCTAACCATGCACGCTATATAAGCATGCTTATGTTGCATGAAATAGCCACTAGTGTGTGTGTTTGTGTGTGGCCGAATTTCTAAGTGTGTATACACTCTCTCAAAGTTTTCCAAGTGTTTGTGGTGATTTTTGATTTCCATTTGAGGCATTCATACTATTGGTGCTTGGCTCTCAAACTCCAAGGAATCAAACTCATCAAAAGGTATATAATCTCATCGAATACTTTTATGTTCAAAAGTACCCCCATGCCATGATAGATAGGTTATGAACCTTGGAAAATTATTATTTTGCATGTATTTAGACAAAAATAGATCCAAGGTTTATTAGGGTTGCATGCACACTTAGGAAGTGTTAGATTGCTCAAAACCCAACAGTATGAACAACTCATCGAGTCCATCCTTATCTTATGAACACGTATAGTTTGTGACTAGCCGAGTAGTATGAACAACTCGTCGAGTCTATTCTTAAGGCAAGAAGATTGCCTTGGACTCGCAGAGTCCCTCCATTACTGAGTTCGTGTCCCATCACACTGAGTCCACGTTCTACTCACTGATTCCACTCGTAATCTCTCAAAAGGGATAAATTTGGGGACTCGTGACTCGACTCGTCCAGTCCGATGAACAACTCGCCGAGTCGCTTGCATGACACAACTATATCTTTGATCTCTTATCGATTCCAAGGCATTCAATTCATAGATCTGGGTTCCTAGAGTGGTTTTTTCACGTAAAGTTTCCAACTTTACGTGCATGCATGATCAAATGAGGATTAAAAGCACTAAATAAGATAAAAGTGTAGATCTAGGGCTTGCATGAGCATTTGGCCTAATAAAGCTGGTGAATCCCAGCTTCTGGAGCTCAAACATAACTAGATCTGATGTTCTTGTATCTCTACATGCCCCCACTCACTAGTAGCTCTAGAAATGGCCCGAAAAGTGACTAGATTAAGCTTTTATGGAGATTTAATTGAAGAAACAACAAGGGTTCGAGTTTTAATACCTCTACATGCTCTGAGTTGACCCCCAAAAGTCTGGATCTTCTTCTTCTCCTTTTGATCCTCCTTCCTTCTCTTTCCTGATGGGTTTTAGCCATAAGAACTTTCCTATGTGCGCATGCAAAACCCTAATGCTTGGATCTAGGCTTTCTAATTAAACATGCTTTGAATCCAAGACTTCTAATGACTAATTAGGTTAAATAACAGCATTGAAACAGATCTAGAACCATACCTTTGAATTCCTTGTTGATCTTGTAGTCTTGGAGCTTCTAGAGTCACAAATGTCACTCCTCTAATGGCTTACAAACACCAATAGCAAGGAAGATGATTTAGGAGAGAGGAGGGGGAAGGAAATCGGCCAGGGTTCTCTTACTTTAGGTGAGATGCTGATTTGCCTTGGCTATGGGGTCTATTTATACTTGTAGACTCCTTAAGGGTTACAACCTAAACCCTAATTGGATAATCTTCTCTTAAGGCTATCCAAATCCTTTCCTTAGATAAGCAATGGACGATTTTGAAGCTATCCTAGCTTCTAGAATCCGTCCACTATATATCTATATGGATTTATAGTCTAAGGTTTAACTATCAAACAATTGACAGTTTATACCCCTTTATTTATTTAATCTCTTTAAGTCACCAAATTAATTCCAATTAATTGTATGACTTATATTAATCAAATAGCCATATATTATTATTCTCATATTATATTAATAATATTTACTCTGTCTTAATAAATCATCCTATCAAGTTGCTATGGTGAAGGCAACCCAAAAGGACCACGCACAACCGGGTCAAACCTTGGTTTGCAATCGTAGCTCTCAAAGATGCTGTCAAACTCTGATCTAATCAATCTTGTCCTTTAGATAAGGGATCGTACAGTCCTCTATTAGACATCATGCTGACAATCCTATGGAATGGTTAGTCAAGCATTTAGGTTTCTCGATCTCTGATTTATTTGACAAAGAACTTAATCGAACACATCAATTCAGTTCTGACCGGGCCCGACACATAAGTCAAATCAAATCATCGAGCGGCCGAGATATCGCTTTTACCTTCTTAGATAAAAGTTACAGATAAACTTCGACTTATATGCATTTACTTATTCATTAACCAACTATACACAACAATGCGTTTTATAACACCGAGTTACTGATGCGTTTTCGCATTATCAATGTACAATCAATTAACAAATAACAAACCATATATCTAGGTTTTAAGACTATATGATATTATCGTCTTGCAATCACCTTTTATATCGTATTCCATAAAGTGATTCCAGCAAGCGTGGGTTTGTTCCAATGCTCAAAACTAGTTCATAAGCACTCATGAACGTTGCAGCGACCCTTTGCTATGTCTAACACCATTTAGACATTCTACACACCAATTCATGACAATCTTCATTCATATCTACTTCCAATATATGAACGATTGTGGACAATTTGAACAATTCGATTATTTCTAATAAACTCAATTATTCTGGAAGTCAAAACATGCAAAGTGAAACAATAGTTAAACAATTAACATAAGATAGTAACATTACTCATAAATAAAACTCCTTTATTTAATCATCAAATGTTAATTACATTTATCTATTACACGTTTCTAATACTATCTAATCTACGCTAATATCATCCTTCAGCCCAATACTCCTAGCATGCTGCAAGTGGTTAACCCTACTTAGTCCCTTCGTAAGCGGATCTGCTGGGTTATCCTCTGATGATATCCTCTTCACTACGAGTTGTCCTTCTTCTACACGATGTCTAATTAAGTGATATTTTCTGTCGATATGTCTTGATCTACCATGATCCCTCGGTTCCTTGGTCAAGGCAACTGCTCCTTCGTTATCACAGAAAATCTCCATGGGCTCCTTTATGGCAGGTACAACTCCAAGATCACCGATGAAGTTCTTTAGCCATAATACCTCCTTCGACGCTTCGCTTGCTGCAATGTACTCTGATTCACACGTTGAATTAGCTACAGTCTCGTGCTTGGAAGTCTTCCATGTCACTGCTCCTCCATTTAGGGTAAAGACGCAGCCCGACTGCGAATGGTAGTTGTCCCTGTCGGTCTGAAAATTGGCGTCACTATACCCTTGCACCTTCAAGTCATCACTCCCTCTGAGGACTAAGAACCATTCCTTCGTCCTCCGAAGGTACTTAAGGATGTTCTTCACTGCAATCCAATGGGCTCTGCCAGGATTCCCTTGATATCTGCTAACCATGCTCAAAGCGAAGGCTACATCAGGGCGAGTACAAGTCATAGCATACATGATTGAGCCAACTGCGGAAACGTATGGTACTCGGCTCATTTATGCTATTTCAGCTTCGGTACTCGGACTTTGAGTCTTAATCAACTTGGCATTACTTTGTATTGGTAATTCTCCCTTCTTTGAGTCTTACACAAGATTCGTCTTCGCTTCGTACAAATCCAAACTCTTTGACTTTCTCATCGAAGCAAAGATTCCATCTACGAGACGCTTGCTTAAGTCCATAAATGGACTTCTCAAGCTTACACACTCTATTTGGATGCTTCGGATCCACAAACCCCTCTGACTGAGCCATGTAAACATCCTCAACCAACTTTCCGTTAAGGAAAGAGGTCTTGACATCCATTTGCCAAATCTCATAATCATGAAATGCGGCAATTGCTAGCATTACTCTAATAGATTTAATCTTCGCAAATGGTGAGAAGGTCTCATCATAGTCAACTCCAGGAGTTTGAGTAAAGCCTTTCACAACCAATCGCGCTTTATATGTGTGTACGTTTCCATCCACGTCGGTCTTCTTCTTGAAGATCCATTTGCACCCAACGGTCTTACATCCGGGCACATAATCAACCAAATTCCAAACTTGGTTATCATACATGGATTGGATCTCGCTATCCATTGGCTCTTTCCATTTTGCAGACTCCGGGCCTGCCATGGCTTCCTTATGGCTATTAGGTTCATCAAGATTTACTAGTGTACCATCACTAATATACGTGTCCCCTTCGGTAGTAATATGAAAACCATAAAACTGGGGATGAACTCTAACTCCATCGGAACGTCTAAGAGATAAGGACTCGTCAATCGGTTCAACCAGAGTTTCCTCCTCGGGTTGAGTGCCAGTGGTAGAGGTTCCTTCATCTATCGACTCTTGAATCTCTTCAAGTTCGATTTGCGTCCCACTGTCTCCTCGGCTTATGCGTTCTCACTCTCGGAAAACTGCTCTCCTCGCAACGAAGACAACATTGTCCTTCGGTCTATAGAAGAGATATACAAAGGATGTCTGCGGGTAGCCGATGAAAATACATCGCTCACTTCGAGGTTCGAGCTTGTCGTGAGTATCTCGTCTTACGAAAGCCTCGCAACCCCAAACCTTGATATGTGCCGAGGGAGCTTTCCCTGTCCACATCTCGTGAGGTGTTTTGGAAACCTTCTTAGTAGGGACACGGTTAAGGATATGGGCGGCAGTCTCTAAGGCATACCCCCAAAAAGAGATAGGTACTGAAGCACGACTCATCATAGAGCAAACCATATCCAATAAGGTTCGATTACGCCTTTCTGCCACACCATTCAACTGCGGTGTCCTAGGAGGCGTCAATTGCGAAACTATTCCACACTCCTTGAGATAATTGTGGAATTCAAGACTTAGGTACTCTCCTCCTCGATCGGATCGAAGCATCTTGATTTCCTGCCCAATTGATTCTCCACTTCATTCTTGAACTCTTTGAACTTTTCAAAGGTTTCTGACTTTTGCTTGATTAAATAGATATACCCATATCTACTATAATCATCGGTAAAAGTCACGTAGAAGCGGTTCCCATCCTTCGTGGTTGATCTAAACGGTCCACATACATCGGTATGTATTAAGTCCAATAGACCCTCACCCCTTTCACACATACTCGTGAAGGGTAACTTAGTCATCTTTCCAAGTAAACAAGACTCGCATGTGTCATCTTCCCTAAGGTCGAATGACTCCAACACTCCATCCTTTTGGAGTTGGGCTATGCGTTTCTTGTTGACATGCCTAAGACGACAATGCCACAAGGATGTTTTATCCATACTAGTGGAAGAATCTATAATCAAAACATCATTTCCTAAGTTATCAACAATCATATCAGTTTCATAAATTCCATTACATGGTATAGCTTCAAAGTAAAAGACACCATTTAGATAAGCCAAAATAGAACCATTCTCATTATTAAAAGAAAATATAAATCCTAGTCTATATAAACCATGAAATGAAATGATGTTTCTAGCCATTTCTGGCGAATAGCAACAATTGTTCAAATCTAAACACAAATTATTCCTAAGAACTAAAGAATACACTCCAATCTTGGTCACAGGCGACGATCTTCTGTTCCCCATGATTAGATTGATCCTTCCTTGCTCCACATGCCTACTTCTTTTTAGTCCCTGCACATTAGAACAAATGTGGTAACCACAACCGGTATCAACAACCCAAGAAATAGCATGATTAGAATCGTGAGATTTAATTGTGTATATACCTGCGAAAGATGGCTTGATCTTTCCTTCTTTGATTGCTTGCAGGTACTCTGGGCAGCTTCTCTTCCAATGTCCTATCTTGTGGCAGTGGTGGCACTCTGCCTCCTTCGGGTTAGGACATGGCTTAGCGGGATCAACTTTGGTCCCACTAGAAGAGGCACCATCTCGGGCTTTGACCTTGCGATAGTTCTTCGATGAAGCCTTCCTCTTCTTTCCCTTTCCTTGACCAATAGCCAAGACAGGAGCAGCAGGCGGATTGGGAGTTGGTGCAACAGACTTGTCTTTGAAGTTGCTCTCAGCAACCCTCAAGATACGTTGGAGTTTGCTTAGGGTGACCTCTTCTTTGTTCACGTGGTAGGTCATCCTGAATTGGTTGTACATCGGAGGCAAAGAGTGAAGCACCATGTCGATCACCAAATCTTCCCCAAAGTCAACATTTAACTTGCGAAGGCGGTCGACATACCTTTGCATCTTTTGCAGGTGCACGGTAAGAGATTCTCCATGACCGATTTTAGCGGAAATCATGTTAGTGAAAATCTCATAACGCTCTTGTCTCGCGTTCTGGTGGTATCTCTCCAAGAAGTCTTGGTGCATCTCGTACGGGTACATGTCCTCGTAGGAATTTTGGAATTCGGAGTTCATGGTGGCTATCATGATGCAATGTACCTTCGTTGCATCTCGCTCATGAGTGTCAAAAGCGGTGATTTCAGCCGGAGTAGTGATTTCAAGGTTGATTTTCTCGAGCTTCTCATCGAGGACATACTCCTTATCCTCATAGCGAGCAATGGTGCGAATGTATCTTATCCATTCGCTAAAGTTTGTTCCATCGAAGGTGACCTTTTGGCAAAGGCTCATCAACGCGAAAGAACTAGCAGCAGCGTTGTTTGCGTTCGACATCTACAAAAGGAAAAAGGACAAAGATAGATTAGAACAAGAATCCCTAATTATCACCCAATAAGAAAAATTAGGGATAGGATCCAACAATAACATTTACATACTAGAAAAGGGATGTCATAATCTAACATGAAAATAAATTGAAGGTAAGTGAATGGCGATTCACTAATTCTCCATCAAAAACGTAACTATTAGTCCTAAGTGTATTGAGAATTCCTAGGTTCGGATGAGATTCATTGAAACTATTCAATGGCATGATTAAATCTCGATATGCCCCTCTTTTTTGTGACTGGGATACCGAGGATCACAAAGTGGGTGTGAATTACCATGCAAATTCACATGGTGCCTTCATTGTAACGATCACCTATTCGATGTGCCGGTAAACCACACACGCTCCATCGAACTATGATAAACAATGAATCACCCTTTGCCACCTTTGTTTAGAACCAATTAGTGTGCCCGTAAACCACACACGCTCCACTAACTTCTTAGCAAGGGTGCAAAGTGTAATTTCATGGGATTGTATCAATTCACTTTTCCTAAAGTAACTAAGATTGGGAAATTTAAAAAAAATGTGTAGTTACTTTGTATTACTTATTCTACTTTTAATGAGAGGATGAGGTTGCCCTATCCTACCCGTTCGGCTAACGACCCTCCATCAATCAAGGAAGCGGTGGGTGTGAGTGCACACCCATTAAGCGCCATTTTATAGGCCGCAACCTTATACCCACCTTATAGATCGGCTTCGTGAATGAGGCCTACTAACGGTAAGACTAGTATTTAGTTATACATATATATATATATATATATATATATATATATATATATATATATATATATAATTCTAGTAATATCATATTAGTATCGGGTTGTATTTTAAACCTTTTAAAATCTAGGGTTTGAAATTTAACTTGTCTAAATTAAAACTTTTAATCACAAATATAAATTTCAAAACTTGAGGGCAAGTTTTAAACATTTAAAACATGGAGGATCAAATAACAAATAATTCCAATTAACAATTAATATCCGAATCAAGCAACAATTTAATGAAAACCAAGCTAGGCTCTGATACCACCGATGGGTTTTAGCCATAAGAACTTTCCTATGTGCGCATGCAAAACCCTAATGCTTGGATCTAGGCTTTCTAATTAAACATGCTTTGAATCCAAGACTTCTAATGACTAATTAGGTTAAATAACAACATTGAAAGAGATCTAGAACCATACCTTTGAATTCCTTGTTGATCTTGTAGTCTTGGAGCTTCTAGAGTCACAAATATCACTCCTCTAATGGCTTACAAACACCAATAGCAAGGAAGATGATTTACGAGAGAGGAGAGGGAAGGAAATCGGCCAGGGTTCTCTTACTTTAGGTGAGATGCCGATTTGCCTTGGCTATGGGGTCTATTTATACTTGTAGACTCCTTAAGGGTTTCAACCTAAACCCTAATTGGATAATCTTCTCTTAAGGCAATCCAAATCCTTTCCTTAGATAAGCAATGGACGATTTTGAAGCTATCCTAGCTTCTAGAATCCGTCCACTATATATCTATATGGATTTATAGTCTAAAGTTTAACTATCAAACAATTGACAGTTTATACCCCTTTATTTAATTAATCTCTTTAAGTCACCAAATTAATTCCAATTAATTCTATGACTTATATTAATCAAATAACCATATATTATTATTCTCATATTATATTAATAATATTTACTCTCTCTTAATAAATCATTCTATCAAGTTGCTATGGTGAAGGCAACCCAAAAGGACCATGCACAACCGGGTCAAATACTTGCCTAATATTGTTGCAGCCTTAAACACTATTCCAACACTTCCAAGACTTCAAAGAGAACAAAGTACTCAAGGATGCCTAAAGAATTGCTAGGTTTTCATATGGGACTTTTTATGGGTGAGGGAGGCCAGTCCTGGGGCACATAAGATGTTTAAGTAGGGTGCAAAGCTTTGAGATTAGGGCTTCAACCAGACAAGCGAACTCACCGAGTCCTAACATATGGACTCGTCGAGTAGCCAGCTTAAATCGCGTGCAAATCCCGACTCTACTCGACAAGTCGGGCTACAGACTCCTCGTGTACTCCATAAGAAAAGAAAATACTTAATTTAAATTACATACCAGAAATGCGGCGTTACAACTCTTCCCCACTTATCTTTGACTTCTTCCTCGAATTCTGTCATTGCTGAATCTGAAAATAACTCTGGATAATGCTCCCTCATATCCCCCTCGGTCTCCCACGTGTAATCTGAACCCTTTTGGTGCTGCCATTGCACCTTCACTAATTGAACCACCTTGTTCCTCAAGGTCTTCGTCTTCTGATCTAGGATCACAACTGGTCTCTCGATATAATTGAAGCTCCTATCAACCTGAATATCCTCCAAGGGTACAACTGCTGACTCGTCCACCAAACATTTCTTTAATTGAGAAACATGGAAAGTGTTGTGGCTTTGGCTAAGCTTTGCCCGAAGATCCAACCGATAAGCAACCCGACTTATCTGGGCTAAAACCCTAAAAGGACCAATGAACCTGGGGCCCAGCTTGCCCCTCTTCCGAAACCTGATAACACCCTTCCAGAGTGATACTTTCAGGAGGACCATATCGCCCACCTAAAACTCCAAGTCCGAACGCCTCCTGTCGGCGTAACTATTCTGCCTACTCTGCGCAGTTTGCAGTCTGCTACGAACCTGCTGAATCAATTCTGTGGTCTTGAGCACCACCTCGGTGCTCCCGATGACTCGTTGATCAACCTCTCCGCAACAAAATCAGGGTCCTACACTTCCTCCCGTAGAGCATCTCGAAAGGAGGGCGGTTAATACTAGCGTGGTAACTATTGGTATACGAAAATTCCGTTATTGGAAGATACGTATCCCAACTACCACCAAAGTCTAGAACACATGCCCGAAGAATGTCCTCGAGAGTTTGAATCGTCCTGTCGCTCTGCTCGTCCGTATGAGGGTGAAAAGCGGTGCTAAAATGAAGACGAGTCCCTATCTCGTCAAGAAACTGATTCTAGAACCTGGAAGTGAACCGGACATCTCGATATGATACTACTGATGCAGGCACTCCATTCCGTGCTACTACCTCGCGCTCATAAATATTGGCTAGCTTCTCAGCCAATATACTCTCCTGGATCGGTATGAAATGCGAGCTCTTGGTCAACCGATCCATTATGACCCAAATCGAATCAACTCCCCATGCGGTCCTGGGAAGCTTAGTGATGAAATTCATGGTGATATCCTCCGATATCCACACAGGAATGTCGAACGGTTGCATCTTTCCATGGGGTATCTGGTGCTCCGCCTTGACCTTCCTACAGGTCAGGCACCTCTCTACGTACCAGGCCACGTCCCTCTTCATGTAGGGCCACCAATAATCGGGTCGAAGATCTCTATACATCTTCGTCTCCCTTGGATGGTTGGAGAACCGAGACTTTTGGGCCTCATCCATCAAAACCTGCCGTACTCCTCCCCAATACGGCACCCAAACTCTCCCATGAAGGGTCAACAATTCTCGATTGTCATAGTCGAAAGAAGCTACTCGGCCCACAGTCCTCTCACATTTTTCCCTTTCCTCCTTCGGGCCCTCGACTTGAGCCTCTCTAATCTGCTCCAACAATGGAGTAATCACCGTCATCCTCAAACATATATCTCTAATCGGTGCCACCACCACCTTGCGGCTCAGGGCATCGGCCACAACGTTGGCCTTGCCCGGATGATAAAGGATCTCATAATCATAGTCCTTTACCACATCTAATCATCGACGCTACCTCATGTTCAAATTCGGCTGGTCCATGAGGTACCTCAGACTCTTGTGATACATGTAAATGGTACAGCGGACCCCATAGAGGTAATGTCTCCAAATCTTGAGGGCAAACACCACTACCCCCAGCTCTATATCGTGCGTCGGATAGTTAGCCTCGTGAGGCTTCAACTATCTAGAGGCATAAGCTATCACATGCCCTCGCTGCATCAACACTGCTCCCATCCCTGTGATCGAAGTATCACAATAGACTACAAAGTCATCCACTACCTCTGGCAGGGTGAGAATCGGTGCCTCGCACAATCGCTGTCTGAGGGTCTCGAATGCTGTCTGCTGCTCAAGCCCCTAGCAAAACACCACCGACTTCCTAGTCAGTCGGGTGAGTGGAACTGCTATCTTGGAGAAGTCCTAGATGAATCTCCTGTAGTACCCTGCTAAACCTAGGAAGCTTCGACTATCTGATGGAGACCTCGGGACCTCCCTCCGCATCATGGCCTCGATCTTGTTCGGATCCACTAGAATACCTTTCTGGTTGACGAGGTGACCAAGGAATTGCACCTCTCACAACCAGAACTCGAACTTGGAGAATTTCGTGAAAAGTCTCTCCCTCCTCAGTGTCTCTAGCACCTCTCTTAGGTGCTCCTCATGCTGCTCCTGAGTCATGGAGTAAACCATGATGTCGTCAATGAATATCTATCACAAACTGATCCAGCATCGGCCTGCATACGCGGTTCATGAGATCCATGAACGTTGATGGAGTGTTGGTGAGCCCAAACGGCATCACCACAAACTCATAATGACCATAACGGGTCCTAAAAGCTGTCTTCTGAACATCCTCACCCCTGACCCACATCTGATGATAACCAGAGTGTAGATCAATCTTGGAAAACCAAGATGCTCCCTGAAGCTGATCAAACAAGTCATCTATCCTCAGGAGTGGGTAACAGTTCTTCATCGTTACCTTGTGCAACTCCCGGTAATCTATGCACATACGGTGCGACCCATCCTTTTTCTTCACAAACAGGATCAGGGCTCCCCATGGTGAACTACTTGGTCTGATGAAACCCTTGTCTAGCAGCTCTTGCAACTGCGTAGACAACTCCTGCATCTTTGGAGGAGCCAACCGATACGGTGCCTTGGCTATCAGAGCCGCACAAGGAACCAGATCAATCCTGAACTCAACCTGTCTCTCCGGAGGTATCCCTGGAAAATCCTTTGGGAATACGTCCAGGTAGTCTCGCACTACCGGTACATCGTCAACTATCACCTTGCCCTTCTCCTAGGCATCCAAAACATAGGCAATGAACCCTACGCAACCCTGCTGAAAGTAGCACCTTGCTCTCGCTGCTGAGCAAAGAATCGGTCCGCGCTGTGACCTCTCGCCCTGAGTCACTAACTCTCCCCCACTGGGGTTGCGGACCCTCACTATCTGTAGCTCACAATCAATCACCGCCCCATTGGGGCTCAGCCAATCCATACCTACTATCACCTTATTCCCTCTCAGGGAATAGGAACCATGTCTACCAAAAATTTCTCATAATACAAAACATGCTTGAATCACGAAGACATCAAGCAATCTAACTACTGCATCAGATCGAGGTCCGCAACTACTGCTAACTTAACGGTCTGGCATTGTGGCCATAGACCCGTTCCTACCAGAAGGAAAACTCACCTCGTAACGCTGGCTGCTGAGATGCTAACTCTAACACTGGCTGACTGCTACTCCGAAATTGTTTCCAAAACACTAGGTGAGGTACTGATAAATGCCCTCAGGGTAAAATGACCATTTTACCACTGGTCAAAGTCAACTCCCTTGTCAAAGTCAACTTTTAGTTGACCGGACTCGCCGAGTTGCGCCGTCAACTCGCTGAGTCCCTATTATCCATTCTAGTGCTCTACCCGCTTCTTCTCGTCGAGTTTAGCAAGGACTCGACGAGTTCTTCTTCAATGCTAACATCGAGTCTAACTACGTCCGACTCGCCGAGTTGTATGAACAACTCGTCGAGTCCATCCTTATCTTATGAACACGTCTAGTCTGTGACTCGCCGAGTAGTATGAACAACTCGTCGAGTCCATCCTTATCTTATGAACACGTCTAGTCTGTGACTCGCCGAGTAGTATGAACAACTCGTCGAGTCTGTTCTTAAGGCAAGAAGATTGCCTTGGACTCACCGACTCAGGGCGTAGACTCACCGAGTCCCTCCATTACTAAGTTTGTGTCCCATCACACTGAGTCCACGCCCTACTCACTGATTCCACTCGTAATCTATCAAAAGGGATAAATTTTGGGACTCGCGACTCGGCGCGTCGAGTCCAATGAACAACTCGCCCAGTCGCTTGCATGACACAACTATATCTTTGATATTTTATCGATTCCAAGGCATTCAATTCATAGATCTGGGTTCTTAGAGTGAGTTTTACACGTAAATTTTCCAACTTTACGTGCATGCATGATCAAATGAGGATTAAAAGCCCTAAATAAGCTAAAAGTGTAGATCTAGGGCTTGCATGAGCGTTTAGCCTAATAAAGCTGGTGAATCTGAGCTTCTGGAGCTCAAACATAACTAGATCTGATGTTCTTCTATCTCTACATACCCCCACTCACTAGTAGCTCTAGAAATGGCCCAAAAAGTGACTTGATTAAGATTTTATGGAGATTAAATTGAAGTAACAGCAAGGGTTCGGGTTTTAATACCTATATATGCTCTGAATTGACCCCCAAAAGCCTACATCTTCTTCTCATCTCCTTCCAAGACTTCAAAGAGCACAAAATACTCAAGGATGCTTAAAGAATTGCTAGGGTTTCGTACGGGACTCTTTGTGGGTGAGGGAGGCCGGTCCTAGGGCATATAAGATGTTTAATATGGTGCGAACCCTTGAGATTAGGGCTTCAACCAGACAGGCGGACTCGTTGAGTCCCAGCATATGGACTCGTCGAGTAACTAGCTTAAATCGCGTGCAAATCCCGACTCTACTTGATGATTCAGACTACAGACTCATCGAGTACTCCATAAGAAAAAAAAAATACTTAATTTAAATTACATACCAAAAATGGAGCGTTACATTTTCGGTTTGACTTTTAAGTTTGACTTTTCAAGTTTGACTTTTTTAATTTGACTTTTAAGGTTGACTTTTGTTTTTTAAGTCAAAGGGTATATTTTTAAACAATGAGTTCCTGAAACATTCTGGTCAATGAAGTTTCATGCTCTCGAACTTGCATTAAAACTGTTAAAAATTTTCATGAACACATCGATTTATTAAAAAGAGAAAATGAGGAACTTAAATATTAGGGGTACCAACTTAGGAAAGGCTTGAAACCATTAAAACAACAATTAGAGGCCAAGACTAATGACTTTAAGAAATTATAGTCAAAGTATAGTGAAAAATGTCTTCATTATAGATATCTTAAAAAAGATTTTGATGTTGTGACTATCGAACTTGATGCATTAAAAGCAAAATATAAAGATGCTAAATTCAAATTTAATAAATTTGATGTGTCAAGTGAGGTAGTTGCATTGATGATTGAAAAACAATTAACATTTAAAGATAATCAAACTAAGGGGTTAAGGTATCACAATGTACCACCTCCCTTTAATGACAACTATAACCCTCCCCTTGATACCAACGAGGCAGAGACACCCGCTCAGTTTGGCCCACTCCCTGATCCAGCTCTAGCTTCATCTAAGACTGAACAATCAGGGCCAACTGAGGGTGTTGAGGTGAAGAATACTGATGTTTTTACTTTCTGTGCAGGTAAAGTAGCGGAAGATGAGAATAAGGAGAACACTATTGAACAAACCAATGTCTCCTTCAACTCAGAATATGCTGCTTCTAACTCATTTACTTCTGATCAGCCTGCTGTTGGTAAATACAGGCCTCCAAAAAAAGCAAATCAAAGTGCCTGCTGCATCTGTGCTTGTGGGAACAATAAGAAACACGACAAGCACACGCCACCAGGGGCAGGAAGAAACAACTTCCTAGTGAAGAGAAAGACATGTTTTCACTATGGAATACCTGACACATTGCCCGAAACTGTCCAAATCGCACATATGTTCCCTACTATGCATAACAGTGGCAGAACACACCAAGAGGGAGATTTCCAAAAGAAATCCCTCAAAGTCACGTTCAGACAATGGCGACTGGAATGCCACAAAGGGAAAGAGTTTAACCCACAAGGCCAAGAATCCAACTCCCAAGGCAAGAAGGGAATGTCGGCCAAGAAATGCAATCCAAGAGATGCTCCAGTGAAACAAAGACCGATTAGGTCAAAGTCATCTCGGCAGCCGACTTCAAATTCAAAATCAAGTGTCAAGGCACCCATCGTATCGAACAACAAGTGGGTTAAACCTAAATACAGATGGGTACCATAGGTGAAAACTCCTAAATCTTCTAACGACTCAAATATCTATTCATCTTCTATTTGTGATAAGCAGGACATGTCATGGGAGAGAGTACCTTGCGTAGGTGGTAACGGTCAACCCAGTTTCAAAATTGATTGGGTTCCAAAGACTAACTGATCCCGCTCTATGCTGGAGCAGCTATGGAGGCATACCCTCAGACCTTGGTTTGTTGGTAGTGGCTGTTCCACACACATGATAAGGGACATCTACTAAATGTACAACATTCAAAACTTTGTTTGAGAGTATGTGTCCTTTGCAGGAAGGGAAGAAAGGAAAGGATCACACATGGGGTTTTGCGCTTAACAAGAATTTTGGGATCTGTTTTGAGATTATGCGTGCTATTCTCAGATCTTCCTGGATGCAAAGTCAATAGGTGACTTACGGTTTGAGTTTTCTTCTCGATACTCTTGAGTTTTTCTTACATTGATCCGTTTTAAAGATAATGTTTTATTTTCATATAGTCTTCCGTTAGTTTAGTTAGTTGGGAAGTGATATGAAGTCTAGTGCCAAAGGGCAATATAAATTTCGTGTAATGTACTAAAGCCGAATTGTCTAGACTCTGTGTTCAATGTGTTGGTAGGCACAAAGGATTCAAAAGGACTAGACTTAGAGTGACAAATGAAAGGACTTGATAGTATGGACTTAGATAGTTTCAAATGGACTGACAATACGACGCTCAGGTAGATTGAGCAGTGAGATAAACATGGGAACCTGTGAGATACACTAAAAATTAATTATCTAGAACTGTGGCTCACATCTCCTTCATATATGGACTCATGTCCTTAACTTCGATATTGATAGTGCAACTGGGGGTTCTGATAAAATAGGTCTGTAGGAAATTATTCTCTTGCATTCTATCTATTAGTCATATGATGCTTCCTTTGAGTGATTGGAACATATCCGACCTGGAATGCAACATATACAACTCTGTCTCTCTGCATATCCTTCTATGCAATTCTTTCTATTTGTTAGCCATATTCTATCTCCTCTGCGTGATTGATAATCCGACCTGGTACATAGCATATGCACCATTCTACTTCTCAATCCCTCTGAATCTGGTCAGTCATATGTTTCACTCTCTGCGTGATAAAAAGATCTGACCTGGGTGTACAACATATGCATTCTAAATCTGTCTTCTCCCATAATAATTGTCTTCTAACCTAATGTAAGGATCTCTTTGGAAGTTCTTGATTATCGGGGTATATCAGGAGGTGGAAAACACGTTCTAATACATCTAAAATTGAACTATTTAATAGGTTGTCTGTAGATCTTGCTGCTTAATTTAAGTGGACAACAATACCTGTGGTCGTCATCAGCAAAATGTCCATTTAAGAATATAAATCACACTATTTTGTCACCTATAACCTATCCAATTTGTCAACATCCTTTGTGCTTAAGTGGATCACAATATCGGTGATTGACCAGATCCAGACATGTAGGCATGTACTGATAATCGATATTGGATTTGCCTGACAACTTTAATCCTAAATATTTTTGTTTTTATTAAGTTTGTTCATAGTTTTCTTTTATGCAAAAATTCAGGGGGAGAATTAAAAAAATTCAAAAATAAAAAAAAGAAGTAAAATTAAAAATTCAAAAATAATGTTATTCCTGTTTTATTTCTTGTTCAGAAAAATCAAAAAATCCAAAAATATTTTTGTTTATGTTTTATGTTTTTCATACAACTTAAAAATTCCTAAAATATTGTGTGCTAAGTTTTCTTTTACTTTTGTTTTGTCTTGAAAAGTGAATTCAGATGTTGATGAGACTCATGGAGACTGTATCCAGATTTCTGAACCAAGGATTCATCCATGATCATCAAAGAATTCTCATTCAAAGGAGCAAGAAATGAAGATTATTCTTTCAACATTCAATCCTTCAACCCCAGAAGCAAGGTGAAGATGCAATAGAAGATTATGTGATAAATTGCATTGAAGCCTCCTCAATCAATTTGCTGCTATCATGTACCTGCTAAAGTGATCCAGAAGATTCGTTCTCTCTAAAGATTCTCAAGCTGAATGTGCTATATTTCAAGGATCAATACTGATGGGTTTTGGTCATAAGACATCCTATGTGCTCATACAAACCCTAATGCTTGGATCTAGGTTTCTCTATTGTACATGCTTTGAATCCAAGACTATAAACCCTAATTCTAGCATATGGAAATCAATATTAACATATAATTAGGTTTATGATATTACCTTGATTGTTATGTAGCAATAACAATCCTAATTCCTCCTTGAATTGACTTTGGAAGGCTTAGAGTCACAAGTGTCACTCCTCTAATGGCTTACAAACACCAAGAGCAAATGGAGAAGATATGAGGAGAGAGGGGAGGTATTGAATTCGTCCTTAGGACTTCTAGGGAAGGCTTTTTACGAATTCATGAGCCTTAGGGGTCTTTATATAGGGTTGGGATTAGGGTTTCAGTCCTTATCCTTATCTAGTTACTTGCCCATCAAGCAACCATAAGATAAGCCTTGGAAATCCCTATCTCTTGGACCTTTGGACGATTTTAAGGATATCCTTATCCTTGAATTCGTCCATCCTTTAACAAGGATAACCATTGCCCTATTTTGCAACTATCACATAATTACAATTCAACCCCTCTAGTTTAATTAATTACACTTGATCACAAAATTAATTCTTAATTAATTATTGACCAATATTAATTAAACAAATATGATTTCTCCTTTAATATATTATTCTTATAGCATATTAATAAATCATAATAACCTCTCTCTTTATTTATTTCTCCAATCAAGTTGCTTTGGTGAAGGCAACCCAAAAGGACCATGCACCATCGGGTCAAGTACATACCAAAATAGTTATGGACTTAGACACTAATTTAACAAGTACAAGAAGCCTCCTCACTCAATGTGCGTTCAATGTCAAATTCTGAAGAAAATCCCAACTGCTTGAGATGAAGTCATTTATGGAAGATTCATCAAGTTCATCTGGAAGTTGTGAAGAATTCGAAGATTAAAGCTGAAGCCAAACTTCAAATGAAGATTGACAAGAAAAGTCAACTACTTTTTAAGGGGAACTTGTTGGGCCAATTAGAAAAGAAAGCTATACACCAAGGGGAAATTGTTGGGTCTAAAATATTGGTTTATACTTTACTTTTCTAGGGAAAATATATTTTTCAGTCTAGGACCATAAACATCTTGGTGTTTACAGCCGTATGTATGTTTACGGTTGTGTTTACGGCCGTAAACATGTTTACAGCCGTGAACCCATTTACGACCCATGTTCCCCAAATATATATAGGTGTTAGGTGGGTGAGGAGGGGTTGATGAACAGAAGTGAGTGTATGGCCAAGAGAGAGAAGGGAGCATATGTGTGTGTAAGTGTGTGAATATTGTGTAAGGAACTTCAATTCAAATCAAATCATACAAGATTCGTATTATTATTATTATTATTATTATTATTATTATTATTATTATTATTATTATTATTATTATTATTATTATTATTATTATTATTATTCTCGATCTTGATCTGGCATCATCCGTTTGATTGGGATTCCGCACCATCAAACAGATCTGATTGATACACAAGAAGATTGGTGTGACATCCCCAAAATCACGGCCAGAAAAGACCGGTTTGTTTATGCTTTGTTTAAAAATCAGAGTTACATTTTAAATGAAAGTGTTGCGGAATTTGTCCCAAAACAAAAATATGATAAAGATTTATCAAAAGCATTTCCATAGAAATGTATTTCATTAAAAGACTCGGGATGTCATGTTCGTACAGATCAAAAGCATAAACAGTACAATATAAGCCTTACTACAATATTTCATATCTATAGGCCTATATCCGTAATCCCTCGTCCAAAACATCACACCTATGCTCATGCGCCACTACCTGTAATACATAAAATTGAGTGGGTCAGGCTTGGGAGCCTGGTGAGCACATAGGGTTTTCAACCCACAATAAATAAGTTTATTAATTTCATCAATCAACAATAACCCGATTACCCGTTCCCGTTATCCTCACTTTACGTCCCTAAACACCTATCATAAGGGACCTAGCCTAAGGATCATCATCGGGACGGACACTACTGCTAAGGGGATTCCTCAGCAATAAATGTCCTAAAGGCAACCATGTGGGGGATGGAGTACACCGGTGAACACATCGTTCACAAACACCTACAGGTTGCGAGCCTGCTAGTGTTCCACTAGACTGTCTAGAAGAGTCCGTGGTCGTCATCCACACTCCGCTAGATGACAGAAACAACAACATCAACATCGAAGCCTCTCATCATTTTATCACACATCACCTATTACATCTACACATGTTTTACCCCAACATTTTCGTAGATATAAAATACATATACAATTTAAATCATTGAAAACATGTATAACAATGTTCATCTGGCATAGATAGCAAGTATTCAGATAATATGCACACATAGCACGTAATTTATATAAAATACTTCATATCTATGTGTAAGTTGAAAGTAACTATGCACTCACCTGGTTAGGTGGTGACTCAGCACTCGGACAGCGCTTCGATACTCTCAAAACGATATTCCTTCGATAAAACCTAGTATCGATACCACTAGGGTTTAGTTTAATGATAACCACGACAAATTAAATAGTCCGAGTATTATTAAGCGTTAATAATACTCATAATAATAGCCCAAGTACTTATTATAAGTTCCTAATAACGTTACTATATTAAAACATAAGCTACACTAAAGTTAGGGTAGGTATAGCTCACTTACAGCGGGTTTTCTCGAAAACCGGGCTTCGCTGGAGCAGCGTTCCCAAGCCGAAAGGCTCTTTTCTCGGGACTCCAGGAGCCTCGGGGCTTCCTTCGGGTGCTAGGGGGTTTACCTAGGCTTTAGGGGGCTTAAGGAGGCTTAGAGAGAGAGTGTAGAGAGAGAAAGAATGTTGGAGAGGTGTGAAGAGAAGTGAATGCCCGGCACCTCTATTTATTGGGGTGCTGACTGGTCTACTCGCCGAGTTGGTCCATGTGGTGGCCTTCTGGTGGTGCCACGTGTCCAATTCTGGTGGTGCCACGTCACCCCCTATCGCGTGTCAGCCTTTGAACTTAGAAAAATCATAACTCTCGCATACGAGCTCCGTTTTCAACGTTCTTTATATCCACGCGTAGGTAAAATCAAGATCTACAACTTTCATTTAGAATCCGTCGGCTAATTCTCGACCGATCTCAAATTTAACAGTAGGAGGCCTTTAGACTGTTAAATGACCGCGAAGAATTCGTAACTCCTTCATACGAACTCCGTTTTCGTCCATATTTTTGCCGTTGAGTTCCTATTAATGAGATCTTCAACTCTCATTTAGGTCGCATAAGCCAAAAACCGCTCGAACTAAAATTCGAGTTTCGGGCCGTGCACTACTAAGCCGAATCTTAGAAAAATCATAACTTCTTCATACGAAGTCAGATTTGGGCGTTCTTTTTATCGACGCTCTTAGTTTAACATATTCTACAACTTTTGTTTAGATTGCTAAGGCTAAATCTCGCTCTATCGTAAATTCACTATTTACGCTTCCAGGTGCCGTGCCGGTTTTGCCGTAAAACTTCGACGGGCCATAACTTCTTCGTTATAACTCGGATTTCGGCGTTCTTTATATGTACGGAAACTTTGAGACATATTCTACAACTTTATGTAGAGATATCGGGCTTATCTCGCACTTTAATTTTGACGTTTATTTTTATTATTTATTAATTATACACTTATAATTAAATAATAAACACATAAACACACATAATTCACATAATACTCAAATATTTCATCTTTATTACTTCCAAAAGAGTTACAAGAATTGACCTAGACTATTACATTGACAAAAATGCTTAGCCCTGAAACCCGGGCGTTACAATTCTCTCCCCCTTAGGATGATTCCGTCCCGGAATCATGCATCAACAAACAGATGTGGATAGCGACTCATCATGTCATCCTCTGTTTCCCAAGTGAGATTCGGCCCATTCGAATGTTTCCATCGGACTAGCACCAAGTCGACCATCTTGCGTCGTAACTTCTTAGTCTTACGGTCAACAATTGCCTCAGGCTCTTCGATCAGCCTTTTATTCTCATCCATCCTTAACTCTGAGATTGGAATTATGTCGGGAACATCTCCCATGAATTTCCTCAAATAACACACATGGAAGGTGTTATGAATACCATCGAGTTCTTCGGGCAATTCCAGCTTGTAAGCTTGGTTCCCAATCTTCTGAAGAACTTTGAACGGTCCAATAAACCTTGGACTCAACTTTCCTCGTTTCCCAAATCGTATAAGTCCCTTCCACGGTGAGACTTTAAGCAAAACGGAATCCCCAACTTCGAAGGTTATCGGTCGTCTTTTCTTGTCAGCATAGCTCTTCTGACGATCCTGAGCTGCTAACATTCTTTCCCTAATCACCTTCAACTTCTCAGCAGTCTCATGGACTATCTCGGGGCCCATAAACTGCTTCTCTCCGGCTTCAAGCCAACAAGACGGCGTACGACACTTTTGTCCATACAAGGCTTGGTAAGGTGCCATCTTGATGCTCGAGTGAAAACTATTGTTGTAGGAGAATTATACCAGAGGTAAGTGCTCGTCCCAATTCCCTTGGAATTCGAGGGTACATGCTCTCAGCATATCTTCCAGTGTCTGAATCGTTCTTTCGCTCTGGCCATCAGTTTGCGGATGGTAAGCAGTACTCAAACATAACTTTGTACCCAACTCCTCTTGTAGACTCCTCCAAAACCTTGACGTGAAACGACTATCATGATCTGATACAATCGTAAGAGGAACACCGTGAAGTCTTACAATTTCCTTCACGTAAGCATTTGCGAGCTTATCCATAGACCACTTCTCGTTGGCTGCTATGAAGTGTGCACTCTTGGTGAAACGATCCACGACTACCCAAATCATGTCGTGACCGTTCTTCGTCCTGGGCAGTTTAGTCACAAAATCCATGGTGATGTCTTCCCATTTACCCATGGGTACAGGTAAAGGTTCTAAACTCCCATACGGTTTCTGATGTTGTGCCTTAACCCTCGCACATGTTACGCACTCGGCCACATACTTCGCAACATCGAGTACATGGTCTTGTGTGCTTCTTCCATCAGAAGATCTCTTATTCCTCCCGTCTCAGGTACCCAAATTCGATCTTGGAATACCTTCAGTCCTCGACTGTTTGTACCGAACACTAACGTTCTTCCCAAACGTTCTTCCTTTTGGTCATTTTTCTCTAAAGCTTCTTCTTGAGCTTTCCTGATACTTTCGACAATCGTTGAAACGACTTCAATTCTTAACGCTCTTGGCCTTTTCCTTTCCAGATTGACTTTCCGACTGAGAGCATCAGCAACAATATTTGCTTTACCTGGGTGGTAAAGTATCTCACAGTCGTAGTCCTTGAGAAGTTCTAGCAAGCGTCGTTGCCTCATGTTCAACTCCTTCTGATTAAAGAGATATTGGAGACTCTTATGATCAGTGAAGAGCTTGCACTTCGTGCCGTAGAGGTAATGCCTCCATATCTTTAAGGAAAAAACTACCGCTGCCAACTCCAGATCATGAGTGGGGTAGTTCTTTTCGTGCTCTTTCAATTGTCGAGATGCGTATGCTATCACCTTTTCTCTTTGGGTCAGAACACAACCCAACCCGACTCCAGAAGCGTCACTATAAACCGCGAAATCTTCGACTCCATCGGGTAGAGAAAGTATCGGTGCTTCACATAACTTCTTCTTTAGCTTCTCGAATGCCTCATCGTGTTTCTCACTCCACGTATACGTAGCTCCTTTATGAGTCAAAGCCGTTAATGGAGCAGCTATCGAAGAAAAGCCTTGGATAAATCGTCGATAATATCCGGCTAATCCTAGAAAGTTTCGAATCTCCGTGGGACTCTTTGGACGTTCCCACTTCATTATAGCCTCGATCTTTGCGGGGTCAACCATTATTCCCTCCTGGTTAACAACATGACCCAAGAATTGGACTTCCCGTATCCAAAAGTCGCATTTGGAGAACTTTGCAAAAAGCTTCTCCTTCTTCAACACTTCTAATACTTCCCGTAGATGCTTGCCATGCTCCTCTTGGCTTTTCGAGTAGATGAGAATGTCGTCGATGAACACTATCACAGATTTATCGAGGAATGGTTTACAAACCCTGTTCATCAAATCCATGAATGCTGCAGGAGCATTGGTTAGTCCGAACGACATAACCAAGAACTCATAGTGTCCATATCTTGTTCTGAACACAGTCTTCTCAATATCCTGCTCTCTCACCTTCAGCTGATGATATCCTGACCTAAGATCGATCTTTGAGAAGTAGCTCGAACCTTGCAGCTGATCGAATAGGTCATCAATTCTCGGCAAAGGATACTTGTTCTTCACCGTTGCCTTATTCAGCTCTCGGTAGTCTATACACATTCTCATACTTCCGTCCTTCTTCTTCATGAATAACACCGGAGCTCCCCAGGGTGATGAACTAGGTCGAATAAAACCGTTGTCCAACAGCTCCTGAAGTTGCGTCATAAGCTCCTTCATCTCCGTCGGTGCTAATCGGTAAGGTGCTTTTTCTATTGGTGTTGTTCCTGGTAACAAGTCCATACGGAACTCCACTTGTCTATCAGGTGGTAATCCGGGAAGATCTTCGGGAAAGACTTCCGGATAATCACACACAACCGGTATATTCTGCACCTCTTTCTTTTCTTTCTTAGCATCGATTACGAATGCCAAGTACGATGCGCATCCTTTGGATAAACATTTCCTGGCTTTCATCAGGGAGATGATTCCAGAATTCACTCTGCATTTGTCCCCGTACACCATAAATGATTCTTTTCCGGGTGGGTTTACCTTTACTATCTTCTTTCGGCATTGAATCTCAGCATCGTTGGCGCTAAGCCAATCCATACCCAAAACGATGTCGAAACCGTTTAACTCTATGGGTAATAGCTCTTCGTGGAATTCGTTTCCGTTTAGGTCAATGACGATGTTCCTAATATGATTACTAACAGGTACGAATTTTCCACTAGCAACTTCTACAATCAGGGTATTATCTAGTTTTTCTACAGGCAATGCTAATTTCCCACCAAATTTATGCGACACAAAGGAGTAGTTGGCTCCGGAATCAAATAGTATATTTGCAGGCAAACCATTTACAAGAAAGGTACCTGAAGCGACATCTGCTGCCTCCTTTGCAGCCTCGAGCGTCATCTGGAAGGCTCTCGCCTTCGGCTTCGGTGGTATGTTGGGTCTTCCTGTCTCCTTCTTCTTCGGGCAATCCCTTGAAATGTGCCCCTCCTCGTTGCACTCATAACATACCTTCTTAGTGAACGTGCATTCATTGGCATAGTGCCCAGGCTTTCCACATTTGTAACAAGTGACCCCTCCTTCACACTTCCCAGAGTGCTTCTTCTTGCACTTGTCACACCACTTCGCTTCTGATCCTCCTCCTCTCGAACCAAACTTCGAGAATCTACCTTTCTTACCGGACCTTGAGGATCCGTAAAATTTCCTTTTCTCGCCAACCTCGACTTTGCTGGCAGCTCTTCCCTTAATCATATCCTCCACAGACTTGGCAGCCCAGATAGCTGCCTCCAAAGTAGGTGCCTGACGCACTGGCACCGCGTACTCCCATGGTAATCCCTTTGCGTACTTATCAATTTTCGTCAGCTCATCCGGAACAAGACTCAAGGCAAATTCCATCTTTTCTGTGAAGTTGTTCGTGTATTCATCGATTGACATGCTCCCCTTCTTTAGGGTTAGAAACTGGTTCTCTAGCTCGAGCAGGTTTTGAGCTGAGCAGTACTTTCGTTTGAATTGTACTAGAAATTCTGCCCATGTCAGTTCCAGGGGTTTGTTGGGGCTTAAAGTCTTCCCCAAAGTATTCCACCAACGTACAGCGCCTCCTCGAAACTGACGCACTGCAAACGTGGTCTGTAGCTTCCCTCTGCAACCGCATGTCATGAAAGCTAACTCCATCTCCGAGATCCAATCCATGACTCCGATTGGATCTTCCTTTCCCGTGAAAGTCAATGGCTTGCAAGTCTGAAAATCCTTGTACTTGCATCCATTTCTCTCGAATCCGTCATCTTGGTTATTTTCTTGAACTATTGGTTGGTTGACTTGACCAACAGTTCCACTGTAGTCTCCTTCCTCAGTCTGCCCTTCGTTTAACTCGGGCTGTTCGATTTGAATAGTGCCTTCCTCTCGATTTTGCTGGAGCAAACGTCTAGTTTCCTCCATTTGACGATCCAACATAGCCTGGATCATCGCTTGCACTCCGGCCATCGTGACTGGCTCAGGTGCAACTTCTTCTACAACAGGTATTTGCTGAACCACTGGGGGTTGGTTCCTATCTCCATTTGCGTTTACGTTTCCGCTACGGGTCCTTGCCATCTTGATCTACACACCGAATAAGGTGAATTTAGATCTTTATTTAGGATAGACGTTTGAATTGTCCTTGTCACTCCGAAACGTTTACATGCTAGTTCTAATATCGTAGTCGTACGTTTAGAATCCTAAACACATAAGGTTTCCAGATCCGGTCGGCAACAGACCATAGATCCGAACAATTAACAACATATTATGCACAAAGCATTTAGCACATAAAAGCATTTTAGGCACAATTCCTAAAATAAGCTAGTGCTCACACCTCACAATCATCGCTTAGCATTCTAAGTTTAAGTCTAGAAATCCTACAAATTCCTAGTTCGCTTAAACTAATGCTCTGATACCAACTGTGACATCCCCAAAATCACGGCCAGAAAAGACCGGTTTGTTTATGCTTTGTTTAAAAATCACAGTTACATTTTAAATGAAAGTGTTGCGGAATTTGTCCCAAAACAAAAATATGATAAAGATTTATCAAAAGCATTTCCATAGAAATGTATTTCATTAAAAGACTCAGGATGTCATGTTCGTACAGATCAAAAGCATAAACAATACAATATAAGACTTACTACAATATTTCATATCTATAGGCCTATATCCGTAATCCCTCGTCCAAAACATCACACCTATGCTCATGCGCCACTACCTGTAATACATAAAACTGAGTGGGTCAGGCTTGGGAGCCTGGTGAGCACATAGGGTTTTCAACCCACAATAAATAAGTTTATTAATTTCATCAATCAACAATAACCCGATTACCTGTTCCCGTTATCCTCACTTTACGTCCCTAAACACCTATCATAAGGGACCTAGCCTAAGGATCATCATCGGGACGGACACTACTGCTAAGGGGATTCCTCAGCAATAAATGTCCTAAAGGCAACCATGTGGGGGATGGAGTACACCGGTGAACACATCGTTCACAAACACCTACAGGTTGCGAGCCTGCTAGTGTTCCACTAGACTGTCTAGAAGAGTCCGTGGTCGTCATCCATACTCCGCTAGATGACAGAAACAACAACATCAACATCGAGGCCTCTCATCATTTTATCACACATCACCTATTGCATCTACCCATGTTTTACCCCAACATTTTCGTAGATATAAAATACATATACAATTTAAATCATTGAAAACATGTATAACAATGTTCATCTGGCATAGATAGCAAGTATTCAGATAATATGCACACATAGCACGTAATTTATATAAAATACTTCATATCTATGTGTAAGTTGAAAGTAACTATGCACTCACCTGGTTAGGTGGTGACTCAGCACTCGGACAGCGCTTCGATACTCTCAAAACGATATTCCTTCGATAAAACCTAGTATCGATACCACTAGGGTTTAGTTTAACGATAACCGCGACAAATTAATTAGTCCGAGTATTATTAAGCGTTAATAATACTCATAATAATAGCCCAAGTACTTATTATAAGTTCCTAATAACGTTACTATATTAAAACATAAGCTACACTAAAGTTAGGGTAGGTATAGCTCACTTACAGCGGGTTTTCTCGAAAACCGGGCTTCGCTGGAGCAGCGTTCCCAAGCCGAAAGGCTCTTTTCTCGAGACTCCAGGAGCCTCGGGGCTTCCTTCGGGTGCTAGGGGGTTTACCTAGGCTTTAGGGGGCTTAAGGAGGCTTAGAGAGAGAGTGTAGAGAGAGAAAGAATGTTGGAGAGGTGTGAAGAGAAGTGAATGCCCGGCACCTCTATTTATAGGGGTGCTGACTGGTCTACTCGCCGAGTAGGGGGGACCTACTCGCCGAGTTGGTCCATGTGGTGGCCTTCTGGTGGTGCCACGTGTCCAATTCTGGTGGTGCCACGTCACCCCCTATCGCGTGTCAGCCTTTGAACTTAGAAAAATCATAACTCTCGCATACGAGCTCCGTTTTCGACGTTCTTTATACCCACGCGTAGGTAAAATCAAGATCTACAACTTTCATTTAGACTCCGTCGGCTAATTCTTGACCGATCTCAAATTTAACAGTAGGAGGCCTTTAGACTGTTAAATAACCGCGAAGAATTCTTAACTCCTTCATACGAACTCCGTTTTCGTCCATATTTTTGCCGTTGAGTTCCTATTAATGAGATCTTCAACTCTCATTTAGGTCGCATAAGCCAAAAACCGCTCGAACTAAAATTCGAGTTTCGGGCCGTGCACTGCTAAGCCGAATCTTAGAAAAATCATAACTTCCTCATACGAAGTCAGATTTGGGCGTTCTTTTTATCGACGCTCTTAGTTTAACATATTCTACAACTTTTGTTTAGATTGCTAAGGCTAAATCTCGCTCTATCGTAAATTCACTATTTACGCTTCCAGGTGCCGTGCCGGTTTTGCCGTAAAACTTCGACGGGCCATAACTTCTTCGTTATAACTCGGATTTCGGCGTTCTTTATATGTACGGAAACTTTGAGACATATTCTACAACTTTATGTAGAGATATCGGGCTTATCTCACACTTTAATTTTGACGTTTATTTTTATTATTTATTAATTATACACTTATAATTAAATAATAAACACATAAACACACATAATTCACATAATACTCAAATATTTCATCTTTATTACTTCCAAAAGAGTTACAAGAGTTGACCTAGACTATTACATTGACAAAAATGCTTAGCCCTGAAACCCGGGCGTTACAATTGGGGACTTAAAATTTCCTTTAACTCGCCGAGTTGTTCCATGAACTTGTTGAGTCCTTCGATCTTCAAGTCCATAAGAAACCCCTAATAGGCTGAGTATTTCTTCCACTCAACAAAAGACCATTTCTAGAAGACATTTGTGGGAAAATGCGACCCGACTCGTTGAGTCACCCAAGCGACTCATCGAGTCCCTCTTTGTCCACAAGTAATCAGTAGATTATAATGGGTCTTAATCCATCAAAATCATAGATCTGACCTCTAAAGGTCCATTTGTAATGCTCTTTTCCGAATTGACTCCTAGTATGAGGTTGTAGCTTGAAGGTCAGTCATTATAAGGATTATGGTTCTTGGGAAGGTAAGATCTAGCCTCATTTGGTGCATGTGATGTATTAAAAGTGATCTGGGTGTTCGGTTCGTGTTTATGAGACTACGGGTATTTCGGTAAACTGGCAGTTCGGGCATTTGTGTAAAATGGATTATTTATTCGGAGGTCTTAACAATGGTTTGTGTTGTTAGATGTGTAGGTGTTCTCGTCACCTTTCCATGCATATAAGGTTCGTCGGAATCGGGCTTATAACGAAGAAGTTATGTCCTTCAGAAGTGTCATGGTTTTCAGGGTTAGCCAAGTACACGGGGCTTACACAAAGAATCGCGAGGTGTACTAGTGAAGAAGGTAGTACGCTCGGCATACTGACCAGGATGGTTACAAATGTTCCCTGGAGTACGCTGGGTGTACCATATGTACGTCGGGCGTACTCCAATCAAATCAAAACGCTATTTTAGGGTCTTGGACCATATTTAAGCTCCTTATCTCTTAACCTAACCCTAATATCTTTAGCCTCTACCTTTCTAAACCCTAGAAATCATCATATATCATCCATGGTGACATTTTGAGATATGAAGTCCAGTTTTGGGGTGTTTGATCCATTTTCAAGAAGATAGAGTTTGATGCAAAGATGGGAATCAAGCAGGAGCTTATGGATCTGGCTTTTAGGACTCATTCTCAGATTGATGAAGACATAAAGCTTTGAATTTGATCACTCATCTCTTAGATCTACCATTTTTGGGTTTTGGTTTCTTTTTGGTCCCAAGGATGAAGCTTTATGGTTCAAATATGATTGTTAGACTTGGGTTTTCCACCCTTGATGCCATTTGAGTCCCTAAGACAGAAAGTTGCCATCTTAAAGGTCTTAATGGGTTCATTCATGAGTTAGGGTCACTTTTATGGAAGTAGAATGTCATTTTTTCGAGTTTGGGTTTGTTTGGGGCATGCAAAGTCACCAAGTCAGTGACTTTATGGGTGTAGACATTAAGTATGGCTGTGTGTACTATCCATTTGTCCAGTACGCTAAGAGTATATAAGAGGTATGATGGGCGTACGCTCTCAGGAGGACTTGGGCCTTAGTGGACTTCGGACCTTTGGGCCCGAATGGTTTTAGACCTGGATTTGCGGTTTATTGGGTCTGAATGTATCTTGGGCCAATATTAGAATAGTTGGGACAATTGGGTCTTATGGCCCAATATAGAAATGGACTTGACATTTGTGCGCCTCGGTTTGGGCCAATCCTTGGATTAGGTTGTTGTGGGCCAATTTGGGTCAAGATTATTGACTAAGGTGAATATTGCACTTTAGTATAAGGTCCATAAGAAAGTTCTGATCCTAATTTGGAAAAATGGGCCATTGATGGTTTTATGGACATTATAGTATTGGGCTTTTGTTTTGGGTTTGGTCCTTAGTTTTGGATCATGTCGGGCTAGGGTAGAATGGTGATTTTACCCCATGCATGGATTAGGGATTATGGTATGGGACCCAATTGATAATTGGGTATATTGATTGGTAGTGACAGCTCGGGAAGCTGGTGGGGCAGCAATTAAGGAATTCTTGCGAGAAGCTTCTGCAGTGCGAGGTGAGTCTTCTCGCCATACCAATGGGTCTAAGGCACCAAGGTTGGCCCATTTATCTAGTTGTGATGATTCCCATGAATGTGCTATAGATACATTATGTTTTTATATAAAGACCATGCGGGGGTTCCCATGGAAAGTAGTTATATATGCAATATTCTAGTTGATTGTGTGGTATTTGGTATGCTAGTTGTCTTTGCGATACTTTCATGGAAGACAGGGGTTCCCGAGGCAATTGGACATAAGACCATGTGGGGGTTCCCATGGAAGCGGGCTAAGATCACATGGGGGTTCCAGTGGCACCCGAGGTAAGGCCTTGGAGGGATTCCAAGGATCCTTATATGTTGTATATTTAGCTTAGATGTTGTATGTATAGTTTGCATTATGTCTTGTTGGAAGGAAGACCTTGTGGGGGTTCCCAAGGCAGGAAGACCATGTGGGGGTTCCCATGGCAGATAACATCACGTGGGGGTTTCCGTGGTACTAAGTGTAAGATCCTGGAGAGTTTCCATGGCTACCTTATATGATTCTATGTAGGGCTTATGTTGTAGAGATAGCTTCTATAACTAATATGATATGTGGTATGCGGTAGAGTCAACTTTTATAACTAATATGGTATGTGTTATGTGGATTGTGTGTGGGGTATGCTTTGGGGGACACACTAAGCTTTATGCTTACAGTTTAGAGTTTTAGTTTCAGGTATCACTGATTTGGAAATGAAGAGTTCGGATTGATCACAATACACACACCTATGATTTATGGAATGATTGATTTTGGGATGAACTCTAATAAATGTTTTACTTAATGACGATTTGAAATGTTTGAAATAAATGGTATCAATGTTTTAGCTATATTTAAAATGAAATTTTTACCCTTGATTTTTGGGTCGTTACATGTTGGTATCAGAGCCTTGGTTTGAGGGATTCGGACATACTTTCGGATGTGTCTGAACTCAGACTGAGGATCTATAACTCTTTCAAAAGAAAAATGCTTTAATTAAAGAATTTCTAAGAAAAGAAAGGGTGTGGTTCTTGCAATCAACTGAGCTTAAGTAAGTTTCCCCAGAATACCCACATTTATTATTTGTTATGATTTGATTATGAATATGTGAATCGCATGCTAGTTAAGGCTAGGGGAGATGCGTGTATATGTTGCATGAGCTGGTAGACCTTCATGCTTGTAACGCTCCGATTCTCAGGTATTGAATTATGGTTATAAATTTTCATGATTTTGTGGTTTAATCGATGAGTTGATTGCCATGACTCGTCGAGTACCAGCGGGTTGGTCCATGTGTTTATGTGACCTACTCGCCAAGTCCAAGAATGGACTCAACGAGTAGGAGCTGGTGGATGAAACCCTAATTTCCAGGGTTTTACACCTTATTTAATGGATCATTAGCCTCCTTTGGCCTCATTGCAGTCCCTTGGGAGCTCAACAAAAACCTAATATGTGAGTGTGTGCTTCATTTGTGTGTTTTAAGCTTTGGAAGAGGATTCTTGGTGAGAAGAGCTTGGAGAACAAGTGGCTAGAAGCAAGGAATGTGTGGGAATAAGAAATATACCTCAGTTAGCATCAAGTGAAGATATCAAGTCGTTATCTTGACTTCATTTCCTTCTAGATCTCTTTGGGTGAAGTTTAGGGCTTTTCTAGCATATTAGGAAGCTTTTTTGTGAATCAGCTAAGATCTGAAGTTGCAACTTCAGATCTGAGCTCTCTTGGGTCTCTAAGCCCATAAAGCTTCCAAATTTTGCAAGTATGAGACTCTCCTTAGGAGTAAAACTCCATCACAAGCTCTGATTTATCTTTCAGAGACTTTAGAGCCTTGCATGCACATAAAGTACTTTACATGATAAACATGCCTTGGGGAGTTAGATATGCAATATGGAGCCTGATATTGGCTTAAAAAGCATCTGAGTAGATGAAGGACTGAAGGGACTCGTCGAGTTGTATGGTCAACTTGGTGAGTCAGATGAAGATTGTCATGGGCTCGGCGAGTCAACTAGGGTTTTCCCGACCTTTGGACATTCATGAACTCAGCAAGTTGTAGGGAAACCTGACGAGTTGGCCTAGGAGTTTACGGCTGCAAACATTAGGAACTCGACGAGTCACTCAAATGGCTCGGCGAGTTGATGACTGATGCAAGGCTGGCCCTTTATGGATATTATCTGGTTATGGCATGATATGTTTATTGGTTTGCATCCTGGTAGTTAGGATGGGGTTAATTTTATGCTTAGCGAACTGGTTAGGTCAGTCTTGTGGTTGTGGGATGGTATAATGTGATATGGTAGTATGATCTGTTAGATTGGTTTCCTGATACATAGGATGGTATTTTGTGTTATATGGTGTGATCTTTTTTGATCAGTTCATTGTCTATAGACTGTTATGTGATTATCTGTTATATGTGCACATGTTTGTTTGGCAGTTGAGGCTTATTTGCTTTGTGCGAAAGCCAATAGACCTGAGCATCCCAACCTGTTGGTTGTTGGCCGTAGTATTCCATCCGTAGGATGATTATACTCATAGTATGTGGGCATTTCAACCGGTTGGTTATGGGCCTGGGGGTATTCCATACCGAGGATGATTGGACCCATAGTATGTTGGCATTCCATCCAATTGGTTGACGGTCTGGGGTAATCCAACCCAATGGTTGACTAGACCCATAGTATGTTGTTTATAATTATATGTGTATTAGCATGGGTATGGGTATTTTGTGGGAAGTCACTAAGCTTTGGGCTTACAACTTAAGTTTCTTGTTTTAGGTACTTCAGTAGATCGCAGGAAGGCGAAGACATGATCGTACCGCCCCTCCTGCTGTTATGATTTTATGATTTGACACTGGGATACTCTGATATTTATTATTTTGAAAACAAACTATGTAATGTTAAATGGTTTTAAGTGTTTGAAATTTTTTAAATATGGCAATGTTTTTATGGGTGTTACAAGTTGGTATTAGAGCCTTGGTTTGAGTGAATCGGAGGAACATTCGTTTGAATCTAGTCTCAAATCGAGGAAAGATTTTCAAAATGGTTTTAAATGGTTTTCAAAATAAGTAATGGAGGGTGCAGGGTGTACGATCAGTCGGAGCCAGTAAGTAAACCCCATAATACCATATAGTTATTTTATTATGTGATATGTTAGAACAGCATGCTAGTACTAGGCTAGGGATTTTCATGAATTGCTTGATAGAATTTCCTGATTACATGATGCCTTTTAGCCTAGGGTCTTCCTTATATGAGATTGACATCATTATTATAGTTGCTTGTGTATGTATCATGACTGTACATAATTAAGATCTTATAGCTCGAGAATGTTTGTATTTGGCCTTATGTTCTGTTCTTAATGATTAGGGCTTAGGGTAGGAACTGATATTTGAAAGTCTAATCGGTCTAGCGTTATGTATGGTTAGTATACACTAGTGTTGTAGGGGTTGGTGGAAGTCTCATGGATGAGTGAGGTCGAGCGACCACCATATGCATGTATAGTGTTAGGGTGTTGTGATGATACTTGAGACAAATATGGGTATGTGTAAAAGGTAGTATGGGCCCGTCCAACTAAAATCACAGGACCTATACACTTAGCAAGGAAGTCACAACCCCTAAGATTTTGTCGGGAGTTAGTTCCCAGTTATTTATGCGGATTGTATGATATCTTCCTGTTATATTTTCTGTATGGTGGTTACGAGGCGTTTTGTGTCTGGATCCAAATCTGGATCAGGGCAGGGCGATCATGAGGCACCAACAGTGCCTGCGGTTATTGGCCAGGAGGGGCCAGTGTTGAATGAGGATCGATTCAGGGAGATCATCCGCAAGGAGGTGGTCGAGATTGTTTGGGGTCATATTCCAGAGTTGTTTGGGTCTATCAAGACCGTTATGATGGAGTAATTCGATGACAGCTACGCAAACCTTGCAGACATGGTTGCCGATGCAGCTGCATCAACTTTAATAGCAGGAGGAGGAGGAGTAGGAGCCAGTCGAGGACTGCAGTACATGGATTTCGATAACACGAAGCCCCCTACTTTTGATGGGACCCAGGACCCCATCAAGGTTATGAGGTGGGTTTCCGATGTTGAGGGATGTTTCTTTACTTTCTCATGTCCTACTGACCAAAAGGTCAGGAGTGCTCTTAACCTGCTCAGGCCCGAGGCAAAGGACTGGTGGAGATTGAAGACAGGGTCATACACTGATGATCAGAGAGTTGTTGTTACTTGGGAGTAGTTCATGGATATGTTCCGCGCCTGATACATTCCATGGGTTGAGCGAGAATGATTTGATCAGGAGTTTTTGAGTTTGAGACAAGATGGGGAGTCAGTGACAGAGATCACTCGTATGTTCACAGATAGGGCGATGATCTACCTAGAGTTTGCTTCCGATCAGGCTCAAATGACTCGTTATTTGAGCATGCTCAAGACCGACCTCCAACAACTTGTGTCTACCTAGTCATGTGATACTCTTCTGGATTAACAAGAGGCTCTGAGGCAGCATGAGTTGGAGATCGAGCTGCAGTTGAGGGAGCAGTGGCAATTCCTCGATACTGTCGCAGCCGGGCGCCGAAGCGGTCTAAGACCACTGATACCAAGATTTGGGGATAGTCAGGCCACACTTGTGGGAAGTGCGGAAATGCTCATTCAGGGACGCGCGAATCAGGAAGTTGGTGCCACCGATGTGGCAAGCAGGGCCATCTGGCCAGGGATTGCAGGCAGCAGACTCCGGATTTCGGAGTCATACTTTCTTATCATTGTGAGTAGGTGGGCCATATGAAGGCCTAATGTCCTCTTATAGCCGCCAAGCCAGCGTATGCTTCAGCGCTGGCTACATTGAGGATTGCAGATGGGAGACTAGTTAGGGCAGAGCCTCCGAAGGCTCAGTGGCGTGCCTTCCAGCGTATCGCCGAGAAGGCCAGGGCAGCACTGGATGTGGTTGCTAGTATGTTTCTATCCTTTATCTCATTTATTATATATGTTATGCTTATCTGTTGTACCCATTTTTATGTATGTTTTTAGTGAACTCCTTGCCTGCATTGGTTTTATTTGACTCAGGGCGAGTCAATATTTCGTATCTCAGACATTTAGTAGGGAGTTCAGTGTGCCAGTAGGTGAGCTAGAGTGTTCGTTGCGAGCCTCTATCGCCAATGAACATGAAGTGTCTTATTATTCGGTCTACCAAGGATGCGAGTTGGAGATCTTCGAGGTGTCCTTTCCGATAGATTTGATTCTGATTCCCATGGGGGAAGTATTCATGATTGTGGGGATAGATTGGCGTAGTCGATTTGGTGCCATGATAGATTGCGAGGGCCAACGAGTGGTAGTTCGAACCCCAAGTGGGGGAGAACTGACTGTATATTGTGAGGGCACCAGAGTGGGATCAGGGTTCTGTTCGGCTTCCGGGGCTCTACATTATATTCAACACAGATGTGCGGGTTATCTAGCATATGTGGTGGATACGCGATCCAGGGATCAAATTTAACTTTCAGAGGTTCCAGTAGTTGGGGAGTTTGCTGATGTCTTTTCAGAGGAGTTTCCAAGGATACCTCCGGAGAGGAAGGTCGAGTTTCGAATCGACCTCATGCTGGGTGCAGCCCCTATCGCCAAGGCACCATACCGGTTGGCACCACGCGAGATGTCGGAGCTATCATCGCAGCTGCAGGAATTGTTGGGCAAGAAGTTCATTCGACCTAGTAGTTCTCAATGGGGAGCATCAATTGTCTTCGTCAGGAAGAAGGAAAGTTCACACTGGATGTGAATTGATTATAGGGAATTGAACAAATTGACGGTGAAGAACTGTTATCCACTCCCGAGGATAGATGATCTCTTTGATCAGTTACAGGGTGCATCTTGGTTCTCCAAGATAGATTTGAGGTCGGGGTATCATGAGGTCCAAGTTAGAGAGGAGGAGGTACAGAAGACCTCATTTCAGACTCATTATGGTCATTTCGATTTCGTGGTGACGCCATTTGGGCTCACCAATGTGCCAACAATATTCATGGACCTGATGAATCGGTTATGTAGACCGATGCTTGATTGCTCGGTCGTAGTGTTTATTAATGATATCTTGGTATATTCCAAGACCTGAGAATAGCACGAGGAGCACCTTAGGGAGTTACTGGGAGTTCTGAGACAAGAACGGATGTATGCTATGTTCTCGAAGTGTGAGTTTTGGTTACGAGAGGCCCAGTTCCTCAGACATCTCATTAACCAGGAGGGAATATTGGTCGATCCGGACAAAATCGATGCAGTCATGCACTGGGAGGTGCTGAGATCTCCTTCAGATATGAGGAGTTTTCTGGGATTAGCAGAGAACTACTGGAGATTTATATGAGATTTCTCCAAGATTTCAGTTGTTGGATTAGTGTCTAAGCTCATAACTAATTTGGTATGTACTTGACCCGATTATGAGCATGGTCCTTTTGGGTTGCCTTCACCATAGCAATATGTAGGATGAATTAAGGAGAGAAATGTTTAATTATGATTTATTAATATATTATAAGAATAATATGTTAAAGGAGAAATCATAATGTTTAATTAATATTAGTCAGAATTAATTTTGTGGCTAAAAGACATTAATTAAACTTAGGGGACTGAAATTGTAATTATAAGATAATTGTAATTGGGCTATGGATCACCTTCGAATAATAGGTTGGACGAATTCTATGGTGAAGCCCATTAGAAATCGTCCAAGTCATGTTCCAGAAGGGGTCCATGGGCTGCTAAGGACTTAAGCAGTCAAATTAGGGTTTCCTTGTTTGATAACCCTAATTGCCTAAGTATATAAGGAACCCTTGGGCACCAAAAACGTGGCTAACACTTCCTTTAGGGTTTCCAGCCGGTTTTGGTGCCTCCCCTCTCTTCTCTCTCTCATCCAAGTTGCTTAGTGGTGTTTATGACTCCATTAGAGGTACAACACTTGTGGCACTAAGCTTTCTGAAGCCAATGAATTGATTGTTATTGCTACATAACAATCAAGGAAAGATCTAAACCCTAATTCATATGTTAATTTGATTACTAGTATGCTAGATCTAGGGTTTGTAAGTCTTGGAAGTTTATTGCATGTTCAAAGTAGAAAAACTAAATCCATGCAATTAGGGTTGCATGAACACCATATTGATGTTATGCTCAAAATCCATCAGTGGTATCATAGCCTAGGTCGTTTTTCTATTGAATAGATTCATAATTAGACCGCTAAAGATCAGAAAAATCGAAAGTTTTGCTGTCTGGAGCATGAACTCGATGAGTTCATACTGAACTCGACGAGTTTGGCATGAAATCAACGAGTTCTAGACCTAACTCGATGAGTTTGCTTGTCAGTTGCTAGGATTTTTGATTTTTTTAGCAGATTTTGCTAAGGATAGTTACCAAAACTCATTTTTGTTGCCTAAAATCGATTTTTTATGTTTGGAATGTTTATCCTTATCAAAATTAATGAGTTTTGTTAAATATGGATAATATAGGATTATTATTAGATAAATATTTGACCTAGTAAGTTTGAAAAATTTTAATTTGTACCCTTTAGGCTTTATAGTTTAAATTTGAACTTAAAAGTTTTCGTTTTTGAAATTTAAATAGTTAAACCTTAAATGTTTTGAAAGATTTCAAAATTTGTCCTCAAGTTTTGGAATTTAAAGTTTGATTAAAAGGTTAATTTTGAAATATTTAAATTCTAAACCCTAATGTTTTGAAATGTTTCAAAACTTTCCCTCAACTTTTGGAATTTAAATGTTGATTAAAAGTTTAATTTTGAAATATTAATTCAAACCCTAGTATTGTTTTGAAAAAGTTCATATCACACCCTTATGGTTTTATTAATTAATTAAAGTGTATAATTAAAAGAGATTTAATAAACCCATAAAGTTTTGGTTTACATTTAATTAAATTAAAAGTATAATTTACTAAATTAAACCACCTAGTATTTTAAAAGTGTAAAATACATCCTATACTATATATAACATTAAAAGTCTAATATTATATATATATATATATATATGAGTAAAGAGTCAGTCTTACCGTTAGTAGGCCTCATTCACAAAGCTGGTCTATAAGGGGCATTTAAGGAAATTGCCTATAAAATGGCGATTGAATGGGTATCCACTCTTACCCACCGCACTCTTGACTAGTGGATGGTCATTAGCCGAACAGGTAGGATATGACAGAAACCTTCCCTTATAAGTATAATGAAGTACAAATTAACTACATGCTTTTATAAATTCCTAAATCATAGTTACCTTAGGTAAAATACGAAATTGTATGTTAATCCATGGAATTACACTTCGTACCCTTGTCAAAAGTTAGTGGAGCGTGTGGTTAACCGACACACTAATTTGGGGATGACATTGGTAGCGAAGGGTGGCTCGATGCTTATCACAGATCAATGGAGCGTGTGTGGCTAACCAGCACATTGATTAGGTGATAGCGACATTGGATGCAAAACATGATTTGTATGGTTATTCACACCTTATTTGTGATCCTCGGCATCCCAGTCACAAATAGAAGGGCGTAATCAAGATTAAACATGCCATTGAAAAGTTCAATGAATCTCAAAAGATCTAGGAGTTTCAATTCATATAAAACTTAAATTTCTTTTTCGTTTTTCATGGTGGAAATTGGTAAATCATCATTTACCTACCTTCAAATATTCTGCAACTAGATTATGACATCCCTCTTGTAGGTTATAAAGTATTGTGTCGGATCCTAGACTTGATGTTTTATTTGGGTTTACACCAAGGATTCTAATCAACTTAACTTGAATTTTCTCCCATTTTGAAGATGTCTGAATCTAACAATGGTCTTCCCAAATCCCTTGGAACAAGTTTTCCAAACGAAGATGATATTCCACAATATGATCAAAGAACCAGAGATCATGCTTCACTTCGTCCACCTCCTCCAATTGTTCTCCCTGACCCAAAAGTTCAAAGGCTTGAAAAGTTTAAGCTCACTCAAGCCCTTTTGGCAAGTAAGCACGAAGATGGGAAACCTATGTGTGCACACGTCTTAGAGATGAAGTTACAAATTAATAGGTTAAGGATGTTGGGTGTCGATATCTCAGAGATGTTGGCTGTTGACTGGGTTCTTTAGTCACCTCCTGATTCGTATACTGATTTAGTAAGAGAGTACTATACGATGGTTCGCGACGTGACCCTCATTGATTTGACCTATTTGCTTATTGCTGCTGAATCAGCGATGATTTGGCTCAATGGTCAAGCAAACTTGATTGGTCGATCAAACTCTCATACTTCATTGGACTCTTGCAACATTGAAAGTCCAGAAAGGACTAAGTATGAGATTGTCCCATGTAATGTGCCAATGGAGTCCATTTGCTTTTATTGTCAAGAGAAGGGGCAATGGAGACAAAGTTGCCTTGTTTACCTGAGAGATCTAAGAGATGGGAGAATCAAGATGGATGGCTCTACTTTAAGTAAAATCCTTTAACTAACTCTATAAGTTCCTATTTTTAATTCTTAATACATGATGTGATAAGATTACATTTTGATGTTTTGCACGATCGAAGAAAAGAAAGGACGCGTAAGGAAGAAGCGTGTTGAATCTGATCACGTAGAAATGGATTTCGATCGCATGGATTCAATGATCAGATTTTTAAGCTTCTACTTTAGAGTTAGGGTAGATTGCTAAGAAATATGTAATACCATTGTTTTTCAATTGAATTGCATTGTAAGGACAAGTTTTTCTGCAGTAAAATAAAATTTGATTTTATCTTATTTATCCTTGCAATGGCATGTATGAAAAATTGATGTTTGAAGGTTTCTATTATTAGCAATAATGAATTTGATTCTTAATTATGTTATTTATGGAAATGTCGAGAATTTGCCAAATAGGGAGAGTTTCTTATCGACCGAGTTTCAATTGGACAAAAACTTGGAATCATACAACTTGGTTGTGTGATGAATGAGCAACTTTATAATAGGAAATTCAAGACTAATTCATTGACAAAGAGTCAAGTGAAGGACTAGGAGATCGAGTTCACAGTGTTATTCATCAATCAAGTCCACCACAAGAGTGATAAATATGTTCGTCATGATTTACTTATGTTTAGTAAATATGGTTATACTTATAAGAGTGAGTATAATTCCGAGTTGATTGAAAGAGTGTCAATCAATAGCATAACGAATATGAAGAATCTGGTAGGCAGAAAGATAAAAGTTTCTCTATTCTAAGAAGAAGGGAGAGTACTTATTATTGTGTTTTTATGATAAGTCTTAATGATTAAGAACGATGTATTAATTGATCCTCTAAGAGAGTCTTAGTGTAATTGCATGCCTAAGAAGAGGAATCAAGAATTGTAGAAATGGTTAAATCAAGAAGTCAATCATACTTCATTCCAATATCAAGTCTTAGAGTCAAGATTATGACTTGAGTGAATGGTCTTAAGTAGGTTTATAACACATCAAATGTGGAATTTGGAAAAGTTTTTCTTATTCTTGCACATTTGAAATTGGTAAGTTGTGATGTCTTGGGTAAGACAAAGACCAACCAGGACCAATTTGTGAAGCGTTTTGTCTTGATAATAACTGCACTAACTCTTGAATATTTATTTGTCAACAATTGTTTCTTGACAAAGAGAATCATATATGTCAAGAGGTCAGTGGGAGTTTTAATGATCTTGAAAAATTTTCAAGAACAAGTCCAGAATAAACCTTATCGATCATCACTAGCACACGACTTGAGGTTTACAACCTATTGTGTTGACATTATTTTGTTTCTATGCCATTCCAATTGAATTAATTATGCATGTGAGTTCTATGAGTTCTCATTTGAATGCATAAAAAGAAAGCGCCTAGATCGATGAAAAGTACATTGATATGTAAGGATAAGTTGCTAAACTACATGAAACACATGGTGGGCACTCGTGTTACCATAAGGCTAGAAATCAAGAAAGTTTAGTCCATAAGAGTTTGGATTTGTTCCAAACTTGGTTTTGGCAAATTCACATGGAAAGGAACACATACACCATAAAATCTAAGTGTCATAAGATTCCCTCCTTCATGAAAATTTACTGTGAGGAAATGCTTTCACTAAGAGAGATTTTAAGAAGATAGCAATTGTGAAAATTGTATTCTCAAATTTGATTATGGTTACGACATCCCTTTCCATAGTTCGAATTGTGAGATTTGGCAATTTGTCTAACATTTGAGACTTATTGATATAAGTTCTGGATTGTTTAGAAACACATATGAGCTATCTAGGGCAAAGGTGTATAAGTTTAAGAAGTTAGATAAAGGCTTATCGAAGCATCTGGTATTAGAAATATAAACTTCAGAAATTCAATAGGCATTGTTTTCTGGAAGTTCAGCTGTTTTCAGAATACATGTAAAAGCTAGTAGGAGCATAAGTGTTATGGTTATATGATAACAATCATCATGATGATGGGAGCATACATGTTATACTTGTATGATTATTATGGCAAGTATTGCAAGTCAGCAATATTAATTATAGAAAAACAAAGATTCAATTTGCAAAGTTGCATGGGTTGAAAAGTTGTTTTTGCTATAATTAAGGGAGAGAATAGTATACTTCGTTTCAAAGTCTAAAGCTTAGATTGAGAAATTTTAAAAAATTTAGTGAAAGGATACATAGTGTTTTCTTAAATTTCAATTATGATTACGGCATCCCTCTTCATAGTTCGAATTGTGAGAATGTGACACATAAAATATTATGGCAGAAGATTGATAAAGTATCATATCTTTATGTAAGACTTTGTGCATCGTGTCCCATACGCTTCGGGTATAGGATCGATTGAAAATGATATAATATTTGACCATTCCAAAATTTTCCAAATGTCTAGAGCGCTAAGAGGGAAAAAGGACTAGAATCGGTTTTGACTAAAATAATTAAACAACTATCAAAGTACGATCCAAAGGTCGTTGAGGATTGGTCACTTGTGAGTAGTTGGATGTAAAACCTGTTATGTTTTTCTCTGGGACTCGACGAGTTGGAGGATCAAATCATCGAGTAGGGACGTGGATGCGGACATTTTAAGTGATCGACTCGGCGAGTAGGTGCTGCATAAGTGAAACCCTAAATCTGAGGGTTTGCACCCTATATAAACAGCTTAACTCAGCCTCCCTTGTCTCTAACACTCTCTTGAAAGCTTCATATCGAACCCTAGCTGTTTGTGTGTGAGTTAAGGCCATTTTTGTGTTCTTGTGTGGATTGTAAAGCTTGGAAGGAAGAAAGGAGCTTGGAAATCGAGTTGGGGCTTGTAGATCCGGAGATCTTACTTCATTTTCAGCAGCTTCAAGGTATAATGCCCCTGTGTTGACTCATTTATGTGTTTATTCATCTTTAACTTGGGATCTCTATGGATTTCTAAGTCATTTTTCGGATTTGGAAGTGTTGAGTGAGTTTTGACTTCAGATCTGGGCCTTAAGAGGAGTCTCATGGCATAAAGGTGCCAACTTTAGGGCCATGAGAGCCCCATGCACATTGTAGGAAACTTTATATGGATTTTTGAGCTAAAAGCCCATACATGTGCATCAAGTTTGGAACTTTACGTATAAAATGGACATTAGGAGGCCAGATCTATGGTTTTGGTGTGTTAGACCTCATTTAAATCGACTGTATGGAATTGGTTAAGGTTGGATTCGGCGAGTTTTTCTTGGCACTCGACGAGTTGGTGACCATTGTGCACCAAACGGTTTCTGTGAATGGGTAAGTGTTACGATGGAAGTCCCTTGTGCGTTTAGACGCAAAAAGGGACCTGGAAGCCATGGGACTCGGCGAGTGGTATTAGCAGACTTGGCGAGTCCGTAGCAATCTCCCAATATTTGAAGATGGACTCGACCAGTTGTTTATACAACTCGACGAGTCATAGACTGGACAAGTTCTTAAGTTGGAGATGAACTCGACGAGTTCAAGAAGGAACTCGGTGAGTCGGATGAAGATGGTTCCGATGTTATGATTGAAGGAGAACCCATTGAGTTTTTGCTAGACTCGACGAGTGGAGCCGGGGGTTTGTGTGGGATTAGAGAAGCATGGACTCGACGAGTTGGTAGTCCAACTCTACGAGTCAGGTCAACTGAATGTTGACTTTGACCAATGTTGACTTTGACTGAACTTGGACTGACCTTGTTTAGGGTTGTATGTGATATGTGTTGACTTGAAGGTTGTCGTGTAGGGATTGAGGAGTCGTAGTGAGTCGACTTGTGTGACGAGGATAATTCAGACACTGCATGACATTGAGGTGAGTTACCTTCCAGTAGGGGTGGGTATAAGGCCACAATGTCGGCCCACCAAAAAGGGGTATTTAGAAGATAATGGTCTTTGTGACAATTATCTTGGTCTGGTTATGTGATGGTTGTGTGGTTTACCTAGATGGTATGCTATGTGTATTGTAGGGATTAGTTTCCCTGACAATGGTCCTTAGGACCCAAGGGTAGGTCAGTACCCGAATATGCCTGACTGTATACTTATATCTGTTGATTATACGCTAGTAGAAATAGTCCCCAGTTACCGGTTGAAAGATACCGAGGTTGATTACCGGTTGAAAGATACCGATGTTGGTTACCGGTTGAAAGATACCGATGAAGGTTACCGGTTGAAAGATACCGATGAAGGCTACCGGTTGAAAGATACCGACGATATTTTATGGTATGTGGTATGATGGGGGAACTCACTAAGCTGTGTGCTTATAGTTTCGGTATTGGTTTTAGGTACCTCTTCATCGAAGGGGAAAGAGTCGGCGGTGTAGCAGCGCATCACACACACACGCATGTTTCCGCAAGAAGTTTGTGGGACTGTACTCTGATTTACAATACCTATGATGTTATGGTTTGAAATACAACATTATGATTTTGTAATGGATGTTTTATTGACAATGTTTTGGTAAAATGTTTGTTAAATGCGTTAATTCAAAAATGAAATTTTTGGCCTTGAAAATTGGGTCGTTATAAGTTGGTATCAGAGCCTGGTTTGAGGGATTAGTACACAACCTCGGGGGTGTCTGGACTCAAACCGAGGGACTAAAAGATCTTTCAAGGAAAAATGGCTCAAGTAAGTTTTCCCCAAGATACCCATACTTGTTATGTTATGTCATATGGTTTTGATTCAGAGAAATGCATGTTAGAAAAGGACTAAGGATCTAGGAGGATGCCTTGTGTGCCTGATATATGATTCTTAGAATTGCATGCTAGTTAGGGCTAAGGATCTAGGAAGGATGTCTTATGTGCCTGTTATATGAGCTGTATGCTAGGACTGTTTAGTCGACAGTAGGATGGCCTGTGTAGGTTATGCCTGGTTTGGTTACTTGAGGTACGAATGCTGCTTGCTTTGTGCTATAGGGGTTCTGACCAGCTTCAACTAACTAAGGAGCGGATATGTAAAATTATCTGCAAACTAGTTAGGGGGAGGTGGTGGGGTATCAGTAAAAGGGACTTGGTGAAGTCGAAGAAAATCTTGAGGAAAGTACAAATAGATGTGGAAGGTAGTATGTGTCCGTACTACTGAAAGCAGAGGATCCGTACTAGAACCATGGAGGGCCTAGATGTAACCGGGAAACTTGGAAAGTATGTGTGACCTCCAGGAAGTATATGTGACCCTGACATTCGTATGGTGGTCACGCGACATGGAGCAGGAGGTTCAGGATCTGGGTCAGGATCGGGCTTGGGGGCAAGATCCGAGCATGTGGATGATAGGTTACGTGAGTTCATTGCGTCCTAGATCATGAGGGGTATCCTTGATACGATGCCAGTTATCTTCGGGTGGATCAAGGAGGGGTTCATTGAGCTGATGTAGGATCGCTTCAGGGCGTTCCAGAGTGACATGGCGATCAGCCAGTTAGGACCACGCACACTCTCCTCTAAGGAATTCATAGGGAGTGGTGCACCAGATTTGCACGGGGCGAAGGACCCCATTGCTGCCAGACGATGGATTGCGGACATTGAGTCTGCACAGCTGACCAACTTCTACCCCGAGGGGTTGAACATACTATTTGCAACAAGGTGTTTGAGGGACTGGGCTACGGACTGGTGGGAGTCGGTTGGTGACTCTCTGGGAGCCTCGGCTGTTGAGGCTATGACATGGTCAGATTTTGTGACCCGGTTCAGAGAAGAGTTTGCGCCAGTGGTAGAGCTTCAGCAGCTGGCCAGGGAATTCTTGGATATGAGACAGACTACAAAGACTGTGGCAGAGATCACCGCTAAGTTCCGGGAAAGGGCTTTGTTGGTGCCCCAGTATGCGGGTGATGAGGACATGAAGAGGACCCGCTACCATGACATGCTACGAGCTGACATCCGGGAGCATGTCCGTTTTTCAGCTTGCCCTACCCTGGATTCCATGATTGCTAGGGCTAGGGAGAGGGACATTGATCTGGAGCACATCCGGAAAAGGAAGGTAGAAGAGGGGCAGACGGTGGGGGCTTCAGGGAAGAAGCCCAAGGGATCCGATGGTAGGCCGAAAGGCCAGTCAGGGCGGGACCGCTGTGGAAAATGCGGTCGGTCACACGAGGGAGCTTGTCGCACTGGGCCGGGTTCAGGCTGCTATAAGTGTAGCAAAGTTGGGTATTTTGGAGGGGATTGTACTGCCCCTACTCCGGCGATACATATGTCAGACCCGATTTGCTTTAATTGCAATTAGAAGGGCCATAAAAAGGCCAATTGCCCTAGATTGGCAGTAGCAGTGGCGCCGGCAGTGATGCCGATTCCGACGACAGGACGGGTTGTGGATGGCTGGAAGGTCAAGGTGGAGGCTCTAGTAGTTCGGAGCCAAGGATTTCAGTTGACAGCGGAGGAGGCATGCGCGGCACCCGATGCGGTAACGACTATGATTTCTTATCCTTATGCTTTTATAGTATGTCGCTGTGATTTTGATATATCATGTGCCTTGTTTAGGATCGTTCCATGTGAAAGGAATCCCAGTTTATGTGTTGTTTGATTCGGGTGCCACCCGATCTTTTGTCTCTCTTGCGCTTAGCAAGAAGTTTCCGGAGTCTTCGGGCATGTTGGATTGCCCTCTAGAGGTTGAGATTGCGGACGACCGGCCGGTACGAGCATTGGAGGTCTATCGGGACTGTGTTTTAAGGCTGTTCGAGGAGCGTTACCTGGTAGACCTGGTTCCTATTTCGTTGAGGGGGAACAACGTGATTATAGGCATGGATTGGTTCAGCCCCAATGGGGCAGTGATAGATTGCGTGCATCAGCTGGTTCAGATCGGAACCCCAAAGGGGGGAGAGTTGGTAGTTCTAGGCGAGAGGCCACAACAAGGACCAGCGGTATGTTCAGCAACGAGAGCTAGGCGTTATCTTCAGCAGGGTTGTGCATGATATGTCTCCTATTTTATGGACACCCGGGAGGTGGTTAAGGAAACGATGGGCGATGTGCCCGTGGTGCGTGAGTTTATGAACATATTCCCCGAGGAGTTGCCTGGGATACCTCTGGAGAGGCAGGTGGAATTCAGGATCGACCTAGTCACCGGTGCGGCTCTGATAGCCAAGGCACCGTATCGGCTGGCTCTTCCTGAGATGCAGGAGTTGTCTATACAGCTGCAGAAGCTGTTAGACAAAGGATTCATTAGACCGAGTAGTTCTCCCCTGGGGATCCCCGATTTTGTTTGTGAAGAATAAGGACGGGACGCATCGGATGTGTATAGATTATCGAGAGCTGAACAAGGTAACGGTGAAGAACCGTTACCCACTCTCGAGGATTGATGACCTCTTTAACCAGGTTTATGGAGCATCTTGGTTTTACAAGATTGATATGCGTTTACGATACCATCAGATGAGGGTCAGAGAGGAGGATGTGTAGAAGACTATGTTTCGGACGTGCTATGGACACTACGAGTTTATAGTGATGCCTTTCGGGCTCACCAATGCTCCTGTCGTGTTCATGGACCTCATGAACCGTGTGTGTAGACCGATGTTAGACTGGTCTGTGATAGTGTTTATTGATGACATCTTGGTTTACTCCAAGAAGCACGAGGAGCACGAGGAGCATCTGCGGGAGGTTCTGGAGACTTTGAGGAGGGAGAACTTATATGCTAAGTTCTCCAAGTGTGAGTTCTGGTTGCGCGAGGTGCAGTTCCTTGGGCACCTCGTCAACCAGGATGGGATTTTAGTGGACCCGGCCTAAGTGGAGGCCGTGATGAGATGGGAAGTTCCGAAGTCTCCCTCTGAGATTCAAAGTTTCCAAGGATTAGCCAGCTACTATCGGAGATTCATCCAGGATTTCTCCAAGATATTCGTACCCCTGACTAGGCTTACAAGAAAAGTCGTGGTCTTTCGTTGGGGGCCTGAGCAGCAGGCCGCATTCGAGACTCTGAGACAGATATTGTGCGAGGCGTCAATCATAGCCCTGCCAGAGGGCATGGAGGATTTTGTTGTATACTGCGGTGCGTCCATCTCAGGTTTGGGTGCAGTTCTGATGCATAGAGAGCATCTCATCACCTACGCGTAGAGGCAGCTGAAGCCTCACGAGATGAATTACCCGACACATGATTTGGAGCTGGACGCTGTTGTGTTCACCCTCAAAGATTTGGCGTCATTACCTCTATGGGGTTCGCTGTACTATCTACACGGACCACAAGAGTTTGAGGTACCTTATGGATTAACCGAATCTGAACATGAGGTAGCGTTGGTGGATGGACATGGTAAAGGTCTATGATTGCGAGATCCTTTACCGCCCGGGGAAGGCCAATGTTGTGGCTAACGGGCTTAGCCGCAAGGCAGCGCTAATCAAGGATATCTGTATGAGGATGACGATGGTGACTCCGCTGTTGGAGCGGATTTGGGAGGCCCAGCAGGAGGCCATGAAGGAGGAACATCAGAAGTACGAGCGGATTGTGGGACATGTTTCCTCCTTTGATTATGACAGCCGGGGGTTGTTGACTCTGCACCGTAGGGTGTGGGTTCCATATCATGGGGTTGTGCGGCAGGTATTGATGGAGGAGGCGCTCAAATCTCGATTCTCCATTCACCCCAGGGCGACAAAGATGTATAGAGATATTTGTCTGGACTATTGGTGGCCTTGCATGAAGCGAGATGTGGCATGGTACGTAGATCAGTGATTGACCTATAGGAAGGTCAAGGCCAAGCATCAAAGAACTCATGACAAGGTGCAGCTGTTGGATATTCCGCTATGGAAATGGGAAGACATCATGATGGATTTTATCACAAAGCTTCGTAGGACTGCGTAGGGAGTGGATTTGATCTGGGTCATCATCAATCGATTAACCAAGAGCACCCATTTTATCCCGATTCAGGAGAGTATTTTGGCCGAAAAGTTGGCTGAAATTTATGTCAAGGAAGTGGTGGCGCGGAACGGGGTGCAAGTATTGGTGATTTCAGATAGCGCCGTTCGGTTTACTTCTAGGTTCTGGAAGAAGTTTCATGACGAGCTGGGAGCTCGCCTACATTTTAGCACCGCTTTTCACCCACAAACAGATGGACAGAGTGAGCGGACCATCCGCACATTGGAGGATATGTTATGGGCGTGTGTCTTAGACTTCGGAGGTAGTTTGGATACTTACCTTCCTTTGGCTGAGTTCTCATACAACAACAACTATCACGCGAGTATTGACCGTCCTCCCTTCGAGATGTTGTACGAGAGGAAGTGTAGGACCCCAATATGTTGGGGTGAGGTTGGCCAGAGGATTTTGGGGAGTACCAAAGTGGTACTTAAGACTTCAGAGAGGATCCAGCAGGTCCGGAGAAGGCTTCAGACTGCTAAGAGTTGGTAGAAAAGTTATGTCGACAAGAGTTGATCAGACTTGGAATTCCAGGTCGGGGATATGGTTCTCCTGAAGGTGTCACCTTGGAAGGGTGTCATCCGATTCAGGAAGCAGGGCAAGCTGGGCCCCAAGTATATCGGACCGTTCAGGGTAATAGCCCGGGTGGGTAAGGTTGCATATAGACTGGATCTGCCAGCCGAACTCAGTCGGATTCATAGCACTTTTCATGTATCCCAGTTACATAAATGATTGGTGGATGAATTAGAGGTGGTACCCTTGGAGGATAATCAGGTTGACGACATCCTGAATTACATCGAGAGAATGGTGACGATTCTTTATAGGAAGTCAAAGGATTTGCGGAACAAGAGGGTGGATCTGGTAAAGGTTCAATGGCAGCATTGAAAGGGCTCGGAATGGACCTGGGAGCCGGAGGGCGAGATGAGGGAGCATTACCAAGATCTTTTTCAGGATCGAGCGGTAGACTTCGAGGACGAAGTCTAAAATAAGTGGGGGAGATTTGTAACACTTGGTATGTTTTTCTCTAAGACTCGACGAGTTGGAGGATCAACTCGTCGAGTAGGGACATGGATGCATACATTTTAAGTGACCGACTCGACGAGTTGGGAGACTGACTCAGCGAGTAGGTGCCGGATAAGCGAAACCCTAAATCTGAGGGTATGCACCATATATAAACAACTTAACTCAGCCACCCTTGTCCCTAACACTCTCTTGAAGGCTTCATATCAAACCCTAGCTGTTTGTGTGTGAGTTAGGGCTATTTTGGTGTTCTTGTGTGGATTCTAAAGCTTGGAAGGAAGAAAGGAGCTTGGAAATCGAGTTGGGGCTTGTAGATCCGGAGATCTTACTTCATTTTCAGCAGATTCAAGGTATAGTGCCCCTATCTTGACTCATCTATGTGTTTATTCATCTTTAACTTGGGATCTCTATGGATTTCTAAGTCATTTTTCGGATTTGGAAGTGTTGAGTGAGTTTTGACTTCAGATCTGGGCCTTAAGAGGGGTCTCATGGCATAAAGGTGCCAACTTTAGGGCCATGAGAGCACCATGCACATTGTAGGACACTTTATATGGATTTTTGAGCTAAAAACCCCATGCATGTGCATGAAGTTTGGAACTTTATGTATAAAATGGACATTAGGAGGCCAGATCTATGGTTTTGGTGTGTTGGACCTCATTTAAATTGACTGTATGGAATTGGTCAAGGTTGGACTTGGCGAGTTGTTCTTGGCACTCGACGAGTCGGTGACCATTATGCACCAAACCCTTTCTGTGAATGGGTAAGTGTTACAAAGGAAGTCCCCTGTGAATTTAGACGCAAAAAGGGACCTGGAAGCCATGGGACTCGGCGAGTGGTATGAGCAGACTCAGCAAGTCCATAGCAATCTCCCAATCTTTGAAGATGGACTCGATGAGTTGCTCATACAACTCGGCGAGTCATAGACTAGACAAGTTCTTAAGTTGGAGATGAACTCGGCGAGTTCAAGAAGGAATTCGGCGAGTCAGATGAAGATGGTCCCGATGTTATGATTGAAGGAGAACCCATCGAGTTTTTGCTAGACTCGACGAGTGGAGTCAGGGTTTTGTGTGGGATTAGAGAAGCATGGACTCAACGAGTTGGTAGGCCAACTCGGTGAGTCAGGTCAATTGAATGTTGATTTTGACCAATGTAGACTTTGACTGAAGTTGGAATGACCCTGTTTAGGGTTGTATGTGATATGTGTTGACTTGAAGGTTGTCGTGTAGGGATCGGGGAGTTATAGGGAGTCGAATTATGCGCCGAGGATAGTTCAAATACTGCACGACATTGAGGTGAGTTACCTTCCAGTAGGGGTGGGTCTAAGGCCACACTGCCAACCCACCAAAAAGGGGTATTTAGAAGATAATGGTCTTTGTGATAATTATCTTCGTTTGGTTATGTGATGGTTATGAGGTTTACCTAGATGGTATGCTATGTATATGGTAGGGATTAGTTTCCCTGACAGTGGTCCTTAGGACCCAAGGGTAGGTCAGTACCCGGATATGCCTGACTATATGCTTATATCTGTTGATTATATGCTAGTAGTAGGGGTGAAATAGTCCCCACTTACCGGTTGAAAGATACGGATGTTGATTACCGGTTGAAAGATACCGATGATGGTTACCGCTTTAAAGATACCGATGAAGGTTACCGGTTGATAGAAACCGACGATATTGTTTGGTATGTGGTATGATGGGGGAACTCATTAAGCATAGTGCTTACAGTTTTGGTTTTGGTTTTAGACACCTCTTCGTCGAAGGGGAAAGAGTCGGCGGTGTAGCAGCGCATCACACACACACACGTGTTTCCGCAAGATGTTTGTGGGACTGTACTCTGATTTTCAATACTTATGATGTTATGGTTTGAATTACAACATTATGATTTTGTAATGGATGTTTTATTGACAATGTTTTGGTAAAATGTTTGTTAAATGCGTTAATTCAAAAATGATATTTTTGGCCTTGATAATTGGGTCGTTACATTGGAAGTATGGTATTGGGTGGACCATATCGACATTATTATGAATAGATAAGATTGTATTAAGAATGAGTTGTCATATGGCAAATATGGAAATGTTTCCATATTGGGAGTTGGATATTGAGAGTCTATGTCTAGATTAGAAAATTCTATGCAAGAAGGAAGTTCAAAGGAATGTACTTTGAATGTGAGAGTTCATGTCTATGGAATTGTCTTGTAACAATTTCCGATAGAGTACTTTGTAATTTCATTGGCCAAGTCTTGGTGACTTTTGTGCTATGATCTTGCGAAAGGATCGTTGCATAAAATGTGAGAATCTAGCATATTCTTGTTGTGCAAGAACCTTGTGTTCTAACACTAATGCTAAGGATTGGGAATTGTGAAATGAGCATCATTGGAAAAGTTTTTCAATTGATCTATTTCACAAAGGACCATAGGAAACATAGTGTGCATGCTTTGTGCATGGGACAACTGTTGTTGTAATTTGAGTAATAAGTTGATCTTCTGAAACAGTAAATGATAAATCATGAGTAATCAATATGGTGGTTAAATAGAAGTGTTTTATTTTCTCTCACAAGTTTGGGGCCATATAGGATTAAGTATTATTATTGTGTTTAAATTTTGCATGTTTCGACTTCAAGAATAACTAGGTTATTCAAACCTCCACAGTCGGTCACTCTTTGGAATTAGGTATGAAGCAAGACTGTCATGAAGAGTCTGTAGATTGTCTGAAGAGTTTAGACATAGCACAAGTTTGCTGCGGGGTTCATGAGTGCTTTGAGAAGATTAGAGTATTGGATTAAACCTAGGCTCACATGAATCACTTCATGGATTATATCGTGAGTAATTGTGAGTCGATAATATTGTATATTCTTGAAACCCATACGTGTGAGTTGTTGTTTGTTGGTCGGTTGCACATTGATGATAAGTAAACGCACCAGTACCTTGGTGTTATAAAACTTATTGTTGTGTGTGATTCGATGAGTGAGTAGAAGTGAGCATTTGAGTCAACGTTTATCCATTCCTTCTAGCCAAAGTAGGATAAAAGCGATATATGTGGGCCCCTCGATGATTTAGTGATGATACATAAGCGCTTGGCAAAGCCGGGACTAAGTTGATGTGTTCAATTGTGGTCTGTTGTCAGTCGTCATAAATCGGAAGTCGGGAAATAGTATAGAGAGAATGATTGATATTCATGTCATGTGTCTATACGATATCTTTAGAATGGAGGAATATATGATCCCTTATGTAAAGGAAACACGTATCTGATAAGATCAGAGTTGACAGCAGCTTTTGAAAGCTACGATTGTTGATCAGGTTCTGACGTTTTGCAAAATAGTTATTAGACTTATCCAAGTGGGAGACTGTTAGATTAGTGTCTAAGTCCATAACTAATTTGGTATGTACTTGACCCGATTATGAGCATGGTCCTTTTGGGTTGCCTTCACCATAGCAATATGTAGGATGAATTAAGGAGAGAAAGGTTTAATTATGATTTATTAATATATTATAAGAATAATATCTTAAAGGAGAAATCATAATGTTTAATTAATATTTCTCAAGAATTAATTAAGAATTAATTTTTTGGCTAAAAGAGATTAATTAAACTTAGGGGACTGGAATTGTAATTATAAGATAATTCCAATTGGGCTATGGATCACCTTGGAATAATAGGTTGGACAAATTCTATGAGGAAGCCCATTAGAAATCGTCCAAGGCATGTTCCAGAAGGGGTCCATGGGCTGCTTAGGGCTTAAGTAGTCAAATTAGGGTTTCCTTATTTGATAACCCTAAGTGCCTAAGTATATAAGGAACCCTTCGGCACCAAAAACTCGACTAACACTTCCTTTAGGGTTTCTAGCCGGTTTTGGTGCCTCCCCTCTCTTCTCTCTTCATCCAAGTTTCTTAGTGGTGTTTGTGACTCCATTAGAGGTGCAACACTTGAGGCACTAAGCTTTCTGAAGCAAAGGAATTGATTGTTATTGCTACATAACAATCAGGGTAAGATCTAAACCTTAATTCATATGTTAATTTAATTACTAGTATGCTAGATCTAGGGTTTGTAAGTCTTAGAAGTTTATTTCATGTTCAAAGTAGAAAAAACTAGATCCAAGCAATTAGGTTTGCATGAACACCATAGGATTGATGTTATGCTCAAAACCCATCAGCAGTACCAATCACTCGTCTGACGAGGAAGGGGGAAGATTTCCGGTGGGGCTCTAAGTAGCAGAGGGTGTTTGAGACCCTCCGTCAGCGATTGTGCGAGGCTCCAGTTTTGACACTCTCGGAGGTAGTTGAGGATTTTGTGGTGTTCTATGATGCATCCATTACAGGATTGGGGGCTATCCTCATGCAGAGAGGAAGAGTGATAGCATACGCATCATGGCAGCTGAAGCTGCATGAGGCGAGATACCCTACTCATGATTTAGAGTTGGGAGTAGTGGTGTTCGTTGTCAAGATATGGAGACATTACCTATATGGGGTCCGTCGTACCATATACACAGATCACAAGAGCTTGAGACACATGATGGATCAGCCGAAGTTGAACATGAGGCAGCGTAGGTGGTTGGATGAAGTCAACGACTACGATTGCAAGATCCTTTACCACCCCGGTAAAGTGAATGTGGTGGCGGAAGCCTTAAGCCACGAGTCAGTTGGGTCTACCACCCCATTGATATGTATGAGGATAGGGGTGGATTCTTCGCTTGTGAGTTTGATCAGAGATGCTCAGGTTGAGGGCATGCAACAAGAGAACTGGAAGCTGGAGAGGATCAGGAGTGAGAACATCTGGTTTGTGCAAGATAGTCGAGGATTATTGACCCTATGCGGTCGGGTATGGGTTCCAATTTCTGGTGGGTTCAGACAGACAGTCATAGAGGAGGCTCATAAGTCTCATTTCTCTATTCACCCGGGAGCCACCAAGATATACAGAGACCTGAGTTTGAGTTATAGGTGGCCATGTATGAAGCGAGAAATCGCTTTGTAACGACCCAATTTTCACGTCCAAAAATTTCATTTTTAAATTAATACTTTGGAGAACATCTACTCTAATAAATGAAGATTTTTTTGCCACATGTCCTCTTCTTATTCATTTAGACACATGTCATTTTGTAGAATTTTTAAAATTTTCTATTATCCACTTGTCATTTTATTGTATTTTTCATTTTATTAAATTAAAATTCCATATTTAATATGTAAGGTATTTATTAAAAAAGGTGTATATATGTAATGTATTCAATACATTAAAGCTTCATTAATTTTAATAATTCAAAATTTTTCTCATTTCCTTACAAATTCAAACTTTTTAAATTTTTAAAATTTCATATTTTTTTTAAATAAACCCATGTAATACATGGGTCTCACACCTAGTTTGTGAATAAACATCGTTTGATTCTATCATTTCATAAACATATTTCGTGTCTGAAAACCAAATCATAAAAACAACCATAATGTCAGAGTAAAAAATCCCAAAATAACTCATGGTGCGGAAAACAATGTGCGTGTATGATGTGCGGCTACCACGCCAGCTCCTTCCCCTTCGAAGAAGAGGTACCTAAAAACAAAACTGTAAACTGTAAGCATGAAGCTTAGTGAGTTCCCCCATCATACCACATACAATACAATCACATAACATACAAATACGGTCAGACATATCTGGGTGCCCGACCTACCCCTTCGGTCCTTTCGATCGGATACTATCTAGCATATTTGGGTGCTGGCGCTCCCCTTCGGTCCTTTCGACCGGATATTGCCTAGCATATCTGGGTGCTGGCCTGCCCTTCAGTCCTTTCGACCAGATACTGCATAGCATATCTGGGTGCTGGCCTCCCATTCGGTCTTTTCGACCGGACACTGCCTGGCATATCTGGGTGTTGGCCTCCCGTTCAGTCATATCGACCGGTAACCAGGGACTATTTCTATAACAACCCCAAATTCATATCCCTAAATGTAACCCTTCTCGCGACTCGTTCTGATCATCAAATCGCCGTTTCCGATTTCGTTTCCGATTCCGACATTTTATTAAGTCATTAATGTGGAATTTATTTTATGACTTAATGAGTGTCTTAATACCCTTAGAACTCATTCTAACACCTCATATTAATGATCGGAACATTTCTAGAATCAACCATATCGGGTTACGGCAAATTGGCCGGGTGCGACCAAAAGCCCCGTCTAACGACGGTAACGGGTAAAATTTTACCGTGTCCCAAACTTGGGACTCTATTTAAAGTGATCCAAGTCTTCATTTTGAAGCTTTTGCTTCATTCTACAACAATCACTCCAACCTCTCTCCTCAAACTAGATTTAAAGGTCCAAATCTCAAGTTTAAGGCTTCAAATCTTCAAGGTACCTTCCTATACTCATTGTGCATCATATTGGACCTTCAAATTCGATATTTATTCATGATTTAGAGCCTTGTATATGAGTTTACGGCCCAGGAAGGTTCTTAGGCCGTAAACCCATATTTAAAGGGTTTTTAAGCCCTTAAACCCTTCCATGACTCTAACTAGACCTAGATATGACTTTTAGAAATTTGGTAATGGACTTAGAACACTTCAAACATGAATTTTTAGGGATTTGTATGAGTTTACGGCCAAGGCATGTGCTTGGGCCGTAAACTCCTCAAACATGGGTGTAAAGTCATTTCCAATGTGTTAGAAAGCCATCCAACACCACCAAAAGCCTTAGAATAAATCATAGATCCAACCAAAAGTAGTTTAGGGCCTTAAACACAACCAAGCTTATCATTTGAGAGTTTACGGCCATAGCATGTGTCCCATGGCCGTAAACTCCTAAAAGTATGTCAAATTGTGCCCCAAATTCATTTCAAGGCTTGTAGGATTTTTTAGAATCACATGTGATTAACTTTGAGACATTAAAAGGACTTATTCAAGGGGGTATGAGAATTTACTGCCGTAAGCTCCATGCTAGGGCCGTAAACTCCCCTAAGTGTTGTTATTTGATGTTTTAAATTAATTCCAAGCCTTAGGTAAAATTGTTCTAACTCTTCCCAAGTGATATTGGCCATTTAAGCTCCATAACCCTTGCCAACATGAGTTCACGGCCGTGAACTCATGTGTGTGTAGTGTATAAGGCCGTAAACTCAAATCCCAAGTCCCCCGCATCAATTCAAGTCCGTAAATATCACCCGGGTCACTCCAAACACTCGTTTTGAAGTGTTTTCGCTCATTGGAGTGTAATATGATATCTAATTAGAGTTTGTGAATATAATTAGATATATTTGTATGCCATTTCATGATACATAGTAACCTCGCGTGTTATCAAGCCCCGATTCGACGTTTAGCATCCAAAATCGACACATTTTCGTGTCCGGTGAGTTCATACCCCTACCCTTTTTCAATGGTTTTTCATTGTTTTCAAGGGGGAATACAAGCAAAAGTACAAGAATAGCTTGTACTTAAACTCATGATTTCATTTAAATGGTTTCATATATTGTACATTTTTAAGAATTGAAAACCTTTTAACAAACTGTTTTAACTTGTAGAGTTGTTTGTTTAAACCCGATTTTCAATTCTTACTATACACTGTTATGTTGTATACTTCACATTTGATTGTTCACAATTATATTGATAGAAAGCATAAAACATTGTAACGTCTGTAATAAAACACTTAGGTTCGAGTGTAAAAGACAGACACCATCAGAAAAACATAAAACATCTGTATGCCCTTAACAATACACCTAGGCTCGAGTGTGAAAGACAAACACCATTATAACACATATATCATATGTAACGTCCTTAATAATACACCTAGGCTCGAGTGTAAAGGACAGTCATCATTAGCTAACACCTAGGCTCGAGTATAATGTCCTTAATAAAACACCTAGACTCGAGTGTAAAGGACAGGCACATTAGAACTTAGTTAGTCGTAGATACTACTTCCCTAGGCGCGAAGTGATGAGTAATCTTAAAAGATTGGAGACATGTCCTTGTAACACGTCCCGTGGCACGAGAGTGGAGGACTATCCCTGTAACCAGAATCTCCAAACGTAAGAGAGCGTGACTTGAGTGTATAGATGTATACGGGACTGACAATACCGCACGTGGCTGCTAGCTACAGCCGAACCGAAAGGTTCAAGGGTGACGAAAGTCATAAAGAGGATACTGGCCACGACTCGAGCCATATCTAGTCTGAAGTATGGTTAAGGACTCACAATCAAGATTATTAACGTTTTACACTTATTTATTATTTTTATGTACGTAATAAAACTAATGTACATATAAGGATAATCAGACTTTCAGGAGACACACAAACATTCAGGAAAACATGGGGTTTTCCTGGGGATAACATTGAACATAATCGGAATCGGTAACAGTTAGCACACACAGGATCGGTAACAGTACACACACAAATTCAGGAAAACATGGGGTTTTCCTGGGGATAACATTGAACATAATCGGAATCGGTAACAGTTAGCACACACAGGATCGGTAACAGTACACACACAAATTCAGGAAAACATGGGGTTTTCCTGGGGATAACATTGAACATAATCGGAATAGGTAACAGTTAGCACACACAGGATCGGTAACAGTACAGACACAAATTCAGGAAAACATAGCGTTTTCCTGGGGACAACAATGAACATAATCGGAACCGGTAACAGTTCGTACACACAGAATCAGTAACAGTTCACACATAGATGTAGGAAAATATAGGATTTTCTTGAGTAACAGTAGTACATAACCAGAAAAGTGTAACAAGTTAGGTAACTAAACTTTACAATTCACAAGAACAATCATGTTTTCAGTGTTCATCTGTTACAATACATTTTGGATTTGGTAACCAACTTTTAAGAAAATATGGGATTTTGTTGGATAACCACTTTTTTTTGGAAACCATAGGAACTCGTACATTTTCAGAAAAACTAACCGCTTATGAACTCACCAACTTTATGATGATTTTCAAACTGCTTGTATTCTCAGGTCCGTGTTAGACAGGTACCCGAAGATCCTTTTGTACGAAGACGGAGTTCTCAGAAGACTCGTTTCGTGTTGTTCATATATACTATGTATCACATGTATAACTTTTTCTTTTGAAACATATGTAAAACTTTTCTATATGTAATGTAATGGTTGTTTACTTTACTTACTATGTACATTGGATTTGATACTCAACGTGGAGTCAACCCCGGAAATGTTTCCGCCTTCGGTTTTTGGGGTGTGACAGATTGGTATAAGAGACCTTGTTTATAATGAGTGAAGTATACCAAACCTTACATGGTATAAAACTATAAACATTAAGGGGCCTAAGTGCTCTGAACTAAAAGTATCCTTCAAAGTATAAGTATTTTCAAAAGTATACAAGTATACCTAACCGTCGAGATTCGTAACTACAAGTAGAACAAAACATAAGTAAATGGGTGTTGTATGTTGCGCTTAAACCTAGGCAGTTATGTAGTCATGTCTAGGATCAATATAGCCTGGCCAACTATATTCATTCGAGACACGACCAACATGTGCTTGGGAGTGATTGTGGTATGCGGCATGCCTAAAACTTACCCTAATACCACAAACATCGAGCCAGTGTCGTAACGAATCATGAAATACTATGGGAGTATTTCTCGAGCCAATCCTTGGTAGAAATCCTCATTCATACATTGTTCTTTGATCATTCTCTTAGCGATAATTTTCTTGCCTAGATAACTTTTTCCTGCTTTATCGCTTATTCAACATATAACCGTCATATCTCTTGATTCAATTCAGAGGACCTATCATTCTCTCTTTTTTGATCTTATTAGATCAAGATGCCTCCAAGAAAGAGACCCAGCTCCAAGACCAACAACCCTCCGCCACCACCTCCTCCCCAAATAGACCCTGTCGTATTCCAGGCAGCTGTTACAGCCGCAGTGGCAGCTGCCATGTCTCAACGGAACTCTGGCGGTTCCGGTAGTTCAAGAGGTGGTACCCAAACCCAAAACCATGAAAGTAGTCAGGGACACTGAAAAGAGGTTTCCTATAAAGATTTCATGAACGCCAAAGCCACGTCCTTTGATGGAACTGGAGGTGTCATTTCCCTCACCCGATGGTTCGAAAAGATTGAATCCATCTTTGAAATTTGCGTCTGTTTAGATTCAGACAAGGTGAAGTTTGCCGCCTGCACCTTTATCGACAAAGCCTTGACTTGGTGGAATGGCCGAGTCAAATCCCTAACCTTACCTGTAGCCAACGCCATGGGTTGGGAAGCCATGAACGAACTTCTGCTGGCTGAGTACTGCCATCGGGGCGAAATGCAGAAATTAGAACACGAACTTTGGAACCTGAAGACGAAAGGTTCCGATATCACCGCTTACACTTCCAGGTTCGACGACTTGGCACTACTCTACCCGGAATGGTTACCCCAGAGAGTAAGAAGATAGAGAGATTCATCTGGGGACTGACCCAGCCAACGAAAGGAAACGTCATAGCTGCGAGGCCGGATACATACGACAGCGCCAAACGCTTAACACAGATCCTAATCGATCATAGTGAAGACCTTGAGGAGGCAACTACCACTCCTGAGCCGACAGCGAGGAGTGGGGAGAAAAGAAAACTTGGGAAGAAAGAGAAAAGTCAGACATCGCACGAGTCTTCAAAGAGACAGCAAACGGTGGTAGTTCACGCTGCCACTTCCCCGGCGACTGTTTCTGTTGTTGGATCCTCAACTCGGAAACCTACCAGTAGGTATACTGGAACCCTTCCTAGTTGTGACAAGTGCAACTATCATCATCTTCCTTTTGGTCCATGTATAGAAGTAGTTTGTAAAAAATGTGGCATAAAGGGTCACATGGCGAAAAACTATAAGACACCAACTCAATCAACGAGTCAAACTTCCGGAGCGGGCATTGGTCGGGCCTGCTATGGTTGTGGAGAAGTGGGGCATCTCAATCGAAACTGTCCCAAGGCTGTAACACCTGGCAACACCGGAAGAGTTATAGCGATAGGACGAGAGGAGACAGCCACCGATCCAACCGTTGCCACAGGTATATTTCCTCTTGTTAAATTTATATGCCTGTGATTCTTTTCGATTCTAGCACCGATAGAAATTCATTAACCATCCATTTGAACATCTTCTAACCCCGTCGTTTGCGAGTAACCGAAAATGTATATCTTCGAGATGGTAATCACATGAGAAAAAGAACGCTTGTGTCATATCCGTAGACTGTATTTTCAATTCGAGCGATATTCTTTTTGCATTCGACCTAGTGGCAAACTTTTTATGAGATGCTTTGATGTCACCCTTAGCATGTAATGACCGAGCCTCATTCATGCTGTCATTCCTAGTTTCGAGAAAGCCATTTCGTTCTAACCTTTCCCCGACTCGACTTTCATGATCTTCGTACATCAAAGCTTAAAAAGTTTTCCCATGTATCTCTTGTGCGAGTGATCATCGAGAAACGAGAAGTTTATGATTCTTTCCCCGATAATGCTTCCGAGGAATTACTGAGAATTCTCTCCGAATGCGTAGTCAAGTCTCGCATCGACCTAATCCATGAAATTATCTCGTAACCAAACTTCAGTGAGCACGATGTGTACAAGTAAGCATTCAGGGCTTGATACGATCACTACGAGGTAGTAGTGGCGCCCTTCGGTCAAACCATTTTCTTGATCATGCAGATAAGCAAAGCAGTCATACTTGTAAACCCTTCCAAAAGCAAAGGCAATAAAGAATTAGTCGGCATCGGGAACACCCATGGAAACCTGTCGATTCTTGGGTTCCGCCGACTATAATCGTAGACTCATGTAGAAGTTTCCCTTAGAACCATCGGACCCTTAGTTACTTTGCCATGTAAAGATGTACCCACTGGTTGGAGGTCTTACTCTGAAAAGACATAGTACGCCTTGGGAAGTGCGGAAAACTTATCTTGTGGAACCTTAGAATCTTCGAGATCCTCGTTAGGAATCGATTCCATAGCCCTCTCCAAGCTATCTTCAGGAACTCAGCAGCGAGCATCCGGTATTCCACATCGTTGTTTGTGAGAAGTGCTAACCTGATGAAAACCTTAGTCACCCTTTGATGAGGTCAAAACCAATGAAAATCCAAACCTTCGTGTATGAATCAATTGAGATTGTGGATTGAGAGGTTAACCATGTGCAACAAAGCCACATCCTGACAGTGAGGGTTCGCTGGAATGTCAAGCGGAGACCCGATTCCACTTAGGAGCTTGAAGACCCGAAGCAGTAGATTCATCCTGATATCTCTTTTCACTTCGTGATCTGTGTTCGAATCTTTGAATTTCGGGACGAAATTCCTTCTAACGGGGGGATAATGTAACAACCCGAAATTCATATCCCTAAATGTAACCCTTCTCGCGACTCGTTCAGATCATCCAATCGCCGTTTCCGATTTCGTTTCCGATTCTGACATTTAATTAAGTCACTAATGTGGAATTTATTTTATGACTTAATGAGTGTCTTAATACCCTTAGAACTCATTCTAACGCCTCATATAAATGATCGGAACATTTCTAGAATCAACCATATCGGGTTACGGCAAATTGGCTGGGTGCGACCAAAAGCCCCGTCTAACGCCGGTATCGGGTAAAATTTTACCGTGTCCCGAACTTGGACACTATTTAAAGTGATCCAAGTCTTCATTTTGAAGCTTTTGCTTCATTCTACAACTATCACTCCAACCTCTCTCCTCAAACTAGATTTAAAGGTCCAAATCTCAAGTTTAAGGCTTTAAATCTTCAAGGTACCTTCCTATACTCATTGTGCATCATATTGGACCTTCAAATTCGAGATTTATTCATGATATAGAGCCTTGTATATGAGTTTATGGCCCAAGAAGGTGCTTAGGCCGTAAACCCATATTTAAAGGGTTTTTAAGCCCTTAAACCCTTCCATGACTCAAACTAGACCTAGATATGACTTTTAGAAATTTGGTAATGGACTTAGAACACTTCAAACATTAATTTTGAGGGATTTGTATGAGTTTACGGCCAAGGCATGTGCTTGGGCCGTAAAATCCTCAAACATGGGTGTAAACTCATTTCCAATGTGTTAGAAAGCCATCCAACACCACCAAAAGCCTTAGAATAAATCATAGATCCAACCAAAAATAGTTTATGGGGCCTTAAACACAACCAAGCTTATCATTTGAGAGTTTACGGCCATAGCATGTGTCCCATGGCCGTAAACTCCTAGAAGTATGTCAAATTGTGCCCCAAATTCATTTCAAGGCTTATAGGAATTTTTAGAATCACATGTGATTAACTTTGAGACATTAAAAGCACTTATTCAAGGGGGTATGAGAGTTTACAGCCGTAAGCTCCATGCTAGGGCCGTAAACTCCCCTAAGTGTTGTTATTTGATGTTTTAAATTAATTCGAAGCCTTAGGTAAAATTGTTCCAACTCTTCCCAAGTGATATTGGCCATTTAAGCTCCATAACCCTTGCCAACATGAGTTCACGGCCGTGAACTCATGTGTGGGTAGTGTATAAGGCCGTAAACTCATTAGGAAGTTTACTCTTGGGGAGTAAACTCAAATCCCAAGTCCCTCGCTTCATTTCAAGTCCGTAGATGTCACCCGGGTCACTCCAAACACTCGTTTTGAAGTGTTTTCGCTCATTGGAGTGTAATAACATATCTAATTAGAGTTTGTGAATATAATTAGATATATTTGTATGCCATTTCATGATACATAGGAACCTCGCATGTTATCAAGCCCCGAGTCGACGTTTAGCATCCGAAATCGACACATTTTCGCGTCCGATGAGTTCATACCCCTACCCTTTTTCAATGGTTTTTCATTGTTTTCAAGGGGGAATACAAGCAAAAGTACAAGAATAGCTTGTACTTAAACTCATGATTTCATTTAAATGGTTTCATATATTGTACATTTTTAAGAATTGAAAACCTTTTAACAAACTGTTTTAACTTGTAGAGTTGTTTGTTTAAACCCGATTTTGAATTCTTACTATACATTGTTATGTTGTATACTTCACATTTGATTGTTCACAATTATATTGATAGAAAGAATAAAACATTGTAATGTCTGCAATAAAACACTTAGGTTCGAGTGTAAAAGACAGACACTATCAGAAAAACATAAAACATCTGTATGCCCTTAACAATACACCTAGGCTCGAGTGTGAAAGACAAACACCATTATAACACATATATCATATGTAACGTCCTTAATAATACACCTAGGCTCGAGTGTAAAGGACAGTCATCATTAGCTAACACCTAGGCTCGAGTATAATGTCCTTAATAAAACACCTAGACTCGAGTGTAAAGGACAGGCACATTAGAACTTAGTTAGTCGTAGATACTACTTCCCTAGGCGCGAAGTGATGAGTAATCTTAAAAGATTGGAGACATGTCCTTGTAACACGTCCCGTGGCACGAGAGTGGAGGACTATCCCTGTAACCAGAATCTCCAAACGTAAGAGAGCGTGACTTGAGTGTATAGATGTATACGGGACTGACAATACCGCACGTGGCTGCTAGCTACAGCCGAACCGAAAGGTTCAAGGGTGACGAAAGTCATAAAAAGGATATTGGCCACGACTCGAGCCATATCTAGTCTGAAGTATGGTTAAGGACTCACAATCAAGATTATTAACGTTTTACACTTATTTATTATTTTTATGTACGTAATAAAACTAATGTACATATAAGGATAATCAGACTTTCAGGAGACACACAAACATTCAGGAAAACATGGGGTTTTCCTGGGGATAACATTGAACATAATCGGAATCGGTAACAGTTAGCACACACAGGATCGGTAACAGTACACACACAAATTCAGGAAAACATGGGGTTTTCCTGGGGATAACATTAAACATAATCGGAATCGGTAACAGTTAGCACACACAGGATCGGTAACAGTACACACACAAATTCAGGAAAACATGGGGTTTTCCTGGGGATAACATTGAACATAATCGGAATAGGTAACAGTTAGCACACACAGGATCGGTAACAGTACAGACACAAATTCAGGAAAACATAGCGTTTTCCTGGGGACAACAATGAACATAATCGGAACCGCTAACAGTTCGTACACACAGAATCAGTAACAGTTCACACATACATGTAGGAAAATATAGGATTTTCCTGAGTAACAGTAGTACGTAACCAGAAAAGTGTAACAAGTTAGGTAACTAAACTTTACAATTCACAAGAACAATCATGTTTTCAGTGTTCATCTGTTACAATACATTTTGGATTTGGTAACCAACTTTTAAGAAAATATGGGATTTTCTTGTATAACCACTTTTTTTAGGAAACCAAAGGAACTCGTACATTTTCAGAAAAACTAACCGCTTATGAACTCACCAGCTTTATGCTGATTTCAAACTGCTTGTATTCTGAGGTCCGTGTTAGACAGGTACCCGAAGATCCTTTTGTACGAAGACGGAGTTCTCAGAAGACTCGTTTTGTGTTGTTCATATATACTATGTATCACATGTATAACTTTTTGTTTTGAAACAAATGTAAAACTTTTCTATATGTAATGCAATGGTTGTTTACTTTACTTACTATGTACATTGGATTTGATACTCAACGTGGAGTCAACCCCGGAAATGTTTCCGCCTTCGGTTTTCGGGGTGTGACAATTTCACCCCTACTACCACTATCACATAACATCATAACATGCTAGCACATAAACATATCAAGTAGTAGAAAACCTAGATGAATATCACAAAGACAATCATCTAACATGCAACTCCTACTGGTGGGCTGGCATTGTGGCCTTAGACCCATTACTACTAGAAGCTAACTCACCTCGAAAAGTAGCTGCTGAACGTCTGCTTGCTAGACGACAGACTGCTGCATCAGCAATCCTCTGGCTATAAATCCATAAACATAGATTAGTCACTCCTAAATACCCTTAGGTCAAAAGACTGACCTACCCCTGGTCCATGGTCAACTCCTTGGTCAAAGTCAACTTCCAGTTGACTGGACTCGCCGAGTCATGGCACAGACTCGCCGAGTCCCTCTCCTACTATCCTAACATTACCTCATCAAGTCCCTCTTCCCACTCATTGATTCACCCTTAACTCACTACTTGGGACGATTAGACCGACTCGGGATCCGACTCGCCGAGTCCGAGAACAACTTGCCGAGTTTCAGGCAATCTTCAAAGGACTCACCGAGTTGTTCATCCAACTCGCCGAGTCTAAAACCATCTTCATAGAACTCGCCAACTCCACTTTGGAACTCGCCGAGTCCCTTCAACCCTCCTCCCATACAGAACAAATCTGAGACAAGCAATGGTTCCAAACCATAGATCTAAGCTCCTGGAGTATTCTTATCACGTAAAGTTGCAAACTTTACGTGTTTGCATGGCCCTATGAGCAACAAAAGGCAATTCCAAGCTCTTTAGGAGGTCATACACTCAATAAAGACCTCAATCACTTCAACCATAGGGACTTTACACTTATAAGGTGTCCATAAGGTCCAGATCTAAAGTCCTTTCAGAACATAGAGCATAATTACATGGAGTTTGAGGTTGTAGGGCTTGAAAACCATCAATTAGAGACAAAAAGGGGATCTAATGAACTAGTGATCAAGGTAGGAACTTTTCTACCTGAATGGAAGCTTCTCAGAGTGTAGATTTCGGATCTACTTCCCCTCCTCGCACTCTTCAAGCTCATCCTTCTTCTTCTAAGCTCCAAACATCCTTCACAAAGGCAAGAATTAGTCACAAGAACAAGGGGGGCTAGGGTTTTGCTCAACAGATCTCTGGAAGTGTTAAGGACAAGGGAGGCCGAGTTAGAGTGTTTAAATAGGGTGCAAACCCCTGGATTAGGGTTTTTGTCCAGATAGCGGCTACTTGCCGAATCCGGGACCCGACTCGCCGTGTCCGCAACTTAAACTCCGCATCTCACCCCGCCTCTACTCGGCGAGTCAGTCCTTCGACTCGCCGAGTCCAAGGCCAAAATTGCAAATTAAATAGAGGACTAAATACAAGAATACATACCTAGAATTAGGTGCTACAAATCTCCCCCACTTATTTTAGACTTCGTCCTCGATGTCTGCTGCTCGCTCCTGAAATAGCTCGAGGTAATGCTCCATCATCTCGTCCACCGCCTCCCACGTCCACTCCGACCCCTTCCGGTGCTGCCATTGCAACTTCACGAGTTCCACTCTTTTTTTCCTTAGATCCTTCGAATTCCGGTCAAGGATCGCTACAGGCCGCTCGATGTAATTCAGGCTGACATCAACCTGAGTGTCCTCCAAGGGTATCACCGCTGAGTCGTCCACCAGGCACTTCCGCAGCTGGGAGACGTGGAAAGTGTTGTGGATCTGACTGAGTTAGGCTGGAAGATCCAGTCGGTACGTCACCTTGCTGATGGGTTTTGAGCATTCTAACACTTCCCAAGTGTACATGCAACCCTAATAACCTTGGATCTATGTTTGTCTAATTATCATGCAAAGTTGAATTCCAAGGTTATATTCCTATCTAGCATACATGGGGAACAATTTTAACTTGAATCATAGATAGAATAACTTACCTTGTTGTTGATTGTGTTCCTTGAAACCTTGTGAGCCTAGCACCCCAAGTGTGATGCCTCAAATGCTTCACACAACACCAAATGCTCTTGGAAAGACTCTTGAGATAACACACACTTCTCAAAATCGGCCAAGCCCTCTAGTTTCTTAGTGTTCAACTTGTGTAGCAAATTTTGTGGAGAATGGGACTCTTATATAGTGTTGGCACATCTAGGGTTACACCATGTAAACCCTAATGTGTCATGACTCTTCATTTCCATGACCCATGGGTTTGTAACTCCCATGGAGCATCCTATGGGTAGAACCCAACTTGATAATCCATGGAGCCTTTTAGCCCACTATACAAGATATGGATGATTTACATAACCAACCCATATATTTAATTAGTTATCCTTTGATCACTTAATTAATTCCAAATTAATTCTTTGATCAACTAATTAAATAATATTATTAATATATTAGAACTTATAATATATTAATAATCTCCAAGTGTTATTTCTCTCATTTAGTCTATCCAATTGCATGGTGCCATGCAACCCAAACGGACCATGCCGGGTCGGGTCAAGTACAAGCCCGAAATAGTTATGGACTTAGACACCTTATCCAACAGTCTCCCACTTGGATAAGTCTAATAACTATATCTCTAGTACTTCAGGAACGGACCGGCAATCGTAGCTCTTTCAAGGTCTCTCGGAACTGAGAAGATGATGATACGCCATTTAAGATAAGTGATCATATAATCCTCTGTTCTAGATATCAGTCGGACAAATACATGGAACATGTCTTGCTTATTGTCCAGCATTTGTTTCCCGATTTCCGATTTGTTTGACATAGAACTTAATTGAACACATCAACTTAGTTCTGACCGGGCCCGGTACATGGGTCAAAACAAAATCATCGAGGGGCCCAGATATCAGCTTCTAATCCAAGAAGGAACAGATAAACTTCGACTCATATGTTTGTTCTACCACTTATTGAATTACACACAAAAGTACGTTTTATAACATCGAGTTACCAATGCGGTTTCGTACAGTCAATGCATAACCAACTTGTAAGTAACAAATCATATCTCTAGGTTTGAAGACTTATATGATATTACCGTCTCATGATCACTCGAGATAAAATTCCATGAAGTGATTCCAGTGAGCGTGGGTTGTGTCCAATGCTCAGAACTTATGAGCACTCATGATTGTTGTAGCCTTGTCCAAGACCTCTACAACCAAACATGACAGTCTTGATTCATATCTACTTCCAACATATGACCGACTGTGGAGGTTTGAATAATATGTTATACCAAACAAAATTATTCTGGAAGTCAAAACATGCAAAAGAAATATAGTAAACGATTGACAAGAGATAGCAACACTTTACTCATAAATAAAACACCTTTTATTCATCATCAAATGTCAATTACACTTTACAAATTTCCGGGTTATCTAACTACTAAAACTTATATCATCCTTCAGCCCTATGCTCCGAGCATGCTGAAGATGCTTAACCCTACTCAGTCCCTTCGTGAGGGGATCTGCTGGGTTCTCATCCGATGATACCCTCTTTGCCACGAGGAGTCCTTCTTCGATCCGATGTCTGATGAAATGGTATTTTCTGTCGATGTGTCTGGATCTCCCGTGATCCCTTGGTTCCTTGGCTAAGGCAACAGCACTTTCACTATCACAGAAAATCTCCATTGGCTCTTTAATAGCTGGTACAACTTCAAGGTCTCCAATGAAGTTCTTCAGCCATATCGCCTCCTTTGCAGCTTCACTAGCTGCAATATACTCTGACTCACAAGTAGAATCTGCCACTGTCTCTTGCTTGGAACTCTTCCAAGAAATTGCTCCTCCGTTTAGGGTAAAGACCCAGCCCGACTGAGAGCGGAAATTATCCCTATCAGTCTGGAAGCTAGCATCACTATACCCAACAACTCTCAAGTCATCACTCCCACCGAGGGTAAGGACCCAGTCCTTAGTCCTTCGTAGGTACTTGAGGATATTCTTTACCGCAGTCCAGTGCCTTGCCAGGGTTCGCCTGATACCTGCTAACCATGCTCAAGGCAAAAGCTACATCGGGTCGAGTACACGTCATAGCATATATGATCGATCCTACAGCCGAAGCGTAAGGTGTTCGACTCATTTATGCTATCTCAGCCTCAGTGCTAGGGCTTTGTGTCTTACTCAATCTGGTGTTACTCTGGATGGGTAACTCTCCTTTCTTGGAATCCTGCATGCTGAATCTCTTCAGCACCTTATCCAAGTAGGTACTCTGACTAAGTCCAATTAGTCTTTTACTCCGATCTCTCAAGATTCTTATCCCTAGAATATAGGCAGCTTCACCAAGGTCCTTCATAGCGAAACACTTCCCAAGCCAGGACTGTACTTCCTGTAGGGTTGGAATGTCGTTTCCTATGAGTAGTATGTCATCCACATACAATACCAAAAAGCTAACTATACTCCCACTAGCCTTGACATACACACAAGATTCATCTTCACTCCTAGAAAAGCCAAATTCCTTGACCTTTTCATCAAAGCAAAGATTCCATCTGCGAGGTGCTTGCTTCAATCCATAAATGGATTTCTCAAGCTTACACACTCTATTAGGGTACTCGTTGCTGACAAAACCCTCTGGCTGACTCATGTAAACATCTTCAGCCAACTTTCCATTAAGGAAAGCAGTTTTGACATCCATCTGCCATATTTCATAGTCATGAAATGCAGCTATGGCTAACAGAACCCGAATAAACTTAATCTTGGCCACCGGAGAAAAGGTCTCATCATAATCCACTCCAGGAATTTGAGAGAAGCCCTTTGCAACCAGTCTAGCCTTATAAGTGTGTACTTTACCATCCATGTCGGTCTTCTTCTTGAAGACCCATTTGCACCCTACTGTCTTACGACCTGGTACATTTTCAACCAAGTTCCAAACTTGATTGTCATACATGGATTGTATCTCGCTATCCATAGCCTCTTTCCATTTAGCAGACTCGGGGCCTGCCATGGCTTCCTCGTAGCTGTTAGGGTCATCTTGACTTACTAGTGTCTCATCACTAATAAGTGTCTCACCTTCTGCAGTAATATGGAATCCATAGTAATGCTCAGGTGCACTCCTAACTCTCGTGGAACGTCTCAGAGGTACAGATTTGTCAATTGACTCAACAGGAGTTTCCTCCTCAAGTTGAGGGCTAGAGTTTGAAGTTCCCTCACCGCTTGATTCTTGAATTTCTTCAAGATCAATTAGCCTCCCACTGTCTCCTTGGCTTATAAACTCTCTTTCTCGAAAGACTCCTCTTCTTGCTACAAAGACCACATTGTCACTAGGTCTGTAGAAGAGGTAACCAAAGGATCGCTATGGGTAACCGATGAAAATACACCTCTCGCTTCGAGGTTCGAGCTTATCATGAGTCTCGCGTCTCATGAAAGCCTCGCAACCCTAAATCTTGATGTGGTCTAGTTTAGGTACTTTACCAGTCCACATCTCGTGAGGAGTTTTGGCAACTTTCTTTGTAGGGACTAGATTAAGAATATGGGCGGCAGTCTCTAAGGCATACCCCCAGAATGAGATTGGTAGCGTAGCTTGACTCATCATGGAACGAACCATATCTAACAAGGTTCGATTACGCCTCTCAGCCACACCATTCAACTGTGGTGTCCTGGGAGGTGTCAATTGTGAGACTATCCCACATTCCCTTAGATAGTCCAGGAACTCTGAACTAAGATACTCACCACCACGATCGGATCGAAGCATCTTAATGTTCCTGCCCAATTGATTCTCGACTTCTTGTTTAAATTCCTTAAACCTCTCGAAAGTCTCTGACTTATGTTTGATCAAGTAGACATATCCATATCTACTATAATCATCAGTAAAAGTCAAATAATAACGATTAGCATCCCTTGTGGCATGTTTGAATGGTCCACACACATCCGTGTGTATAAGGTCCAACAAACCTTCACCCCTCTCACACGAACCTGTGAAGGGTGACTTTGTCATTTTTCCAAGTAAGCATGATTCGCAACTATCATCTGACTTTAGGTCAAACGACTCCAAGACTCCATCCTTTTGGAGTTGGCCTATGCGTTTCTTGCTTATATGTCCAAGACGACAATTCCATAATGATGCTTTATCCAAGTTATTATTAGTAGAATCAATACACAAAACATTATTTCCTAAGTTATCAACAACAGATACAGCTTCATACACACCATCACAAGGTAATGCTTTAAAATAAAGAACATTATTAAAGAAAGCATCAATAGAACCAACTTCATTATTAAATGAAAAGGTAAACCCTTGTTTGTACAAAGCATGGAAGGAAATAATATTTCTTGCCATTCCTGGCGAATAACAACACTTATTCAGATCTAAACTAAACCCACTATTTAGCGATAAAGTATAAACTCCAATCTTGGTAACAGGTATAGCTTTCCTATTCCCCATGATCAAGTTTATCCTTCCTTGCTCCACATCCTCACTTCTTCTTAGTCTCTGCAAGTCACAACAAATGTGAATACCACACCCGGTATCAAGGACCCAAGAATTAGAATGGGGTGAGTTATTAGAAATGATAGTGTAAATACCTGCATGTTTGGGTTTAACTTTCCCATCCTTCACATCTTGCTGGTATTTTGGGCAGTTTCGCTTCCAATGAGCTTTTTCATGGCAATAGAAGCATTCAGCCTCTTTTGGGTCAGAAGAAGGAGTAATGAAACCTTTCTTGGTTCCACTTGAAGAAGAGCCATCAAGGGTCCGAGCCTTGGTACCCTTCGAATATCTCTTTCTCTTCCTCCATCGATTCTTCCCAATTGCCAAAACCGGAGTAGAGTTTTGAGTAGGAGTGATAGCAACCGACTTCCCCTTAAGACCTGATTCTGCGGTCTTGAGAAGTCCCTGAAGTTTGCTGAGGGTGACTTCTTCCTTGTTCATGTGATATGTCATGCGGAATTGATCATAGCACGATGGTAAGGAATGCAAAATAATATCTATTGCAAGATCCTCCGGGAAGTTCACATTAAGCTTCAGCAAACGATCCACATACCTTTGCATTTTCTGCATGTGGCTCGTGACGGATTCCCAGTCCTTCATCATGGTTGTTATCATGGAGCAGATGATTTCATACCTCTCTTGTCTTGCACTTTGATGGTATCTTTCCATCAAATCTTGGTGCATGTCATAAGGGTAGAAATCCTCATAAGACTTTTGGAGTTCCGCTGTCATCGTGGTCGTCATGATGCAAGCCACTTTCGTAGCATCCCTTTCATGTGCCCGAAATTCAGCGATCTCCTGAGGAGTTGCAGTGGACTCATCAATCTCCTTAAGCTCCTTGTCAAGGACATATTCTTTGTCCTCGTAGCGGGTAATCATCCTGATGTTTCTGATCCACTCATTGAAGTTGGATCCATCAAAGGTGACTTTCCCACACAAGTTCATAAGGGTAAAGGAGCCATTAGGATTAGAGCCAGAAGCATTGTTGAAAGACATCTTGTGGAAAGAGGACAAGATTAGTTTAGATATAAGAGAGTCCTTAATAAAACACCCAAATGTAATATTAAGGCTAGGATCCAATCACAATATAATATAACTTAGAAGAGGTATGCCGTAATCTAAGCTATATCATATTTGAAAGGTAGGTGAATGACGATTCACCAATTTCCACCACGAAAACCGCAATATTTTAGTATTAGGTTTTTGAATGGTTCTTAGAAATTCCTAGATTCTTTGAGATTCAATGAACTTTTCAAAGGCATGTTTCAATCTCGAGTGTGCCCTCCAAGTTTTGTGACTGGGATACCGAGGATCACAAAACGAGGTGTGAAGTAACCATGCAAATCACTTGGTACCCTTAAAGTTTATCACTCAATCGATGTGCCGGTTAACCACACACGCTCCATCGATACTATAATAAACCCTAAGTCACCCTTTACTTACCTTGTTAAGTCCAAGTTAGTGTGCCGGTTAACCACACACGCTCCACCAACGACTTAATCAAAGTGTAAAGTGTAATTTCATGGAATAGCACCTTATTCACATTTTTCCTAAAGTAACTAAGATTGGGAATTTAATAAAACATTTAGTTACTTTATAATATTCATCATACTTTGAATGAGAATTTATAAGTCCTTGTCTTACCCGTTCGGCTAACAACCCTCCACCGATCAAGCAAGCGGTGGGTGAGAGTGGACACCCATTAAGTCACCATTTTATAGGCAACAACCTTATACCCACCTTATAGACCGGCTTCGGGAATGAGGCGTACTAGCGGTAAGACGACTTTGTTCTTATACATATATATATAATTATTAAATCATAATAATATAAGTATAAGGGTTGAATTTTAACTTTTAAAATTCTAGGGGTTGGAACTAAAGTTTTAACTTAACTTTACTTGTTCCAAAACTTGAGGGCAAGTTTTGTAAACTTTCAAAACTTTTCATTTCTTGTAACTTATGAGTTTAATAGAGTAATAAAATGAGGACTTTTCATTTTTCCTAACTCTTGTGTTCTTTTAATGGTTTTTAATCCAAGAGACTTTTGGTTTTCCATAACTTGAGGACAAGTTATGGACTCCATTAAAACACATTATGATCATGAATTAATCTACCACATAGGCTACAAATAATACCTATGATCATCTAAACATCATAAGAACAAGAATATGAATATGAACACTTTCAAGAATCAAAATCACATTTAATCTTTGTAATTTTGATAACTAGTTGTTGTAAATGAGTTAGAAAAGACATTACACCTTCTAAAACAAGTTTTCAAGTACCAAAACATTTTAGGGTAATGATTCTAATCCATTTCCAGCAACTCAAGTCGAAATTCTGCACTCTGTCGACCCTACTCGCCGAGTGCATAAACCTACTCGCCGAGTAGGTTGAAGATACACATGAACTCGACGAGTCCTCCCCATGGACTCGCCGAGTCCATCAGTCAGACAGCAGAATTTTCGACTTTCTTCAACTTTTAAGCACAAATAACAAACAAACAAGCCTAGGCCCCGATACCACTGATGGGTTTTGAGCATTCTAACACTTCCTAAGTGTACATGCAACCCTAATAACCTTGGATCTATGTTTGTCTAATTATCATGCAAAGTTGAATTCCAAGGTTATATTCCTATCTAGCATACATGGGGAACAATTTTAACTTGAATCATAGATAGAATACCTTACCTTGTTGTTGATTGTGTTCCTTGAAACCTTGTGAGCCTAGCACCCCAAGTGTGATGCCTCAAATGCTTCACACAACACCAAATGCTCTTGGAAAGACTCTTGAGATAACACACACTTCTCAAAATCGGCCAAGCCCTCTAGTTTCTTAGTGTTCAACTTGTGTAGCAAATTTTGTGGAGAATGGGACTCTTATATAGTGTTGGCACATCTAGGGTTACACCATGTAAACCCTAATGTGTCATGACTCTTCATTTCCATGACCCATGGGTTTGTAACTCCCATGGAGCATCCATGGAGCATCCTATGGGTAGAACCCAACTTGATAATCCATGGAGCCTTTTAGCCCACTATACAAGATATGGATGATTTACATAGCCAACCCATATGTTTAATTAGTTATCCTTTGATCACTTAATTAATTCCAAATTAATTCTTTGATCAACTAATTAAATAATATTATTAATATATTAGAACTTATAATATATTAATAATCTCCAAGTGTTATTTCTCTCATTTAGTCTATCCAATTGCATGGTGCCATGCAACCCAAATGGACCATGCCGGGTCGGGTCAAGTACAAGCCCGAAATAGTTATGGACTTAGACACCTTATCCAACACTTGCCAACCCGGGCTACCACCCTAAACGGTCCAATAAACCTGGGACCCAACTTGCCCTGCTTCCTGAATCGGATGACGCCCTTCTAAGGCGACACTTTCAGGAGAACCATATCCCCGACCTGGAATTCCAGGTCTGATCGACGCTTATTGGCATAACTTTTCTGCCGACTCTGAGCAGTCTGAAGCCTGCTCTGGACCTGCTGAATCTTCTCTGTCGTCTTGAGCACTACTTCAGTGCTCCTCATGACCCTCTGGCCAACCTCGCCCCACCATATCGGGGTCCTGCACCTCCTCCCATACAACATCTCGAAGGGAGGACGGTCGATACTCGCATGATAGCTATTATTATATGAGAACTCTGCCAACGGAAGGTAGGTATTCCAGCTACCTCCGAAGTCTAAAACACATGCCCGCAGCATGTCCTCCAGAGTCTAGATGGTCCGCTCACTCTGGCCATCCGTCTTCGGGTGAAAGGCGGTGCTACAATGCAGACGAGTACCCAACTCGGTGTGGAATTTCTTCCAAAACCTGGATGTGAACCGCACATCCCTATTCGAAATCACCGAAACTGGCACTTCGTGCCACGCCACCACCTCCTTGGTATAGATATCGGCCAATTTCTCAGTCGAGATGCTCTTCTGAATAGGGATAAAGTGGGTGCTCTTGGTCGATCGATCGACAGTGATCCAGATCGAATCCAACCCCCGCTCGGTCCTAGGAAGCTTGGTGATAAAATCCATCGTCATGTCATCCCATTTCCAAAGTGGAATATCCAACGGCTACATCTTGTCGTGCGGTCTCTGATGCCCGGCCTTGACCTTCCTACAGGTCAAGCACCCTTCCACATACCATGCCACATCCTGCTTCATGCAGGGCCACCAATAGTCCAAATGAAGATCCCTATACATCTTCATCGCCCTGGGATGAATGGAGAATCGGGATTTGTGCGCCTCCTCCATTAGAACCTGACACACGCCTCCATGATAAGGGACCCACACCATACGGTGAAGAGTCAATAACCCTCGGCTATCATAGTCGAAGGAGGAAACCTGCCTCACAATCCGCTCACTCTTCCGATGTTCCTCCTACATAGCCTCCTGCTGAGCCTCCTGAATCTGCTCCAACAGTGGAGTCACCACTGTCATCCTCATGCAAATATTTTGGATCAGCGCTGCGTTACGGCTAAGCGCGTCAGCCACCACATTGGCTTTCCTCGGATGGTAAAGGATCTCACAATCGTTATCCTTCATTACCTCAAGCTCTTGTACTCCGTGTAAATCGTACAGCGAACCCCATAGAGGTAATGACGCCAAATCTTCAGGGTGAACACCACATCCCCTAGCTCTAAATCATGCGTCGAGTAGTTTGCCTTGTGAGGATTCAACTACCTCGACGCGTAAGCAATAACGTGCCCTCTTTGCATCAACACTGCGCCCAAACCCGAGATGGACGCATTGCAGTACACAAGAAAATCCTCTATGCCCTCGGGCAGGGCTAAGATTGGCGCCTCGCACAATCTCTGTCTCAACGCCTCGAATGCGGCCTGCTGCTCGGGCCCCCAATGAAAAACCACGGCTTTCCTCGTTAGCCTGGTCAGGGGTACGGCTATCTTGGAGAAGTCCTAAATGAATCTCCGATAATAGCCTGCTAATCCAAGGAAACTCCGAATCTCAGATGGAGACTTCAGAACCTCCCATCTCATCACGGCCTCCACCTTGGCCGGGTCTCCCGAAATCCCGTTCTAGTTGACAAGGCTGCACCTCGTGCTACCAAAACTCACATTTGGAGAACTTGGCATACAATCTCTCCCTCCTTAAAGTCTTCAGCACCTCTGACAGGTGCTCCTCGTGCTCCTCCTACGTCTTGGAATAAACCAAGATATCATCAATAAACACTATCATAGACCGGTCTAACATCGGCCTACACATGTGGTTCATGAGGTCCATGAACGCGGCAGGAGCATTAGTGTGCCCAAAGGGCATCACCACAAACTCGTAGTGGCCATAGCGCGTCCGAAACGTGGTCTTCTGCACATCCTCCTCTCTGACCCTCATCTGATGATATCCTGAACGCATATCAATCTTGGACAACCAAGATGCTCCCTGTAGCTGGTCAAAGTGGTCATCAATCCTTGGGAGTAGTTAACAGTTCTTCATCATTACCTTGTTCAGTTCCTGGTAGTCTATACACATCCAGTGCGACCCGTCCTTCTTTTTCACAAACAAAATCGGGGCTCCCCAAGGAGAACTACTCGATCTAATGAATCCCTTGTCTAACAGTTCCTGCAGCTGTGAAGAAAACTCTTGCATCTCAGGAGGAGCCAACCGATACGGTGCCTTGGCTATCGGAGACGCACCTAGGACTAGGTCGATCCTGAACTGCACCAGCCTCTCTGGAGGTACCCTTGGCAACTCCTCGGGGAACACATCCGTAAACTCTCGCAACACGGGCACATCGCCCAATGTCGCCTTCCCAGCCTCCTGGGTATCCATAACATAAGCAACATATCCTGCGCAACCCTACTAAAGGTAACGCCTAGCTCTCGCTGCTGAACATAGGGTTGGTCCCCGTTGTGGCCTCTCGCCTTGAATCACTAGCTCTCCCCCACTTGGGGTCCTAATCCGCACCAACTGCTGCGCGCAGTCGACCACTGCCCCATTGGGGCTTAACCAATCCATACCGATAATAACCTTGTTCCCCTGCAAAGGTATCGAAACGAGATCCACCAGGGACCGCTCCTCGAATAATCTCAGCACACAATCTCAGAATACCGTCGATGCTCGCACCGAACGATCATCTGCAATCTCTACGTCTAGAGGGCAATCCAACATGCCTGAAGACTCGGAAAATCTCTTGCTAAGTGCAAGAGAAAAAAACGATCGGGTAGCACCTGAATCAAACAATACCTGAACTAGGATACCGTTCACATGGAACGATCCTAAACAGAGCACATACATATAACATATCAAAATTACAGCAGCATAACATAAAAGCATAAATAAGAAATTATACTCGTCACCACATCGGGGGTGGCACGTGCCTCCTCTGTAGTCAGCTGAAAGGGCCGACTCCTCACCACTGGAGCCTCCGACTTGCCCTGTCGGCCATCTGTGATCCGTAGGGTCGTTGGAGCTGGCGCCTTCAGTGGCGCTGATGCTGTTGTCAACTGGGGGCAATTGGTCTTCTTGTGGCCCCTCTGTTTGTAGTGGAAACACAACAACTCAGACGTCGAGAAGACAGGTGCAGGGGCGGTACAATCCCTGCTAAAATGCCCCATCCTGCCGCACTTGTAGGAGCCTGACGATCCTAACCTACACGCCCCCTCATGTGCCTTGCCGCATTTCCTACAACGACCTCGACTCTGTTGGGCTTTCGGCCCCTTGAGCTTCTTCCCCGAAGCCCCTATAACCTGTCCCTCCTTTGCCTTGCTCTTTCGGATATGCTCCAGATCAATCTCCCTCTCCTTAGCCCTGGCAATCATGGAATCCAGGGTAGGGCAAGCTAAAAAACTAACATGCTCCCGGATGTCAGCTCGTAGCATGTCATGATAGCGGGTCCTCCTCATATCCTCATATCCCGCATACTGGGGCACCAGCAATGCCCTCTCATGGAACTTGACGGTGATCTCCACCATAGTCTCTATAGTCTGCCTCATGTCCAAAAACTCTCTGGCCAGCTGCTGAAGCTCTACCGCTTGCGCAAACTCTGCTTGGAACCGGATCACAAAATCCGACCATGTCATAGCCTCAACAACTGAGGCTCCCAATGAGTCAGCAACAGACTCACACAAGTCTCTAGCTCTATCTCTCAAACACCCTACTGCATATCTCACCTTCGACCCCTCGGTGCAGAAGCTGGTCAGCTGTGCGGACTCAATGTCCGCAATCCATCGTCTGGCAGCAATGGGGTCCTTTGCCCCATGGAAATCCAACGCACCCCTTCCCCTGAAGTCCTTAAAGGTCATTGTGCGAGATCCTGACTGGCCAGATGCCATGTCAGTCCTGAATGCCCTGAGGCGATCCTCCATCAGCTCAACTATCCCTTCCTTGATCGACCCGAAGAGGATGGGGGTCGACTCAAGGATGCCTCTGGTGATCTCTGACGCGATGAACTCACGTAGCCTCTCGTCTACTAGCTCGGAACCTGATCCTGAACCCGATCCCTCTTCTGAACTGCCAACAGCTGGTCTCAGACGTAGTACCACCATTCTGCAATACATAATACCAACCGTTAGTGATACTGATACCTCTTGAGGGATCACAATTACTACAAGTTCCCTGGTCTTGTCTCAGCCTTCCTTAGTTTGGGTACGGATCCTTTACTTTCAGTAGTACGGGCCCATACTACCTTCCACATCTATCCGTGCCTTCTTCAAGGACTTCCTTGACTCCACCAAATCCCTTTTTACCACTGCTAATCACTACTATCCTCATCCTAGGCTTAGCCTAGGGAAAACCTCTGGCCATACCCAAACCGGTCCTCAGCTGCTGAAGGCATCGTTGTAATGCCAATTAGCCATCACCTGTATACCATCACATGTGATGAGGCTCAGATAATCCTTCGAGTAACAGACTCGTCCCTACAATGGTTAGACTCAAACAAGAGCTGCAGAATAGGGCCAAATCCAGCACTCTGAGATTATTCAACCCTGACCACATGTGACGTGACGTATTCACCTAATGGCTAACTCCCATAACTTTGAGTCCCACAAATCACAAAGCAAGTAGCATTCGGATGCAGGTAAACTACTCAAGCAACTTTGTTCTCATGGAGAGAAGTTGTACTAGTATACAATGCTAAGCTCATACTATAAGGCATAACCTAAACAGGCTATCCTACACCTGTCTACTCTATACTAGCATGCAATTCACATAAGCTGAAGCACATAAATCAGGCACATAAGGCATCACTCCTAGATCCTTAGTCCTATTCTAGCATGCTGTTCTACTGAAACTGATAAACATAACATAAACTTGTATGGGTACTTTGGGGAATACTTACTTGAGCTAGGCTAGTCGCGCACATCACACACTTCATTCTTCCTTAAAACTCTTTACTTAATCTTTTAGAGAGCTTTTTCTGTTTCGAAATCCTTTAATCCCTTGGTTTGAGTTTAGACACCCCCGAAGGTGTGTCCGAATCACTCAAACCAGGGCTCCAATACCAACTTGTAACGACCCAATTTTCACGTCCAAAAATTTCATTTTAAAATTAATACTTTGGAAAACATTTGTGAATAAACATCATTTGATTCTATCATTTCATAAACATATTTCGTGTTTGAAAACCAAAACATAAAAACAACCATAATATCAGAGTACAAAATCCAAGAATAACTCATGGTGCGGAAAACAATGTGCGTGTATGATGTGCCGCTAATGCGCCAGCTCCTTCCCCTTCGAAGAAGAGGTACCTGAAAACAAAACTGTAAACTGTAAGCACGAAGCTTAGTTAGTTCGCCTATCGTACCACATACCATACAATTGTTGGATTAATGTCTAAGTCCATAACTATAATTGGTAAGACTTGACCCGACCCGGCATGGTCCATTTGGGTTGCATGGCATCATGCACTTAGATAGACTAAATGAGAGAAATAAGACACTTATGGTTATTAATATATTATAAGTTCTAGTATATTAATATGAATAATAATATTTAACTAGTATTGATCAAGAATTAATTTAGAATTAATTATGTGATCAAAAGAAGACTAATTAAATATATGGGTTGATTGTGCAAATCATCCATAACTTATATAGTGGGCCAAAGCTCCATGGATAATCAAGTTGGGTTAAACCCATAGGATGCTTCATGGATGCTCCATGGAGGTTAAATAACCCATGGGTCATGGAAATGAAAGGTAATGACAATTAGGGTTTACGTGGTGTAACCCTAATTGTAACACACTATATAAGCATCATATTATACACCAAAATCGGCCACTAGTGTGTGTAAAAGAAGGGCTAGCTAATTTCATGAGTTGTGGATTTCTTTCAAGTCATTCCAAGTGTATTTGGTGTTGTGTGAACCATTTGAGGTGTCACACTTGAGGCACTAGGCACTCAAGTTTCATGAAGACATTCTACATCAAAGAGGTATGTATTCTATCTTGTTATATTCATTGTTTTGTATGCTAGATTAGAATAATACCTTGGATGTTCATATTTGTATGTATAATAGAGAAAACATAGATCCAAGGTATTTAGGGTTGCATGTACACTTAGGAGTGTTAGAATGCTCAAAACCCGACAACAATCACATAACATAAAAATACTGTCAGGCATATCTGGGTGCCCGACCTACCCCTTCGGTCCTTTCGGCCGGATATTGTCTAGCATATCTGGGTGTTGGCCTCCCATTCGGTCCTTTCGACCGGATACTGCCTAGTATATCTAGGTGTTGGCCTCCCCTTCAGTCCTTTGGACCGGATACTGCCTAGCATATCTGGGTGCTGACCTCCCCTTCGGTCCTTTGGACCAGACATTGTCTGGCATATCTGGGTGCTGGCCTCCCCTTCGGTCCTATCGATCGGTAACCATGGACTATTTCACCCCTACTACCACTATCACATAACATCATAACATGCTAGCACATAAACATATCAAGTAGTAGCAAACCTAGATGAATATCACAAAGACAATCATCTAACATACAACTCCTACTGGTGGGCCGACATTGTGGCCTTAGACACACTGCTACTAGAAGGTAACTCACCTCGAAAAGTAGCTGTTGAAAGTCTGCTTGCTAGATGACAGACTGCTGCACCGGCAATCCTCCGGCTATAAATCCATAAACATAGATTAGTCACTCCTAAATACCCTTAGGTCAAAAGACTGACCTACCCCTGGTCCAAGGTCAACTCTTTGGTCAAAGTCAACTTCAAGTTGACTGGACTCGCCGAGTCATGGCACGGACTTTCCGAGTCCCTCTCCTATTATCCCAATATTAACTCGTCAAGTCCCTCTTCCCACTCACTGAGTCACCTTTAACTCATTACTTGGGATGATTAGACCGACTTGGGATCCGACTCGCCGAGTCCGAGAACAACTTGCCGAGTTTCAGGCAATCTTCAACGAACTCGCTGAGTTGTTCATCCAACTCGCCGAGTCTAAGACCATGTTCATAGAACTCGCCGAGTCCCTTCAACCCTCCTCCCATATAGAGCAAATATGAGACATGCAATGGTTCCAAACCATAGATCTAAGCTCCTGGGGTATGCTTGTCACGTAAAGTTGCAAACTTTACATGCATGCATGGCCTTATAAGTTCCAAAAAGAAATTCCAAGCTCTTTAGGAGGTCATACACTCAATAGGGACCTCAATCACTTCAACCACAGGGACTTTACACTTCTTAGGTTTCCATAACGTCCAGATCTGAAGTCCTTTCAGAACATAGAGCATAACTACATGGAGTTTGAGGTTTTAGGGCTTGAAAACCATCAATGAGGGACAAAAAGGGGATCTAATGAACTAGTGATCAAGGTAGGAACTTTTCTACCTGAATGGAAGCTTCTCACAGTGTAGATTTCGGATGTACTTCCCTTCCTCGCACTCTTCAACCTCCTCCTTATTCTTCTAAGCTCCAAACTTCCTTCACAAAGCCAATAATCACTCACAAGAACAAGGGGAGCTAGGGTTTCGGTCAACAGCTCTCTGGAAGTGTTAAGTACAAGGGAGGCCGAGTTAGAGTGTTTAAATAGGGTGTAAACCCCTGGATTATGGTTTTTGTCCAGACAGCGGCTACTCGCCGAGTCCGGGACCCGACTCACCGAGTCCCCAACTTAAACTCGGCGTCTCACCCCGCTTCTACTCGGCATGTCAGTCCTTCGACTCATCGAGTCCAAGGCCAACATTTCAAATCAAATAGAGGATTAAATACAATAATACATATCGAGAATCAGGTGCTACACGCTTGGTACGTCGACAGGTGCTTCACCTGTAGGATGGTCAAGGCCGAGCATCAAAGGTTGCATGGTATGTTGTAGCCCCTAGATATTCCCATGTGGAAATGTGAACGGATCACGATAGATTTCAATACCAAATTGTCGAGGAAGGTGAAGGTGTTTCATGCTATATGGGTCATCATAGATCGATCGACCAAGAGTGCCCATTTCTTGGCTATACGGGAGAGTTCTGTGGCCGAGAAGTTGGCCGACATGTATGTTCGCGAGATCATCGCTCGCCATGGGGTTCCGGTCTCTATTGTTTACGACCAAGATGCCAACTTCACCTCCCAATTTTGGAAGAAGCTCCACAAGGAACTGGGAAGATGACTTCACTTTAGTACAACATTTCATCCGCAGCCCGACGGTCAGAGTGAGCGGACCATTCAGATCCCCAAGGATATGTTCAGGGCATGTGTCATAGACTTCGGTGGGAGCTAGGATTCCTACCTACCTCTTATAGAGGTTGCATACAACAATAAATGTCATTCAAGCATTGGAGCCCCGCCTTTTGATTTGTCGTATAGGCGGAGATGTCGCACATGGGGTGATGGAACGGATAGAGATAGTCTTACCACTAAGAAGATTCAGTAGATTAGGCATTGACTGTAGACAACTTAGAGTTGGCAGAGGAGTTAGGCTGACAGTTGCCAATCTGAGTTACAGTTCTAGGTCAGTGACTTGGTACTCCTAATGGTCTCAGTGTCTCACCCTGGAAGGGTGTGATCCGCTTCAGGAAGAGGGGAAATTGGGTCCTCGATTCATTGGACCATTTAGTATTTGTTGGGTCTATTAGATTGCGTCATGGGCTCGGTCCTTAGCCAAGTTTGAATGCCGGTATTGGGCCTGTCCAGCCGTGCTTATTTTTGAACTAGGGTTTAGTATATAAGCTGCGTGCATGCAGACTTAGAAGTTATCACTTTCATAGTTAATTTGCTTCATAGTTTTGTAAAACCTAGCTCGCCTCTACAACGGAAGTTCTTCATCGAGCTCTGCTGAGGCGTGACTCTGTTTTGAATCATAAGCATTCATTTGATTCAGATATGTGTTCATTCTCATATTGTTTCGAATTGTTTGATTTCTTTAATCATACTTGTGAAAGATCTAATCGATCTAAGAGCTTTAAACTCATCAATTGGTATCAAAGCAGGAGACTGTGTAATTCATACACATCTCTTCTATCGAAGAAGTTCATAGGGTTTTTAATTCCGCATTGATTGATATTTATTGAGCCGTCACTCTATATTGACGTGTTTCATTAATTATTGATCTAACCCTAACGATATATTACAAGTCTGATCTTTTACAGGTTATCGATCAAAAGTATTTACAATGTCCATGAATGATTCACAAACCAATCTGATCAATATCTCCAATAGCATAGGGTCCACAACTAGAATACTGATCTTGTATACACAAGACTATGAAGTTTGGACGCATCACTTTGAAGACTACGTGATTGGATCGGAGGATAATGGTTATTTAATCTGGGAAGCTATTACTGCAGGCCCATTCACTCACACAAGCACCTCTAAGATTGTTAAAACACAGAAAGAATACAATCACCTTGTCAATGATGTCAAAGATATTCCTCAGGATGAAAAGGAGAAGTTTTGATGCAATAAAAAGGCCCTGAGAATGATAAGGTTTGCGCTGCAGTCGGATACATTTCGTTTAGTGATTTCTTGTACTATAGCTAAAGAGATCTGGGATAGATTGAAAGAATTGTATTCCACAGATGAAGACTTGGAACATTCTATCCAAACTCTCTTGCTGTCTGAATTTGGTGACTTTAAGCAGAAGCCTAAAGAAAAGCTTGTTCAAACTTTTGATCGCTTCAATCATCTTTTAAGTAAGATGATAAAGCATGGGATTGAAAGGAAAGTTATCGAACAAAATGTTACCTTCATGAATGGTCTCAGACCCGAATGGATGGCTGTTGTGTCAATAGTCAAAGCTCATGAACATTTCAAGTCTTATTCTCATGAAAAACTAGTGGGTATATTGAAATCTCATGAGAATTCTTTGTCTAAGGAAACAAATGTGGTTTCTAGTATAGGTTCTTTAGCTCTTGTCTCCATAGGGAAAACTTCGGTTGAAGAAGAAGAGGAATTAGATCTTACAAATTATGATCTAACCGGTGAAGAATACACCATGATGGTGTCCAATTCCAGAAAATTCATTAAGAAGAAATTCCCAGCCAATAAGAACCGAAACTGGCAGGGCAGTTATAGCACCAAAAGGATCAAGGAGGAACCAAAGATGGGGTCAAAGTCTGAAGAGTCAAAGAAGGAAGTAAAAGTTGGAGGAGACTCAAGATTCAACTGCCATTACTGTGGAGGCAAAAATCATTTTGCTAAAGACTGCATGCTGAGAAAGAAAGAAGAAAAGACAAACGAAGAAGATGAGGAAGCGAGCCTCCTAAGAAGATTGGAGGAAATAAAGAAAAGAAAGTCTGCTGCTAATAACTCTGCCATGAACGCTTTAATTGTGCAGGATACAAACAATAGTGATGAATTTGGTGGTGTGGAGGTCTGGTCCACAGATTCGGAGGATGATGAAGTCAGGAGGCCCACTCATGGAAAGGCTATGCTGGCAAAAGAAGAACATGCTACAGGAAGATGCTTTATAGTGACCGAGGGTGTGTCTCAAATGAGAGGATACACAACTGACGGGGGAGTTGAAGAGGAAAGGGAGCGAGAGGACAAATGTTTTGCTGCCAAGCTTGTCAGTGCTCAGATCAACGAATGTGATGAGTTGATCAAAAAGGTACAAAATATTCTTGCTTCTCTAAAAGTACCTGTTAATAATTATGAAAAGGAATTAAATAACTTAAAATCAAAATTCTCAAGCATAAGTAGTTGTCTCTCCCAAACCTGTGTCACAAATTCTAACCTAACTGATCAAATCAGCAGGATTTCTTCAAAGAGTAAGGAACGAAGGATGTAGAGCGAGCAAAAGGAAAAGGAGTTAATTAGATCTAAAGATGATTCTATTTATTTGCAAAGAGACAATCTTAAACTTCTTAAATAGAGAAATGTGTTTTGTTTAATTGCTAAGAGACTCTATTTTAACATCACTCAGTTGTATCTTGATTGTGAAATAGGGAAGAAGATACATCGTATGATTTTACCCTTCCTTGAATTAAAGGAGGATGAAATCGATGTTGAAGCTTACAACTAAGAAAATGTTGTATCTTTTGATGAAGTGTCTCTAGCGTATAAAATAGGTCTGGACGAAATTGAATCTTACATAAAGTCCAAAGACCACAAGGACATGCTCAAAAATCTATTAGACGAAAATGATAGATTGAAAGTGAGAGCCGAAACCATACAAAAATTTGACTCTTTGAATGCCAATTTGAGTTCAGAAAATAAAATTGATGTTGAAAATACATCTGAAATTAATGAGGATGATGATATGAGTGAAATTTATGTAGAGGATTTGGTGGACTGTTCTGAATTAGCCAAAAACGAACCTAAGTCACAAAAGAACCTAATTTCTGAAAACTCCATTGAGTTCGCTTGTTCGTCTGTTGAGAAAACCAAAGTTCTCAAAGCTAAAGTTGTTGTATACCAAAAGGTTCAAATTACCCCAAACCAAGTCTACATAGTACCAGGAGTCACTCCACAACAAACTGCAGAGTTAACAACTATGGTAGAAGAAGACAACGCTGGAGGATGTGACGAATTTTTCTGGTCAGCTCCAATAGACAACGGAGATGAGACGAAGGGTCTTTCTCAGAAAACCTCATGGAGAGTAAAAGGTAGATACATACCTAAACCACTAAATGAGCCTACAAAGTATGATGTGCCGAGCACAAGTGGAACTAAAACCCCTTTGGACAAATCGATGCAAACCACTAGTGATACTTCTTCTGCAAAAAGTGAATGTTGTGCCCATGCTTCGAAACGAAAGGCCAACATCCACAGAAATCCAAAACAGGTGGCTGATCGAAAGCATCAAAGAAATATGAGATACAAGAAGAATCTCTCAGAGACAAAACAGTTTTGGAATTCTCAAAATCCTGATTTTGTAAGGATACAAAGGAAGCAAAAATCACAAGAAGACTCAAGGAATCGAACGGGATGTTTCGGTCCCTCGTCAGGAATAAATCAAAAGAGCAGTTTCGGTCCTCATCACAACACCAACCAAAAGAATCGTTTCAGTCCTTCGACCAATAGGAACCGAAAGGATGGTTTCGGTCCTTCAACCAATAGGAACCGAATGGATGGTTTCGGTCCTTCAACAAATAGGAACCGAAAGGGTGGTTTCGGTCCATCGACTGAAAACAACCGAAAGGAGAGTTTCGGTCCTTCACCCATTAACAACCAAAAGAAAGGTTTCGGTCCCTTCTCCAACAACAACCGAAAGGAGAGTTTCGGTCCTTCATCCCATGGAAACCAAAATAGAGGTTTCGGTCCCCATCCATACAAGTCTAATCAGAAAATCCGGAATTCTAAAGTCACTTCTAAAAATTCCTTTCCCCCAACTACTTCCAAGGGAAAAGAAAAACTCTACCCTGAAGACAACATCAAAAACTCTAGTCCTATTAAATCAACAAAAATTAAAGTTTTCACTGTTAAAAGAAAAGATGAAACAACTTTAATTAAACGCACATACATGGTTGATATTTCTCTTGCTATTTCCTATCTTGTAAATGGCTCACAAGGACCCAACGGTGCCTAAATCTGATTAATGTTTTGTAGGTTATAAGTGACGAGCAATTTGACGAAGAATGGTATATCGACAGTGGTTGCTCGCCTCACATGACAGGAAGGAAGGAGGAACTGAGAGAATTTTGTTCTCTCAAAGATGGTGGCATTGTAAAGTATGGGAACAACTCTTTTCGAACTATCAAGTTGAAACGACCCAAAAATACGACCCAAAAATTTCAATTTATTATAACAAAAACCATGAAACTGAGTATCACATAATAAAACCACACGTTGCGTGTTTCAAAAGCCATAATAAAATACTGTGAGAAAAACTGTATCACAACTGTATCCAAACATATCAAGAAACTGAATCAACTCCCAGGACAAAAACTAAAGTTGTGGTGTGTGCAATGCCATCATCCCGAGCTCTTCCCTTTGCTTGCGGAAGTACCTGAAACCAAAACTAAAACTGTAAGCACGAAGCTTAGTGAGCTCCCCCGAACTACCACATACCACACAATAACAAATAAAGCACATACTGGGCCTTCCACACTGCATCGGACTGAAGTCCGGAACTAGCTGCATCGGACCGAAGTCCGGAACTAACTGCATCGGACCGAAGTCCGAAACTGACTACATCGGACCAAAGTCCGGAACTAACTGCATCGGGCCGAAGTCCGGAACTAACTACATCGGACCGAAGTTCGGAACTGACTGGGACCTTGTCCCCTCCATCGGACCGATGTTCGGAACTGACTGATCATAGCATAGCATATCACATATCAACTAATATAGACACATATACTGCATACTACATCGGACTGAAGTCCGGAACATATAACACATAAACATGCTTCAATCACATAGACATCAAGCATACTGAACTACTGCTTCGAACTGAAGTCCGGAACTACTGCTAAGTAAACGGGCCGGCATTGTGGCTGTAGACCCGTTCCTACTGGAAGGAAACTCACCTCGTGAACTGGCTACTGTGTGTATGGCTCTGGAAGCTAACTACTGCTGCTCCGGTATCTCCCCGGCTACAAATCCATAAACACACTCAATCAAATGCTAATCATTGCATTGGGGTAAAATGACTCTTTTACCCCTGGTCAAAGTCAACTCTCCCGGTCAAAGTCAACCTACAGTTGACTTGACTTGCCGAGTTGGGCCGTCAACTCGCCAAGTCCCTATTCTCAATTCTCAACCCTACCCGTGGCTACTCGTCGAGTATGGCATCGACTCGACAAGTCCCCTGTTCGATTCAAAAATTCAGGCAAACTGCATCCGACTCGCCGAGTCGTATGAACAACTCGCCGAGTTGTTCTTGAGCTAAGAAGATTGCCTTGGACTCGCCGAGTTGTATGAACAACTCGTCGAGTCCCTCCATTACTGAGTCTAACCTCCGACTCACTGAGTCCATCCTACTGCTGGCTGGTCCCCACTCGGAATCACTCAAAGGGGAAAGATCGGGGACTCGCGACCTGACTCGCCTAGTCCGAAGAACGACTCGCCGAGTCACATGCATGCAGATACTAAAAACTCGATTCTGCTCAAAACCTCCGCATACAATTTATAGATCTGAGTTTCTAAGGCTGATTTACCACGTAAAGTTTCCAACTTTACGTGTACAAACGCATGAAAAAGGATATAAAGGCTAAAAAGGCACTTAGAAGAGTAGATCTAGGGCTAGCATGCAAAATGGCTCTATAAAGGTGATAGATCTACGATTTTGGAACTGAAACATGGCTAGATCCGAAGGCTAGTCAATCTAATGTGATCTCTCTACTATGAAGAAGCTAAAGAATGGGTAAAAGAGGCTAAATATGCCTATGAAAGAGAAATCAATCATAGAAACAGTAGGAATTCGATTAATACCTCAATAAACTCTGAAATGGGTGCAAGGCCTTGGATCATCTTCTTCTCCTTTGGATCTAGACTCCTTCTTCTCTTCAAGACTTCAAGATTCACACAAGAAATGCTCAAATACTCAAGGAAATGGTTAGGGTTTGCTAAATGATGCTCTGAGGGTGAAGGGGACGAGTTTGGGGCTCATAAGGTGGTTTAAATAGGGTGCAAACCCGGGGATTTAGGGTTTCTACCTGGCAGGCAGACTCGCCGAGTCCCGAATATGGACTCGTCGAGTCGCCGACTAACACGTGCTCGAAATCTCGTCCCTACTCGACGAGTCGGGCCATAGACTCGCCGAGTCCCTCTTGAAAACTTCTAAATAAATGCCACGGAAGCAACATACCAGAAATGGGGCATTAAAATTCTCCCCCACTTGTCTCAGATTCGTCCTCGAAGTCTGCTACGGCTGAATCTGGAAATAACTCTGGGTAGTGCTCTGTCATTTCCTCCTCAGCCTCCCACGTCCACTCAGACCCCTTTCGGTGCTGCCACTGCAGCTTCACTAACTGAATTGCTTTGTTCCTCAAGGTCTTTGTCTTCCGGTCCAGAATCGTGACCGGCCTCTCAATATAATTCAGGTTGTTATCAACATGAATATCTTCTAAGGGAACAACTGCTGACTCATCCACGAAACACTTCCTCAACTGAGACACATGGAAAGTGTTGTGGATCTGGCTAAGCTCTACTGGAAGATCCAACCAATAAGCAACCTGACCCACTCGGGCCAAAACCCTGAAAGGACCAATGAACCTGGGGCCCAGCTTGCCCCTCTTTCGAAACCTGATGACACCCTTCAAGGGTGAGACCTACAGAAGGACCATATCGCCCACCCAAAACTCCATGTCTGAACGCCTCCTATCGGCGTAGCTCTTCTGCCGACTCTGCGCAGTCTGTAGTCTACTACGGACCTGCTGAATCAACTCGGTCGTCTTGAGCACCACCTCTGTGCTCCCAACGACCCGCTGACCGACCTCGCCCCAACAAATCGGGGTCCTACACTTCCTCCCATAAAGTATCTCAAAGGGAGGTCGATCAATGATCGCATGATAACTGTTGTTATACGAAAATTCCGCTAACGGAAGATACGTATCCCAACTGCCACCGAAGTCTAGAACACATGCCTTGAGCATGTCCTCAAGAGTCTGAATCGTCCTCTCGCTCTGCCCGCCCGTCTGAGGGTGGAAAGCGGTGCTGAAATGGAGACGAGTACCCATCTCGTCATGAAACCGCTTCCAGAATCTGGATGTAAAACGGACGTCTCGGTCTAACACCACCGATACCGGCACTCCATCATGTGCCACTACCTCACGCACATAGATATCGGCTAACTTTTCTGCCGATAAGCTCTCCCGGATCGGGATAAAATGAGCACTCTTCGTCAACCAATCCACTACTACCCATTTCGAATCTACCCCTCGTGCGGTCCTGGGAAGCTTGGTGATAAAATCCATGGTGATGTCCTCCCATTTCCACACGGGAATGTCTAACGGCTGCATCTTGCCGTGAGGCCTCTGGTGCTCCGCCTTGACCTTCCTGCAGGTCAGGCATCTCTCAACATACCAAGCGACATCCCGCTTCATGAAGGGCCACCAGTAATCGGGTCGAAGATCTCTATACATCTTCGTTGCCCCTGGGTGGATAGAAAATCAAGACTTATGAGCCTCGTCCATCAACACCTGCCGTACCCTACCCCAGTACGGTACCCACACTCTCCCATGAAGTGTCAGAAATCCCCGACTGTCATAATTAAATGAAGCTACTCGGCCCATTATCCTCTCACACTTTTGCCTCTCCTCCTTGAGGCCCTTAACCTGAGCCTCCTTGATCCGTTCCAACAACGGAGTAATCACTGTCATCCTCAAACACAAATCTCTGATAGGGGCTGACGATACCTTGCGGCTTAGGGCGTCGGCCACCACGTTGGCCTTCCCTGGATGGTAAAGGATATCAAAATCATAATCCTTCAGCACATCCAACCACCTCCTCTGCCTCATGTTCAGACTCGGCTGATCCATAAGGTACCTCAAATTCTCGTGATCCGTGTAGATAGTACAACGGACCCCATAAAGATAATGTCTCCAAATCTTGAGGGCAAACACAACCGCCCCCAACTCTAAATCATGGGTAGGATAGTTAGCCTCGTGAGGTTTCAACTGCCTCGAGGCATAAACTATCACATGGCCTCGCTGCATCAACACTGCTCTCATACCTGTGATTGAGGCATCACAGTAGACTACAAAGTCCTCAACTCCCTCTGGCAAGGTAAGGATTGGAGCCTCGCACAATCTCTGTCTGAGGGTCTTGAATGCTGTCTGCTGCTCAGGCCCCCAACGAAATACCACCGACTTCTTGGTTAGTCGGGTGAGCGGCACTGCTATCTTGGAGAAATCCTGAATGAACCTCCGGTAATACCCTGCCAACCCTAGGAAGCTCCGAATCTCGGATGGAGACTTAGGGACCTCCCACTGCATCACGGCCTCTATCATGGCCGGATCTACCAAAATACCCTTCTGGTTGACGAGATGACCAAGGAACTGCACCTCGCGCAACCAGAACTCGCACTTGGAGAACTTTGTGAAAAGTCTCTCCCTCCTCAAAACTTCTAGCACCTCCCTCAGGTGCTCCTCGTGCTGCTCCTGCGTCTTGGAATACACCAAGATATCATCTATGAATACTATCACTGACCGATCCAGCATCGGCCTGCACACACGATTCATGAGATCCATGAACGCGGCTGGAGCATTGGTGAGCCCAAATGGCATCACCACAAACTCATAATGACCATACTTGGTCCTGAAAGCAGTCTTCTGCACATCCTCATCCCTAACCCGCATCTAATGATACCCGGAGCGTAGATCGATCTTGGAGAACCAAGACGCTCCCTGAAGCTGGTCAAACAAATCATCTATCCTCGGAAGTGGGTAACGGTTCTTCACCGTTACCTTATTCAACTCCCGGTAATCTATACACATACGGTGTGACCCATCCTTCTTCCTCAAAACAGGATCGGCGCTCCCCAAGGCGAATTGCTTGGCCGAATGAAACCCTTGTCTAGCAGCTCCTGCAGCTGCGTAGACAACTCCTGCATCTCAGGGGGAGCTAGACCGTACGGTGCCTTGGCTATCGGAGCCGCACCAGGAATTAGGTCGATACTAAACCCAACCTGCCTCTCAGGAGGTATTCCCGGTAAATACCAAAAATACATGTAACATCCCAAAAATACATAGTATAAAAAACATCCCAAAAATCCTGGAAACAAACAACACTAACACTATAAGCACAAAGCTTAGTGAGTTCCCCAGAATACCACATATAACACATATTAGCCACTCGAGGCTATAACTCTGTGGGTCCGTGCACCCAAACTCTGTGAACCCTCAGGTTCTAACTCTGGGAACCTTCCGGTTCCAAATCTATAAACATGCACAGCATAAATCACATAGACATCATGCAGTACAACACATAGCATACACACAACATACACATACTCTGTCACATAACTCTGATTTCCTACTCAGGGTAAAGTATAGTGAGAAGACTCACCTCGTATATCTCGATAACTCGCGAATCCTGGAAATCACTCGTGCTCGATCCTCCGAGCTATAATCCTCATATAACATCATATATCTCTAATTAACACTTTTACCACTAAGGTTGACTACCCCTATCAAGTCAACACTAGTTAACTCTGGTCAACGGTCAACTTTGACCGGACTCGGCGAGTGCACTAGTGCGACTCGGCGAGTCTATACGACTTCAACAACTCTCAAGGATTCTCTTTTGACACGTCGAGTACTCCCCTGACTCGACGAGTTCCACCTAGCATGAGTCGCGGGGCCACCCCGACTCAACTCGCCGAGTCTAAAGAACAACTCGGCAAGTTATTGCTTACATTAATTCCTGCCAATGATTATTATTTAATATTCACTTATTAAATAATTCTCGTGTGTGTGCTGATAATCTCTCAAATATTAGTATTTTCTCAATTAGCTCATTAAGGACTTAGTCCATTAAGTTCTTTACTCTACTAGATAAATGAGATGGAGTGATTGGGCTTAATACATAATCCCTTCTCAATGGCCCAAAAGTGGGTCCAATAAGTCTAAGGCCCAATACTCATAATTAGGGTTTTCCACCCAAAGATGGCCAATTAGGCCCAAAACCAAATCTTTAAGCCTATTAGGGTTTGCTAGCGGGGCACCACCCACTACCACCTCGGGTAGTGGTGGTCGATGGCGGCTCACGGTGGCGGCCACCACCTTACGGTGGTGGTTACTACTATTTTTATTATTAACCAAATAAATTACAATTACAATGTTTGATCAAAACGTAACCACACACACACTAACACACACACACTAACTAATACACACACACCCAATCACACCATGGTGGCCGGCGGTGGCGCTTGGCGGCAGCCACCACCTCATGGTTGTGGTAATGGCTTCCTTGTTATATCCGGCTAGACTAAACACCCAAACCCCACTAAACTGCAATAAACACACACACACATACAATTTCTGCTTGCAAAACGAACTCAGCCACCTCCCCTAGGTGGCATACGACGGCAATGGAACAGTGGGACGAATGTGTCCTGATCCCAGCTTCTCTTCTCGTCGGAATGATAACAGCGACCACAATAGGGCGGCACGACTGTGGCGGCGGATGAACTGAGCTGTCGGATTCGGTGTAGCAACCGGCGGCTGATGAGGGTTCCATGGTGATGGCGGCTACCGGTAGTGAAGATGGAGAGGGTGACGGCTGGTTTTCAATTAGGGTTAGGTCACAATGAGTCATCGCAATGCATATATACCCGACCATTTAGAAATTTCCCCATAATTACATTTTTAGCCCCTCATTCGCTTATTCCTTTCAATCTAAGTTCATAAGTTACCTTTTTAACTCCATCCCTTAAATTCTTTACAAATCAGCTCTGGAATTTACCAATTAGCCCCATGACCTCAAAAATATTTTCCAATGAAGTCCCATAAATTACCCTTTAGTCCCTTCCTTCATAAATACTTACAAAACTATTCTGAAACTTACACTTTTGAGCCCCAACTTCTAAAATTCTTCACAAATTAGTCTGGGACATATATTTATTAATTTATTTAAATAAACAGGGTGTTACAACTCTCCCCCACTTAAATTAGATTTCGTCCTCGAAATCATTCCTTTCACTTCAAACCACTCTAGAAACCTGGTCACCATCCGGGGCACACCCTAGCCTTTCTAGGGTAACTGTGACCAACCCTCGCGACAAGATCACATCTATTTCGACTGATATCTGTTTCCTTGAGATGGTCTGATTCCCTGACAGACCACTCATACCAAATTATTATCGATGAAACCAGCCTTCTTATCTCTGAACTGACTACTCAACTTCTGCTAGCTTGAAATTTTCCACTACAAAACAGGTTCACAAACCCAATTATCCCTATAGATCACTTATACTTGGCTAATGCTCAGCTATTTCCGCTGTGAGTGACTCATCACTTCCTAATAAACCAGCTATCCTGTCTGTACTTGCAAAACAGGGCTAAATTACTACCATTGCCCAAGAGCTGTAACCGCCTGAAACACCGAGCTGTCTGAACACTGAACTACCTGAACACTGAACTGCCCGAAACACTGAATTGTCTGAAAACTGAACTGCCCGAAACACTGAACTGTCTGAAACTGTATGCTGTCACATGGCTGCTTCCTGACATCTACCGAGACCTACCTGGTCTCAATTTTCCGCCAATCATATGAAATACCGGGTTCCGGCCCGACTGCGGACCCAAAAGACTCCCACTTGGTCGCCTCACACGACTTCTGAACAAGTTCCTTCTCTAGAACTAGCTGCCACTAGTTATCATGCCACTGAGGCTCTAATAACTTTCTGATCTAACTGATCGAGTCCATACGTCAAATCCTGACGTCACCAAACCCATGGCTAAAAGTGATTGCTACATGACCATTGGTAGCTTCGTGTCATAAATGACCTTAAGCAGTCCATTGCTTCCTTGCTCTCATCTATGTAGTGGCGCTTCTATAATCTTATCACTGGCTTAACCAGGTCTAATCCGTCTGGGAAATTCCGAAATCCAATCCGTGGATTTCCATTTCCTCACTACTATACTCGAACTGGTGGGTACTACTGATCTTTCCGCGTCCTAACAATGCACTCACGCTATCTACCAACCTAGTGAAGGCTGCGGCTACACCCATAGACTCACATCACTCTAGTACTATCTGCTAATCTTGTGAATGCTACGGCTACACCCACAGACTTATAACACTCTAATACTATCTGACTGCTAGTGAATGCTACGGCTACACGCGTAGACTTACAACACTCTGATACTGGATCGAACACGCGCTTGCACCGCACTCACCTGAACTCGTGTGCTGACTAGAATCCCAAACCTGATTCCCTAAGGCTCGCTAGTAATATCGCGGGATTGCGATCTCCTTATTGGCAAGCTTTTCCGAACTTCTATCTCACACTATCCTCAAACCATACAACCGCTTAGGTTATCTTCCTTCCCAATAAGGATGCGAAACTTATCCTAGTCTCAAAACTGCTCCTGATTCTGAATCCTTGGGCAATTCTCCCCCACTTTGATTCAGCTAATGCCCTACAGCACACAAAACTAGAAGAATTCCCAACCTTCTCACCACCCATGACCAATCTGCTAGAAACCACACTTACCATTGCTAGTGTTTCAACACTAGCTAATCCAAAAGATCACACAACTCTAAAAATCCGAACAAATCTCCGGTAATAACCCGCTAAACCCAAGAAGCTCCAAATCTCAGTTGGAGACCTCGAAATTCTCCTCTGCATCCCGACCTCTATCTTGGCCGGATCTACTAGAATATCCTTCTGATTGACAAGGTGCCCAAGAAATTGCACCCCGTGCAACCAAAACTCATAATTAGAGAACCTTGCAAAAATTCTCTCCCTCCTCAAAATCTCTAGCACCTCCCTCAGGTGCTTCTCGTGCTGCTCCTCAGTCTTGGAATAAACCAAGATGACATTGTACTTCCCAATCCCGCAAGTGTTGCATCGAATATGGTCCTGCTGGTCTCTCGAAAGATAATCTGAAATCTATGGTCTCCTCCCGAGACCCCTCACTATAAGCAACTGATTTGGTTCCCTCTACCAATGTCCTCTAAGTCAATATCCCGCTCTCGAGCTCTAGAAGTCATATCATTCAGGGTCTTGCACCCTGAGATACTCCTGATCTCCCTGCTATCATTCTACAGTATGTCCTGATAACTTTCCTTCTTCATTTCCTCATCTACTGCATACTGTGGTACCATATAAGCTCTTTCCCGAGGCTTGGCAGTGATCTCTACCCCGGTCTCAGTCGTCTGGTGGAGATCTAACACCCATTGTGCCATCTGCTGTAACTCGAACTCCTAGGCACACTCTGCGCATAATCTGGTCTAATAGTCATCCCATGACCTATCATTAACTGCATCATCACACAACTCACTACCGACCTCTTCCTATCAATCTCGTGCTCTATCCCTCAGGTGACAGGAAGTAAGTTAGATCTTGTCTCCTTTCAAGACAACGTCTGGTACGAAAAGTGTTGGCAACATCTGCCAACCATCTACTGCTAACAACGGGGACCCTAACCCCCATGACAATCTGAAGCCTCACAAACTCTGAATTCTCGAAACATCAACGTACGGGTCTCTATCATGACTGCTATCTCAGTGCAGAATGCACTCGGCCTCTCATCACAAATCTCGATAATGCCCTCCTTGATCGCACTGAGGATCACAGGAGTCTGGTCAATGATACTGCGCAAAATTCTCAGATGAAATGAACTCTCTCATCTGATCATCAATCTGCCCGGCTCTAGAGTCCGAGCCGGATCCCCTGTCGACACCAGAACTACCATCTGGTCTACCACGTAGCGTCACTATACTCGACAACATGCCATCACTAACATCACAATACTCACCCAATCTCGAGGTATCTCACGCACTACAAGTTCCCTGGATTCATCTCAGCCTTCCTTGATTCAAGTACGGATCCTCTACTTTCAGTAGTACAGTCTGAAAATTTATTTTTATTATAACAAAAACCATGAAACTGAGTATCACATAATAAAACCATACGTTGCGTGTTTCAAAAACCATAATAAAATACTGTGAGAAAAACTGTATCACAACTGTATCTAAACATATCAAGAAACTGAATCAACTCCCAGGACAAAAACTGAAGCTGTGCTGTGTGCGATGCCATCATCCCGAGCTCTTCCCTTTGCTTGTGGAAGTACCTGAAACTAAAACTGAAACTGTAAGCACGAAGCTTAGTGAGCTCCCCCGAACTACCACATACCACACAATAACAAATAAAGCACATACTGGGCCTTGCCCACTGCATCGGACCGAAGTCCGGAACTAGCTGCATCGGACCGAAGTCCGGAACTGACTGCATCGGACCGAAGTCCGGAACTAACTGCATTGGACCGAAGTCTGGAACTGACTGCATCGGACCAAAGTCCGGAACTAAATGCATCGGGCCGAAGTCCGGAACTAACTGCATCAGACCGAAGTCCGAAACTGACTGGGACCTTGTCCCCTGCATCGGACCGAAGTCCGGAACTGATGTATCATAGCATAGCATAACACATATCAACTAATATAGACACATATACTGCATACTGCATCGGACTAAAGTCCGAAACATATAACACATAAACATGCTTGAATCACATAGACATCAAGCATATTGAACTACTGCTTCAGACTGAAGTCCGGAACTACTGCTAACTAAACGGGCCGGCATTATGGCCGTAGACCCGTTCCTACTGGAAGGAAACTCACCTCGTGAACTGGCTGCTGTGTGTATGGCTCTGGAAGCTAACTGCTGCTGCTCCAGTATCTCCCCGGCTACAAATCCGTAAACACACTCAATCAAATGCTAATCACTGCATTAGGGTAAAATGACTCTTTTACCCCTGGTCAAAGTCAACCCTCCCGGTCAACGTCAACCTCCAGTTGACCTGACTCGCCGAGTTGGGCCGTCAACTCGCCGAGTCCCTATTCTCAATTCTCAACCCTACCCGTGGCTACTCGTCGAGTATGGCATCGACTCGACGAGTCCCCTCTTCGATTCAAAAACTCAGGCAAACTGCATCTGACTCGTCGAGTCATATGAACAACTCGCCGAGTTGTTCTTGAGCTAAGAAGATTTCCTTGGACTCGCCGAGTTGTATGAACAACTCGTCGAGTCCCTCCATTACTGAGTCTAACCTCCGACTCGCTGAGTCCATCCTACTGCTCACTGGTCCCCACTCGGAATCACTCAAAGGGGAAAGATCGGGGACTCGTGACCTGACTCGCCGAGTCCGAAGAACGACTCGCCGAGTCACATGCATGCAGATACTAAAAAGTCGATTCTGCTCAAAACCCCCACATACAATTTATAGATCTGAGTTTCTAAGGCTGATTTACCACGTAAAGTTTCCAACTTTACGTGTACAAACGCATGAAAAAGGATATAAAGGCTAAAAAGGCACTTAGAAGAGTAGATCTAGGGCTAGCATGCAACATAGCTCTATAAAGGTGATAGATCTACGATTTTGGAACTGAAACATGGCTAGATCCGAAGGCTAATCAATCTAATGTGATCTCTCTACTATGAACAAGCTAAAGAATGGGTAAAAGAGGCCAAATATGCCTATGAAAGAGAAATCAATCATAAAAACAGAAGGAATTCGATTAATACATCAATAAACTCTGAAATGGGTGCAACGCCTTGGATCTTCTTCTTCTCCTTTGGATCTAGCTTCCTTCTTCTCTTCAAAACTTCAAGATTCACACAAGAAATGCTCAAATACTCAAGGAAATGGTTAGGGTTTGCTAAATGATGCTCTGAGGGTGAAGGGGACGGGTTTAGGGCTCATAAGGTGGTTTAAATAGAGTGCAAACCTGGGGATTTAGGGTTTCTACCTGGCAGGCAGACTCGCCGAGTCCCGAATATGGACTCGCCGAGTTGCCGACTAACACGTGCTCGAAATCTCGTCCCTACTCGATGAGTCGGGCCATAGACTCGCCGAGTCCCTCTCGAAAACTTCTAAATAAATGCCACGGAAGCAACATACCAGAAATGGGGCGTTACACAAGGGCTATGGAATGATCACTAATGGCGAGTTCTCTATACGGAAGGTAGCTTATGTTGAAGGACTCCAACACAATCTCATCAGCGTATCACAACTGGTGGTTGGTACTGGATTAAAAGTATCATTCGACGATGAAGGTTTAGAAATTGTGGAGAAGAGATCAAACAACATTCTGTTGAAATCAAAGCGATAAGGGGAAATGTATCCCTTGAACCTCAATCCAATTAGAGGTAAACCAGCTGTTTGCTTACTTAAAAAGGCTCACTCTAATGAAAGTTGGTTATGGCATAGAAGACTATCTCATTTTAACTTCAAGGCTATCAACAAGTTAGTTTTGGGTGATCACATTCGAGGTCTTCCAGTTCTAAAATTTGATAAAGAACATCTCTGTGCAGCGTGTGAAATACGAAAGTAGAGCCGGCAGAGTCATCCTTCTATTATCAATACTAAGGTGATAGAACCATTGGAGTTATTGCATATCGATCTATGTGGTCCATCGTCCATCGAAAGCGTTGGAGGAAACAAATACATTCTGGTTATTGTGGATGATTTCTCAAGATTTACATGGACTCTCTTTCTCAAGCAAAAGTCTGAAGCCACTCCAAAGCTCAAGTTCTTTATCAAACAGATAGAAACGCAACTAAGAAAAGTAGTTTGTAATATAAGGAGCGACAATGGCCTGGAATTCAAAAACAATGATTTTGAATATTTTCTTGCTGAAAAGGGGACGACTCACAATTTCTCAGCTCCTTATACTGCACAGCAAAATGGCATTGTTAAAAGGAGAAACTGATCTCTGTGTGAAGCTGCTCGAACTATGCTATGCTTCGCGTCCTTACCTTTGTATTTCTAGGCTGATGCAATTGCGGTTGCACGTTACACTCAAAATAGATCATGCTTGAATAAGCGGTTCTCAATTACTCCTTACGAGATCCTGAACAATCAAAAACAAAACATGAAATTCTTTCATGTATTCGGTTCAAGATGCTTCATCTTCAACTCCAAAGAGAATCGAAACAAGTTCGATGTTAAGGCGGATGAAGGAATTTTCTTAGGCTACTCCCTGAACTCCAAGGCGTATAGAGTTCTCAATAAACGCTCAAAAAGGATTGAAGAAACATACTATGTCACCTTTGACGATAGTTATGTTAAGAAAATGAAATCAATAGAAGATGCATCGCAAGACATATTTCCAAAGAATGGTCTGGTTACTATCTCTATCTCGAATCTTTTCGACCAATTCATGCTTCTGTTTGATGAGCCTCAAAAGGCGATTGACTCTGAATCAACTGCAAAGGACAACAAAGTTGATAATCTGAAGCAAGTTATAGACGATGCAGCTAAGAAGATGGTTGATGATCAATCAAAAGAAACCGAAGGTGCAGACACAAGCGAACCTTCTGGTGACCGTCTTAATGTCCAGGGGGAGGGTTCCTCTCCTCATCATGATCAAGGATCTTCATTCCAGGGGGAGAACTCATCACCAAATACATCAAGCTCTACTGAAATTCCAGCCAATGAAGGGGATACACATGCTGGTCCTAAACAGGAATCATTCTTCGAGGGGGAGAACACCAATATTGGTGATGATGACATTCTGTCTGAACTAGAGGAAGAAATCAATGCTGAATTGGATCCCGTCTATGATCCAAAGTTTCCTCCACTTATCAAATAGACCAAAGATCACCCTCAAATTCAAATTATTGAAGAATCCTCAGAAAAAGTGTTAACTCGCTCTCAAATCAAAGCAAAACAGGCTGCACTCTTTTCAAAAGTTGAGTTTTGCATGTTCAATTCATTCATCTCCAAGGTTGAACCAAAAACCGTTAACTTAGCTCTTGATCATTCATACTGGGTTCAAGCTATGCAGGATGAGTTAAACGAGTTTGAACGAAACAAGGTAGGGCGCCTTATTCCAACTCCAAAGGATGCTTCAGTTTTCGGTCTCAAATGGGTATTTAGAAACAAGATGGACAAAGAGGGGAATGTCATTCGTAACAAAGCGAGACTGGTCGTCAAAGGATATTGTCAGGAAGAGGGAATTGATTATGAAGAAACCTTCGCTCTCATGGTAAGATTAGAATCTGTTCGTATCTTTCTTGCGTACGTTGCTCACAAGAACTTTAAAGTCTATCAAATGGACGTCAAATGTGGTTTCCTCAACGGTGAACTCGAGGAAACCATATATGTTGAGCAACCGCCAGGCTTCGTGAACGAAAAGTATCCTGATCACTGTTATATCCTTGACAAAGTTGTATAGGTATCAAACAGGCTCCTAGAGCATCGTATGAAAATCTTACTCGTTTCTTAAAAATGTCTAAATTCAAACAAGGTTCGGTTGACCTAACCTTCTTTCGTAAGCGAGAAGGTAACCACCTTATGATAGTCCAAATTTATGTTGATGACATCATCTTTTGGCTCCACGAATCCTAGCTTAACAGCTGAATTCAGAAAGTTGATGGAAACTAAATTGGAGATGAGCTCAATGGGTCCAATTAACTTTTTTCTTGGATTAAGCATTAGACAGCGACCCGAAGGCATTTTTATTAATCAGGAAGCATATACCAAGACTTTCCTAACCAATTTTGGAATGATGGGAGACTCCAAAGTGAAATTGCCTTTGGCTTTTGCAACTAAACTCACACCATCATTGGAGAAACCAGCAGCTTATATAACACTTTATCGACAAATGATTGGGTCTCTGATGTATCTTATAGCCAGTAGACCTGATATCATGTTCCCTGTCTGCTACTGTGCAAGATTTCAAGCCAACCCTCGAGAACCTCATCTTCAAGTTGTGAAGAACATCTTTCGCTATCTCAAGCGAACCTCCTCTCTCGGTCTGTGGTATCCAGCCAACTCAGGATTTTTTGTTCAAGCATTTTCAGATGCTGATTTAGGTGGCTATGGATTAGATCGTAAAAGCACCACAGGAGGATGTCAATTTCTAGATGGGAAATTAGTCAGGTGGCAATCGAAGAAACTGTGTTTTGCTATCCACTGCAGAAGCCAAATATATTGCTATAACATCCTGATCTCAAGTCGTATGGATACAAAGTCAACTCAGGGATTATGGGTTAAAGATGAAGAAAATCCCGTTGTATTATGACTCTGAAAGCACAATTAGGATTTGTCACAACCCCGTGCATCATTCGAAGACTAAGCATATAGCACTGAGGTACCATTTCATCAAGGATCACGTCGAAGATGGTAACGTACAAATTCATTTCGTCAGGACGACTGATCAATTGGCAGACATATTCACGAAGGCCTTACCTGAAGCAAGCTTCAATAAGATTCTACAAGGCCTAGGATTGATGCAAGTCGAATCTGTACCGAAATCGCCTTCACTTCCATAAAGGTAACTAGTGAAATAGAGCGAACTGAAATGAACCGAACGTTCGGTCTATTTCGGGTGAAGTTCGACCAAGAACCGAAATGAACCGAACATTCGGTCTATTTCGGGTTCGGTCCTTCTGAACTCGTTCGTTTCTATTTAATGCATTTCAATAGCTTTCTTATGTACATTTTTTCTTTACTTCTTTTCTACTTATAAAATTCCAAAAATATTTTACTTTTATAAAATACTTAAGAAATCCCAAAAATATTTTCCTCTTTCGTTCAATTAGTCAATTCTCACAAAATTCAAATTTTTTTTATTCATTTATTTTTTTTATGTTTTTATTTTTTCTCTACATATGTTTCTCGATGGCAATGCTAAGGCAGGTAAATGGTTTTCCTAGTTAGGAGTCCTTAGAAGCATGTTGTTGTATGTTGACTAAAGCCTCGACAGATTTTTAGTGAAGCCTTAATAACATGACATATATACCAATCATGTTTTCCCAATCTAGGCTATCCAATTCACTCTAATCATGAGCTACCTTACTCTACTCACATTGAGTTTAGAGTTTTCTTCTTGGTCCTTATTTTCTTTAAAGCAGAGGTACATTCGCTTTTTATTCCATCTTCATCATCTTTCTCCACTGTAACTCGTTTCATCAATATAACCCATGAGACTCTCAGTCTTAACCACTAAGGTTTATGGTTATACCGAGCATGTGTTCATGATCTTAGTTTCATGCCACTATGTACTAAGTGAAACCCAAAGTTAAACACCACTAATGAATTGACGGTGAATTCAAAAATTCAAGATCTTACTTGTTACCCTATGAAATCTCTTTTTCCTTTTGAGTGATCTTTATGAGTTTGCCTTTCACCAAGGCTTCTCTAACCCTCAAAGATCCAGTTTAATTTTTTTTGAGATTTCCTCCTTCCCTGGTCACTATAGAGTTTATCATACCTACTTGTTCAATAGATCACAATGATCTCACAAGTACTTCATTCAGTTTCGGTCTTATTTTAAGTATCGAAATTATGAATTGAAGATAAAGCCACCCTCTTTAACCTTTAAAAGATGCCTTTCAAAACTTCTCAACAAGTTTTTGATTTTTATTCAATGGGAAACTAAGCAAGCACTTTAATGTCTCTCTTGACTTTGAAGGAAGTGATTTTTGCCCATAATCAATTGTCTTATGTCTGCTTATGACGTCACAGATTATCCCTAAAATTTTGTTTTAGTTTTTTATCTTTTACACTCTATGCACGAAAATTTTTAATTTTCCAAATTCTAGCTTTGTTCAGAATGATCATTAAAACGCTAAGGGCAACAAAGATTCAAATGTTGTATGTAGAAACAATTGGGATCAAGTGGAAGCTGACTCAGCAGCTATCCAAACGGTTTGATGATTTGAAAAAGGACATTTTACGAAAGGGCGTGTAAAAAGGAAACGTTTTTCTCTCTCCTGCATCATCTTAGGCATGCCAACTATTCACCTATCAAGTCGGGCGCGATTTTTGAAATAAACCAAAATTACAGCTGGATTTTTCTATCTCTTCGTTGTACGTATAAAAGGAATTGGAACGCTACTCTCTCAATCTTTATCACTCCACAAAATCTCTCAAAGCACACCGATGATTCTCTGCAACTGTTCATTATCTTCTTCAAGCTACAACAATGGAAGAATCATCCTCAGTTCATGATACTTCTGTTCGTAAACCTCTTCTCACCATCAAACCCCAACAGAATCTGATCATCGATCTCACCCCATTCGTCTATGAGCCTTATATGTTGTATGTGGTTGAGTGTCTCAGATACTCATCACTCGTCGATGCACTGACTAAAGTTGAAGCAGTTCCCATGTCATGCTTGTCTCTTGTCTACTTTACCTCCTTCTATGACATGATCAATGAATGAATTCACTTTGAACTCCACGATGAAAAGACCTCTATCTCAAAGCATCGATTATGTGCCCTAATCGGTCTTTCCCAAGATTCATCTCTGGTAAACCCTGACTCCATTACAAATGGTCAATTCTTTTCCATGTTCTATCAGATGTGGTATACTAAAACCCTAACCACCATTATGAAGTTCAAGAAGTCCTGCCTTCCTCCTCAATGGAATGGCCTTTTTACGCTTTTGTTCAAGGGGCTTTCTGAGCGAAGTGTTGGCTCCGATGGTGCAAGAAAATCCATCATGACGGTAATGTATGGGTTGTACAATGGAATTGACCTAGATTATGGGTCGATTATCTGGCAGCAGTTAGTCCAGAGCTTGGTCTCTTCATCCAGGCATTCTGAAATCTGCTATAGGCATTTCTGGACTATAATCACGAATTGGGAAATGGACCGCCTTCGTGTTCCAATAATGTCAGATTCCTTGCTTTCATCTATTTCTACCTTTCATACGACAAAAATCATCGTTACAGATCCAACAAAGTTTTCGTTTATCGGATCCATTCCTGAAGCAATGCTCAGTCGTATTTCTGAATCGAGTAATGTTCTGCAACAGTAAAAGAAGCATCCATCTGTTGGTCCAAGAGAGCTCACATCGGTTATGATCCGTTCGATTGAAGAGGCTGACAAGCTAGCCAAGAGGGGTAAGAAGCCGGAAACACAGAAGGAAGGACCGGTCATTAGGCAAACTAAGGGGCAAACCCCCAAGAAGAGAAAATCTGATAAAGCTGCAACTTCTCAGGCTCAACCGAAAAAGATAAAGAAGCCCGCTAGGAGACTTATTCTCCAATCTTCAAGCGATTCAGATTCAGAATATGTCCCTCGTATGCACAAGAACGCTCCTCCATCGGAATCTGAGAGCAAAAGTTCAGAAGATGAGGCTTCGGGCCGAGGTGATACTCTGCCTCGCTCCCCTACCCCAGAAATTCCAGTTCACTCCAATCCTCCTTCACCTCCACCTATCCTGTTTCCATCCCTCCTATCTCTCCAATTTCCACCTCTCAACCATTCACTACAATTCCTATTCCCACTCCCATTTTCATAGATACAACTACTGCCACTACTACCATTAAACCTCACTTTACTGCTCCCAATCCACCTGCAACCGAACCTCCACCTTCTTCCAAACCCTTAGCTCCCACACAATCTGCTGAAACAACCCCTATTCTTGGTGGTAAGGATGTGGAATTCGATACCACATATTTCAGTCCTTATTGAGTGCAGAGCGATGATAATGATGATGAACCTGTTACAAAACGTCATCTAAAGGCAGTAAATGAAAAGCTTGATCAACTGCTTTCATCCTCTTCCTCTGGTGCCTATTCAGAAGCTGCTTTGAAGGCCTTTTTCTACTCGATCGTCAACGAACAAAGTGCTGCTTTATCTGCTGCAACCAAGGCAATAGAAGCCTCCACTTCCCAATGTTAACATGCCTCGCTTGCTATTGATGCCTCTACTAAGGAGTGCAAGGAAGTGACCACAAAAGTCGATAAACTAGTCTCTGAAGCTCATATATTTCTAGATTCATTGCAGGCTGCTGTTGTCAAAAACGCTCAAACTGTCAACGCTTGAGTAGAGAACCTTCAAAAGTCTCTTAAATCTGAGCGCTCGAACCTCGAAGCGGCATGCCAAGCCATTCAACAAGCCAATGAAACACTCCATGCTAATGTCAACGATCGCTTAACTCAATTGGAAGCGGAGTTGGCTATGGAGAATCGAATTATGAACGAGCTCGACAGACGTATTAGCCAACTTAAATTGCAAACACACAAGCTGCATAGTGCTAATGCTGAGATTAATGATCTCAAGTCAGAAAAAGAGGTCATTAGGAGTTTTGTTCCAGATGTTCACTCCATCCTTCTTCATCTTATTGAGGCTCATGATCCAATCATCACTATAACTGTAAGGCGTCATCTGGTAGACAAACTCAGACTGACATTGTACATTCTTAGCCGTATCGAGGGTGTTCCGGTGACCGGGGACCAACCGAAACAAGGGGTAGAGAAAGTGATATTGCGACCTCCTCCTTCTGGATCAAAACCATCTGTTGGACCGAAGGGTAATGAAGCTTTGGTCATCAACAAAGATAAAAAGAAGAAGAAGATCGGTGATGACGACACGGACAATGAAGATGATGTCTATGCCGAGAATCCCAAGAGTCCATTCTAGAAGGATAAAACTTCTAAAAAAGAATTGGAAGAAAACAAAAAGAAACAACAAGATGAGCTAGAGCTGAAGCGAAAGGAGGCGGAGCTGCTAGAGAAGAAAAAGTCCATGTTTCCTGTGTGGACAATAGACTCGCTTCAAAGATGTGCAATTGATGAGCCAAGCATTCTCTGGCTTGAGCGAATAATGTCCTTTGGTCTTGACAATTCCTAGGATGCACAGTTCGACATGCCAATCACTCGAAAGGCATTTATTTTCTACTGCTTCAAATCGACTGCTGCTATTCCTTTCCCTGACCTGAAGGTAGATAGGGATCTTCTGGAATTTTACATGGAGTTTGCTCAACCCCAATACCTGACTTGGATCTTAAAGAAAATAACTACAGTCAAGGTAATGAATCCCTATTCAGCACGGAAATTTATTAATGTGAAATTTAGGGTGACTCGAGGAACCGAAGGCTCGGTCTACCATTTTTCCCTCGCTGATCTATCAAACCTTAACCCTCATGACTGGATACTCCTCATTAACATTCTTCTGTCTAATCCTGTGGAGTATCAGCCAATTATTGATCATGTCAAGCATCTGCTTGTTTGCTACATACATGAGGTAGCGAAGATGGACCAGGAAATTGCCTCTACCATATACAAGCGACCAACGATCAAGACTATGGGCAGAGCTGGCAATGTCAATACCATGATCAAGGAGAAAATCGACTCAAAGTATCACACAATTATGTTCATCAGGGGCGAAAGCCAAAAATGTCTGTTCGCTCTTGTCGACAAACACCTCTTCTCGACAACTTGTCTTGAGCATATCTTGGAGATCATTCAGAGGTGCAATCAGAACAATGTTGTTGATAAGAAACTGTTCACTGACATGCTGAGGTGGTACATACAATTTAGACAGACTCTTCTCGCCATAATTCCTCATCTGTTTAAAGTGGTGAAGACGGTGAAGCCTACACAAAGGAATTATTATCTCGCCCCATTAGACATAATGGGGGAGATTGTTGGGTCTATTAGATTGCGTCATGGGCTCGGTCCTTAGCCCAGTTTGAATTCCGGTATTGGGCCTGTCCAACCATGCTTATTTTTGTACTAGGGTTTAGTATATCAGCTGCATGCATGCAGACTTAGAAGTTATCGCTTTCATAGTTAATTTGATTCATATTTTTGTAAACCCTAGCTCGCCTCTATAGCGGAAGTTCTTCATCGAGCTCTGCTGAGGCATGACTCTGTTTTGAATCATAAGCATTCATTTGATTCAGATCTGTATTCATTCTCATATTGTTTTGAATTGTTTGATTTCTTTAATCATACTTGTGAAAGATCTAATCAATCTATGAGTTTTAAAATCATCTGTATTGGTGCTAGGGTTTTTAAGGTGGCATACAGGTTAGAGCTACCAGAGGAGGTTAGCTGGATCCACATCACTTTCCATGTTTGGCGATTGCGAAAGTGCATTATGCATCAGGAGGCAGTGGTGTTGTTGGATGACATTCAGGTCGATGAGCGCCTGAATTATGTTGAGAGGCACGTGGCCATTCTGGAGAGGAAAGTGAAGGTTCTTTAGAACCAGGAGATACCTTTGGTAAAGGTATAGTGGGAGCACCGTAAGGGGTCCGAGTGCACATCGAAGCCAGAGACAGAGATGCGGGAGCACTATCCAGAGTTGTTCACCACGGCAGACTTCGAGGACGAAGTCTAGTTCAAGTGGGGGAGAACTGTAACGCCCCGATTATTAGGTATTGAAATATGGTTTGGAATTTTCATGATTTCGAGGTCTACTCGAGGAGTTGATTTCCCTGACTCGTCTAGTAGCAACAGGTTGGTCCACGTGTTTAAATGACCTACTCACTGAGTCCAAGAAGGGAATCAACGAGTAGGAGCTGGTGGATGAAACCCTAATTTTTGGGGTTTTGCACCCTATTTAAGGGATCATTAGCCTCCTTTGGCCTCCTTGCAGTCCCTTGAGAGCTCAACAAAACCCTAATACGTGAGTGTGTGCTCCATTTGTATGTTCTAAGCTTTGGAAGAGGATTATTGGTGAGAAGAGCTTGGAGAACAAGTGGCTAGAAGCAAGGAACGTATGGGACTCAGAAATCTACCTCAGTTAGCATCAAGTGAAGGTATCAAGTCGTTATCTTGACCTCATTTCCTTCTAGATCTCCTTGGGTGAATTTTAGGGCTTTTCTAGCATATTAGGAAGCTTTCTTGAGTATTAGCTAACTCAGGAAGTTGCAACTTCAGATCTGGCCCTCTTGGGTCTCTAAGCCCATAAAGCTTCTAGCATTTGCAAGTATGAGACTCTCCTTAGGAGTAAAACTCCATCACGAGCTTGGATTTATGATTGAGAGTCTTTAGAGCCTTGTATACACATAAAGTTTGCAACTTTACATGATAAACATGCCGTGGGGAGTTGGATTTTCAATATGGAGCCTGATCATGGCTTAAAAAGCATCTGAGTGGATGAAGGATTGAAGGGACTCGACAAGTTCCATGGTCAACTCAGCGAGTCCGATGATGATTGTCGTGGGCTCGGCGACTCAGTAGAGTGACTCGGCAAGTCAGCTAGGGTTTTCCCAACCTTTTGACATGCATGAACTCAGCGAGTTATAGGGAAACTCGACAAGTTGACCAAGGAGTTTACAGCTGAAAACATTAGGAACTCGACGAGTCACTCAAGTGGTTTGACGTGTTCATGAGTTATGCAAGGAACTTGGTGAGTGGCTGGTTGTACTCGACGTGTTGAGGTCAATCTGTTGACCTTGACCGTTGACTTTGACTTTGACCAATGGTTGACGAATTGACTTTTGTAGCATTTTCGGAGATCGGGAATTTACAAGTATGGTTATATGGTGAATATACGTGGTGGAGTTTGTGTCGATGATCTGAGTGTTTGTGCTAATCTTTCGAGTCGACAGTTGCAAGGTAAGTTATACTCACTATATCAACAGGGTCTAAGGCACCAAGGTCGACCCTTTATGTATTGTATCTAGTTATGGCATGATATGTTTATTGGTTTGCATCCTGGTAGTTAAGATTAGGTTATGTTTATGCTTAGTGACCTGGTTAGGTCAGGGTCGTGGTTATAGGATAGTATTATGTGATATGCTAATATGACTTGTTAGATTAGTATCCTGATAGATAGGTTGGTATTATGTGTTATATGCTATGATCTATTTTGATAAGTTCGTTGTCTACAGATTGTTATGTGATTATTTGTTATATATGGACATGTTTGTTTGGAGGTTGAGGCTTATCTGCTTTGTGCGAAAGCCAATAGACCTGGGCATTTCAACATGTTGGTTGTGGGCCGTGACTATTCCATCCCTAGGATGATTGGACTCATATTATGTGGGCATTCCAACCTGTTGGTTGTGGTCCTGGGGGTATTCCATCCCGTGGATGATTGGACCCACAATATGTTGGCATTCCAACCGATTGGTTGAGGGCCTGGGGTATTCCAACCTAATAGTTGATTGGACCCATAGTATGATGTTTATGATTGTATGTGTATTATCGTGGGTATGGGTATTTTGGGGGAGCTCACTAAGCTTTGGAGCTTATAATTTTAGTTTCTTGTTTCAACTACTTCTGGAGATCGCGGGAAGGCGAAGGCATGATCGTACCGCCCCTCATGTTGTTATGATTTGATACTATGATACTTTGATAATTATTATTTTGAAAACAAACTATGTAATGTTAAATCGTTTTAAGTGTTTGAAAAAGTTTAAATTTGGCATGATTTTTAAGGGTTTTACAATGCTAGTGTTGAGTAGTAAGCAATAGGTTGACCTGATATGTGGGCTTGAATCCATGAGGATATTGGATGTCATGTTGGAATGAGAATGATAATTGGTGTTTGTAACTGCAAAGTGTATGTTTTGAAAATTGTATACTATTAGGATCTTATAGCCTTAGAATGATTGACTTGGCCTTATTTTTTGTTCCTTGTCTGGTTGTGGTCCTAGGGTAGGGTCTATTATTTGACAGTCTATTAGATCTTGTTCTGTGCATAATTTGCATGCATAAGGCATCCGATAGCGAGGGTGGGTGGATGTGGACAACATGGGTGGTGGTATGTGAGCCGAATGTTTTATGATAGTTCATGGGGTGGAGACTACCCTAGGGTAAGCCTAGGATGAGGTTAGCGACATGTGTTACCTACTTGTAGGATGTATGTCTAGATAGACTGACTTGTCTAGTGTATGATGGTTATATTTACCGATTACCTAAATGCCGCGTGCTTTGTGCTTTGTGGGACTGTTATTGATGTCAATTAGCTATGAAATGAATATGCTAAGTCACATGTAGCACAAAATGGATAATCTTAGAGTGATGGACGTGACCCTATTGCGCAGCTCTTGTATGAGTTCAACCGTTCTAGGGATGAGACTTTCACTTGAAGGATTATCTAATCTCTGCCACATGTGGCTATATTCATGAGGTAGCTAGTTGACGTTAATGAGAATCTTTCAGCAGTTAATGGTAGGGAGAGGTTGGGAACCTAGGAAAGCCTAGGATATGCTCCAGTGAGCTTAGTGGTGCGGTTTGGTGAAGTGGGAACCTAGGGGGAGCTTAGGAGGTGCTACAATAGTGATCGTTTTGCTGTTTAGCAAACCATTTAGTATACCAATGGAGTAGGAGACTTAGAGAATTCAGGAGGATTATTGAGGAAAGTATGGGTAGGTGTAGAAGGTAGTAGTGGGCTAGTACTACCAAAAGCACAGGACCGATACTCGAGTTGGTAAGAGTCTTGGAGAATCTGAGATGCTTACGGGAAGGAGAATTCTTGGTTATGCCTTGATCGTGGGAATAGCTACTTTGTAGAATGAGGATGAGCATGCACGGGTGGGACTAGGGTTTTGTCCCGACTCCGGTGGTGAGCCAGTTAGCGAAAGGACTACTAAGATTTCGAGTTCGCCTAAGATATCTTGTATCAGGCTAAAAGGGTTGATTGTGTGATTTATTGCGCTTTGGGATTTGAAAGTATATCATTGGAATAGTTTATAGTTTGTTTAGAGCAGAGGTTTCTCCAGCTACTGTAGTTCAGCCGTTGGCGATTGAGCTAGGGAGGGTGTCAGGGTGTAAGACGCTGAATGATATGGATCTCAGAGCCGAGTTCAGAATATTGATTAGGAGAACCTCAATGAGAGAGGTTCAGGTTAGGTGAAATTATTGGGGGGTCTCGGGCGGAGACCTAAGAATGTGGATCAACTTTTGAGAGACCAACTGGGTCTAATCCGATGCAACGCTTGTAAAAATTACGCGATGAATTTTCGTTCCAAGGGTTTGGATTTTCATTGGGATCGGAATGAGGTGTTACATTATGTTCTCAGGGTGATCGAGGTATCATAGGAGGTGGTCAGGATTCCTTCAGATGCTTGCAAATATGCTATCTTCGGCCATTTTGGATGGATACTTGGTATTTGTATCGCTTGGGAATCATGATAAGTTGGATCTCGGGATGGTTTCTGCTATTGTCTGGGTTATCAAGGGTTGTTAGATGCCATTCAGCATGTTGAGGATTCTTTGAGAGATCTTCCTACGAATGTATGTCGCGGAGGGTTTCCGCGTGTACCGTGATTGCTCCGAGTTGTTGTCGGAATCTGTTCAGCAATCCGGCTTGCTACGGGTTATATTTCCATATTTATACATATTTTTAGGCAATATTGATCGACATTTTTATTCATATTTTGGTTATTTGCATAGAATTATGGTACTTATAAGGATAAAATGTTATCTACAGCCAAAATAAAGCATTTTCGAAGAGAGGGACCAGAAGTGACAATATATGGAACATTGGAGACTTGGAGTACAAAAGATGAAGAAATTCACGGATTCAACCGAAATCATGTCGTGGAGCCTTCTACCACGACGTATACTCGATATTCCCAGAAGATAAGCACATGAAGAAAGAGTCCTTGGCGAATACGGATAACTTACAGATCACGTCGTGGATCGCGTGTCACGACGTGGCATGTGAAAATTCAGATATTATAAATACTCTTGGCTATTACGACTTGGGGGACTTTTGGCTGATTGGAAGGTTTCCAAAAGATGATTTTTAGCAGAGGAGAAGTTCTAGAAAAGGTTTTTCAATACCAAAGGAGTAGAAGTTCATAATTTAGTTTACTTATTTGATACTTATGAACATGTTTGCCTATTTAGTTTGTGTTTGTTTGTTAGTTGCTATTATGAGTAGCTGAATCTAGCTATTCTTGTTTAGCTAGATGAAGCTTCTAACTTATGAATAGCTTAATTATACATGGATTTATTTAGTTGGTAAATTTCTTGTGTTTGATTTTGAAACATCCCAAAAACACACTCTACAAATTTTGTTTATTTTAATAGTAAAAACCATAGTCGATAAACCTCATATAAAAATCATAAGCAATGTATATCAAAATATTATAAAAACTATCAAGTATATCAGTGTATAAACTGTTGGAATAGTGTCTAAGGCTGTAACTATATCCGGTTGTGCATGGTCCTTTTGGGTTGCCTTCACCATAGTAACTTGATAGGATGGTTTATTAAGAGAGAATAAATATTATTAATATATATTATGAGAATAATATAATGAATAATATATTTGTTATTTGATTAATATAAGTCATAGAATTAATTAGAATTAATTTGGTGACTTAAAGAAATTAATTAAATAAAGGGGTATAAACTGTCAATTGTTTGATAGTTAAGCTTTAGACTGTAAATCCATTAGGATATGCCTTGGACGAATTCTAAGAGCTTTTGGATAGCTCAAATCGTCCAAAGGGTTATCTAGGAATGGATTTGGATAGCCTTAAGAGAAGATTATCCAATTAGGGTTTATGTTGTAACCCTTAAGGAGTCTACAAGTATAAATAGACCCCATGGCATAGGGAATTCGACACATCTCCAAAAGCAAGGAACCTCTGGTCGAAATTCCTCCTCTCTCCTCTCTCTCTAAATCATTCTTATTGCTATTGGTGTTTGTAAGCCATTAGAGGAGTGACATTTGTGACTCTAGAAGCTCCAAGACCTCAAGATCAACAAGGAACTCAAAGGTATGATTCTAGATCTGTTTTAATGTTCTTATTTAACCTAATTAGTAATTAGAAGTCTTGGATTCAAAGCATGTTTATTAGAAAGCCTAGATCCAAGCATTAGGGTTTTGCATGCGCACATAGGAAAGTTCTTATGGCTAAAACCCATCAGTGGTATCAGAGCCTAGCTTGGTTTTCTGTAAATTGTTGCTTGATTAACTGAAACAAACCTGCAAAATTCGATTTTTGGTTTCTGAGTCATGGACTCGGCGAGTCTCAAAGTGGACTCGGCGAGTAGGCCTGAATCGGCGAGTCCCTTTGTGCACTCGGCGAGTCCAGGCGTTAGGAATGGCCAGATTCGGGATTTCTTTGTGTTTATCTTATCTTAACTTACCATAAACTAATTAGATCAATATTAATTCGTTTTTCTGATAAATATAACTATTATCTTGATCTAGTTAAAGGTAATTATCAACTAATTAAATATTTGATTTCCTTATATGATAATTAATTAATTATTTTGATTATTTTGGTAATTATCTTAAAAAGAAATCTTGAATAAATCAAATATAGATAATTAGGATATTAATTGTTAATTGGAATTATTTGTTATTTGATCCTCCATGTTTTAAATGTTTAAAACCTACCCTCTTGTTTTGAAATTTACTTTGTTGATTAAAAGTTTTAATTTAGACAACTTAAATTTCAAACCCTAGATTTTAAAAGGTTAAAATACAACCCTATACTAATATGATATTACTAGAATAATATATATGTATAACTAAATGCTAGTCTTACCGTTAGTAGGCCTCATTCACGAAGCCGATCTATAAGGTGGGTATAAGGTTGCGGCCTATAAAATGGCGGTTAATGGGTGTACACTCACACCTACCGCTTGCTTGATTGGTGGAGGGTCGTTAGCCGAACGGGTAGGATAGGGCAACCTCATCCTCTCATTAAAAGTATAATAAGAAATATAAAGTAACTACACATTTTTTAAAATTTCCCAATCCTAGTTACTTTAGGAAAAGTGAATTGATGCAATCCCATGAAATTACACCTTGCACCTTGCTAAGATGTTAGTGTAGCGCGTGTGGTTTACCGGCATGCTAATTGGTTCTAAGCGAAGGTGGCAAAGGGTGATTCGTTGTTTATCATAGTTCGATGGAGCGTGTGTGGTTTACCGGCACATCGAATAGGTGATTGTTACAATGAAGGCGCCATGTGAATTTGCATGGTAATTCACACCCGCTTTGTGATCCTCGGCATCCCAGTCACAAACAAGAGGGGTATATCGAGATTTAAACATGCCATTGAATAGTTTCAATGAATCTCATCCGAACCTAGGAATTCTCAAAAACACTTAGGACTAATAGTTTAAGTTTCGTGATGGAGAATTAGTGAATCGTCATTCACTTACCTTCAATTTATTTGCATGTTAGATTACGGCATCCCTTTTCTAGTATGTGAATGTTATTGTTGGATCCTAGCCCTAATTTTCTTATTGGGTGATGGTAATTCACGCTGCTGCTAGTTCTTTCACACTGATGAGCCTTTGCCAAAAGGTCACCTTCGATGGAACGAACTTTAGCGAATGGATAAGATACATTCGCACCATTGCTCGCTATGAGGACAAAGAGTATGTCCTTGATGAGAAGCTCGAGAAAATCAACACCGAAATCGCTACTCCGGCCGAAATCACCGCCTTTGAAACTCATGAGCGAGATGCAACGAAGGTACATTGCATCATGATCGCCACCATGAACTCCGAATTCCAAAAGTCCTATGAGGACATGTACCCGTACGAGATGCACCAAGACTTATTGGAAAGGTACCACCAAAACGCGAGACAAGAGAGGTACGAGATTTTCACTAACATGATTTCCGCGAAGATGGGTCATGGAGAATCTCTCACCGTGCACTTGCAAAAGATGCAAAGGTATGTCGACCGCCTTCGCAAGTTAAATGTTGACTTCGGTGAGGACTTGGCAATCAACATGGTGCTTCACTCTTTACCTCCGATGTACAACCAATTTAGGATGACCTACCACATGAACAAAGAAGAGGTCACCCTAAGCAAGCTCCAAGGTCTCTTGAGGGTTGCTGAGAGCAACTTCAAGGACAAGTCTGTTGCACCCACTCCCAATCCGCCCGCTGCTCCTGTCTTGGCTATTGGACAAGGGAAAGGAAAGAAGAGGAAAGCTTCATCGAAAAACTATCGCAAGGTGAAAGCCCGAGATTGTGCCTCTTCTAGTGGGACCAAAGTTGATCCTGCTAAGCCCTGCTCTAACCCAAAGGAGGCAGAGTGCCACCACTGCCACAAGATAGGACATTGGAAGAGAAGCTGCCCGGATTACCTGCAAGCAATCAAAGAAGGAAAGATCAAGCCATCTTTCGCAGGTATATATACAATCAAATCTAACGATTCTAATCATGCTATTTCTTGGGTTCTTGATACCGGTTGTGGTTATCACATTTGTTCTAATGTGCAGGGACTAAGAAGAAGTAGGGATGTGGAGCAAGGAAGGATCAATCTAATCATGGGGAACAGAAGATCGTCGCATGTGACCAAGATTGGAGTGTATTCCTTAGTGCTTAGGAATAGTTTAGTTTTAGATTTGAACAATTGTTGCTATTCGCCAGAAATGGCAAGAAACATCATTTCATTTCATGGTTTATATAGACAAGGATTTAGATTTTCTTTTAATAATGAGAATGGTTCTATTTTAGCTTATCTAAATGGTGTCTTTTACTTTGAAGCTATACCATGTAATGGAATATATGAAACTGTTATGATTGTTGATGACTTAGGAAATGATGTTTTGAATATTGATTCTTCCACTAGTATGGATAAAGCATCCTTGTGGCATTGTCGTCTTGGAAATGTCAACAAGAAACGCATAGCCCAACTCCAAAAGGATGGAGTGTTGGAGTCATTCGACCTTAGGGAAGATGACACATGCGAGTCTTGTTTACTTGGAAAGATGACTAAGTCACCCTTCACGAGTACTTGTGAGAGGGGCGAGGGTCTGTTGGACCTAATACATACCGATGTATGTGGACCGTTTAGATCAACCACGAAGGATGGGAACCGCTTCTATGTGACTTTTACCGATGACTATAGTAGATATGGGTATATCTACTTAATCAAGCAAAAGTCAGACACCTTTGAAAAGTTCAAAGAGTTCAAGAATGAAGTGGAGAATCAATTGGGCAGGAAAATCAAGATGCTTCGATCCGATCGAGGAGGAGAGTACCTAAGTCTTGAATTCCACGATTATCTCAAGGAGTGTGGAATAGTTTCGCAATTGACGCCACCTAGGAAACCGCAGTTGAATGGTGTGGCAGAAAGGCGTAATCGAACCTTATTGGATATGGTTCGCTCTATGATGAGTCGTGCTTCACTACCAATCTCTTTTTGGGGGTATGCCTTAGAGACTGCCGCCCATATCCTTAACCGAGTCCCTACTAAGAAGGTTGACAAAACGCCACACGAGATGTGGACAGGGAAAGCTCCCTCGTTGGCACATATCAAGGTTTGGGGTTGCGAGGCTTTCGTAAGACGAGATACTCACGACAAGCTTGAACCTCGAAGTGAGCGATGTATTTTCATCGGCTACCCGCAGACATCCTTTGGATATCTCTTCTATAGACCGAAGGACAATGTGGTCTTCGTTGCGAGGAGAGGAGTTTTCCGAGAGCGAGAACTCATAAGCCAAGGAGACAGTGGGAGGCAAATCGAGCTTGAAGAGATTCAAGAGTCGATAGATGAAGGAACCTCTACCGCTGGCACTCAACCCGAGGAGGAAACTCCAGTTGAACCGATTGACGAATCCTTACCTCTTAGACGTTCCGATAGAGCTAGAGTTCATCCCCAGTTTTATGGCTTTCATATTACTACCGAAGGGGACACGTATATTAGTGATGGTACACTAGTAAATCTTGATGAACCTAATAGCTATAAGGAAGCCATGGCAGGCCCGGAGTCTATATAATGGAAAGAGGCAATGGATAGCGAGATCCAATCCATGTATGATAACCAAGTTTGGAATTTGGTTGATTACGTGCCCGGACGTAAGACCGTTGGGTGCAAATGGATCTTCAAGAAGAAGACCGACGTGGATGGGAACGTACACACATATAAAGCGCGATTGGTCGCGAAGGGCTTTACTCAAACTCCCAGAGTTGACTATGATGAGACCTTCTTACCAGTTGCGAAGATTAAATCTATTAGAGTGATGTTAGCAATTGCCGCATTTCATGATTATGAGATTTGGCAAATGGATGTCAAGACCGTTTTCCTTAACGGAAAGTTGGCTGAGGATGTTTACATGGCTCAGCCAGAGGGGTTTGTGGATCCGAAGCATCCGAATAGAGTGTGTAAGCTTGAGAAGTCCATTTATGGACTTAAGCAAGCATCTCGCAGATGGAATCTTTGTTTCGATGAGAAAGTCAAAGAGTTTGGTTTTGTACGAAGCGAAGACGAATCTTGTGTATATGTCAAAGCCAGTGGGAGTATAGTAAGCTTCCTCGTTCTATATGTCGATGACATATTACTCATAGGAAACGACATCCCGACTCTGCAGGAGGTAAAATCCTGGCTCGGGAAGTGCTTCGCTATGAAGGACCTCGGAGAGGCTTCTTACATTTTGGGAATAAGGATAGTAAGAGAAAGAAGTAAGAGACTAATTGGACTTAGTCAGAATACTTACTTAGAAAAGGTACTAAAACGTTTTATTATGGAAAACTCAAAGAAGGGAGAACTACCGATACAAAGTAATGACAAATTGAGTAAGACTCAAAGTCCGAGAACCGAAGCTGAGATAGCAGAAATGAGCCGAGTACCATACGCTTCCGCAGTTGGCTCAATCATGTACGCTATGACTTGTACTCGCCCTGATGTAGCCTTCGCTTTGAGCATGGTTAGCAGATATCAAGGGAATCCTGGCAAAGCCCATTGGATTGCGGTGAAGAATATCCTTAAGTACCTTCGGAGGACGAAGGAGTGGTTCTTAGTCCTCGGAGGGAGTGATGACTTGAAGGTGCGAGGGTATAGTGACGCCAGTTTTCAGACCGACAGGGACAACTACCGTTCGCAGTCGGGCTGGGTCTTTACCCTAAATGGAGGAGCAGTGACATGGAAAAGTTCCAAGCAGGAAACCGTAGCTGATTCAACGTGCGAATCAGAGTACATTGCAGCGAGCGAGGCGTCGAAGGAGGCAATATGGCTAAAGAACTTCATCGGTGATCTTGGAGTCGTACCTGCCATAAAGGAGCCCATGGAAATTTTCTGTGATAACGAAGGAGCGATTGCCTTGACCAAGGAACCGAGGGATCATGGTAGATCAAGACATATCGACAGAAAATATCACTTCATCAGACATTGTGTAGAAGAAGGACAACTCGTAGTGAAGAGGATATCATCAGAAGATAACCCAGCAGATCCGCTTACGAAGGGACTGAGTAGGGTTAAGCACTTACAGCATGCTAGGAGTATTGGGCTGAAGGATGATATTAGTATAGATTAAATAGTATTAGAAACGTGTAATAGATAAATGTAATTGACATGTGATGATTAAATAAAGGAGTTTTATTTATGAGTAATGTTACTATCTTATGTTAATTGTTTAGCTATTGTTTCACTTTGCATGTTTTGACTTCCAGAATAATTGAGTTTATTAGGAATAATCGAATTATTCAAATGGTCCACAATCATTCATATGTTGGGAGTAGATATGAATGAAGGTTGTCATGAATTGGTGTGTAGAATGTCTAAATGGTGTTTGACATAGCAAAGGATTGCTGCAACGTTCATGAGTGCTTATGAACTAGTTTTGAGCATTGGAATAAACCCGCGCTTGCTGGAATCACCTTATGGAATACGATATAAAAGGTGATCGCAAAACGATAATATCATATAGTCTTAAAACCTAGATATATGGTTTATTATTTGTTAATTGATTGTACATTGATAATACGAAAACGCATCAGTAACTTGGTGTTATAAAACGTATTGTTGTGTATGGTTGGTTAATGAATAAGTAAATGCATATAAGTCGAAGTTTATCTGTTACTTTTATCTAAGAAGGTAAAAGCGATATCTCGGCCGCTCGATGATTTGATTTGACTTATGTGCCGGGCCCGGTCAGAACTGAATTGATGTGTTCGATTAAGTTCTATGTCAAATATATCAGAGATCGAGAAACCTAAATGCTTGACTAACCATTCCATAGGATTGTCAGCATGATATCTAACAGAGGACTGTACGTTCCCTTATCTGAAGGACAAGATTGATTAGATCAGAGTTGACAGCGTCTTTGAGAGCTACGATTGCAAACCGAATTGTACTTGTATAGTTACTAGACTTATCCAAGTGGGAGACTGTTGGAATAGTGTCTAAGGCTGTAACTATATCCGGTTGTGCATGGTCCTTTTGGGTTGCCTTCACCATAGTAACTTGATAGGATGGTTTATTAAGAGAGAATAAATATTATTAATATATATTATGAGAATAATATAATGAATAATATATTTGTTATTTGATTAATATAAGTCATAGAATTAATTAGAATTAATTTGGTGACTTAAAGAAATTAATTAAATAAAGGGGTATAAACTGTCAATTGTTTGATAGTTAAGCTTTAGACTGTAAATCCATTAGGATATGCCTTGGACGAATTCTAAGAGCTTTTGGATAGCTCAAATCGTCCAAAGGGTTATCTAGGAATGGATTTGGATAGCCTTAAGAGAAGATTATCCAATTAGGGTTTAGGTTGTAACCCTTAAGGAGTCTACAAGTATAAATAGACCCCATGGCATAGGGAATTCGACACATCTCCAAAAGCAAGGAACCTCTGGTCGAAATTCCTCCTCTCTCCTCTCTCCTAAATCATTCTTATTGCTATTGGTGTTTGTAAGACATTAGAGGAGTGACATTTGTGACTCTAGAAGCTCCAAGACCTTAAGATCAACAAGGAACTCAAAGGTATGATTCTAGATCTGTTTTAATGTTCTTATTTAACCTAATTAGTAATTAGAAGTCTTGGATTCAAAGCATGTTTATTAGAAAGCCTAGATCCAAGCATTAGGGTTTTGCATGCGCACATAGGAAAGTTCTTATGGCTAAAACCCATCATAAACATCCCAGGCTGAACAACTGGTGTGTGCACTGCAATGTTCCCGAGCTCTTCTTTTGAAACTGAGTACCTGAAACCAAAACAGAAACTGTAAGCACGGAGCTTAGTGAGCTCCCCCAAACTACATCGGACCGAAGTCCGGAAACTACATCGGACCGAAGTCTAGAACTAACCAGGGCCTTGCCCTCTGCATCAGACCGTAGTTTGGAAACTGCGTTGGACCGAAGTCTGGAACTAATCAGGGCCTTGTCCTCTGCATTGGACCGAAGTCCAGAAACTGACTGAACATAGCATAGCATAATCATAACTACTAGCATAAACACATATACAATATATTGCATCGGACCGATGTCTGGAAACTGACTGAACATAGCATAGCATAATCATAACTACTAGCATAAACACATATACTGCGGACTGCATCGAACCGAAATCCGGAACACATAACACAAAGACGTGCTTGAATCACAAAGACCTCAAGCACAGTGAACTACTACATCGGACCGAAGTCCGGAACTACTACTGACTAAATGGACTGACATTGTGGCCATAGACCCGTTCCTATTTGAAGGAAGACTCACCTCACACTGTTGAACTCCCGCTGACGAAAACCATAGCAGCTGGATGACAGACTTCCGATTTGTCAATATCAAAATAACACCCAATTAATAATTGGGTTCCACTACATAACTATAAATATATACTTTGGATAATTACAACATTAACCCAAGCTTAGCTTACCCAAGCCCAGGCCCAATCCATAGGCCCAAGTTTAACTAGGGCTCAAAGCCTAATATATGGCCCAATTTTCCAAATTGGGCCCAAACCTCTACATGGACTTCCCTTAAGGCCCAATTGTTCAGTCCAGTCCAACAGGTCTCATTTTAAGGGCTCAATATCATACAACCATCTAGGCCCAAACTATGGCCCAATTTTCCAAATTGGGCCCAATCCTTCATATGGGCCTCACCCTAAAGCCCAACTAAATATTCTATTCTATAAACATTCTTGGATGGCCCATTATTGGCCCAATTACCAATACCCAATTGAAGAGCCTTGAGAGAGCCCAACTCAAGGCACTTGTGACATTAGGGTTTCACATAAAATGACAATTAAGGCTTAGTGTTTCTTACTTAACCCATTAATAACTTAATTCCTTAAGGACCATCCATTAAGGACTTAATCAGTTAAGTCTAGTATTGCTTAGATTAATTTCTCGCTTCGCCCCATAGGACTAAGTCCATTAAGTCCTTTACTCTACTAGATAAGTTATATGGAATAATTGGGCTTAGTACACAATCTAATCCCAATGGCCCAAAAGTGGTTCCACATGAGTCCAAGGCCCAAATACTCATAACTAGGGTTTTCCACCCAAACATGGCCCAAAAGACCCAAAACCAATCTCTAAGCCCATTAGGGTTTCTTAGTGGGGCACCACCCACTACAACCTCGAGTAGTGGTGGTCAACGGCTGCTTGCGGCGGTGGCCATCACCTTACGATGGTGGTGGTTACAATTATTTTTATTAAATGATTCTAATTAGAATTACAAAGCTGTTATCCAAAAATAATACTCACACTCACTAACACATGAATTAACACACCCACAACCACACCGTGGTGGCCGACGGTGGCTCGTGGGGGTAGCCACCACCTTACGGTGGTGGTGGTCGCCTTCTTGGTTCTCCAAACACACAAACCCAACATAGAACAATGAAATGACCCGCATTCACATCCTACACTCGGATTAGTTCTACAACCACCACCTGGTGGCGCTTGGCGGTAATAGCGACGGTCTTGGGTGGCGGTGGCGGCATGGCGCACATGACGGGGCAATAGCGGCGGAAGGAGGGAGAGAAGTGCGTTGCCGATCGACCGGTACATGGGAGCAGCGGGCTAGCTGGTTGTCGGTGGTTTCATGCACGAAGGAAAGAGAAAGAACCTCCATAATACCTAGCTCTGATCTCAGCCTCTTCTCGTCGAAGTGACAACAACGATAGCAGCAAGGTGGCAAAGGTCCGGCGGCTTGGTTGCTAACAGCGATCGACGACGTAACTATTGGATTAATGTCTAAGTCCATAACTATATTTGGTAAGACTTGACCCGACCCGGCATGGTCCATTTGGGTTGCATACCATCATGCACTTGAATGAGAGAAATAAGACACTTATGGTTATTAATATATTATAAGTTCTAGTATATTAATAATAAGAATAATAAGATTATTTAATTAGTATTGATCAAGAATTAATCTAGGATTAATTAAGTGATCAAAAGAAGACTAATTAAATATATGGGTTGATAGTGTAAATCATCCATACTTGTATAGTGGGCTAATGCTCCATGGATAATCAAGTTGGGCTAAAACCCATAGGATGGTCCATGGATGCTCCATGGTGTATTTGTACCCATGGATCCAAGGAAATGGAAAGCCATGACAATTAAGAGTTTACCCTAATTGTGTAACTATATAAGCATCTTATTATTGAGGAAAAAATGGGCCACTAGTAGTATTCAAGAAAGGGCTAGCCGATTTTGGTGAGTGTAGAATTCTCTCAAGTCATTCTAAGTGTTTTGATGATTGTGATTCCATTTGAGGTGTCACACTTGGGGCACTAGGCACTCAAACTTCATGAAGACATTCTACACCAAAGAGGTATGTATTCTATCTTGCTATAGTCATTGTTATGTATGCTAGATTAGGATAATACCTTGGAAGTTCTTATTTGCATGTATAATAGAGAAAACATAGATCCAAGGTATTTAGGGTTGCATGTACACTTAGGAAGTGTTAGAATGCTCAAAACCCAACAGTGGTATCAGAGCCACGGGTTGTTTTCTGTTATATTGATGCAAATATTTTATTTTCAAAGTTGAAAAAAAAAATGAAAAAAAACATGAAGTTTGTCAAATTTTAAGATAATTACTTGTTCTTGTGAAAAACTAATTATTTGTAAAATTTGAATAATGTGCTTTATGAGTTGAATTAGGTCAAATTTAATAAAAGATAAAATAATATGATTATTTTATTAGTTTTAAAAGTTTGATCTAAAGAGTTTTATTTTTTTTTGAAACCTCCATAAGTTATGGATATGAAAAGGTTTTTAAACAAAATTGATTCAAAGTTTTATGGAGTTACAAAAAATTTGGTGTTAATGTTTTAAAGGATTCCATAACTTAAGAATAAGTTATGGATCACCAAAAGTTTTTTGTGTTACCTTATTTTATGAGTGAATTTAGATTAATGAATAAAATTATGTGATAGTTGGTTTTAATCCAAATTAATCTAAAAGAAGTTCATAAAATGTGTTTATGTAACTTATAAGTCACATTTATGAATCTTAAAACTCATAAAAGTTGGCAAAGGTTACAAAAATGAAGAGTCTAGTTCTAATTAAATGGCTTTATGACTCCATAACTTGTCCTCAAGTTATGGAGGACCAAGAGTCTCTTCATTTAATAAAATAAAATAAAAAAAAAAGTGTAACCTTAATTAATTCCATAAGTTATAAAATAAAGAAAAGTTAATTCTTTTATTAGTTTAAAGTCTTCCATAACTTGTCCTCAAGTTATGGAACTTGAAGAGTTTTTGGATTAAAACTACTTTAAACACATAAGTTATGGAATTAATTAGTTTTGAATAGTTTCAAAACTTGCCCTCAAGTTTTGGAATTTGTAAAGTTTTCACTTATGAATACTTTAATTCCAAGTTAGCCCTTAGAATTTTAAAAGTTAAAATTCAACCCTTATACTTTATAATATTATAAGTTAATAATATATATATGTATAAGAGTAAAGTCAGTCTTACCTCTAGTACGCCTCATTCACGAAGCCGGTCTATAAGGTGGGTATAAGGTTGTTGCCTATAAAATGGCAACTTAATGGGTGTCCACTCTCACCCACCGCTTGCTTGACTGGTGGAGGGTCGTTAGCCGAACGGGTTTGACAGGACTAGAATTCTCCCTTCATTAAAAGTATTAATGATAATACTAAGTAACTAAACTCTTAATAATACCCAATCTTAGTTACTTAGGAAAAATGTGAATAAGGTGCTAATCCATGAAATTACACTTTACACTTTGTCTAAGTCGTTAGTGGAGCGTGTGTGGTTAACCGGCACACTAACTTGGACTTAACAAGGTAGGTAAAGGGTGACTTAATATTTATCATAGTATCGATGGAGCGTGTGTGGTTAACCGGCACATCGATTGAGGGGTAATTTATTAAGGGTACCAAGTGATTTGCATGGTTACTTCACACCTTGTTTTGTGATCCTCGGCATCCCAGTCACAAAACCTGAAGGGCACACTCGAGATTGAAACATGCCTTTGAAAAGTTCAATGAATCTCAAAGATCTAGGAGTTTCAAAACCAATTAAAACCTAATAATACATTTCGTTTATCTTGGTGGAAATTGGTGAATCGTCATTCACCTACCTTCAAATATTTTATAGCTTGGATTACGGCATACCTCTTCTAAGTTATAAAATAGTTTGTTAGGTCCTAGCCTTAATATTTCATATTGGGTGTCATATTAAGGACTTTAAATCAACTATCTTGAATATCTCCCAAAAGATGTCTGGTTTAGACACCTATGATCTTCCCAAATCTCTTGAAACAAGGTTTCCTAATGAAGATGATGTCCCATGGATATCATACTTCTTCACCTCTTCAAATTATTCTCCCTAACCCACAAGTTCTTGAAAAGTTTAAGGTCACTCAGGCCCTATTAGGCAAGGCAAGGTCTAGGTGTGGTCACATCTTGGAGATGTAGTCACATATTGACAAGCCGGGAGAGTTGGGTGTCAAAGTCTTGAGAAAGTTGGTGGTTCAACTACTTTCTAAGTCACATAGTGAGTTCTTTTGGAACACCTATGAAAAAGACTATGACAAGACCCTTAATGATCTTATCTATTTGTTAAGATCAACTTCCTAAAACTTTATGGACATTGACAATGATGACATTGGATATCCAGTAAAGCATTCTCTACCCAATGGAAAGGGATCGGCTATAGTCAACTCGGTTGACCAAATGGTAAAGAGAAAAGCTAAGTCTGTGATAGTCCTGTGTACCATTATCAAAGGGTCCATATGTTTGTATTGCCAAAGAAAGGGCATTGGTTGCGAAGCTGCCAAATTTACCTAAGGATGTTAAAGTCAATAAGTTTGACTCTACTTCAGGTAAATTCCACTATCTAACTCTGTTAAGTTTGTATTCTGAGATTCTTGATACATGATGTGACTGGGTCACATGGAGATGTTTTAAGAATCAAAGGAAAAAAAAGTGAAGAAACTTAAAGAAAGAATATGCTGAATCTGATCGCGTAGATGGATTTCTATCGCATAGTTTGAAAAATCGGATTCTTGAGCTACTTCTTAGGAGTTATGAGATATTGCCTAGGAATAGATAACAACAAGTTCTCATATGGATTGTAAGGATAAGTTTTTTCCGCAAAGTTTTAAAATAAAAGAGAATTTTTTGATTTTATTTATTTTAAAATATCCTTACGATGGCATTTGAGGAAAAATTGTTGCTTATATAATTCCGTTAAGAGCAAGAGTGGAAATATGAAATTGATTCTTTCATTTGTGGTAATGTCTAAATTTACCAAATAAGGAAAGATTCTCATCATCCAAGGTTCAATTGGACCGGAACTTGGAATCATGCAAGTTGTATAACATGATGAATGAGAACTTTCAAGTTTTGGAAAATTAAGACTAATTACTTGTTCACATGGATGTGTGAATCAAGTAAAGGACTAAGGGATCGAGTACACATTCTTGTGCACTGGTCAAGTCCACCACAAAAAGTTTGATAAGACTATTCGTCATGATTTACTTAAGTTCAGTAAATATGATTATACTTACAAGCTTAAGTGTAACTCTGAGACATTGGAAAAGGTTCCAATGTAAGGCAGAGCGAATAAGAAGAATCAATTTAGGCAGAAGGATAAAAGTTTCTCAAATCTGAAAAGATGGGAGAGTACTTTAGTATCAGTTTTTGTGATCATCTTAATGATTAAGAAACCATAGCACAATTAGGAATAAGAAGAGGGATCTTGAATTGTTGAAGTGGTTAAATCAAGAAGATGAGTCATACTTCGTTCCAATACAAGTCTTAGAGTCATACTCCAAGATTGTAATTTGAGTGACATGTCTCAAAAGAAGGTTAAAACACTTGTCAAATGTAAGAGTAAAAGTTTTTCTACTCTTGTACATTTGAAATTGGTAAGTTGTGATGTTTTGGATAAAACAAAGACCAACTTAGGCCAATTGGGTAAAGTGTTTTTCTTGATTAGAATCCGCACTATCTCTTGGATGTTTGACAAGGGAGTCTTATATGTCAAGAGGACAGTGGGAGTCTTAAAGGTCTTGAAAGTCTCAAGAAATAATCAAGAATAAAACCTGAAGTTCTTCGCTAGCACACGACTTGAGGTTTATAACCTATCGTGTTGACATATCTGTGCCCATTCCAGTTAAAGTTGGCTTTGCATATGAGTTCTTAGAGTTCTCAGTTTGTTGCATAACAACTTGGAAGCAATGACAGGCCCTTGAGCTGCCAGGTGGCAAGAAGTTAAGATTGAGTTCAATCCATATGGTTTTGGATTTGTCATTATCTTTGTCATGTGATTATGGTTTGACAAATTCATATGGGTAGGAACTCATACACCATATAAATCTAAGTGTCATAAGGTTTCTCTCCGATTCATGAAAATGATGGTGAGGAAACACTTTCACTAAGTAGATTTTATCTAGATAGCAATTGTGATATTTGCATTCTCAAAGTCGTTAGTGGAGCGCGTGTGGTTAACCGGCACACTAACCTGGACTTGTGAGAAGTGGCAAAAAGGTCTAAACATTATGATTACGGCATCCCTCTTCATAATTGTTTAGATACACAAGTGTGCTATCTAAGGGAAGGTGTATGATTTTGATAAAGACTTATCAAAACAATCTAGTATCAGAAATCTGAACTTTGGTAAGAAAGTCAGCTGATTTCTGAGTACATGTCAAAGCTAGTGGGAGCATAAGTGTTATGCTAATAATCATCATGTTAGTGGGAGCATGATAATTATGATAAGTATTGCAAGTTAGCAATGTTAATTATAGAAAACAAAAATTTTAATTGGGAAAAAGTTGTTTTGCTATAATTAAGGGAGAGGAAATTATACTTCATATCAAATCTATAAGGTTTAGATCTGAGGTTTTAATCATTTAGTCAAGGATATATATGAATTTCATGTTGGAATGGCTCAACATAAGGAAATTCTGTATATGGGTCCATTATTTGCGTTCTAAAATTCGATTATGATTACGGCATCCCTTTTCATAATCTGAATTATGAGAACTTGGCAAATTGAAATGGAAATATTATAGCAAAAGACTGGTTTAGTCTTTATGTAAGACATCATGAATCGTGTCCCATATGCTTCGGATATAGGATCGATTACATGTGCTATAATCATCCGTTCTAAAATTTTCCAAATGCCTGGGGCATTAAGAAGGGAAAAGGTTTAGAACTGGATATGACTAAAAGGATTAAACAATTGTCGAGGACAATCTAAGGTTTACCAAAGATTGGTTGCTCAAGGACAGTTGGAAGTATAGTGATAATTCTGGAAGGACCATATTGACATAATCTGTAAGGAGGCAACTCTTGTTCAGAAGTGATAGTCAAAATGGAATCTGGAAATGTTTCAAAGTTAGAATTTTCACTCTGTGTAAGATTAAGGAAACTTAATGCAAGAAGGATGGTTCCAAGGAGTTGATCTCCTTTGGAATGATCTGTAATGTTTGTTGTCAAGTCTTTATGACTTTGTGCATAATCATTACAAGAGGATCAATGCATATAAGTTTAGAATCTGATAGATTCCAGTAAATGGCATGAATTTGGAATTCTTGCATTTGCAGTAAGGATTTGGGAGTGTGAAAAGAGAATCATTGAAGTTATGTTCAATGGATCTAGTTCACAAAGTAAAGATCATAGACAAACATAGTATGCATACTTAGTGTGTGGCATGACTAGTGTTTTGAAAAAAACATAGTGTACATGCTTGGAGCATGGGACAACTATTGTTTTAAATTCAAGAATAAAGTTGATAGCTGAAACAGTATACAATGAATAATGTGTAATCATATGGTGATAAATAAAAGGTGTTTATTTATGTTCAAAGAGTTGATACCATATTGGATTCAATTATTATTGTATTTCACTTTGCATGTTTTGACTTCCCGAATAAACTGGGTTATTCTTTCGGAATGACTAAGTTATTCAAACTATCCACAGTCGGTCATATGTTGGAAGTAGATATGAATTAAGACTGTCATGATGGGTTGTAGAGGTCTAAGGTGTTGGACAAGGCTACAACAATCATGAGTGCTCATAAGTTCTGAGTATTGGATTCAACCCGCGCTCATTGGAATCACTTCATGGATTTTATCACGAGTGATCATGAGACGATAATATCTTATATTCTTCAAACCTAGAGATATGAGTTGTTACTATGAGTTGATAGTACATTGATAGCACGAAAACGCATTTGGTAACTCGGTGCTATAAAACGTGCCTTTGTGTATGATTCAACAAGTAGTAGAACAAGCCATATGAGTCGAAGTTTATCCGTTCCTTTTACCTTCGGGATAAAAGCGATATCTGTGGGCCCCTCGATGATTTGATGATGACAAATGGAAGTGCTCGGCCGGGCCAGGACTGATTTGATTTGTTCAATTAGTCAGTTGTCATAAATCGGAAATCGGGAAACAACAAATGGACAGAGAGAATGATTATAATCCATGTCTCAGTCCATATGATATCTAGAATGGAGGAATATATGATCCCTTATCTAATGGACAAGTCACTGACAAAGGTCAGAGTTCATCTACAAGGTCAGAGTTCGACAGAAGCTTTTGAGAGCTACGATTGCCGGTTGGTTCCTGAAGTCATACGCAATAATAGTTTTAGACTTATCCAAGTGGGAGACTGTTGGATTAATGTCTAAGTCCATAACTATATTTGGTAAGACTTGACCCGACCCGGCATGGTCCATTTGGGTTGCATACCATCATGCACTTGAATGAGAGAAATAAGACACTTATGGTTATTAATATATTATAAGTTCTAGTATATTAATAATAAGAATAATAAGATTATTTAATTAGTATTGATCAAGAATTAATCTAGGATTAATTAAGTGATCAAAAGAAGACTAATTAAATATATGGGTTGATAGTGTAAATCATCCATACTTGTATAGTGGGCTAATGCTCCATGGATAATCAAGTTGGGCTAAAACCCATAGGATGGTCCATGGATGCTCCATGGTGTATTTGTACCCATGGATCCAAGGAAATGGAAAGCCATGACAATTAAGAGTTTACCCTAATTGTGTAACTATATAAGCATCTTATTATTGAGGAAAAAATGGGCCACTAGTAGTATTCAAGAAAGGGCTAGCCGATTTTGGTGAGTGTAGAATTCTCTCAAGTCATTCTAAGTGTTTTGATGATTGTGATTCCATTTGAGGTGTCACACTTGGGGCACTAGGCACTCAAACTTCATGAAGACATTCTACACCAAAGAGGTATGTATTCTATCTTGCTATAGTCATTGTTATGTATGCTAGATTAGGATAATACCTTGGAAGTTCTTATTTGCATGTATAATAGAGAAAACATAGATCCAAGGTATTTAGGGTTGCATGTACACTTAGGAAGTGTTAGAATGCTCAAAACCCAACAGTAACAACACCTGGAAGCTGCCCTCCACTCTCGTCGGTCTTCAATGTTTCCGGTGACAAGGAGGCTCGAAGATGATGATAGTGAGATGGAGTCTCGATCGTTCGGCAACGTAGGAGGTCGGGTAAATGCTTGGTGGCCGCTAGCTTTACGGTGAACGGACCAGATGGGGGGGGGGGGAGGGAGATGGCTGGCGAAGGTTGAAGATAAAGAGGATGAATGGAGGTGGCAGAAAGATGCTAGGTATAGGGTTTGTATAGTGAGGATGGCGGGTTTTAAACCTCGACCATTCTAAATCTTTGACATATTTACAAGTCTGGCCCCTCCCTACAAGATCCTTTCAAATTAAGCCTCGAACTTACCTTTTAGCCCTTGACTCCATGAAATCATTTCAAATTAATTCCCACGAATTACCAAGTAGTCCATGCCTTCAATATTACTTACAAATTGAGTCTGGAACTTACTCTTTTAACCCTCAACTTCTAAAATGGAGACAATTAGCTCTTCGAGACCATCCTTTTATACATAATTATTTATTTTAGGGTTACGAGTCCTTCATTTATTTATTTAATAAATAAACGGGTGTGACAACTCTCCCCCAGTTAAATTAGATTTTTTCCTCAAAATCATTCCTTACCGTTCCATACTCACCCAACCACTCTAGTAGCATGGTCACCAACCTGGGCACGCCCTAGCCTTCCCAGGGTAGCCATAACGCATCCTCGTAAAGCCCTAAAATCCACAGGTGAACGAATTCCTCACCACAAGATCAGATCCACTTCGTCTGAAATCTACTACCTTGAGATAGTCTGATTCCCTGATAGACCACTCATACATAATCATTATCGGTGAATCCCATCCGTTTATCTCACAACTGACTACTCAACTTCTGATCACTCGTAGTTCCCACTATAAAATAGGGTCACAGACCCAATTATCCTTTAATAACACTTAGACTCAGCTGAAGCTCAACTAATTCCGCTGCGGGTGACTTGGCATACACCAAACAATCTATTATTCCGTCCGAACTTGCACCCCCAAACACAAATACTAATACTGCCCAGACGCTGAAACTACCCAAACACTGAACTGCTTGAAGCAGTATGTTGCCACATGGCTACTTCCCAAAAGCTACCGTGACCTCCTAGGTCTCAATTCGCTCGCCGATAATCTGAAATATAGGGTTCCGGCCCAACTGCGGAGCCAAAGGACCCCCACTTAGTTGCCCCACACGGCTTCTGAACGAAATCCTTCCCTGGAACTAGTTGTGATTAGTTATCATGCCACTGTGGTTCTAAGAAACTCCTGATCTAACTAATCGGATCCATACGTCGAATCCTGTCATCATCAAATCCAAGGCTGAAAGTGATTGCTACCTGACCAATGGTAGCCTTATCTCACACATCATTAAGCAGTCTGTTGCTTCTTTGATCTCATAACTGTAGTGATGTTTCCAACGTCTTATCACTAGCTTAACCAGATCTAAATCCTATGGGGAAATCCATAATCCAAACCGTGAATTTCCATATCCTCACCACTAAACTTGAACTGGCGAGTACTCTTGTTCTTCCCACGTCCTAACAATGCACTCAAGCTATCTACCAACCTAGTGAATGTTGTGGCTAGACCCGTAGTATTACATCACGCTAGCACTATCTGCTATCCTTGTGAATGTAGACTTACAACATTTCTATGTTACTAGCTGCTAGTCAATGGTACGGCTACCCTCATAGTGTTGCAAAAATTTCGAAACTAACTGACTGCTAGTGAATGCTACGGCTACCCCCGTAGTCTTACAACACTTTCCACACTAACTGACTGATAGTCAATGCTACGACTACTCTCGTAGTCTTACAACACTTTCCATATCGTTCGAACACGCTCTCGACCTAACAACAAGTGAACTTGAGTCCTAACCGGAACTCTAACCTGGTTCCCGGAATCTACTATCACATGACCCCACTATATCAGTATCGCACCCATGCCCGTGATCAAATCATCACAGTAAACAACGAAATCATTTACACCCTCTGGATGGGTGAGAATCGGTGCCAGACACAAACACTACCTAAGAGTCTCAAAGGCTGTCTACTACTCAGGCCCCCAACGAAAGATCACCAATTTCTTGATCAATCGGGTCAATGGAACCTCAATCTCGGAGAAGTCCCGTATAAATTTCCGATAATAGCCTGCTAGACTCAGGAAGCTACAAATCTCGGTTGGAGGCCTTGGAATCTCCCATTGCGTCATGGCCTCTATCTTGGTCGGATTGACCAGAATGCCCTTTGAGTTGACAAGGTGCCCAAGAGATTGCACCTCACGCAACTAGAACTCACATTTGGAAAACTTTACGATAAGTCTCTCCCCCACTTAGATTTGACTAAGTCTTCACTGTATATGAGAATTGAAGGGTTCCCAATCCTTCTCGCTCTCTAGTATCCCACTGATGACAACCTGTGCTTACCAATGGTAGAGATTAATCACTGGTTAAACCTAAAGATCGGCCATACTCAGAAATATTGATGAGTACTCTTAAAATCTGGTCTAGTTTGACACCTCATTCCCACTTCCAATCTCGCAGCACCACTGAACTCTATCCATACACAACTCATGACCAATCTGCTAGAAACAACTCTTACCATTGCTAGTGACTCAATGCTAGTCCTTCAAGAAGGTTACACAACTTCTAAGAACTCGATAAGCATTTCCCTACTTCACAATTAGGGAAATAACCTTCGATACCCACTACTAATTCTTGGTATGCAATTGGCATACAACATCTCTTGAAAATATAATTCAGACACAAACTGAGGATAACCCTGAGTCACACTTACTCAACCCCTGGAACGAAAGGCTTTATCGTGTAGTTTCTCGCATGTGTTGTACTGAATCTTGTCCTACTAGTCTCTTAAAAGCTTATCCAAAATCTAGGGTCCCCTCTCGAGACCCCTCAATATAAGCAACTGATCTGATTCCCTCTTACCAATGTGCTCGAAGTCCATATCTTGTTCTCAAGCTCTAGAAGTCATATTATTCAGGGTCTTGCACCCCGAGATACTCACGACCTCCCTGCTATCATTCTACATTTTTTTCTGATAACTTACCTTCTTCATTTCCTCATTTGCTACATACTGGGGTACCATATAAGCTCTTTCCCGAGGCTTGTCAGTGATCTCTGCCACAGTCTCAATCGTCTAGTAGAGATCTAAAAACTATTGCGCCAACTGTTGCACCTCAATCGCCTGGGTACACTATGCCCAGAATCTACTCTATAAGTCATCCAATGACATAGCATCAACTACTTCATCACTACACTCACTACCAACCTCTTCCTATCAATCTCGTGCTCTGTCTCTTAGGAGACAGGAAGTAGATCGGATCTTGTCTCCTTTTTAGACAATGTCTAGTACAAAAAGTGTTGGCGACATCTACCAACCATCTGCTGCTAACAATGGCGTCCCTAACCCCCATGACAATTTGAAGCTTCACAAACTCTGAATTCCTGAAACATCAACATACGGGTCCGTATGATGACTGCAACATTAGTGTAGGAGTCTGGTCAATACCCTCCTTGTTCATATTGAGGATCATAAATCTCTACAATACCCGGGCTCTCATCACAAATCTCTACAATACCCTCCTTGTTCATATTGAGGATCATAGGAGTCTGGTCAATGATATTGTGCATAATCTCAGATGGAATGAAATCCCTCATCTATTCATCGAGCTGCCCGGCTATAGAGTCCGAGCCTGATCCCTCGTCGACACCAGAACTACCATCTGGTTTACACATAGCGTCACTATACTCGGTAATATACCATCACTAACATCATAATAGTCATCAAAACTTGAGGGATCTAACATACTACAAGTTCCCTGGTCTTATCTCAGCCTTCCTTGATTCGAGTACAAATCCTCTGCTTTCAGTAGTATGGGCCCCTACTACCTTCCACATCTATCCATACTTTCCTCAAGTACTGCCTCGATTCCATAAAGTCCCTTCTACTACTACTGATATCTACTACTCTCATCCTAGGGTTGCCCTAGGGAAATATATGACTCCACCCAAACCAGTCCTCAGCTGTTGAAGGCCTCCTTGTAATGCCAATTAGCCATCACCTGAATACCAGCACATATGGCGAGGCTCAGATAATCCTTAGAGTAAAAGACTCATCCTTAGAACAATTAGACTTAGATGAGATCTGCGCAATAGGGTCAAATCCAGCAATCTGAGATTATTCAACCCTGATCACATGTGACGTGATGTATTCACCAAATGGCTAACTCCCATCACTCAAAGTCCCACAAAGCACAAGGCAAGCAACATTTAGACACAGGAAACTACTCAGGCAAATCTATCCTCATAACAAGAAAATGAACTAGTATACAATGTTAAGCTCATATTCTCAGGCATAACCTAAACAGGCTATCCTACTACTATCTTCTCAATACTAGCATACAATTCTCATAAAGCTAGAACACATATAGCAGGCATATAAGGCATCCTGCTAGATCCTTAGTCCTATTCTAGCATGCTGTTCTACTGAAACTAAAACTGATACTCATAAAATAAACTTGCATGGGTAATTTGGGAGTACTTACTTGATCTCGGCTGATTGCATGCACAACACCCTTTTCTCTTTTCAAAGTTCTTTTCTTTCTAAAATTTCATTTCTCTTTTTTCTAAAACTCTTTTCTTTTCTCAAAACTCCCTTTTTACAAAAAATTGATTTTCCTTTTGAAAATTTATGTACCAATTCCTTAGTTTTAGTTCAGACACACCCGAAAGTGTGCTCGAATCCCTCAAACCAAGGCTCTAATACCAACTTGAAGCATCCCAAAAATAGAGTCTGAAAATTTCGTTTATTTTAATAATAAAAACCATAGTCGATAAACCTCATGTAAAAATTATAGGCGATGTATCTCAAAATGTTATAACAACTGTCAAGTATATCAAAGTATAAACATCCTAGGCTGAACAAATGGTGTGTGCACTGCAATCTTCCCGAGCTCCTCTTTTGAAACTGAGTACCTGAAACCACAACTAAAACTGTAAGCACGAAGCTTAGTGAGCTCCCCCAAACTACCACATACCATACATTAACATATAAACACATATTGGGCCTTGCCCACTATATCGGATCGGAGTCTGGAAACTGCATCAGACCAAAGTCCGGAACTAACCAGGGTCTTGCCCTCCGCATCAGACCGAAGTCCAGAAACGGCACCGGACCAAAGACTGGAACTAACCAGGGCCTTGCCCTCTGCATCAGATCATAGTCTGAAAACTGCATCAGACCAAAGTCCAGAACTAATCAGGACCTTGCCCTCTGCATCGGACCGAAGTCCGGAAACAGACTGAACATAGCATAGCATAATCATAACTACTAGCATAAACACATATATGGCATACTGCATCGGACCGAGGTCCAGAAACTGACTGAACATAGCATAGAATAATCATAACTACTAGCATAAACACATGTACTACATACTGCATTGGACCGAAATCTAGAACACATAACACAAAGACATGCTTGGATCATAAAGACCTCAAGCACGGTGAACTACTGCATCGAACCTAAGTCCAGAACTACTGCTGACTAAACAGGACGACATTGTGGCCGTAGACCCATTCCTACTGGAAGGAAGACTCAACTCACACTGGTGAAGTCCCGCTGACAAAAACTATAGTTGCTGGATTACCGATTTCCAATCTGTCAATATTAGAATAACACCCAATTAATAATTGGGTTCCACCACATAACTATAAATACATACTTTGGATAATTACAACATTACCCCAAGCTTAGCTTTCCCAAGCACAAGGCCCAATCCAGAGGCCCAAGGTCAACTAGGGATCAAAGCCCAACATATGGCCTAATTTTCCAAATTGGGCCCATACCTCTACATGGATTTCCCTTATGCCCCAATTATTCAGTCCAGTCCAACAGGTCTCATTTTAAGGGCTCAATATCATACAACCATCTAGGCCCAAACTATGGCCCTTTATGGACCAATTTTCCAAATTGGGCCCAATCCTTCATATGGGCCTTACCCTAAAGCCTAATTAAATATTCTAGTCCATAATCTTTCTTGGATGGCCCATTATTGGCCCAATTACCAATACCCAATTGAGGAGCCCAACTCACGCCCCATATGACATTAGGGTTTCACATAAAATGAAAATTAGATCTATTTGTTTCTTACTTAACCCATTAAGAACTTAATCCATTAAGGACTTAATCTACTAAGGACTTAATCCATTAAGTCCAGTATTGCTTAGATTAATTTATACCAATGATTATTATTTAATATTTCGAGTTATTAAATAATTCCCGTGTGTGACCTGATAAATTCTCAAAGATTAGGGTTTTCTAACGTAGCCCCTTAAGGACTTAGTCCATTATGTCCTTACACTACTAGATAGTTATATGGAGTAATTGGGCTTAATACACAATCTAATCCCAATGGCCCATAAGTGGGTCCAGATAAGTCCAAGGCCGAAATACTCATAATAAGGGTTTTCCACCCAAAAATGGCCCAAAAAGGCCCAAAACCAATCTCTAAGCCCATTAGGGTTTGCTAGTGGAGCACCACCAACTACCACCTCAGGTAGTGGTGGTCAATGGCGGCTTGCAGCGGTAGCCACCACCTTAAGGTGCTGGTGGTTATTATTATTTTTATTAATTGATACTAATTACAAAGCTTTTATCCAAAAATAATACTTACACTCACTAACACACCCACAACCACACCGTGGTGGCCGGCGGTGGCTCGTGGTGGTAGCCACCACCTCACTGTGGTGGTGGTAGCCTTCTTGGTTTTCCAAACACACAAACCCAACATACAACACTGAAATGACCCACACTCACATCCTATGATCGGATTAGTACTACAGCTACCACCTGGTGGCGCTTGGCGGTAACAACGGTGCTCTTGGGTGGCGGTGGCTGCAGGGCGCACATGATGGGGCAACAACGGCGGAAGGAGGCAGATAAAGGTGTTGTAGATCGAACGGTACATGGGAGCATCGGGCTAGCTGGTTGTTAGTGGCTTCACGCACGAGGGAAAGAGAAAGAACCTCCGTAACACCCAGCTCCGATCTCAGCCTCTTCTCATTGGAGTGACAACAACGACAAAGAGAAGGCGGCAATGGTCCGACGGCTTGGTTGCTAACGGGGATCGACGACGTAACAACGCCTGAAGGCTGCCCTCCACCCTCATCGGTCTTCAATGTTTCCGGTGACAAGGAGGCTCGATGATGGTGATAGTGAGATGGAGTCTCGATCGGTTGGAAATGTAGGATGTCGGGTAAATGCTTGGTGGCCGCTAGCTTGTCAGAGAACGAACGAGGTGGGCGGTAGGGGGACGGCTGCCGGAGGTTGAAGATGAAGAGCAAAGTTTAGGGTGCTTAGTGTAAATATGGAAGACCGACTCGGCGATTCAATGGGTAGACTCGGTGAGTAGGGTCGTGAATCTGGTCATGTGCTAAATGATTAACTCGGCGAGTCAGAAGAGTGACTTGGCGAGTTGGTGCTGGGTGGAGAGAACCCTAATTTTCAGGGTTGTGCCTTATATAAAGGACATTATAACCCATCCTCATCCTCTTTGTTACCTTCGAATACCCAAAAAACCCTAAAAACGTGTATAACCTCCATTGATGAAGAATTAGAGCTTGGGAAGAGAAATTGAGAAGAAGAAGGTTGAAGATCAAGAGGCTAGCATCTGCATATAATTGTAGATCAGGGATCTACTCCTCCTTTGGATCATTTCTGAGGTAACAATTTGTCACCTTGAGTTTCCTTCTTCTAGATTAATTCTTGGTTGCTATTTTGGGGATTATAGCTTGAGTGGAATCAATTTCGAGTTTAGAAGCTAGATCTGAAGTTGAAACTTTAGATCCAAGCTTGTAATGATCCTATTTGTGGTAAAGGTGTTGTCCTAGAGTGGTTGGTGAAGTCCCTTTGCCTTAAGCCTTAGCCATAGAGTATTTTGGGCTTATTTCCTAATGGTTTCACGTAATGTTTACACCTTTACGTGTGGGGAAGGTTGTAGCAAGTTGGATCTATGGATTGGAACCCCTGCATAGCTTGGAAATCCTTTGTATGGATTAAGAAGTAGATGTACTCGTCTAGTCACATAAGTGTGCGTGGTGAGTTGGATGAAGATAGGCATGGACTCGACGAGTTGGAAGAACGACTCGAAGAGTCTGTTGAAGATTGCCTTGGACTCGGCGAGTCTATTCTTGGAGTCAGCGAGTCTAGTCGCGAATTCCTAACCGTTTTGGTTGAGCTATGAATCGGTGAGTCGAGGGACGACTCAGTGAGTTGAGCAGGAGGTGACTTAGAGTTCGTGGGACTCGGCGAGTCTTGGGGCGACTCGGCGAGTCAGTCGCGATATGGGAGTTTTCAGAGCATAGGGACTCGACGAGTCAGCAGGCTGACTCGGCGAGTAGAGTCAGCCAAGAAGTTTGACTTTGACTGAGGACTTTGACTTTGACCAAGAGTTGACCAGTTGACTTCCAGAGGTAATTTGGTAATTATTTGTGTTTATTGAGTTCAGTCTTTTGGTATTATCAGTGGTGGAGTCGGTGTTGGAGGTTGGAGCAGCGTGATCTTATCTTTTCCGTGAGCAGTTGCGAGGTGAGTTATCCTCACTATATCGATAGGGTCTAAGGCACCAAGGCCGGCCCTTTATCGGATTGTAATCCGGGTATTGTTCATATGTTATTGCTTTGCTATGTTTGCATCCTGGTAGTTAGGATGCTATATGTTAGTGACCGGTTAGGTCGGTATCCTGTTTCGAGTATGTTATGTATGTGATTTGCTAGATCGGTTGACTGATGATTAATTGTTATGTGGTTATATGTTTATGTGCACATGGTTGGTTAACTGGGGTTGGGTTGAGGCGGGTCCTGCTTTGTGCTGTAGGCCAACATTCCCAGGGCGGACCGGATATTCCGAATGCATAAGGAGCGGTCCAGATAGGTTGTTGTGACAACCCGATATTTCAACTCTTTGTAATGACCTAAAAAGTCAAGTATTGTAACCACTTTTGAGTTAATAAAATTAACTTCGATAATAAAAAGTCCAAAAAGTTCCTATTTAAATTTCTTCTTTGTTTAAATGTCATCAAACCATGATCGTATGTAAAAAGAACGCCCAAATCCGACTTTGTATATTGAAATTATGATTTTTTTCAAATTCGGCTTAGCAACAGACAACTAAAAACTCGAATCGGAGATCGAGCGACTTTTGGCCGGAATGACCTAAACGAGAATCGAAGGTCTCGACATTGGTATTTCAGCGGTAAAAAGTCTGGCAAAAACCGACGTCAGATAAAGAAGTTATGAATTTTTAAAGAAATTTATTAATCACGTCATTTTAATAAATAAATAACAAAAATTATTTCATAATTTGCCAACGGAATCTAAACGAAAGTTGTAGATCTTAGTCTCACCTACACGTGGATATAAAGAACGTCGAAAACGGAGTTCGTATGAACGAGATATGAATTTTAGAAGTTTATTTGAAATAAATATAAATTTAAATAAAAACTCTTGGTAATATCCGAAGAGGAGTCAGCGCATAGGACCGGAGTACGCCCTGCGTACCCTCGTACGCCCCGCGTACTCAAATCAAGGGCCTCGGTTCGTCCACGCCGTCCCTACTCCTCTACGCCCTCCCATCCGAAGTACGTAAGCGATGACGCCCCAGTACGCGCTGCGTACCCTCGTACGCCCAGCGTACCGAGGTGGTTCAGCACCCCTATAAAAGGGATGCGAGGCTTTCCGGAAATTTTGCTCATTCTCTCTCTATTTTCTTGCGTTTTGCCTCGTTTTCCATGCCCGTTCAGACCTGAAGCCCTGGTCATTTTGCTCAAGTTCCGAGGGTCGATTTTACTCCCGAGATTCCCGAGAATCCCGAGAAAAATCCGTTTCCCGAGACGAAACTCTGCCCGATTTTCCATCTCGCTATCTTCAAACTTCCAAGTGAGTTCATACCCCTAATCAATGTTTTAATTGATTTTAAATGCTTTAATGGGGGGGGGGGGGGAATAGAAGTAGAAACAAACATGTTATTAAATCATTGATATGTATTTTATAACTGTGTTTGTCATTTAACAGATTTCACATGCTACAAAATGTGATGCATGAAATGGTTTTACATCTTAAAAGCGCATTGTTACCAAATGTTTTATCTTTGAAATGTTTATTAAAATGACATCAAGTCATTGTTAATTATTGTTCAAAACCCATAAAATGTCTCACAAAAACCATTTTTCATTCTTGAACTAAACTATGCATATACACTTATATTCTTATATATGTATTGATGTTATAGTTTGCATCTTTCATTTAGTTTCCCACACCCTTGAGTAGTAAGAGTGTGTAAACTTACATGATCAACTAGTTAGATTACAATAAATTATCATAGGGATAATTTGAAGATAACAAAACATTATTCCTATTACAAGGAATCACACAAGAGTCAGTTCATTCATGAGTCTTTACTAGTATCTTACTTGATACATGAGTACCTTTACATATGTTTACCTGATACATGAACACATTACATGAGTACCTTTACGTTGATACCTTTACCTGTGTATACTTATTTGAATATTTGTATCACAAATTGCAAGGATAATTTATTAGTACCTTCTGTGTAAATTATCCTGCCTATCCCCAGTACCTCGGGATATCTAGAATAGGGCTCTATCCCCAGTACCTCGGGATATATGGACGGGACTAACCATTCCGGAACCCATCTGTTAGCAACAGTAGGTAATGAACATCTAAAGATGCTTACGGTTATTACTTATACTAGGAGTACCTTTACAGGGACTAACCCTTCCTCCCACCTGCTGCTGCTACAGAGGACAATTGGACAATCTTCAGATGTTCATTAGGTTATATAGGTAGTGTTAACCCTAGTACCTCGGGATAATAGTTACCTAGGCTGTGTTGGTCCTAGTACTCAGTGACAACACTTACAGTAGTACATTTTCCTGTTTACTTTATTTTGTGATACTTTCACATAAACGATGAGTTAGACTACAGACTTTAGTACTAAACAATTAAAGGAAAACTATCATTTTACAAACAAAACATTCGGGTCTTGGTAGAAGACTACACTTCATACGTACAGAACATTCGGGTCTTGGTAGAAGACTACATTTCATACTTATAGAAAATAAGGGTTTTTCTAGGGATTTCATACTTACCTCAACATTCTCATTTAAAGGTTTACATGGCGTTCATAACAGATTTTCACAAACAAGGCAACAACGCTTATATACTTATGAATTCACCAGCTTTAAAGCTGATACTCGCTTTCAAAATAACTTGTATTCTCAGGTCATCAGTAGACAGGTACAAACGCCAGGTTTTGAGAAGACGGAGCAGACAAGTCTTGTCTTTTATTTTGATTGTATATTTTTGGTGTCTTACTACAATGAAAGAACACAAATGTATTAAAACTTTACTTATAATGCAATGGATGATGTTGTTGCTTGTTTATTATATTACACTGTTGTGATACTGTACATGACGTCCTCCACCCCTGAACGTTTCCGCCGTTCGTGGTTTTGGGGTGTGACAGTTGTAGGCCCCACGAGGGCGGACCACACATGCCGAGGCTCGGAGAGTGGACCAGGCCGACTAAAGGTGCGGTACGGGCAGACTAGTCATACTATAGACTCAGAGAGTGGACCAGGTGGGTTGAAGGCCCAGTGCGGGCAGACCAACGACACTGCAGACTCTATGGATATGGCTAGAGTCGGAGGGTGGACTAGGTGGACTAAAGGCCCAGTGTGGCTGACCAGTCTAATAGTAGACCCGAAGTGCATGGCTGTTCTGTTCCGTTATTGTGTATTATGTGTATGGTATATGTGGTTGGTATTTTGGGGGCATCTAACTAAGCTTTCGGGCTTGCAGTTGTGGTTTAAATGTTTCAGGTACTTCAGGAGACCGTGGCAAGGCGAAGGCGTGATCGTACCGCTCCTCATGTTCTTGTTTTATGATATGGTTCTGGGAATATTCTGATAATAATTGTAATAAAACCTTTTTGATAAATAATTAATGTTAAAGGGTTGTTTTTGAAAAGTTTAAATTGGCTTGAATTTTATGGACATTACAAGTTGGTATCAAAGCCTTGGTTTGAGTAAATTGGAGGAACATTCGTGTGAATCCAATATTAAATCAAGGAGAGTTTTCAAAAGAGAATTTAAAATGGTTTTCAAAAATGAGTAAAGGAGGACACGGAGGTACGATAAGCCGAATCCAGTAAGTAGCCCCAAAATACCATACATGTTATTTGTTTATGTGATATGATAGAACAACATGCTAGTACCAGGCTAGGGATCTTCAGGAATTGCATGATAGAGTTGCATGATTTATGATGCCTGCTAGCCTAGGGTTTCTCTCTATGTGAGATTTCCAGTGTTCCTCTAGGAGTGAGGGTTGAGTACTTGTTATGCCTGTTCCTCGCTAGGGTGTTGTGGTGATACTTGATATATATATGGGTAGGTGTGGAAGGTAGTATGGGCCCGCACAACTGAAAGTACAGGACCCATACGTGTATCAAGGAAGTTACAACCCCTAGGGCTGAGTTGAGAGTCGGTACTCGGGTTAGTGAGAAGTGTTTGATGTTTTGCGGTGCTTATAGTATGGTGGTTACAAGGCATGCTGGGAGTGGATCCGGGTCAGGATCAGGAGCGGAGAGGGTGGTCAGGGTTGATCAACACCACCCGAGGTTATCGGTCAGATGAGCACAGACAAGTTGGATGCTAGGATTTATGAGATCCTGCATGATGAGGTTGCTGGTATGTTCCGGGCCGACTTGTCGGAACTATTTGGGTTAATCAAGACCGCTATGGTCGAGTATTTTGATGACCGCTATGCAATGGTTGTCAGATGTGGAGCGATGTTTCTTCACGTGTTCATGCCCTACTGATCAGAGAGTGAGGTGTTCTCTGAACCTATTGAGGCTCGGGGCGAAGGATTGGTGGAGATTGACCACAGGGTCATATTTAGATGAGCAACGGGCTGCGGTTTTGTGGGATCAGTTTTGGGAGATGTTCAGTACCCGTTACGTTGCACGGTTTAAGAGGGAGTGGTTGGCTCAGGAGTTTTTGGAGCTGAAGCAGGATACTGAGTCGGTGACGGAGATCTCCAGGATGTTTACTGAGAAAACGATGTTTTGCCTGGATTTTGCTTCGGAGCAGGCTTAGAAGTCCCGATATCTGAGTATGCTCAAGAGGGATATTTGGCAGTTTGTGTCTACGCAAAGAGCAGCGAGACCTTGCTAGAGTTGTAGGAGGCCACTCGGCGGCGTGAGTTGGAGATTGAGTTACAATTGAGAGAGCAGAGGCAGGCTCCAGTACAGTCGCAGCCGGCGTCGAAACGGCCTAAGACCGTTGACTTCAGTTTGAGCAGTTAGAGCAACCACACTTATGAAAAGTGCGGGAAGGGTCATGTCGGAGTGTGTAGGTCCAGTGGTGCGTGCCGCAAGTGCGGGAGAGAGGGGCACTACGCGAGGGATTTTCGTCAGCCCGCCCCAGTCCAGGATATGAGGATTTGCTATCATTGTCATCAGGTTGGTCACATGAGGGCCAACTGTTCATAACTGGTTTGGAGGTCAGTGCAGGCTCCAGCACCGGCCACGTTGAGGATTACTGGCGGGAGCCAAGGTGGAGTGGAGCGTCCGAGGGCTCAGGGCGTGCTTTTCAGCTTACTGTAGAGGAGATCAGGGCAGAGCCAAATGCAGCTGCGGGTATGTTTTCATTTTGTTATCTTGTTATCTTGTGGTTATTGTGGAGTATTGCATATGCTAGTCTTGTTTGCATGATTTCTAGTGTTGTATTGTTCGCCTTTTCATTTGGGGTATCTTTTGGCAAAGGGTTTTATAGCTAGGAGTTGTAGTTGGTTAGTATCCAAGGGATGGATGGTCAGCTGGGAGTTGGACTCCTTTGGGATTTGAGATGTGTAATGTCGTGAGAGTAGTTTTGTGAAGGTTACTCATTCAGAGGAAAGCAGTTTACGGATAAGGAAGGTATGGGATAGAGATGATTGTTCTAGGCCGGATGAGTCACCGGTATTTGGAGGTCAGTGTTCTAAGTGGTGCAGAATTGGAAAATTCTCAGGAGTATCGACAAGCATTTGAGTTTGATTAGCTGTTTGGAAGTCAGCGGTGTTTCAGTCAGCCAAGAGTGTGGGCTGGTATGAGTAAGTGGCAGACTAGTGGGGGCCGGGAGCAGACCATGGATTTAGGGTAGATAGTGTTTGATGTTAGGCCTGGGTTAGGACATGGAAAGGATTTTGGGATCGCAATGGAGTTAGAGTTCGGAACCCCTTGAGGGCTAGAAAAATTTGTTCGGGAGAGAGTCCCAGGAAGGATAGTTCGGGATCACATATGATAGTCTTAGCCGTTCGGGGAGACTGAAGGCATGTGGGCGTACCAGTCAGGCCGAAGGCTCGGAGAATGGCCCAGACATGCTGAAGGCCCTGGAGGGCAGTGCATACATACTGAAGACTCGGTAGATGTTGATATATCTATATGAGGAGATGAATTGAGCACGTTGCGATGAAACAGGTAGGTCTGACCCCGGGTGTTGATCTTGTCAGTGGAAAGCAGTGCAAGGACTTGAGAGTCCTAGTGAGCAGATTCAGAGCATGTGTAATGTGTGAAGTAGCGGTTACTCTACAAAAGATAATGTAGAGTGGGGGTGTGAGCACCGTGGTACTTGCTTGAAGTAGCAAGGTTGGTTGGTAGATGTCCTTGGTTAAAGAAGGATATGTAGCTCTGGGAGGGAGTGTTGATTCACGGAAGTGTGAGCAGTAGCGGGAAAGGATGATTGGAAGTATTTCAGGATGGTTATTGGGAATTATGTTGTGCCAATGATATGGAAGTACATCCGGGTTGGATGTGTTGGGTTTTGAGCATTCTAACACTCCTAAGTGTACATGCAACCCTAAATACCTTGGATCTATGTTTTCTCTATTATACATACAAATAAGAACTTCCAAGGTATTATCCTAATCTAGCATACAAACACAATGACTATAGCAAGATAGAATACATACCTCTTTGGAGAAGAAAGTCTTCATGAAGCTAGAGTGCCTACTGCCCCAAGTGTGACACCTCAAATGGAATCACAATCATCAAAACACTTGGAATGACTTGAGAGAATTCTACACTCATCAAAATCGGCTAGCCCTCTCTAGAATCATACTAGTCGCCAATTTTGCCAAGAATAATATCTTTATATAGTGTTACAATTAGGGCAAACCCTAATTGTCATGACTTTCCATTTCCTTGGATCCATGGGTACAAATACACCATGGAGCATCCATGGACCATCCTATGGGTTTTAGCCCAACTTGATTATCCATGGAGCATTAGCCCACTATACAAGTATGGATGATTTACACAATCAACCCATATATTTAATTAGTCTTCTTTTGATCACTTAATTAATCCTAGATTAATTCTTGATCAATACTAATTAAATAATCTTATTATTCTTATTATTAATATACTAGAACTTATAATATATTAATAACCATAAGTGTCTTATTTCTCTCATCCAAGTGCATGATGGTATGCAACCCAAATGGACCATGCCGGGTCGGGTCAAGTCTTACCAATTATAGTTATGGACTTAGACATTAATCCAACAGTCTCCCACTTGGATAAGTCTAAAACTATTATTGCGTATGACTTCAAGAACCAACCGGCAATCGTAGCTCTCAAAAGCTTCTGTCGAACTCTGACCTTGTAGATGAACTCTGACCTTTGTCAGTGACTTGTCCATTAGATAAGGGATCATATATTCCTCCATTCTAGATATCATATGGACTGAGACATGGATTATAATCATTCTCTCTGTCCATTTGTTGTTTCCCGATTTCCGATTTATGACGACTGACTAATTGAACAAATCAAATCAGTCCTGGCCCGACCGAGCACTTTCATTTGTCATCATCAAATCATCCAGGGGCCCACAGATATCGCTTTTATCCTGAAGGTAAAAGGAATGGATAAACTTCGACTCATATGGCTTGTTCTACTAGTTGTTGAATCATACACAAAAGCACGTTTTATAGCACCGAGTTACCAAATGCGGTTTTGTGCAATCAATGTACTATCAACTCATAGTAACAACTCATATCTCTAGGTTTAAAGAATATAAGATATTATCGTCTCATGATCACTCGTGATAAAACCCATGAAGTGATTCCAATGAGCGCGGGTTGAATCCAATACTCAGAACTTATGAGCACTCATGATTGTTGTAGCCTTGTCCAACACCTTAGACCTCTACAACCCATCATGACAGTCTTAATTCATATCTACTTCCAACATATGACCGACTGTGGATAGTTTGAATAACTTAGTCATTCCGGAAGAATAACCTAGTTTATTCGGGAAGTCAAAACATGCAAAGTGAAACACAATAATAATTGAATCCAATATGGTATCAACTCTTTGAACATAAATAAAACACCTTTTATTTATCACCATATGATTACACATTATTCATTGTATACTGTTTCAGCTATCAACTTTATTCTTGAATTTAAAACAATAGTTGTCCCATGCTCCAAGCATGTACACTATGTTTTCTAAACACTAGTCATGCCATACACCAAGTATGCATACTATGTTTGTCTATGATCTTTACTTTGTGAACTAGATCAATTGAACATAACTTCAATGATTCTCTTTTCACACTCCCAAATCCTTACTGCAAATGCATGAATTCCAAATTCATGCCATTTACTGAAATCTGTTAGATTCTAAACTTATATGCATTGATACTCTTGTAATGATTATGCACAAAGTCATAAAGACTTGACAACAATCATTACAGAGCATTCCAAAGGAGACCAACTCCTTGGAAATATCCTTCTTGCATTAAGTTTCCTTAATCTTACACAGATTGAAATTTCTAACTTTGAAACATTTCCAGATTCCATTCTGACTTATCACTTCTGAACAGGAGTTGCCTCCTTACAGACTATGTCAATATGGTCCTTCCATAATTATCACTATACTTCCAACTGTCCTTGAGCAACCAATCTTTGGTAAACCTTAGATTGTCCTCGACAATTGTTTAATCCTTTTAGTCATATCCAGTTCTAAACCTTTTCCCTTCTTAATGCCCTAGGCATTTGGAAAAATTTAGAACGGATGATTATAGCACATGTAATCGATCCTATATCTGAAGCATATGGGACACGATTCATGATGTCTCACATAAAGACTAAACTAGTCTTTTGCTATAATATGTCCATTTCAGTTTGCCAAGTTCTCAGAATTCAGATTATGAAAAGGGATGCCGTAATCATAATCGAATTTTAGAACGCAAATAATGGACCCATATACAGAATTTCCTTATGTTGAGCCATTCCAACATGAAATTCATATATATATCCTTGACTAAATGATTAAAACCTCACAATCTAAGCTTATAGATTTGAGATGAAGTATAATTTCCTCTCCCTTAATTATAGCAAAACAACTTTTTCCCAATTAAACTTTTGTTTTCTATAATTAACATTGCTAGCTTGCAATACTTAACATAATTATCATGCTCCCACTAACATGATGATTATTAGCATAACACTTATGCTCCCACTAGCTTTGTCATGTTCTCAGAAATCACCTGGACTTCTAGAAATCAATACTCCATTGACTTTCTTACCAAAGTTCAGATTTCTGATACTAGATTGTTTTGATAAGACTTTATCAAAATCATACACCTTCCCTTAGATAGCACACTTGTGTATCTAAACAATTATGAAGAGGGATGCCGTAATCATAATGTTTAGACCTTTTTGCCACTTCTCACAAGTCCATGTTAGTGTGCCGGTTAACCACACGCGCTCCACTAACGACTTTGAGAATGCAAATATCACAATTGCTATCTAGCTAAAATCTACTTAGTGAAAGTGTTTCCTCACCATCATTTTCATGAATCGGAGAGAAACCTTATGACACTGAGATTTAATGGTGTATGTGTTCTTATCCATGTGAATTGTCAAAACCATAATCATAAGACAAAGATAATGACAACTCCAAAACCATATGGATTCAACTCAATCTTAACTTCTTGCCACTTGGCAGCTCAAGGGCCTGCCATTGCTTCCAAGTTGTTATGCAACACATTGAGAACTCTAAGGACTCATATGCAAAGCCAACTTCAACTGGAATGGGCACAGTATATGTCAACACGATAGGTTATGAACCTCAGGTTGTGTGCTAGTGAAGAACTTTAGGTTTTATTCTTAATTAGTTCTTGAGACTTTCAAGACTTTTAAGACTCCCACTGTCCTCTTGACCTATAAGACTCCCTTGTCAAATATCCAAGAGATAGTGTGGATTCTAATCAAGACAAACACTTCACACAATTGGCCTTAGTTGGTCTTTGTTTTATCCAAAACATCACAACTTACCAATTTCAAATGTACAAGAGTTGAAAACTTTTACTCTTACATTTGACAAGTGTTTTAAACCTTGTTTAAGACATGTCACTTAAGTTACAATCTTGGAGTATGACTCTAAGACTTGTATTGGAACGAAGTATGACTCATCTTCTTGATTTAACCACTTCAACAATTCAAGTTCCCTCTTCTTAGTCATAAGAATGCACTAAGACTTCCTTAGAGAACTAATTGTGCTATGGCTTCTTAATCATTAAGATGATCACGAAAACTGATACTAAAGTACTCTCCCATCTTTTCAGATTTGAGAAACTTTTATCCTTCTGCCTAAATTGATTCTTCTTTATTCGCTCTGCCATACATTGGAACCTTTTTCCAATGTCTCAGAGTTACACTTAAGCTTGTAAGTATAATCATATTTACTGAGCTTTAGTAAACTATGACGAATAGTCTTACCAATCTTTTGTGGTGGACTAAATCAGTGCACAAAACTATGTACTCGATCCTTTAGTCCATTACTTGACTCACACATCCATGTGAATAAGTAATTAGTCTTAATTTTTCCAAAACTTGAAAGTTCTCATTCATCATGCTATACAACCTGCATGATTCCAAGTTCCGGTCCACTTGAAACTTGGGTGATGAGAATCTTTCCTTATTTGGTAAATTTAGACATTACCACAAATGAAAGAATCAATTTCATATTTCCACTCTTGCTATTAATGGAATCATATAAGCAACAATTTTCCTCAAATGCCATTGTAAGGATATTTTAAAATAAATAAAATCAAAATTTTTTTTTTCTTTTATTTTAAAACTTTGCGGGAAAAACTTATCCTTACAATCCATAAGCACATGAAAACTTGTTGTTATCTATTCCTAAGCAATATATCATAACTCCTAAGAAGTAGCTCAAGAATCCGATTTTCCAAACTATGCGATAGAAATCCATCTATGCGATCAGATTCAGCATATTCTTTCTTTAAGTTTCTTCACTTTTCTTTGATTCTTAAAACATCACCATGTGACCCAGTCACATCATGTATCAAGAATCTCAGAATAGAAACTTAACAGAGTTAGATAGTGGAATTTACCTGAAGTAGAGTCAAACTAATTGACTTTAACATCCTTAGGTAAATTGGGCAGCTTCGCAACCAATGCCCCTTTCTTTGGCAATACAAACATATGGACCCTTTGATAATGGTACACGAGACTATCACAGACTTAGCTTTTCTCTTTACCATTTGGTCAACCGAGTTGACTATGGCCGATCCCTTTCCATCGGGAAGAGAGAGCTTTACTAGATATCCAATGTCATCATTGTCAATGTCCATAAAGTTTTAGGAAGTTGATCTTAGCAAATAGACAAGATCATTAAGGGTCTTGTCATAGTCGGTTTCATAGGTGTTCCAAAAAGAACTCACTATGTGACTTAGAAAGTGATTGAACCACCAACTTTCTCAAGACTTTGACACCCAACTCTCCCGGCTTGTCAATATGTGACTACATCTCCAAGATGTGATCACACCTAGACCTTGCCTTGCCAATAGGGCCTGAGTGACCTTAAACTTTTCAAGAACTTGTGGGTTAGGGAGAATAGTTGGAGGAGGAGAATGAAGTATGATTTCCAAGGAACATCATCTTCATTTAGGAAAGCTTGTTTCAAGAGATTTGGGAAGATCATAAATGTCTAAACCAGACATTATTTTGGGTGATATTCAAGATAGTTGATTATAAAGTCCTTAATATGACACCCAATATGAAATATTAAGGCTAGGACCCAACAAACTATTTTATAACTTAGAAGAGGTATGCCGTAATCCAAGCTATAAAATATTTGAAGGTAGGTGAATGACGATTCACCAATTTCCACCAAGATAAACGAAATGTATTATTAGGTTTTAATTGGTTTTGAAACTCCTAGATCTTTGAGATTCATTGAACTGTTCAATGGCATGTTTCAATCTCGAGTGTGCCCTTCAGGTTTTGTGACTGGGATGCCGAGGATCACAAAACAAGGTGTGAAGTAACCATGCAAATCACTTGGTACCCTTAATAAATTACCCCTCAATCGACGTGCCGGTTAACCACACACGCTCCATCGATACTATGATAAATATTAAGTCACCCTTTACCTACCTTGTTAAGTCCAAGTTAGTGTGCCGGTTAACCACACACGCTCCACTAACGACTTAGACAAAGTGTAAAGTGTAATTTCATGGATTAGCACCTTATTCACATTTTTCCTAAGTAACTAAGATTGGGTATTATTAAGAGTTTAGTTACTTAGTATTTTCATTAATACTTTTAATGAAGGGAGAATTCTAGTCCTGTCAAACCCGTTCGGCTAACGACCCTCCACCAGTCAAGCAAGCGGTGGGTGAGAGTGGACACCCATTAAGTTGCCATTTTATAGGCAATAACCTTATACCCACCTTATAGACCGGCTTCGTGAATGAGGCGTACTAGCGGTAAGACTGACTTTACTCTTATACATATATATATATTATTAACTTATAATATTATAAAGTATAAGGGTTGAATTTTAACTTTTAAAATTCTAAGGGCTAACTTGGAATTAAAGTATTCATACTTGAAAACTTTTCAAATTCCAAAACTTGAGGGCAAGTTTTGAAACTATTCAAAACTAATTAATTCCATAACTTATGTGTTTAAAGTAGTTTTAATCCAAAAACTCTTCAAGTTCCATAACTTGAGGACAAGTTATGGAAGACTTTAAACTAATAAAAGAACTAACTTTTTCTTTATTTTATAACTTATGGATTTAATTATGGTTACATATTTTTTTCCTTTTAATGAAGTGACTCTTGAACTTTCATAACTTGAGGACAAGTTATGGAGTCATAAAAGGTTATTCAATGACACAAGACTCCTCATTTTGTAACCATTGCCAACTCTTATGAATTTTATGAGTCTTTAATGTGACTCTTATACTCAACTCTTAGATTAAAATGGATTGAAAACAACTATTTCACTCAACATTTCTATTAATCTAAGCAACTCATAAGAACAAGATAATCAAATCAAACTTTTTCATGTAATTAGTCTAAACCTTAAACTAATACAAAACATGAATCTATTGACAATTATCTTTGAAAATGGATTAGCATGAACATTAACACATCAAAACAAGTTTATAAGATCAAAAACAACTTAGGGTAATGTTCCTAGTCCATTTCTAGCCAAAAAACTCGAAAATATGCTGTCTGGGGGTCCAACTCGTCGAGTGCATGAACAAACTCGGCGAGTTGGATCGCATTCATCACTTTTTAGGCATGGACTCGTCGAGTCTCCTGATGGACTCGCCGAGTCTGATGGCCAGACAGCACCAGATTCGTTTTTTCAGCTTCTATTGCAGGTATAACAAGAAAACAAGCCTAGGCTCTGATACCACTGTTGGGTTTTGAGCATTCTAACACTCCTAAGTGTACATGCAACCCTAAATACCTTGGATCTATGTTTTCTCTATTACACATACAAATAAGAACTTCCAAGGTATTATCCTAATCTAGCATACAAACACAATGACTATAGCAAGATAGAATACATACCTCTTTGGAGAAGAAAGTCTTCATGAAGCTAGAGTGCCTAGTGCCCCAAGTGTGACACCTCAAATGGAATCACAATCATCAAAACACTTGGAATGACTTGAGAGAATTCTACACTCATCAAAATCGGCTAGCCCTCTCTAGAATCATACTAGTCGCCAATTTTGCCAAGAATAATATCTTTATATAGTGTTACAATTAGGGCAAACCCTAATTGTCATGACTTTCCATTTCCTTGGATCCATGGGTACAAATACACCATGGAGCATCCATGGACCATCCTATGGGTTTTAGCCCAACTTGATTATCCATGGAGCATTAGCCCACTATACAAGTATGGATGATTTACACAATCAACCCATATATTTAATTAGTCTTCTTTTGATCACTTAATTAATCCTAGATTAATTCTTGATCAATACTAATTAAATAATCTTATTATTCTTATTATTAATATACTAGAACTTATAATATATTAATAACCATAAGTGTCTTATTTCTCTCATCCAAGTGCATGATGGTATGCAACCCAAATGGACCATGCCAGGTCGGGTCAAGTCTTACCAATTATAGTTATGGACTTAGACATTAATCCAACAGGATGTTGGTTGGAATCAAGAAAAGGTTTCCAGTGATGAAGAACCAGAGGTGTTCAGAAGGGATGCAAGGGTGGAGTCTTGGATTCTCAGTATGATTGTGATTAGGAGGTTATGTATGTAGTGGAAGTTCATCTTGGGGGATGTCTGGAGGTACCATCAGTGTGTTGGGTTCCCAACCCGAGCATGCTAGAGCAGGGTCAGCACATTTATGCGATTGCGGAAGAGAGCTCATGAGAGTGCTCGGGAGCTGAAGGATGTATCATCCTGTCATCATGAAAAGAGTAGAGTCGAATTCGGAAAGGAAGAGGAATAAGTCCCAGCAGTGAACTCGATAAGGTTGTGTTAATCGTGGCAAAGGATAGCAGTTGGTAGCAGTGAGTACCCGGTCAGAACTCGATGGTTCAGGGTATTATCTAGTCTTGCGAGAGGCAAGTGTATATGGAGATCAAGAGTGATAAGTGCCGCTATCAGAGGAAAGAGCCGGTGGTCGGCTTGAGACTGTTGATATGAATCGGTAAGTAAGGAGTTGGATCATTTTTGTGATGATAGTAGTGAATGGAAGGATCTGAGTCAGTAGAGATTTGAGGTTGCAGTGTGGGATTATGGTTATTGGAATTGTGTCCCGCAGCAGGCTTCGAGGACAAAGCCTAATTTAAGTGGGGGAGAATTGTAACACCCCGAGTTCAAAAGAGCAAAGTTCAGGGTGCTTAGTGTAAATATGGAAGACCGAATCGGCGAGTCAATTGGTAGACTCGGCGAGTCGGGTCGTGAATTTGGTCATGTGCTAAATGACCAACTCGGCGAGTCGGGGGAGTGACTCGGCGAGTTGGTGCTGGGTGGAGAGAACCCTAATTTTCAGGGTTGTGCCCTATATAAAGGACATTACTGTTGGATTAGTGTCTAAGTCCATAACTATTTTAGTATGTAGTTGACCCGATGGTGCATGGTCCTTTTGGGTTGCCTTCACCAAAGCAACTTGATAGGATGAATTATGGAGAGAAAGGATAAATATGATTTATTAATATATTATGGGAATAATATATTAAAGGAGAAATCATATTGTTTAATTAATATTAGTCAAGAATTAATAAGAATTAAGTTTGTGACTAAAAGAGATTAATTAAACTTAAGGGACTGGAATTTTAATTATAAGATAATTGCAATTGGGCTATGGATTGCCTTATATTATAAGGTTGGACGAATTCTATGGGGAAACCCATTGGAAATCGTCCAAGGCCTTGAAGGAAAGGAGTCCATGGGTTGCTTAGGGCTTAAGCATCCAAATTAGGGTTTCCTTGTTAGATAACCCTAATAGCCTGACTATATATAGAACCCTTATGCTTCAAAAACGTGGTGAACTGATCATCTAGGGTTTCAACACATTTTTGAGAGCCTCCTTCTCTTCTCTTCTTCATCCTCTTGCTCTTGGTGTTTGTGAACCATTAGAGGAGTGACACTTGTGACTCTAAGATTTCTAAAGTCATTACAAGGAGGATTTGTGATTGTTATTGCTACATAACAATCAAGGTATGATCTAAACCCTAATTATATGTTACATTGATTATCATATGCTAGATGTAGGGTTTATAGTCTTGGATAAATTGCATGTACAATAGAGAAATCTAGATCCAAGCATTAGGGTTTGTATGAGCACATAGGATGTTCTTATGGCTAAAAACCATCAGTGGTATCAGAGCCTAGATTGGTTTCTATTGTATTGATGCATTATGTAGCTGAAAATCGAAATCTGGCTTACTATTCGACCTGACTCGGCGAGTCACCACTTGGACTCGGCGAGTCAGCCATATTGGGCGAGTTCCAGAGTGTGACTCGGCGAGTCGGAGCGTCAGACAGAGGAAATTTCGGATTTTGTTGCTGTTTTGCTTAAGGATAATTACCATATTCATTTTAAATGTAACACCGTGAATTTTCAAAATAATTTTTCACAAATATAAAAACATTTCTCATTTAATTTCCATAAAACATTAAGTTTAAAATCCCAATTCACATCATACAAAATCCCAAGATCATATATATATCAAAAATCCCATGTGTGTGTACAGATCAAGCCGGCGCCTTCCCACGGTCATCGCTAGTACCTGAAACAACAACACTAACACTGTAAGCACAAAGCTTAGTGGGTTCCCCAAAATACCACACACATAACACATATTAGCCACTCGAGGCTATAACTCTATGGGTCCGTGCACCCAAACTCTGTGAACCCTCAGGTTCTAACTCTGGGAACCTTCCGGTTCCAACTCTATAAACATGCACAACATAAATCACAAAGAAATAATGCAGTACAACACATCACATACACATAGCATACAAATACTCTGATCACATAACTCTGGTTACCTACTCAAGGTAAAGTATAGTAAGAAGACTCACCTCGCGTATCACGGTATCTCACGAATCCTGGAAATCCCTCGTGCTCGATCCTCTGAGCTCTAATCCTCCTATAACATCATATGTCTCTAATTAACACTTTTATCACTAAGGTTGACTATCCCTAAGAAGTCAACACAGGTCAACTCTGGTCAACGGTCAACGATCAACTTTGACCGGACTCGGCGAGTGCACTAGGGCGACTCGGCGAGTCTAGACGTTTTCACCTACTCTTTACGATTCCTTTTTTGACTCGTCGAGTACTCCCCTGACTCGACGATTTCCACCTGGTAAGAATCGCGGGGCCACCCCGACTCAACTAGCCGAGTCTCAAGAACAACTCGGCGAGTTCCAGTTCGACTCAATACACCTGTCAACCCTCTCTAACTCTCACTGACTCACTGAGTCAACCCATAACTCGGCTGGACTACTCACTGAGCGATTTAAGGGCAATCTTCAAGCTACTCGCCGAGTCTGTTCGTCGGACTCGGCGAGTCCATGCCATGCAACAACTCAAACTTGCTTCTGAGGTCAGATCCGCTCCAACAATTCATAGATCTGGCCTTCTTAAGCTGATTCATCACGTAAAGTCCTTATATTGGTGTTCATAACACACCCCATGGCTCATAAATGGTGTTTTGACCTTAGGCATAAGGATTCCAATCCAAAACCCCCATGGATTCACAAAAAGCTTGGGCAAAGGGACACTCTGGACCTCCAATGGTCTAAATCTATAATCTAAATCGCTTAAAGGACCAAGGAAGCACTAGATCTAGCCACAAAAGGGCTTAATAAGCCCTGAATCGATATAAACATCAACATAGCAGAGAATAGCTCGAAGATAGTACCTCAAATGTGATGTTCTGGACCCCAAACCCTCAGGAAGTGGCTCCTCTTGTTTTCCCTTAGCTGATTCTTCCTTTCCCTTGCAAGATGATGTTGGGTTTTGAGCAATCTAACACTTCCTAAGTGTGCATGCAACCCTAATAAACCTTGGATCTATGTTTGTCTAATACATGCAAAATAATAATTTTTCCAAGGTTCATAACCTATCTAACATGGCATGGGGTACTTTTAAACATAAAAGAATTAGATGAGATTACATACCTTTTGATGATGAGTTTGATTCCTAAGGATTTTGAGGGCCAAGCACCAATAGTGTGAATGCCTCAAATGGAATCACAAATCACCACAAACTCTTGGAAAACTTTAGAGAGAGTGTATACACACATAGAAAATCGGCCACACACACAAAACGACACTAGTGGCTATTTCATGCAACATAAGCATGCTTATATAGTGTGCATGGTTAGGGTGAAACCCTAATAACCCATGACCTTTCCTTTTCCAAGGATCCATGGGTTAATAGCTCCATGGATCATCCATGGACTTCCACATAAGCCTAGCCCATTAACAAATGAGTGTTAGCCCACACCATATAAAACAATAGCCCACAATTTAATTAGTCTTCCTTTTAATCTCTAAATTAATTCATAATTAATTTAAGACTAACATTAATTAAATAAGTTCATATTAATATATTATAACTTACAATATATTAATAAACATATGTGTATAACTCTCATAAAATTATCCATAAATAGTTTGGATGAAATGCAACCCAAATGGACCATGCCGAGTCGGGTCAAGTATATACCAAATAAGTTATGGACTTAGACACCTGGATAAGTTTAATAACTATATTTGCGTATGTTACTTCAGGAACCAACCAGCAATCGTAGCTCTCGAAAACTCTGTTGAACTATGAAGCGCCATTTTAGATAAGTGATCATATAATCCTCTGTTCTCATGATATCAGTCGGACAAATACATGGAACAACGTCGTACTTATTGTCCAGCAGTTTGTTTCCCGATTTCCGATTTGTTTGAAATAGAACTTAATCGAACACATCAATTTAGTTCTGACCGGCCAGTACATAGGTCACAACAAAATCATCGAGGGCCCCAGATATCGCTTCTATTTCTAGAAGGAACAGATAAACTTCGACTCATATGCTTGTTCTACTACTTGTTGAATTGTACACAAAGGCACGTTTTATAACATCAAGTTACTGATGCGTTTACGTGCAATCAATGCACAACCAACTCATACGTAACAACTCATATCTCTAGGTTTGAAGATTTATATGATATTACCGTCTCACGATCATTCGAGATAAATTCCATGAAGTGATACAAGTGAGCGTGGGTTTATTCCAATACTCATAACTTATGAGCACTCATGAATGTTGTAGCAACCATTGCTATGACTAAACCCATTTAGCCATCTACAAACTCGATTCATGACAGTCTTGATTCATACCTACTTCCAACAAATGAACGACTGTGGAGTGTTTAAATAACTTAGTCATTCGGAAAGAATAACCTAGCTATTTTGGAAGTCAAAACATGCAAAGTGAAACACAATAATAATCGAATCCAATATGGTCTCAGAACCCTTTTGAATATAAATAGAACCACCTTTTATTTATCACCATATTGATTACACATTATTCATTGTATAATGTTTCAAACAATCAACTTAAGACTTGAATAAAAAACAACAGTCGTCCCATGCTCCTAGCATGTACACTTTGTTGTTCTAAACAATAGTTATGCCATACTCCAGGTATGCACACTATGTTTGTCTATGATCCTTACATTGTGATATAGATCGATTGAACATGATTCCATTGATACTCATTTCACAATCCCAAATCCTTATTGTAAATGTGAGAATCCCCGATTCCTATCATTTACCAAAAAGTCTGTTAGATTTTAAACTTTTATGCAATGTTCCTCTTGTAATGATTATGCGCAAAGTCACCAAAACCTTGTCACCAGTCATTACTGAGTATTCAAAAGAAGGTCAACTTCTATGGAACGGAAGTCTCATATTCAAAGTACATTGCTTTGAACATCCTTCTTGCATTAAGGTTTTCTAATCTTACATAGATTGAATAACTTCCACCTATGGAGACATTTTCATAGTCCCATTTTGACTATCACTTCCGAACAAGAGTTACTTCTTTTCAAAATATGTCAATATGGTCCTTTCCGACAACTTACATCATACTTCCAACTGTCCCTGAGCAACCAATCTTTGGCGAACCTCATATTTGTCCTCGACAATTGCTTAATCACTTTAGTCATATCTAGTTCTAGACTTTTCCCTTTTCAATGCCTTAAGCATTTGGAAAATTTAGAAAAGATGAATATTATAGCACATGCAATCGATCCTATATCCGAAGCATATGGGACACGATTCATGATGTTTGACACAAAGACATGATACTAGACCAGTCTTTTGCTACAATAATTTTTATTTGCCATGTTTTCAAAAGTTAACTATGAAGAGGGATGCCGTAGTCATAATTGAATTTTGAGAACGCAATATATATAGAATTTCCTTAAGTCGAACCATTCAGACATAAAATTCATATATATGTCCTTGACTAAAGACGATTAAAATCTCAATCTAAGCTTTAGAATTGAAACGAAGTATAATTTCCTCACCCTTAATTATAGCAAAACGACTTTTTCAACCCCTGCAACTTCATGAATTGAAACTTTTGTTTTTCTATAATTAACATTGCTAGCTTGCAATACTAATCATAATTATCATGCTCCCACTAACATGATGATTATCAGCATAACACTTATGCTCCCACTAGCTCCGACATATTTCCAGAAATCTGCTGGACTTCTGAAATTTAGATTCATACACCCTTTCTTAGATAGCTCACATGTGTGTCTAAGCAATTTCAAGAACTATGAAAATGGATGCCGTAATCATAGTCTCAATTTCTTAGACCTTTTCCATTTCTCACAAGTCCATGTTAGTGTGCCGGTTAACCACACACACTCCACTAACGACTTTTGAAAATGCAAATAACACAACTGATATCTACTTAGTGAAAGCGTTTCCTCACCATCATTTTCATGAATCAGAGAGAAACCTTATGATACTTAGATTTTATAGTGTATGAGTTCCTATCCATGTGAATTTGTCAAAACCATAATCACAAGATAAGGTTAGTGATAAATTCAGCCTTACATAGATCAAACTTGTTCAGTCTTAGTTTCTTGTCACCTTGGTAGCACAAGGCCCACCAATGCTTCCAAGTTGAACTCTGATAACTCACATGAAAATTCAACTTATTTGAAGTAGGTACAGAAACAAGAATTATGTCAACACGATAGGTTGCAAACCTTAAGTTGTGTGCTAGTCATAAATTACAGGTTCTATTCTTGATTAAATCTTGAAACTCTTTCAGGATCTTTAAGGCTCCCACTGTCGCCTTGACATATAAGTTTCCCCAGTCAAGAACCATTCCTTGACAAAACAAATATTCAAGGGATAGTGCGGATTCTTATCAAGACTAACACTTCACACAATTGGCCTTAGTTGGTCTTTGTCTCATCCAACACATCACAACTTACCAATCTCAAATGTACAAGGGTAGAAAACATTTTACTCTTACATTTGACTAGTGTTAATAAACCTTACTTTATGTCACTCAATGTTACAATCTTGGAGTATGACTCTAAGAATTGTTTTGGAACGAAGTACGACTCATCTTCTTGATTTTAACCAATCCAACAATTCATCACCTCTCTTCTTAGCCATAACAATGCACTAAGACATCCTTAGAGTATGAGTTTGTGATATGGTTTCATAATCATTAAGATGATCATGAAATACGATACTAAAGTACTATCCCATCCTTTCAGATTTGAGAAACTTTTATCTTTCTGCCTAATTTGATTCTTCTCATTTGTTTTGTCATACATTGTAACCTTTCCAATGTTACAGAATTATACTTAACCTTATAAGTATAATCATATTTACTAATCTTTAGTAAATCATGACAAATCAATCTTTGTGGTGGACCTTGACCAGCGCACACCCAGTGTACCTGATTCCTTAGTCCTTCAATTGACTCACATATACATGTGATCAAAGAATTAGTCTTAATTTTCAAAGATGAAAATTCTCATTCATCATACAATACAACTTGTATGATTCCAAGTTTCTGTCCAATTGAAACTTGGGTGATGAAAAACTTTCTTCATTTGGTAAATTCAGACACTACCACAAATGAAAGAATCAACTCCACTTTCCAATATTGCTATTACTGGAAACATATAAGCATCAATTTTCCACAGATGCCATTGTAAGGATATTTTTAAAATAAATAAAATTAAAAACCTTTTTTCTTTTATTTTAAAACTTTGCGGAAAAACTTATCCTTACAATCCACATGAAAACCTTTTTGTTATCTATTCATAAGCAATATATTATAACTCTTAAGCAACAGCTCAAAATTCTGATTGCCGAACCATGCGATCGAAAACCCACCTTTGCAATCAGAATCAACATATACTTACTTTAAGCTTCCTATCTTTTCTTTGATTCTTAAAACATCAGCATGTGACCCATTCACATTATGTAATAAGAATCTCCAAATAGGAACTTAATAGAGTTAGACAGTGGACTTTACTCGAAGTAGAGTCAAACCTCTTGACTTGATCAACCTTATGACCTTTCAGGTGAATAGGGCAGCTTCGCAACCAATGCCCCTTCCTTTGGCAACAAAACACATGGACCCTTTGGTAATGGCATATGAGACTATCTCAGAATTTGCCTTTCTCTTTACTATTTGGTCAACCGAGTTGACTATAGCCGATCCCTTTCCATTGGGAAGAGAAATCCTTTTCTAGATATCCAATGCTACCATTGTCAATGTCCATGTAGACTTGGGAAGTTGTTCTTTTAATCAAATTTGCTTTACTGGTGTTCCAAATCATTGCTGATTCCACAACACCAAGCAAATAGATAACATCATGAAGGGTCATCTCATAGTCCGTCTCATAGTAGTCCCAAAGAGACTCACTATGTTACTAAGAAAGTGATTGAACATCCAACTTTCACGGGACTTTGACACCCAACTCTCCCGGCTTGTCAATATGTGACTTTATCTCCAAGATGTGAGTACACATAGACTATGCTTGCCAATAGGGATTGAGTGACTTTAAACTTTTCAAGAACTTGTGGGTGAGGGAGAATAATTGGAGGAGGTGGAGGAAGTGAAGCATGATGTTGAGGGACACCATCTTCAAGTGATTTGGGAAGATCATAGTTGTCTGAACCAGACATCTATAATAGGAGAAAATCAAGTTAGTTGATTCAAAGTCCTTAATATAACACCCAATATGAAATATTAAGGCTAGGACCCAACACAATATTTTATAATTTGGAAGAGGGATGCCGTAATCCAAGCTATAAAATATTTGAAGGTAGGCGAATGACGATTCACCAATTTCCACCATGAAAAACGAAATAATTTATTAGGTTTTAATTGGATTTGAAATTCCTAGATCTTTTGAGATTCATTGAACTTTTCAATGGCATGTTTCAATCTCGAGTGTGCCCTCTCAAATTTTGTGACTGGGATGCCGAGGATCACAAAACAAGGTGTGAATAACCATACCAATTCACTTGGTACCCTTAATATTATCACCCAATCAATGTGCCGGTTAACCACACATGCTCCATTGATCTATGACAAACATTAAGTCACCCTTCTTGATCCTTACTAGTCCAAGTTAGTGTGTCGGTTAACCACACATGCTCCACCAACGACTTGGTAAGGTACAAAGTGTGAATTCCATGGGCTAGCACCAAATTCACATTTTTCCTAAAGTAACTAAGATTGGGAATTAAATAAAACATTTAGTTACTTTATAATATTCATCATACTTAATGATAATTTATAAGTCCTTGTCTAACCGTTCGGCTAACAACCCTCCACCAGTCAAGCAAGCGGTGGGTGAGAGTGGACACCCATTAAGTTGCCATTTTATAGGCAACAACCTTATACCCACCTTATAGACCGGCTTCGTGAATGAGGCCTACTAACGGTAAAACGACTTGTTCTTATACATATATATAATAATTAACCATTAATCTTATAATAGTATAAGGGTTGAATTTTAACTATTAAAACTCTAAGGGTTGGAATTAAAGTTTATTAAAGTGTGTGAAACTTTACAAATTCCAAAACTTTAGGGCAAGTTTTGTAACTATCCAAAAACTTTTCATTTCATAACTTATGAATTAAAGGTTCTTAAAAATGAAGACTCTTCATTTTCATGTAACTTATGTGTTTAAATGTGTGTTAAAGAAAAGTGACCTTTGGATATCCATAACTTGAGGACAAATTATGGACTCCATTAAAACACATAAATGATCAAGAATTAATTCCAAACAATTAAGCAAATAATTCTTTTCATCTTCTAAATTCATAAGAACATGAACATGATCATAACAATTTCAAGAATTATATGAACACATAAAAATCATGGAATTTTGATATACGCTATTGTAAATGGATTAGAACAACCATTACACCAACTAAAACAAGTTTTAAAACACCAAAACCGTTTAGGGTAATGTTTCTAGTCCATTTCCAGCAGCAAAAGTCGAAATTCTACATTCCGATCATTCTACCTTTTTTTTTAATTTTTTATTTTTATTTTTTTTTACTATTTTGCATCAAGTATCAAACAAGCAAGCCTAGGCTCTGATACCACTGTTGGGTTTTGAGCAATCTAACACTTCCTAAGTGTGCATGCAACCCTAATAAACCTTGGATCTATGTTTGTCTAATACATGCAAAATAATAATTTTTCCAAGGTTCATAACCTATCTAATATGGCATGGGGTACTTTTAAACATAAAAGAATTAGATGAGATTACATACCTTTTGATGATGAGTTTGATTCCTAAGGAGTTTGAGGGCCAAGCACCAATAGTGTGAATGCCTCAAATGGAATCACAAATCACCACAAACTCTTGGAAAACTTTAGAGAGAGTGTATACACACATAGAAAATCGGCCACGCACTTAAAACCACACTAGTGGCTATTTCATGCAACATAAGCATGCTTGTATAGTGTGCATGGTTAGGGTGAAACCCTAATAACCCATGACCTTTCCTTTTCCAAGGATCCATGGGTTAATAGCTCCATGGACTTCCACATAAGCCTAGCCCATTAACAAATGAGTGTTAGCCCACACCATATAAAACAATAGCCCACAATTTAATTAGTCTTCCTTTTAATCTCTAAATTAATTCATAATTAATTTAAGACTAACACTAATTAAATAACTTCATATTAATATATTATAACTTACAATATATTAATAAACATATGTGTATAACTCTCATAAAATTATCCATAAATAGTTTGGATGAAATGCAACCCAAATGGACCATGCCGGGTCGGGTCAAGTATATACCAAATAAGTTATGGACTTAGACACCTTATCCAACAGATGACACCTCCAAGGTCAATAATGGCTTCCTACTTTGCTCCAAACGCTCACACTCGCTAGGGTTTCACTCAAGGGACTGGTGAGCACAAATGACGGCCAAAAGGCCCTTTAAATAGGTCCCAAACCCGAGAAATTAGGGTTTCATTAAACAGCGCGGACTCGCCGAGTCCATACCTTGGACTCGCCGAGTCCAGGCAAGAACCCGCGTCCAGAATCGCGATCCTACTCGGCGAGTCTGAGCTCCAACTCACCGAGTCCCCTCACAAAACATCAAAATTATAAGCATAAAAGATACCTGGAAATCCGGGCTATTACAACTCTCCCTCAGTAGAACTAGACTTCGCCCTCGAACTCTTGCTCTGAAAATAGCTCCGGATGCTGCTTACGCATCTCACGCTCCGGCTCCCAGGTCATCTCTGATCCTTTCCGATGTTGCCACTGAACCAACACCAGGGGTACCTCCTTGTTCCTCAGAACCTTGATCTTCCGATCTCTGATGGCCACCGGCCTCTCGGCATAATTCAAGCTCGCATCCAACTGAATATCCTCTAATGGAACCACTGCCGACTCATCGGCTATACACTTCCTCAGCTGCGACACATGAAAAGTATCGTGAATCTGCCCCAACTCTGCTGGCAAATCCAAGCGATAGGCTACCCGGCCTACCCTCGCGATCACACGGAATGGACCAATATATCAGGGCCCCAACTTGCCCTCTTCCGGAATCGAATCACTCCTTTCCAAGGAGAGACCTTCAGGAGAACGAGATCGCCGACCTGAAACTCAAGCTCGGACCGGTGCCTGTCTGCATAACTCTTCTGTCGGCTCTGGGCGGTCAACAACCTCTGTCTGACCTGCTGAATCTGCTCTGTCATCTGAAGCACGATCTCTGTGCTGCCCATCACTCTCTGCCCAACCTCTCCCCAACAAATGGGGGTCCGACACCTCCTCTGATACAACAGCTCAAAGGGTGGCATACCAATGCTCGAATGATGGCTGTTGTTGTAGGAAAGCTCTGCCAAGGGTAAATACGCATCCCAACTACCCCTGAAATCCAACACACATACTCGGAGCATGTCCTCAAGCGTCTGAATCGTCCGCTCACTCTGACCGTCTGTCTGGGGATGATATGCGGTAATAAAATGCAGTCTAGTACCCAACTCCTCATGAAATTTCTTCCAGAATCTGGAAGTGAAACGCACATCACGGTTTGAAACAATCGAGAGCGGCACCCCGTGCCGAGATACCACTTCCCTCACATACACCTCTGCCAATTTCTCCGCTGAAGAACTCTCACTGATGGCAAGGAAGTGAGCGCTCTTTGTCAACCTATCCACAATCACCCAAATTGCTGTTGGATAAGGTGTCTAAGTCCATAACTATTTCGGGCTTGTACTTGACCCAACCCGGCATGGTCCATTTGGGTTGCATGGCACCATGCAATTGGTTAGACTAAATGAGAGAAATAACACTTGGAGATTATTAATATATTATAAGTTCTAATATATTAATAATATTATTTGATTAGTTTGATCAAGAATTAATTTGGAATTAATTAAGTGATCAAAGGATAACTAATTAAATATATGGGTTGATTATGTAAATCATCCATATCTTGTATAGTGGGCTAAGAGGCTCCATGGATTATCAAGTTGGGTTCTACCCATAGGATGCTCCATGGATGCTCCATGGGAGTTACAAACCCATGGGTCATGGAAATGAAGAGTCATGACACATTAGGGTTTACATGGTGTAACCCTAGATGTGTCAACACTATATAAGGATCATATTCTCCACCAAAATTGGCTAGAAGAAAAAGAAACTAGAGGGCTTGGCCGATTTTGACAAGTGTGTGTTATCGAAAGAGTCTTTCCAAGAGCATTTGGTGTTGTGTGAAGCATTTGAGGCATCACACTTGGGGTGCTAGGCTCACAAGGTTTCAAGGAACACAAGCAACAACAAGGTAAGTTATTCTATCTATGATTCAAGTTAAAATTGTTCCCCATGTATGCTAGATAGGAATATAACCTTGGAATTCAACTTTGCATGATAATTAGACAAACATAGATCCAAGGTTATTAGGGTTGCATGTACACTTAGGAAGTGTTAGAATGCTCAAAACCCATCAGTGGTATCAGAGCCTAGGCCTGTTTGTTTGTTATTTGTGCTTAAAAGTTGAAGAAAGTCGAAAATCTTGCTGTCTGACTGATGGACTCGGCGAGTCCATGGGGAGGACTCGTCGAGTTCATGTGTATCTTCAACCTACTCGGCGAGTAGGTTTATGCACTCGGCGAGTAGGGTCGACAGAGTGCAGAATTTCGACTTGAGTTGCTGGAAATGGATTAGAATCATTACCCTAAAATGTTTTGGTACTTGAAAACTTATTTTAGAAGGTGTAATGTCTTTTCTAACTCATTTACAACAACTAGTTATCAAAATTACAAAGATTAAATGTGATTTTGATTCTTGAAAGTGTTCATATTCATATTCTTGTTCTTATGATGTTTAGATGATCATAGGAATTATTTGTAACCTATGTGGTAGATTAATTCATGATCATAATCTGTTTTAATGGAGTCCATAACTTGTCCTCAAGTTATGGAAAACCAAAAGTCTCTTGGGTTAAAAACCATTAAAAGAACACAAGAGTTAGGAAAAATGAAAAGACCTCATTTTATTACTCTATTAAACTCATAAGTTCCAAGAAATGAAAAGTTTTGAAAGTTTACAAAACCTGCCCTCAAGTTTAGGAACAAGTAAAGTTAAGTTAAAACTTTAGTTCCAACCCCTAGAATTTTAAAAGTTAAAATTCAACCCTTATACTTATATTATTATGATTTAATAATTATATATATATGTATAAGAACAAAGTCGTCTTACCGCTAGTACGCCTCATTCACGAAGCCGGTCTATAAGGTGGGTATAAGGTTGTTGCCTATAAAATGGTGACTTAATGGGTGTCCACTCTCACCCACCGCTTGCTTGATCGGTGGAGGGTCGTTAGCCGAACGGGTAAGACAAGGACTTATTAATTCTCATTCAAAGTATGATGAATATTATAAAGTAACTAAATGTTTTATTAAATTCCCAATCTTAGTTACTTTAGGAAAAATGTGAATAAGGTGCTATTCCATGAAATTACACTTTACACTTTGATTAAGTCGTTGGTGGAGCGTGTGTGGTTAACCAGCACACTAACTTGGACTTAACAAGGTAGGTAAAGGGTGACTTAGGGTTTGTTATAGTATCGATGGAGCGTGTGTGGTTACCCGGCACATCGATTGAGTGATAAACTTTAAGGGTACCAAGTGATTTGCATGGTTACTTCACACCTCGTTTTGTGATCCTCGGTATCCCAGTCACAAAACTTGGAGGGCACACTCGAGATTGAAACATGCCTTTGAAAAGTTCATTGAATCTCAAAGAATCTAGGAATTTCTAAGAACCATTCAAAAACCTAATACTAAAATATTGCGGTTTTCGTGGTGGAAATTGGTGAATCGTCATTCACCTACCTTTCAAATATGATATAGCTTAGATTACGGCATACCTCTTCTAAGTTATATTATATTCTGATTGGATCCTAGCCTTAATACTACATTTGGGTGTTTTATTAAGGACTCTTTTATATCTAAACTAATCTTGCCCTCTTTCCTTCAGATGTCTTTCAACAATGCTTCTGGCTCTAATCCTAATGGCTCCTTTACCCTTATGAACTTGTGTGGGAAAGTCACCTTTGATGGATCCAACTTCAATGAGTGGATCAGAAACATCAGGATGATTGCCCGCTACGAGGACAAAGAATATGTCCTTGACAAGGAGCTTAAGGAGATTAATGAGTCCACTGCAACTCCTCAGGAGATCGCTGAATTTCGGGCACATGAAAGGGATGCTACGAAAGTGGCTTGCATCATGACGGCCATGATGACAGCGGAACTCCAAAAGTCTTATGAGGATCTCTACCCTTATGACATGCACCAAGATTTGATGGAAATATACCATCAAAGTGCAAGACAAGAGAGGTATGAGATCATCTGCTCCATGATAACAACCATGATGAAGGACGGGGAATCCGTCACGAGCCACATGCAGAAAATGCAAAGGTATGTGGATCGTTTGCTGAAGCTTAATGTGAACTTCCCGGAGGATCTTGCAATAGATATTATTTTGCATTCCTTACCATCGTGCTATGATCAATTCCGCATGACATATCACATGAACAAGGAAGAAGTCACCCTCAGCAAACTTCAGGGACTTCTCAAGACCGCAGAATCAGGTCTTAAGGGGAAGTCGGTTGCTATCACTCCTACTCAAAACTCTACTCCGGTTTTGGCAATTGGGAAGAATCGATGGAGGAAGAGAAAGAGATCTTCGAAGGGTACCAAGGCTCGGACCCTTGATGGCTCTTCTTCAAGTGGAACCAAGAAAGGTTTCATTACTCCTTCTTCTGACCCAAAAGAGGTTGAATGCTTCTATTGCCATGAAAAAGCTCATTGGAAGCGGAACTGCCCAAAATACCAGCAAGATGTGAAGGATGGGAAAGTTAAACCCAACCATGCAGGTATTTACACTATCATTTCTAATAACTCACCCCATTCTAATTCTTGGGTCCTTGATACCGGGTGTGGTATTCACATTTGTTGTGACTTGCAGGGACTAAGAAGAAGTGAGGATGTGGAGCAAGGAAGGATAAACTTGATCATGGGGAATAGGAAAGCTATACCTGTTACCAAGATTGGAGTTTATACTTTATCGCTAAGTAGTGGGTTTAGTTTAGATCTGAATAAGTGTTGTTATTCGCCAGGAATGGCAAGAAATATTATTCCCTTCCATGCTTTGTACAAACAAGGGTTTACCTTTTCATTTAATAATGAAGTTGGTTCTATTGATGCTTTCTTTAATAATATTCTTTATTTTAAAGCATTACCTTGTGATGGTGTGTATGAAGCTGTATCTGTTGTTGATAACTTAGGAAATAATGTTTTGTGTATTGATTCTACTAATAATAACTTGGATAAAGCATCATTATGGCATTGTCGTCTTGGACATATAAGCAAGAAGCGCATAGGCCAACTCCAAAAGGATGGAGTCTTGGAGTCGTTTGACCTAAAGTCAGATGATAGTTGCGAATCATGCTTACTTGGAAAAATGACAAAGTCACCCTTCACAGGTTCGTGTGAGAGGGGTGAAGGTTTGTTGGACCTTATACACACGGATGTGTGTGGACCATTCAAACATGCCACAAGGGATGCTAATCGTTATTATTTGACTTTTACTGATGATTATAGTAGATATGGATATGTCTACTTGATCAAGCATAAGTCAGAGACTTTCGAGAGGTTTAAGGAATTTAAACAGGAAGTCGAGAATCAATTGGGCAGGAACATTAAGATGCTTCGATCCGATCGTGGTGGTGAGTATCTTAGTTCAGAGTTCCTCGACTATCTAAGGGAATGTGGGATAGTCTCACAATTGACACCTCCCAGGACACCACAGTTGGATGGTGTGGCTGAGAGGCGTAATCGAACCTTGTTAGATATGGTTCGTTCCATGATGAGTCGAGCTACGCTACCAATCTCATTCTGGGGGTATGCCTTAGAGACTGCCGCCCATATTCTTAATCTAGTCCCTACAAAGAAAGTTGCCAAAACTCCTCACGAGATGTGGACTGGTAAAGTACCTAAACTAGACCACATCAAGATTTGGGGTTGCGAGGCTTTCGTGAGACGCGAGACTCATGATAAGCTCGAACCTCGAAGCGAGAGGTGTATTTTCATCGGTTACCCACAGCGATCCTTTGGTTACCTCTTCTACAGACCTAGTGACAATGTGGTCTTTGTAGCAAGAAGAGGTGTCTTTCGAGAGAGAGAATTTATAAGCCAAGGAGACAGTGGGAGGCAAATTGATCTTGAAGAAATTCAAGAATCAAGCGGTGAAGGAACTTCAAACTCTAGCCCTCAACTTGAGGAGGAAACTCTTGTTGAGCCAATTGACAAATCTGTACCTCTGAGACGTTCCACGAGAGTTAGGAGTGCACCTGAGCATTACTATGGATTCCATATTACTGCAGAAGGTGAGACACTTATTAGTGATGAAACACTAGTAAGTCAAGATGACCCTAACAGCTACGAGGAAGCCATGGCAGGCCCCAAGTCTGCTAAATGGAAAGAGGCTATGGATAGCGAGATACAATCCATGTATGACAATCAAGTTTGGAACTTGGTTGAAAATGTACCAGGTCGTAAGACAGTAGGGTGCAAATGGGTCTTCAAGAAGAAGACCGACATGGATGGTAAAGTACACACTTATAAGGCTAGACTGGTTGCAAAGGGCTTCTCTCAAATTCCTGGAGTGGATTATGATGAGACTTTTTCTCCGGTAGCCAAGATTAAGTCTATTCGGGTTCTGTTAGCCATAACTGCATTTCATGACTATGAAATATGGCAGATGGATGTCAAAACCGCTTTCCTTAATGGAAAGTTGGCTGAAGATGTTTACATGAGTCAGCCAGAGGGTTTTGTCAGTAACGAGTACCCTAATAGAGTGTGTAAGCTTGAGAAATCCATTTATGGATTGAAGCAAGCACCTCGCAGATGGAATCTTTGCTTTGATGAAAAGGTCAAGGAATTTGGCTTTTCTAGGAGTGAAGATGAATCTTGTGTGTATGTCAAGGCTAGTGGGAGTATAGTTAGCTTTTTGGTACTGTATGTGGATGACATACTACTCATAGGAAACGACATTCCAACCCTGCAGGAAGTTAAGTCCTGGCTTGGGAAGTGTTTCGCTATGAAGGACCTTGGTGAAGCTGCCTATATTCTAGGGATAAGAATCTTGAGAGATCGGAGTAAAAGACTAATTGGACTTAGTCAGAGTACCTACTTGGATAAGGTGCTGAAGAGATTCAGCATGCAGGATTCCAAGAAAGGAGAGTTACCCATCCAGAGTAACACCAGATTGAGTAAGACACAAAGCCCTAGCACTGAGGCTGAGATAGCAGAAATGAGTCGAACACCTTACGCTTCGGCTGTAGGATCGATCATGTATGCTATGACGTGTACTCGACCCGATGTAGCTTTTGCTTTGAGCATGGTTAGCAGGTATCAGGCGAACCCTGGCAAGGCACACTGGACTGCGGTAAAGAATATCCTCAAGTATCTACGAAGGACTAAGGACTGGGTCCTTACCCTCGGTGGGAGTGATGACTTGAGAGTTGTAGGGTATAGTGATGCTAGCTTCCAGACTGATAGGGATAATTTCCGCTCTCAGTCGGGCTGGGTCTTTACCCTAAACGGAGGAGCAATTTCTTGGAAGAGTTCCAAGCAAGAGACAGTGGCAGATTCTACTTGTGAATCAGAGTATATTGCAGCTAGTGAAGCAGCAAAGGAGGCGATATGGCTGAAGAACTTCATTGGAGACCTTGGAGTTGTACCAGCTATTAAAGAGCCAATGGAAATTTTCTGTGATAGTGAAAGTGCTGTTGCCTTAGCCAAGGAACCAAGGGATCACGGGAGATCCAGACACATCGACAGAAAATACCATTTCATCAGACATCGGATCGAAGAAGGACTCCTCGTGGCAAAGAGGGTATCATCGGATGAGAACCCAGCAGATCCCCTCACGAAGGGACTGAGTAGGGTTAAGCATCTTCAGCATGCTCGGAGCATAGGGCTGAAGGATGATATAAGTTTTAGTAGTTAGATAACCCGGAAATTTGTAAAGTGTAATTGACATTTGATGATGAATAAAAGGTGTTTTATTTATGAGTAAAGTGTTGCTATCTCTTGTCAATCGTTTACTATATTTCTTTTGCATGTTTTGACTTCCAGAATAATTTTGTTTGGTATAACATATTATTCAAATCTCCACAATCGGTCATATGTTGGAAGTAGATATGAATCAAGACTGTCATGTTTGGTTGTAGAGGTCTTGGACAAGGCTACAACAATCATGAGTGCTCATAAGTTCTGAGCATTGGACACAACCCACGCTCACTGGAATCACTTCATGGAATTTTATCTCGAGTGATCGTGAGACGGTAATATCATATAAGTCTTCAAACCTAGAGATATGATTTGTTACTTACAAGTTGGTTATGCATTGACTGTACGAAACTGCATTGGTAACTCGATGTTATAAAACGTACTTTTGTGTGTAATTCAATAAGTGGTAGAACAAACATATGAGTCGAAGTTTATCTGTTCCTTCTTGGATTAGAAGCTGGTATCTGGGCCCCTCGATGATTTTGTTTTGACCCATGTACCGGGCCCGGTCAGAACTAAGTTGATGTGTTCAATTAAGTTCTATGTCAAACAAATCGGAAATCGGGAAACAAATGCTGGACAATAAGCAAGACAATGTTCCATGTATTTGTCCGGCTAATATCTAGAACAGAGGATTATATGATCACTTATCTTAAATGGCGTATCATCATCTTCTCAGTTCCGAGAGACCTTGAAAGAGCTACGATTGCCGGTCGGTTCCTGAAGTACTAGAGATATAGTTATTAGACTTATCCAAGTGGGAGACTGTTGGATAAGGTGTCTAAGTCCATAACTATTTCGGGCTTGTACTTGACCCGACCCGGCATGGTCCATTTGGGTTGCATGGCACCATGCAATTGGTTAGACTAAATGAGAGAAATAACACTTGGAGATTATTAATATATCATAAGTTCTAATATATTAATAATATTATTTGATTAGTTTGATCAAGAATTAATTTGGAATTAATTAAGTGATCAAAGGATAACTAATTAAATATATGGGTTGATTATGTAAATCATCCATATCTTGTATAGTGGGCTAAGATGCTCCATGGATTATCAAGTTGGGTTCTACCCATAGGATGCTCCATGGATGCTCCATGGGAGTTACAAACCCATGGGTCATGGAAATGAAGAGTCATGACACATTAGGGTTTACATGGTGTAACCCTAGATGTGTCAACACTATATAAGGATCATATTCTCCACCAAAATTGGCTAGAAGAAAAAGAAACTAGAGGGCTTGGCCGATTTTGACAAGTGTGTGTTATCTCAAGAGTCTTTCCAAGAGCATTTGGTGTTGTGTGAAGCATTTGAGGCATCACACTTGGGGTGCTAGGCTCAGAAGGTTTCAAGGAACACAAGCAACAACAAGGTAAGTTATTCTATCTATGATTCAAGTTAAAATTGTTCCCCATGTATGCTAGATAGGAATATAACCTTGGAATTCAACTTTGCATGATAATTAGACAAACATAGATCCAAGGTTATTAGGGTTGCATGTACACTTAGGAAGTGTTAGAATGCTCAAAACCCATCAATTGCATCAACTCCTCTGGCAGTCCTCGGCAATTTGGTGATGAAATCCATAGTGATCTTTTCCCACTTCCACTCGGGAACCTCCAATGGCTGCAACTTGCCATGCGGCCTCTGTTGCTCGGCCTTAACCCTACGGCAGGTTAAGCACCTCTCAACAAACCATGCGACGTCCCTCTTCATACAGGGCCACCAATACTCCTTTCTCAAATCCAGATACATCTTAGTGGCCCCTGGATGGATCGAAAATTTCGACCGATGAGCCTCTTCCATCAAAGTGGTACACGTTCCTCCCACAAACGGCACCCAGACACGCCCCTGAAATGTCATAAGCCTCCGACCATCGGTAACGAACTCTGAAACCAAACCAACAACCCGTTCCCTCTTCTGCATCTCAGGGTTCACAGCCTCGGCCTGTGCCCTGCGAATGGCGTCCAACACCGGGGCTATCACGGTCAATCTCAAACATACATTCCGCAGTGGAGTGCTCTCCGCCCTGTGGCTCAATGCATTGGCTACCACATTAGCCTTGCCTGGGTGGTACAGGATCTCACAATCATAATCCTTGACCACATCCAACCACCTCCTCTGCCGCATATTTAGGTTGGGCTGATCCATCAAGTACCTCAAACTCTTATGGTCCGTGTATATCGTACACCGAACCCCATACAAGTAGTGACGCCAAATCTTGAGGGCGAACACTACTGCCCCCAACTCTAGATCATGGGTGGGATATCTCGTCTCATGAGGCTTCAGCTGCCTCGATGCATATGCTATCACATGCCCCCTCTACATTAGCACCGCTCCCAGCCCCAAAATCGATGCATCACAATATACTACAAAATCCTCCATCCCTTCCGGGAGAGCTAATACCGGGGCTTCGCACAACCTTTGGCGAAGTGTCTCAAAGGAGGCCTGCTGCTCGGGACCCCATGAAAAAGCAACACCCTTCCGGGTCAATCTGGTGAGTGGCACTGCAATCTTGGAGAAATCCCTGATAAATCTCCGATAATACCCCGCCAACCCTAGGAAACTCCTGATCTCAGAAGGTGACTTCGGCACCTCCCAACTCATCACCGCCTCAACCTTGGCCGGATCGATCAATATCCCTTCCTGGTTAACAAGATGTTCTAAGAACTGGACCTCCCGCAACCAGAAATCACACTTGGAGAACTTTGCATAAAGCTTCTCTGATCTCAGAACCCCAAGGACCTCCCTCAAATGCTCCTCATGCTGCTCTCTAGATCTCGAATATACCAGAATATCATCGATAAATACAATCACCGACCGATCCAACATCAGCCTACATACTCTGTTCACGAGATCCATGAACACAGCCGGGGCATTGGTGAGCCCAAAAGGCATCACCACAAACTCATAATGCCCATAACGCGTCCTGAACGCTGTCTTCTGGACGTCCTCATCCCGCACTTTCACCTGATGATATCCAGACCTCAAATCGATCTTGGAGAACCAAGATGCTCCCTGCAACTGATCGAACAAATCATCGATCCTCGGTAACGGGTAACGGTTCTTGACCGTCAGCTTGTTCAACTCCCGGTAATCAATGCACATCTGGTGTGAACCATCCTTCTTCTTGACGAACAAAATAGGTGCTCCCCACAGCGAGCTGCTCGGCCGAATAAAACCCTTCCCCAGCAGCTCCTGAAGCTGCAAGGATAACTCTTGCATCTCTGGAGGTGCAAGGCGATAAGGCACCTTAGCGATAGGCGCGGCCCCCTGAACCAAATCAATACTGAACTCCACTTGCCTCGCAGAAGGCAGACCCGGCAACTCCTTGGGAAAAACATCTGGAAACGCACGCACCACCGGAACCTCCTCAACTGAACTTGGTCTCTCGGAAGCCACTCGCGTATCCATCACATACGCCACAAAACCCTTACAGCCCTGCTGTAGACACTGCCTCGCCCTAGCGGCCGAACAAAAAGCTGATCCAGAACGTGTACCCTCGCCATACACCGAAAGAACTCCCGCACTAGGGTCTCATATGGTCACCAACTGACGCTTGCAGTCGATAACTGCGTCGAATCTGCTCAACCAGTCCATGCCCACAATGACACAGACATCACCCATCGCAATAGGAACCAGATCAATCGGGAACTCAACACCGAAAATTTCTAACACGCATCCCCGGAGAACCTCCGTGGCATAAATCACTCTCTCGTCAGCTATGGAAACTCTCAGAGGCCGACTCAACACCTCACGACTAACACTGATATGCTGACTAAAGGCCAAAGATACAAAAGACCGACTCGCACCCGAGTCAAATAACACTAAAGCAGGTACAAAGTTCACAAGGAAAGTACCTACGCATAACATAATATAAGCATAATATCTCAACATCAAAATAAATACATGAAAGGAAACATACCAGCCACAACATCGGGCGCAGCGCGGACCTCCTCCGCGGTCAGCTGAAAGGCTCTCCCTCGAGCTCTCGGCGCCTCGGCCTTCACATGCCGACTCTCTGTAGCTCTGATGGCTGCAGGAGCAGATCCCTGAGATGCTCCTCGCAACTGCGGACACTCCGCCTTCCGGTGTCCGGTCTGGTTGCAGTGAAAACACACTGCAAACCCCTTGGGGCAGTCCTTGGCCATATGCCCCTCCTTGCGACATTTATAGCAAGATCCCGCTCGGCAGACTCCATCATGACCCTTTCCACACTTCCCGCAAGTGCGGCCCTTCTGTCTCCCTGGTTTGGGATCAGTGGGCTTGGCCTGCTTGGCTGCCGGCTGAGACTGTGCCGGTCGCCGATCCCTCCCCTGAGACTCCGCCTCCTTTCTGGCCTGAGTCTCAAGCTCAATCTCCCTCTTTCGGGCATTTGCCTGAAGCTCGGCAAATGTCCGGTACGAGGAGTTCGCCACGAACTCCCGAATATCCCGCCTCAAGATACTCAGATAGCGGCTCATACGTGGCTACTCCGTAGACACGTGCTCAAGGCAGAACATCGCCCTCTCGTGGAACATCCTAGTGATCACCATAACCGACTAAGTACCCTGCTTGAGGGTCAGAAACTCCTGGGCCAAACGCCCCCTCTCCACCTGGGGAACGTACTCATCTCGGAACATGGTAGTGAACCTCTCCCAGGTCATTGCCGCAATCTCAGCAGGCGTGAAATGCGCCGTCACAAACTTCCACCAGTCCTTCGCTCCCAAGTGAAGCTGGTTCAGCACGAACCTGACCTTGAAATGCTCAGGAGACGAGCAAGTGAAGAAACACCCCTCAATATCAGATATCCACCTCATAGCTGCCACCAGATCCTGAGTCCCATCAAACTCTGGTGGTTTTGTGTTGCTGAACTCACGGAACAGCAACGCATCACCACCTTGCGGCCTCGCGGCAGCAATAGCTGCGGTGGCCGCTGCAACAGCAGCCTCAGAAAGAGCGGCATAACGCTCGTCAAAAGTCTCTATCAGCGTGGTCTTAATAGACCCAAACATCTCTGGTATCTCTGCCCTGATGGCCGCAGCCACCTCCTCATGGATGATCCGGCGGATCTCCTCATCATTGGTACCACTGCTCTCAGGCATCAAGCGTGTCCTCACCATGATCTGCCTCTGAAATACAACATACGATAAATTAGAACCCATACGAGCATACTCACACTCGTCAACTGTTCCTCCTCGATCCTTGGTATTCCAAAGATTCTTACTTAGGCTGCACACCGCTCCGGTGCTTTCAGTAGTACGGGCCCAATACTACTGTCCGCACCGTATCAGAATACACCCCAAGTCCTCCTCTTCGGATCCCAAATCCGAAGTACTCTATCATGCATAGACCACCCTCTAATAGATCTCTCATAAGCCCCTCGCTGCTACCTACTCACTCTCAAGCATCTCATAGCAGCTCACCTCTTCCTAGGCTAAGGCATCACAAATCAGGCCACTCTAGTCCTAATAGTAACACCTAGCCTACTCTAGCATGCGGATACATCAGATCAATATGAATATCACATAATGTAAAGGTATTTTGGGAAATCACCGTTCGGGCGCGGACAGATTGTACACACATCTCTGCTCTACGTTTTTTCAAAAATCTTTTACTCTTTTTGAAAATAAATCTCAAATCCTCAGTTTGAGTTCAAATACGACCGAAGGTGTACTCGAATCCCTCAAACCAAGGCTATGATACCAACTTGTAACACCATGAATTTTCAAAATAATTTTTCACAAATATAAAAACATTTCTCATTTAATTTCCATAAAACATTAAGTTTAAAATCCCAATTCACATCATACAAAATCCCAAGATCATATATATATCAAAAATCCCATGCGTGTGTACAGATCAAGCCCGCGCCTTCCCACGGTCATCGCTAGCACCTGAAACAACAACACTAACACTGTAAGCACAAAGCATAGTGAGTTCCCCAAAATACCACACACATAACACATATTAGCCACTCGAGGCTATAACTCTATGGGTCCGTGCACCCAAACTCTGTGAACCCTCAGGTTCTAACTCTGGGAACCTTCCGGTTCCAACTCTATAAACATGCACAGCATAAATCACAAAGAAATAATGCAGTACAACACATCACATACACATAGCATACAAATACTCTGATCACATAACTCTGGTTACCTACTCAAGGTAAAGTATAGTGAGAAAACTCACCTCGCGTATCTCGGTATCTCACGAATCCTGGAAATCCCTTGAGCTCGATCCTCTGAGCTCTAATACTCCTATAACATCATATGTCTCTAATTAACACTTTTATCACTAAGGTTGACTATCCCTAAGAAGTCAACACAGGTCAACTCTGGTCAACGGTCAACGGTCAACTTTGACCGGATTCGGCGAGTGCATTAGGGTGACTCGGCGTGTCTAGACGGTTTCACCAACTCTATAGGATTCCCTTTTTGACACGTCGAGTACTCCCCTGACTCGACGAGTTCCACCTGGTAAGAATCGCGGGGCCACCCCGACTCAACTCGTCGATTCTCAAGAACAACTTGGCGAGTTCCAGTTCGACTCAATACACCTGTCAACCCTCTCTAACTCTCCCTGACTCACTGAGTCAACCCATAACTCGGCTGGACTACTCACTGAGCGATTTAAGGGCAATCTTCAAGCTACTCACTGAGTCTATTCGTCGGACTCAGCGAGTCCATGCCATGCAACAACTCAAACTTGCTTCTGAGGTCAGATCCGCTCTAACAATTCATAGATCTGGCCTTCCTAAGCTGATTCATCACGTAAATTCCTTATCTTGGTGTTCATAACACACCCCATGGCTCATAAATGGTGTTTTGACCTTAGGCATAAGGATTCCAATCCAAAACCCCCATGGATTCACAAAAAGCTTGGGCAAAGGGACACTCTAGACCTCCAAGGGTCCAAATCTATAATCTAAATCGCTTAAGGGACCAAGGAAGCACTAGATCTAGCCACAAAAGGGCTCAATAAGCCCTAAATCGATATAAACATCAACATAGCAGAGAATAGCTCGAAGATAGTACCTCAAATGTGATGTTCTGGACCCGAAACCCTCAGGAAGTGGCTCCTCTTGTTTTCCCTTAGCTGATTCTTCCTTTCCCTTGCAAGATGACACCTCCAAGGTCAATAATGGCTTCCTACTTTGCTCCAAACGCTCACACTCGCTAGGGTTTCACTCAAGGGACTGGTGAGCACAAATGATGGCCTAAAGGCCCTTTAAATAGGTCCCAAACCCGAGAAATTAGGGTTTCATTAAACAGCACGGACTCGCCGAGTCCATACCTTGGACTCGCCGAGTCCAGGCGCGAACCCGCGTCCAGAATCGCGATCCTACTCGGCGAGTCTGAGCTCCAACTCGCCGAGTCCCTTCACAAAACATCAAAATTATAAGCATAAAAGATACTTGGAAATCCGGGCTTTTTACATTAAACCTATAAAATACGAATTTTATTGTTTCTTAAAGTATGTCCTTGCAAAAACACAAGATAATTACCAATTGATTAGATAATAACTTCCTTATATGATTAAAGTTGATTATTTGTATTAATTGGGTAACTTATTTTGCAAGAAATTGAAATTAGGTCAAATATAGATAATGATGAAATTAATTGTTTAATTTATATTATTTGTTATTTGATCCTTGTGTTATAAAAAGTTTCAATTTACCCCTTTAGGTTTTATAGTTTAAATTTAAACTCAAAAGTTTAGTTTTGAAATTTAAATAGTTGAAACCCTAATGTTTTGAAAAGGTTTCAAAACATGCACTCAAGTTTTGGAATTTAAATTTTTATTAAAAGTTTAATTTTGATGTATATTTAAACTCTAAACCCTAATTTTTGAAATGTTTCAAAACTTGTGCTCAAGTTTTGGAATTTAAATTTTGATTAAAAGTTTAATCCAGGAATGTTAAATTCTAAAACCCTAGTAGTGTTTTGAAAAAGTTCATATCACACCCTTATGGTTTTATTAATTAATTAAGGTGTATAATTAAAAGAGGTTTAATAAATCCATAAAAGTTTTGGTTTATATTTAATTGAATTAAAAATATAATCGTTAAATTTGACCACCTAGTATTTTAAAAGTGTAAAATACACCCTATACTATATATAACATTAAATGTCTAACATTATATATATGTATGAGTAAAAGTCAATCTTACCGTTAGTAGGCCTCGTTCACGAAGCTAGTCTATAAGGGGTGTTTAAGGAAATTGCCTATAAAATGGCGATTAAATGGGTATCCACTCTTACCCACCGCACTCTTGACTAGTGGAGGGTCGTTAGCCGAATGGGTAGGATAGGACAAAACCTTCCATTATTAGTATAATGAAGTACAAAAGTAACTAAAAGTTTTTCAAATTTTGAATCTTAGCTACTTAGGCAAAAGTGAATTGATGCAATTCCATGAAATTACACTTTGTACCCTTGCGAAGACGTTAGTGGAGCGTGTGTGGTTTACCGGCATACTAAATGCTTCTAAGCAAAGGTGGCAAAGGGAGACTCAATATTTGTCGTAGTTCGGTGGAGCGTGTGTGGTTTACCGGCACATCGAATAGGTGACTATAACATGTGAGGGCACCATGTAAGTTTGCATGGTTATTCACACCCGTTTTGTGATCCTCGGCATCCCAGTCACAAACAAGAGGGGCATATCGAGATTTAAACATGCCATTGAAATGTTCAATGAATCTCAAAGGATCTAGGAGTTTTCATAAATTTAAAACTTAAATTTCTTTTTCATTTCTCGTGGTGGAAATTAGTGAATCGTCATTCACTTACCTTCAAATATTCTGCAACTAGATTATGTCATCCCTTTTCTAGGTTGTAGCATATTGTGTTGGGTCCTAGCCTTAGTATCTCATTTGGGTGATTTACTAAGGACTCAATCAATCAACTAACTTGAATTTGTTTTCTCCCGTTTTGTAGATGTAAAAGTACGACAACTATGGTCTTCTCAAATCCCGTGGAACAAGCATTCCACATGAAGATGATATTCAACGATTCGATCGAGGAACAAGAAATCATGCTTCACTTCCTCCACCTCCTCCAATTATTCTCCCTAACCCACATGTTCGAAGGCTAGAAAAGTTCAAGCTCACTCAAGCCCTTTTGGCAAGTAAACATGAAGAGGGAAAGTCGGTGTGTGCACACGTCCTAGGGATGAAGTCACACATTGATAGGTTAAGAATGTTGGGATCCATTGTCTGTAAGGAGATTGCTGTTGTTTGGGTTCTTCAGTCACTTCCTAACTCGTATAGTGAGTTCGTAAGAGAGTACTATATGATGAATTACGACGTGACCCTTATAGATCTCACCTATATGCTTATTGCTGCTGAATTAGAAATGGTTTGGCGTAATAGAAAAGCAAAGTTGATTGGTGAATCTGCCTTCAAGACCTCTATGGATATAGACAATGGCAACAAAAGACATGTTATTATCGAAAAGTTTGATCATAAGAGAAAGGCAATGTTTGATGTAGTTCCATGTTCTGTTCCAAAAGAGTCAATTTGGTTTTATTGCCAAGAGAAGGGGCATTGGAGACGAAGCTGCCCTATTTAACTAAGAGATCTAAGAGATGGGAGAGTCAAAACGTACGGCTTTACTTTAGTTAAAATCCATTGACTAACTCTTTTAAGCTCCTATTCTAGATTCTTAATACATAATGTGATAAGATTGTTGGATGAATTTCTAAGTCCATAACTATATTTGGTATGTACTTGACCCGACCCGGCATGGTCCATTTGGGTTGCACTTCACCGACATAATTTATATGGATAATCTTTTGAGAATAGTATGTTTATGATTAATATTAATATATTATAAGTTCTAATATATTAATATGGAATCATATTATTTAATTAGTATTGATCAAGAATTAATTTATAATGAATTAAGTGATCAAAAGGAACTAATTAAATATGGACTCTTATATATATGGAATGGGCCAATTTCATTTAGGTTGGGCTAAGCTTTCATGGATAGTCCATGGAGTGTTTAACCCATGGATCCTAGGAAATGAAAGGTCATGGGTATTAGGGTTTAACCCTAATCCTCCACACTATATAAAGATGTCCTTGGTTGGTGAAATTGGCACTAGTGTGGATACACTAAGAGGGCTAGCCGATTTTACTAAGAGAGAACCAAGTATTCATATTCTCTAAAGTCTTCCAAGGTGTCTTGGTGATTTGTGATTCCACTTGAGGCTTCCACACTATTGGGGCTAAGCTCTTAAAGCTTGAAGACATCAAGCTACATCAAAAGGTATGTCCTCTAACTAGTACTTTGTAGATTAAGAACATCATAATATGCTAGTTAGGATTAAAGCCTTGGAAAGTTCTTATTTGCATGTATAATAGAGAAAACATAGATCCAAGGTTTATAGGGTTGCATGTACACCATAGGAGTGTTAGAATGCTCAAAACCCAACAGTGGTATTAGAGCCATGGGTTGTTTTCTGTTATATTGATGTAAATATTTTATTTTCAAAGTTGAAAAAAAAAACATGAAGTTTGTCAAATTTTAAGATAATTACTTGTTCTTGTGAAAAACTAATTATTTGTAAAATTTGAATAATTTGCTTTATGAGTTGAATTAGGTCAAATTTAATAAAAGAAAAAATGATATGATTATTTTATTAGTTTTAAAAGTTTGATCTAAAGAGTTTTATTTTTTGAAACCTCCATAAGTTATGGATATGAAAAGGTTTGAAAAAAAAATTGATTCAAAGTTTTTATGGAGTTACAAAATTTGGTGTTAATGTTTTAAAGGATTCCATAACTTAAGAATAAGTTATGGATCACCAAAAGTTTTTTGTGTTACCTTGTTTTATGAGTGAATTTAGATTAATGAATAAAATTATGTGATAGTTGGTTTTAATCCAAATTAATCTAAGAATTGATTCTAAAATGTGTTTTTGTAACTTGTCCTCAAGTTATATGAAAAGTCACATTTAAGAATCATAAAACTCATAAAAATTGGCAAAGGTTACAAAAATGAAGAGTCTAGTTCTAATTAAATGGTTGTATGACTCCATAACTTGTCCTCAAGTTATGGAGGACCAAGAGTCTCTTCATTTAATAAAATAAAATAAAATAAAAAAAGGTGTAACCTTAATTAATTCCATAAGTTATAAAATAAAGAAAAGTTAATTCTTTTATTAGTTTAAAGTCTTCCATAAATTGTTCTCAAGTTATGGAACTTGAAGAGTTTTTGGATTAAAACTACTTTAAACACATAAGTTATGGAATTAATTAGTTTTGAATAGTTTCAAAACATGCCCTCAAGTTTTGGAATTTGTAAAGTTTTCTCTTATGAATACTTTAATTCCAAGTTAGCCCTTAGAATTTTAAAAGTTAAAATTCAACCCTTATACTTTATAATATTATAAGTTAATAATATATATATATATATATATATATATATGTATAAGAGTAAAGTCAGTCTTACCGCTAGTACGCCTCATTCACGAAGCCGGTCTATAAGGTGGGTATAAGGTTGTTGCCTATAAAATGGCAACTTAATGGGTGTCCACTCTCACCCACCGCTTGCTTGACCGGTGGAGGGTCGTTGGCCGAATGGGTTTGACAAGACTATAATTCACCCTTCATTAAAAGTATTAATGATAAATACTAAGTAACTAAACTCTTAATAATACCCAATCTTAGTTACTTAGAAAAATGTGAATAAGGTGCTAATCCATGAAATTACTCTTTGCACTTTGTTTAAGTCGGTTAGTGGAGCGTGTGTGGTTAACCGGCACACTAACTCGTATTTAACAAGGTAGGCAAAGGGTAACTTAATGTTTATCATAGTATCGGTGGAGTGTGTGTGGTTAACCGGCACATCGATTGAGGGGTAAACACTTAAGGGTACCAAGTGATTTGCATGGTTACTTCACACCTTGTTTTGTGATCCTCGGCATCCCAGTCACAAAACCTGAAGGGCACACTCGAGATTGAAACATGCCATTAAACAGTTCAATGAATCTCAATAGATTTAGGAGTTTCAAAACCAATTAAAACCTAATAATACATTTCGTTTATCTTGGTGGAAATTGGTGAATCGTCATTCACCTACCTTCAAATATTTTATAGCTTGGATTACGGCATCCCTCTTCTAAGTTATAAAATAGTTTGTTGGGTCCTAGCCTTAATATTTCATATTGGGTGTTATATTAAGGACTTAAGATCAACTATCTTGAATATCTCCCAAAAGATGTCTGGTTTAGACATTTATGATCTTCCTAAATCTCTTGAAACAAGCTTTCCTAAATGAAGATGATGTCCCATGGAAATCATACTTCTTTCACCTCCTCCAATTATTCTCCCTAACCCACAAGTTCAAGGTCACTCAAGACCTATTGGCAAGGCAAGGTCTAGGTGTGATCACATCTTGGAGATGTAGTCACATATTGACAAGCCGGGAGAGTTGGGTGTCAAAGTCTTGAGAAAGTTGGTGGTTCAATCACTTTCTAAGTCACATAGTGAGTTCCTTTAGGACACCTATGAAACAGACTATGACAAGACCCTTAATGATCTTATCTATTTGTTAAGATCAACTTCCTTAAAACTTGATGGACATTGACAATAGTGACACAGGAAATCCTAAAAAGCATTCTCTTCCCAATGGTAAAGGGATCGGCCATAGTCAACTCGGTTGACCAAATGGTAAAGAGAAAAGCTAAGTCTGTGATAGTCCCTTGTACCATTATCAAAGGGTCCATATGTTTATATTGCCAAAGGAAGGGGCATTGGTTGCGAAGCTGCCAAATTTACCTAAGGATGTTAAAGTCAATAAGTTTGACTCTACTTCAGGTAAATTCCACTATCTAACTCTGCTAAGTTTCTATTCTGAGATTCCTGATACATGATGTGACTGGGTCACATGGTGATGTTTTAAGAATCAAAGAAAAGTGAAGAAACTTAAAGAAAGAATATGTTGAATCTGATGGCGTAGATGGATTTCTATCGCATAGTTTGAAGATCGGATTCTTGAGCTACTTCTTAGGAGTTATGAGATATTGCTTAGGAATAGATAACAACAAGTTTTCATATGGATTGTAAGGACAAGTTCTTCCGCAAAGTTTTTAAAATAAAAGGAAAATTTTTGATTTTATTTATTTTAAAATATCCTTACAAGGGCATCTGTGGAAATTTTTGTTGCTTATAAGATTCCATTAATAGCAAGAGTGGAAGTATGAAATTGATTCTTTCATTTGTGGTAATGTCTAAATTTACCAAATAAGGAAAGATTCTCATCACCCAAGTTTCAATTGGACCGGAACTTGGAATCATGCAAGTTGTATAGCATGATGAATGAGAACTTTCAAGTATTGGAAAATTAAGACTAATTACTTGTTCACATGGATGTGTGAGTCAAGTGAAGGACTAAGGGATCGAGTACACAGTCTTGTGCACTGATTAAGTCCACCACAAAAGATCGATAAGATTATTCGTCATAATTTACTATAGCTCAGTAAATATGGTTATACTTACAAGCTTAAGTGTAATTCTGAGACATTGGAAAAGGTTCCAATGTATGGCAGAGCGAATAAGAAGAATCAAATTAGGTAGAAGGATAAAAGTTTCTCAAATCTGAAAAGATGGGAGAGAGTACTTTCGTATCAGTTTTGTGATCATCCTAATGATTTGGAGACAATTCATTTTCTAAGAGCCTTCTTATATCTAAGAAGAGGAACTTGAATTGTTGAAGTGGTTAAATCAAGAAGATGATTCATACTTCGTTCCAAAAACAATTCTTAGAGTTATACTCTAAGATTGTAACTTGAGTGACATGTCTTAAAGAAGGTTTAAAACTCTTGTACATTTGAAATTGGTAAGTTGTGATGTTTTGGATAAAACAAAGACCAACTAAGGCCAATCGTGTGAAGTGTTTGTCTTGGTTAGAATCTACACTATCTCTTGGATGTTTGACAAGGGGGTCTTATAGGTCAAGAGGACAGTGGGAGTCTTAAAGGTCTTGAAAGTCTCAAGAACTAATCAAGAAGAGAACCTGAGGTTCTTCACCAGCACACGACTTGAGGTTTATAACCTATCGTGTTGACATATTCTGCGCCCATTCCAGTTAAAGTTGGCTTTGCGTATGAGTTCTTAGAGTTCTCAATTAGTTGCACAACAACTTGGAAGCAATGGCAGGCCCTTGAGCTGCCAGGTGGAAAGAAATTAAGATTGAGTTCAATCCATATTATTTTGGATTTGTCATTATCCTTGTCTTGTGACTATGGTTATGACAATTCACATGGATAAAGAACACATACACCAGCAAATCTAAGTGTCATAAGGTTTCTCTCCGATTCATGAAAATGATGGTGAGGAAACACTTTCACTAAGTAGATTTTAGCTTAGATAGCAATTGTGATATTTGCATTCTCAAAGTCGTTAGTGGAGCGTGTGTGGTTTACCGGCACACTAACTTGGACTTGTGAGAAGTGGAAAAAAGGTCTAACCATTATGATTACGGCATCCCTCTTCATAATTGTTTAGACACACAAGTGTGCTATCTAAGGGAAGGTGTATGATTTTGATAAAGTTTTATCAAAACAATCTAGTATCAGAAATCTGAACTTTGGTAAGAAAGTCTGCTGATTTCTGAGTACATGTCAAAGCTAGTGGGAGCATAAGTGTTATGCGAATAATCATCATGTTAGTGGGAGCATGATAATTATGATAAAGGTTGCAAGTTAGCAATGTTAATTATAGAAAACAAAAGGTTTCAATTGGGAAAAAGTTGTTTTGCTATAATTAAGGGAGAGGAAATTATACTTCATCTCAAATCTAAAAGCTTAGATTGAGGTTTTAATCATATTTAGTCAAGGATATATATATATATGAATTTCATGTTGGAATGGCTCAACATAAGGAAATTTTGTATATGAGTCGATTATTTGTGTTCTAAAATTCTATTATGATTACGGAATCCCTTTTCATAATCTGAATTATGAGAACTTGGCAAATTGAAAAGGACATATTGATGAGATTAATACTTAATCTTGAAGATCGATTAGATCTTAAACTGGTGAATAAATATTTAAACAGTAAGAACGAATGCAAAATAAAGAATAACTCAACGATGAATCAAACAAGTCGAATGATTATAAAATAAACCCTCAGAAGAGCTTGATCAAGAACATCAACTGTAGAGGGTTGGAGGTTTACAAGAATGATAAAAGAAACTGTAATGCTAACGTAATCGTCTTGATCAATCGTAAAATCATTAACCTAATATGCATGCAAGCATATACTCATATAGTAACCTAGCAAGCTCACGGTATGGACAGGCCCAAAACCGGAGTACAAAATAATTGGACTATCAGCCAAGCCCAAATGACGCAATTTTCAAACGAATCTTCAGCCCAACAATCTCCCCCTTTGCGTCAATTGGAGCGAGATCTTCACTTGTTACTTGGGCCAGCAGCTGAAGCAGGTACCTTCTTCTTCACGGTGTTAAACAGACGCGTGATTAGAGCAAGTATTGTCTGTCTAAACCTGATGTACCACTGGATCATGTCGTTGAAGTACTTGACATCATCCGCTGCATTCTCTTTACACCTTCGAATGATCGATAACACATGCTCTAGACAAGCAGTGGTGTAAAGATGTTTGTCAGCTAAAGCGAAGAGACACTTCTGTCCTTCAGCTCTAGTGAACATAACCGAATTACGTCTAGGGTCAATCTTGCCCATTTGCATTTGATTAAGATCACTGGCCGATCCCACAGGAGCTATCTTCGGTTTCTTCTTGAAGACTGTGGCAACCTCCTGATCCATTAGGGCAACCTCCATGATGTAACAGACTAACATCCTTTTGAGATGGTCTATAATGGGACCATATTCGGCTTCATCAGTCAAAAGGATATTATCCAAGACAATCCAATCATGAGGATTTAAATTCGGTAAGTCTGCCAAAGATATAAGGTGTTCAGTTCTCGCAGACCCTCGAATCACCTTGAACCGAACGTTGATAAACCTTCCTTCGGTGTAAGGCTTTAAGACCCGAACGTTCACTATCTTCTGGGCGCTCCAAGTTTGATACTGAGGACGAGAAGCCTTCAGATAGAATTCGATCAACTCCCTATCCACCTCAGGGTTCGGATGAGGGACTTCAAAAATGTTAGAGAACGCGTGGAAGATAAACGCTTTTCGAGTCAACGGCATGTCGAACTGCGAATCGACAGAATTATAGCAGTCGAACGAGATAACCGGCTCGAGCCATAAGATGCTAGGAGTATCTATGGCCTCTTTAATCATGTGCTCCCGAGTCCAGGCAGGGAAGAGAGTCTTCCTGCTCTCGAGGAGATCATAGGCTTCCTTTTGCTTCCGTTCGGCTTCTTCAGCCTCTCGCGCCACACGATTGACATCATCATCCACATTGCGACTGTTTTGGCGTTTCAACATGTCCGCAATGGTTGCATCATCTTCATCTTCATCTTCTTCCTCAGCTATGTTTTTGCCTTTATCCTTCACACCCGAACCCGAAGCTTGACCAGTCTGAGGTGGTTCGGTTGTGTGAGTAGCTTTGGAGGAAGGAGGTGGTTTCGATCCGGACTTTACTTCTCCCCCTTGTTTCGGATCGGACACGAAACTAGGTAAGCCTTCGATTTTGCTGAGAAGGTCCATGGCAGGAGCAAGTTTTTCAGCAAGGGTTCGCCTCACCGAATGATTGAGTATTGGATCGTGTGCTTCTAGGATGTTTGGTAGTGCAGCGTGTGTTGGATTAATGTCTAAGTCCATAACTATATTTGGTAAGACTTGACCCGACCTGGCATGGTCCATTTGGGTTGCATACCATCATGCACTTGGATAGACTATAATGAGAGAAATAAGACACTTATGGTTATTAATATATTATAAGTTCTAGTATATTAATAATAAGAATAATAAGATTATTTAATTAGTATTGATCAAGAATTAATCTAGGATTAATTAAGTGATCAAAAGAAGACTAATTAAATATATGGGTTGATTGTGTAAATCATCCATACTTGTATAGTGGGCTAATGCTCCATGGATAATCAAGTTGGGCTAAAACCCATAGGATGGTCCATGGATGCTCCATGGTGTATTTGAACCCATGGATCCAAGGAAATGGAAAGTCATGACAATTAGGGTTTGCCCTAATTGTAACACTATATAAAGATATTATTCTTGACAAAATCGGAACTAGTATTATTCTAGAGAGGGCTAGCCGATTTCATGAAGTCTAGAATCCTCTCAAGCTATTCTAAGTGTTTTGATAATTGTGATTCCATTTGAGGTGTCACACTTGGGGCACTAGGCACTCAAGCTTTATGAAGACTTTCTACATCAAAGAGGTATGTATTCTATCTTGCTATAGTTATTGTTTTGTATGCTAGATTAGGATAATACCTTGGAAGTTCTTATTTGCATGTATAATAGAGAAAACATAGATCCAAGGTATTTAGGGTTGCATGTACACTTAGGAGTGTTAGAATGCTCAAAACCCAACAGTGGTATCAGAGCCTAGGCTTGTTTTCTTGTTATACCTGCAATAGAAGCTGAAAAAACGAATCTGGTGCTGTCTGGCCATCAGACTCGGCGAGTCCATCAGGAGACTCGGCGAGTCCATGCCTTAAAAGTGATCAATTCGATCCAACTCGCCGAGTTTGTTCATGCACTCGACGAGTTGGACCCCCAGACAGCATATTTTCAAGTTTTTTGGCTAGAAATGGACTAGGAACATTACCCTAAGTTGTTTTTGAACTTATAAACTTGTTTTTGATGTGGTAATGTTCATGCTAATCCATTTTCAAAGATAATTGTCAATAGATTCATGTTTTGTATTAGTTTAAGGTTTAGACTAATTACATGAAAAAGTTTGATTTGAATTATCTTGTTCTTATGAGTTGCTTAGATTAATAGAAATGTTGAGTGAAATAGTTGTTTTCAATCCATTTTAATCTAAGAGTTGAGTATAAAATCTGTTTGTGTAACTTGTCCTCAAGTTACATGAAGAGTCACATTAAAGACTCATAAAACTCATAATAGTTGGCAATGGTTACAAAATGAAGAGTCTTGTGTCATTGAATAACTTTTTATGACTCCATAACTTGTCCTCAAATTATGGAAGTTCAAGAGTCACTTCATTAAAGAAAAATATGTAACCATAATTAAATCCATAAGTTATAAAATAAAGGAAAAGTTAGTTCTTTTATTAGTTTAAAGTCTTCCATAACTTGTCCTCAAGTTATGGAACTTGAAGAGTTTTTGGATTAAAACTACTTTAAACACATAAGTTATGGAATTAATTAGTTTTGAATAGTTTCAAAACTTGCCCTCAAGTTTTGGAATTTGAAAAGTTTTCAAGTATGAATACTTTAATTCCAAGTTAGCCCTTAGAATTTTAAAAGTTAAAATTCAACCCTTATACTTTATAATATTATAAGTTAATAATATATATATATATATATATATATATATATATATATATATATATATATATATATATATATATGTATAAGAGTAAAGTCAGTCTTACCGCTAGTACGCCTCATTCACGAAGCCGGTCTATAAGGTGGGTATAAGGTTGTTGCCTATAAAATGGCAACTTAATGGGTGTCCACTCTCACCCACCGCTTGCTTGACTGGTGGAGGGTCGTTAGCCGAACGGGTTTGACAGGACTAGAATTCTCCCTTCATTAAAAGTATTAATGATAATACTAAGTAACTAAACTCTTAATAATACCCAATCTTAGTTACTTAGGAAAAATGTGAATAAGGTGCTAATCCATGAAATTACACTTTACACTTTGTCTAAGTCGTTAGTGGAGCGTGTGTGGTTAACCGGCACACTAACTTGGACTTAACAAGGTAGGTAAAGGGTGACTTAATATTTATCATAGTATCGATGGAGCGTGTGTGGTTAACCGGCACATCGATTGAGGGGTAATTTATTAAGGGTACCAAGTGATTTGCATGGTTACTTCACACCTTGTTTTGTGATCCTCGGCATCCCAGTCACAAAACCTGAAGGGCACACTCGAGATTGAAACATGCCTTTGAAAAGTTCAATGAATCTCAAAGATCTAGGAGTTTCAAAACCAATTAAAACCTAATAATACATTTCGTTTATCTTGGTGGAAATTGGTGAATCGTCATTCACCTACCTTCAAATATTTTATAGCTTGGATTACGGCATACCTCTTCTAAGTTATAAAATAGTTTGTTGGGTCCTAGCCTTAATATTCCATATTGGGTGTCATATTAAGGACTTTAAATCAACTATCTTGAATATCTCCCAAAAGTTGTCTGGTTAAGGCACCTATGATCTTCCCAAATCTCTTGAAACAAGGTTTCCTAATGAAGATGATGTCCCATGGATATCATACTTCTTTCACCTCCTCTAATGATTCTCCCTAACCCACAAGTTCTTGAAAAGTTTAAGGTCACTCAAGCCCTATTGGCAAGGCAAGGTCTAGGTGTGATCACATCTTGGAGATGTAGTCACATATTGACAAGCCGGGAGAGTTGGGTGTCAAAGTCTTAAGAAAGTTGGTGGTTCAATCACTTTCTAAGTCACATAGTGAGTTCCTTTGGGACACCTATGAAACAGACTATGACAAGACCCTTAATGATCTTATCTATTTGCTAAGATCAACTTCCTAAAACTTTATGGACATTGACAATAGTGACACAGGAAATCCCGAAAAGCATTCTCTTCCCAATGGAAAGGGATCGGCCATAGTCAACTCAGTTGACCAAATGGTAAAGAGAAAAGCTAAGTCTGTGATAGTCTCGTGTACCATTATCAAAGGGTCCATATGTTTATATTGCCAAAGGAAGGGACATTGGTTGCGAAGCTGCCAAATTTACCTAAGGATGTTAAAGTCAATAAGTTTGACTCTACTTCAGGTAAATTCCACTATCTAACTCTGTTAAGTTTCTATTATGAGATTCTTGATACATGATGTGACTGGGTCACATGGTAATGTTTTAAGAATCAAAGAAAAGTGAAGAAACTTAAAGAAAGAATATGTTGAATCTGATGGCGTAGATGGATTTCTATCGCATAGTTTGAAGATCAGATTCTTGAGCTACTTCTTAGGAGTTATGAGATATTGCTTAGGAATAGGTAACAACAAGTTTTCATATGGATTGTAAGGATAAGTTTTCCGCAAAGTTTAAAATAAAAGAAAAATTTTTATTTTATTTATTTTAAATATCCTTACAATGGCATTTGAGGAAAAATTGTTGCTTATGTGATTCCATTAAGAGCAAGAGTGGAAATATGAAATTGATTCTTTCATTTGTGTTAATGTCTAAATTTACCAAATAAGGAAAGATTTTCATCACCCAAGTTTCAATTGGACCGGAACTTGGAGTCATGCAAGTTGTATAGCATGATGAATGAGAACTTTCAAGTTTTGGAAAATTAAGACTAATTACTTGTTCACATGGATGTGTGAGTCAAGTAAAGGACTAAAGGATCGAGTACACATTCTTGTGCACTGATTAAGTCCACCATAAAAGTTTGATAAGACAATTCGTCATAGTTTACTAAAGCTCAGTAAATATGATTATACTTACATGCTTAAGTGTAACTCTGAGACATTGGAAAAAAGGTTCCAATGTAAGGCAGAGCGAATAAGAAGAATCAAATTAGGCAGAAGGATAAAAGTTTCTCAAATCTGAAAAGATGGGAGAGTACTTTAGTATCAGTTTTGTGATCATCTTAATGATTAAGAAACCATATCACAATTAGTTCTCTAAGGAAATCTTAGTGCATTCTTATGACTAAGAAGAGGGATCTTGAATTGTTGAAATGGTTAAATCAAGAAGATGAGTCATACTTCGTTCCAATACAAGTCTTAGAGTCATACTCCAAGATTGTAATTTGAGTGACATGTCTTAAAGAAGGTTTAAAACACTTGTCAAATGTAAGAGTAAAAGTTTTCTACTCTTGTACATTTGAAATTGGTAAGTTGTGATGTTTTGGATAAAACAAAGACCAACTTAGGCCAATTGTGTGAAGTGTTTGTCTTGATTAGAATCCACACTATCTCTTGGATATTTGACAAGGGAGTCTTATATGTCAAGAGGACAGTGGGAGTCTTAAAGGTCTTGAAAGTCTCAAGAACTAATCAAGAATAAAACCTGAAGTTCTTCACTAGCACACGACTTGAGGTTTACAACCTATCGTGTTGACATATTCTGTGCCCATTCCAGTTAAAGTTGGTTTTGCATATGAGTTCTTAGAGTCCTCAAAGTGTTGCACAAACAACTTGGAAGCAATTGCAGGCCCTTGAGCTGCTAGGTGGCAAGAAATTAAGATTGAGTCCAGTCCATATGAGTTTGGATTTGTCATTATCCTTGTCTTGTGACTATGATTTTGACAATTCACATGGATAAGAACACATGCACCATTAAATCTAAGTGTCATAAGGATTCTCTCTGATTCATGAAAATGATGGTGAGGAAACACTTTCACTAAGTAGATTTTATCTAGATAGCAATTGTGATATTTGCATTCTCAAAGTCGCTAGTGGAGCGTGTGTGGTTTACCGGCACACTAACATGGACTTGTGAGAAGTGGCAAAAAGGTCTAACAATTATGATTACGGCATACCTCTTCATAGTTGTTTAGACACACAAGTGTGCTATCTAAGGGAAGGTGTATGATTTTGATAAAGTTTTATCAAAGCAATCTAGTATCAGAAATCTGAACTTTGGTAAGAAAGTCAATGAAGTATTGATTTCTAGAAGTCCAGCAGATTTCTGGGTACATGTCAAAGCTAGTGGGAGCATAAGTGTTATGCTAATAATCATCATGTTAGTGGGAGCATGATAATTATGATAAGTATTGCAAGTTAGCAATGTTAATTATAGAAAAGGTGTTTTGCTATAATTAAGGGAGAGGAAATTATACTTCATCTCAAATCTATAAGCTTAGATCGTGAGGTTTTAATCATTTAGTCAAGGATATATATGAATTTCATGTTGGAATGGCTCAACATAAGGAAATTCTGTATATGGGTCCATTATTTGCGTTCTAAAATTCGATTATGATTACGGCATCCCTTTTCATAATCTGAATTATGAGAACTTGGCAAATTGAAATGGAAATGTTATAGCAAAAGACTGGTTTAGTCTTTATGTGAGACATCATGAATCGATTCCCATATGCTTCGTATATAGGATCGATTACATGTGCTATATTCATCCTTTCTAAAATTTTCCAAATGCCTGTGGCATTAAGAAGGGAAAAGGTTTAGAACTGGATATGACTAAAAGGATTAAACAATTGTCGAGGACAATCTAAGGTTTACCAAAGATTGGTTGCTCAAGGACAGTTGGAAGTATAGTGATAATTCTAGAAGGACCATATTGACATAATCTGGAAGGAGGCAACTCTTGTTCAGAAGTGATAGTCAAAATGGAATCTGGAAATGTTTCAAATTTAGAATTTTCAATCTGTTTAAGATTAGGAAACTTAATGCAAGAAGGATGTTTCCAAGGAGTTGATCTCCTTTGGAATGCCCTGTAATGTTTGTTGTCAAGTCTTTATGACTTTGTGCATAATCATTACAAGAGAATCATTGAAGTTATGTTCAATTGATCTAGTTCACAAAGTAAAGATCATAGACAAACATAGTATGCATACTTGGTGTATGGCATGACTAGTGTTTAGAAAACATAGTGTACATGCTTGGAGCATGGGACAACTATTGTGTTAAATTCAAAAAATAAAGTTGATAGCTGAAACAGTATACAATGAATAATGTGTAATCATATGGTGATAAATAAAAGGTGTTTTATTTATATTCATAAGTTCTGAGACCATATTGGATTCGATTATTATTGTGTTTCATTTTGCATGTTTTGACTTCCCGAATAAACTAGGTTATTCTTTCGGAATGACTAAGTTATTCAAACCATCCACAGTCGGTTATATGTTGGAAGTAGATATGAATTAAGACTGTCATGGGTTGGCTTGTAGAGGTCTAAGGTGTTGGACAAAGGACTACAACACTCATGAGTGCTCATAAGTTCTGAGTATTGGATTCAACCCGCGCTCATTGGAATCACTTCATGGATTTTATCACGAGTGATCATGAGACAATAATATCTTATATTCTTCAAACCTAGAGATATGAGTTGTTACTATGAGTTGATAGTACATTGATTGCACGAAAACGCATTTGGTAACTCGGTGCTATAAAACGTGCCTTTGTGTATGATTCAACAAGTAGTAGAACAAGCCATATGAGTCGAAGTTTATCCGTTCCTTTTACCTTCGGGATAAAAGCGATATCTGTGGGCCCCTCGATGATTTGATGATGACAAATGGAAGTGCTCGGCTGGGCCAGGACTGATTTGATTTGTTCAATTAGTCAGTCGTCATAAATCGCAAATCGGGAAACAACAAATGGACAGAGAGAATGATTATTATCCATGTCTCAGTCCATATGATATCTAGAATGGAGGAATATATGATCCCTTATCTAATGGACAAGTCACTGACAAAGGTCAGAGTTCATCTACAAGGTCAGAGTTCGACAGAAGCTTTTGAGAGCTGCGATTGCCAGTTGGTTCCTGAAGTCATACGCAATAATGGTTTTAGACTTATCCAAGTGGGAGACTGTTGGATTAATGTCTAAGTCCATAACTATATTTGGTAAGACTTGACCCGACCTGGCATGGTCCATTTGGGTTGCATACCATCATGCACTTGGATAGACTATAATGAGAGAAATAAGACACTTATGGTTATTAATATATTATAAGTTCTAGTATATTAATAATAAGAATAATAAGATTATTTAATTAGTATTGATCAAGAATTAATCTAGGATTAATTAAGTGATCAAAAGAAGACTAATTAAATATATGGGTTGATTGTGTAAATCATCCATACTTGTATAGTGGGCTAATGCTCCATGGATAATCAAGTTGGGCTAAAACCCATAGGATGGTCCATGGATGCTCCATGGTGTATTTGAACCCATGGATCCAAGGAAATGGAAAGTCATGACAATTAGGGTTTGCCCTAATTGTAACACTATATAAAGATATTATTCTTGACAAAATCGGAACTAGTATTATTCTAGAGAGGGCTAGCCGATTTCATGAAGTGTAGAATCCTCTCAAGCTATTCTAAGTGTTTTGATGATTGTGATTCCATTTGAGGTGTCACACTTGGGGCACTAGGCACTCAAGCTTTATGAAGACTTTCTACATCAAAGAGGTATGTATTCTATCTTGCTATAGTTATTGTTTTGTATGCTAGATTAGGATAATACCTTGGAAGTTCTTATTTGCATGTATAATAGAGAAAACATAGATCTAAGGTATTTAGGGTTGCATGTACACTTAGGAGTGTTAGAATGCTCAAAACCCAACAGCGTGTACATCCGAAACACATGTTTTTATTACCTCCCGTTCGGATCGAAGAGCTTCAAGCTGTTGCTGTGAGTTTGAAAGCTGAGTGCTCTTGACCTTAAGGGCGGTGGTTTTGCTTGCCAGAACGTCCATTAATGAGTTTTCAGCTGCGAGATCCTCCTGAAGCTTAGCGAGGCGCTCATCAATGGAGGCACGAAGGGCCGAGTTGTCATCGCTAATAGATTGGCGAAGTGAAGCGAATGACTGTAACTCCGTTGAGACGAACTTAGCCAACTACTGAACTATTGGTTCCAAAGTTGTCTTTGTGGCATCAGCGCTCTCCTGTAGGGACTTCAACAGGGAAGAAGCGTCTGAGAATAGTTTATCGAATTTTTCGGTCACAGCCTCACATGCTTTTGTGGAGGCGTCTATGGCGGCAGTGGCTGAAGCTATCGAATCATGCTGAGCCCTGGAGAAGGCATCAACAATCTTCTGAAGAGCGGCTTCAGAGAGAGATGATTGAGAGTTGGTGGATGACGCAAGAAGCAGATCAACCTTCTCGTTTAGCTCCTTCAGATGTTTCTTTGTAACTGGAGCATCATCCTCTTCGTCACTTTGAACCTGAAACGGACTAAAATAGACCGCATCGAAGGTCATGTTTTCACTGCCAAGAAACGGGTTATCTCCATCAGAGGCATGATCTGGAGATGGTGGGGGTGGTGAAGCTGGGGGTGTGGTGGTTTGGGTAGGTTGAGGTTGAGTGGGTGTGGGGTTAGTTTCGGGTGGTGGTTGAGTATGGGTAGGTTCGGTTGTATGTTGGGTTTCGGTTTGAGGTGGTTCGGTTACGGGTGGTGTTTCGGTTGTAGTGGTATGAACCCCCGTATCAGATACGTTGGTTGTAACCTTTGTAGTGGTTGTGGTCGTATCTGTGAAAATGGGTGGTAGTATAGGGAAAGAGGTTGGAGGAATAGTGGTAGTGGGGATTATGGTCGGAATGGAAGTAGGGATGGTTTGAGGAGGTGAAGGAACTGGTGAATTATGAAGTTCCATCTATGGGGTAGGTGAGCGAGGTGGTGTGTTGCCTCTTTGAGGGGTTTCGCCTCCTTGAAGAGGAAGGGATAAGAAGTTTTTGCTTCGGTTGAGTCTTCCTTCTCTTCGGCTGCGGTGACTGGGCAGGTTTCGTTTGTTTCCTCTTCCTGGGAGAAGGACCTTTAGCAGCTTTGGTCAGTTGCTTCCCTTTGTCCGCCTTTTTGCCCCTGTTCACCGGTTTGTCAGCATCATGGATGGACTTCAGCATTTCCGGTGTAAGGTCCCTAGGTCCAGTTGCCCTGAACTCCTTGATCGTCCGGATTAGCCTGCTGTCAGAGGGAACGTCGCCATACATTGTCTCCGGAATAGAGCCAATGAATGAGAATTTAGATGCATCAGAGACGATGATCTTCTTGGTATGAAACGTACCGATTGAAGACATCGATGCACCAGCAGCAGTGGGAATATCAAACTTATCCATTGCCCATTTTGTGATTAGAGTCCAGAACCGGGCATACGACACCTCAGAATGTCGTGATGAAGAAGAAAGGCTCTGGATGAGCTGTTGCCAGAGAACCAACCCAAAATCTATGTTGACCCCGTTGTAAACTGCATACATGATCGACAAGAAAAGTCGACTAGCGCCATCGGATCCTGAGCTCCGTTCTGATAAGCCCTTGAAGAGGACTGTGAACATGACGTTCCACTGAGGCAGCAAGCAGGATTTCTTGAACTTTGCGACGGAGGTGAGGACCTCTGTGTACCCCATATTGTAAAAACATGCTATATAGATGCCCAACCGGAATCGTCTCCAGATTTATTCTCGATGGGTCAACATCCAACCCTAGCATTGTGCAGAAACGTTGTCGAGAAACGGAGGTCTTGTGTTCAGCAACCTCGAAGAACACCCGCTCGACTGCTTTGTCGTAATAGGCAGTCACATAAACCTGCGAGAGAGTCGCCATGGGCACAGACTCAATCCTGGAGAGAGCCGGAGTGATTTGGGAGTACTTCAGGCACTCGATGATCGGCGACATGTAGGAGTCGTACGCCAGAGGGTTGAGATCGATCACCAGGCATTGTTGAGGACGAATAGGAAGGATGTGGGAGGTAGCATGGACTGAGGATGAGTCCGCCATTGTTGAAGGTAGTAGAAGAAGAAGATGAACAGTGAAGCTTTTGGGAGTTTTTGCTCTCTAGAAAATCCGGAAGCAGTAAAAAGGTAAATAAGAGTGTAGACTGCCTTTTATAGTGAGGGAATGGAGAGAGAAAAATCGTTTCAAATCTTCTATGCGATGATCACGTAGGAGAGATAGTGTCAGATTCCTAGGATCACACCACCCAACAAGCGCCGTTTCAGAAGAAAACCGTTTGAAATCCTCACGCGCCATTAAGTGCCAGAGAGAAATTCCTTGAGATTCGCACACGCGTCCATGATGTCAGTAAAAGTATGGGCGTTTCAAATCCACACGCGCCCCATTTTTACCGTTGTTTGAAATTCAATCCTTTTAACTCCCGCCGAGTCAGCAACCTTTCGTCTTATCTTTTAAATGGCATCTTTTGAATTAAATACCCACGTGGATTATTTTTGACCACAGCTTCATAATTAATCACGAAAGCAATAATACGTCCTGTAATAATTAGTAACGGAATTTTGGAAAATCAAAGATTTTCGTGCTAAGAGTGTAAAAAAAAGGAATAAAGCAACTCTTTTAAGGAATAAATGTGATGTCAATAAAGACACGAAACAAGTGATCCCGGGCACGAATCTCTTCCTTCAAGATCCAGAGAGACCTTAAAGTGTTTATGTGGATTCCCGTTGAATTACGATCAAACATTTATGAAGAAATGTTGAAAGGATTCTTTTAATTAGGCTAAGTAAAGGTGGCTTTCGCTTTGATTCAGCAATTCTAATCTTGAAATAAGAAAGAAAGTGAACAAAGTACTTGTGAGACCGGTGTAGTCTGTTGAACAAGTAGGTAGGAATTAATTTTAAATAGCTTGGAAAAGATAAAATCTCAAAAAAAATTAAAAACTGGATCCCAAGGGAAGAAATGTTATGGTTTTTAACAATTTCATAGGAATCACACACAAAAAAAAAATTTGAGATTTCAGTAGGATACATCCGTCAATTCGTTGGTGAAAACTTGAGCAAATTAATTGTTCACCGTCAATTCGTTAGGTGTTGAATTTTGGGTTTCACTCAGCTCGTAGTGACACGAAACTAAGATCACAAACGCAGATGTTGTGTAACCATAAACCTCAGTGGTAATTTCTGAGAGTCTCAAGAGTTACGTTGATGAAACGAACGTAATGGATAAATGTAATGGAGATGGTGTAAGAAATTAAAGTACCTCTGCTGTGAAAATAAGGACCAAGCAGAAAAACTCTTAACTCATGTGAGAAGAGAGTGAGGTAGCTCACGATTAGAATAAATGTAGTAGCCTTATTGGGAAGACAAGGTTTGTTAATACCAGGTCATGAAGGCTTTTATTCAGAATCTTATGAGGCTTGAGACACATACAGCAGCATGCTTCTAGTGACACTTAAGTAATCCAATAATTATATCCCCATTAATGAACAATCACACAAAGAAAATTAAAAAAAATTATTTTTGGAGTTTTTGAAATAGATCAAATAAAAAAAATTAAAAAATAAGCAAGAAAAAAAATAGACTTAAAAAAAAACTTTTGAAAAATTTGGTAACCGAACCCGAACGTTCGGTCGGTGTCGGTTGGGAAAAGTTTGAAAAACCGAACCCGAGCGTTCGGTTGGTTTCGGTTTAAGAAAATTTTGAAAAACCGAACCCGAGCGTTCGGTTGGTTTCGGTTGAAGAAAATTTTGAAAAACCGAACCCGAGCGTTCGGTTGGTTTCGGTTCAAGAAAATTTTGAAAAACCGAACCCGAGCGTTCGGTTGGTTTCGGTTCAAGAAAATTTTGAAAAACCGAACCCGAACCTTCGGTAGGTTTCGGTTTTGGAAAATTTTGAAAAACCGAACCCGAACCTTCAGTAGGTTTCGGTTTTTGAAAATTTTGAGAAACCGAGGAATTTAGACATGTAATCAGAAAATACTTTTAATAATAAGATAAACAACTTTGTACAAGAAATATACAACCCAGAAAACTACCTTTGTGGTGATGAGCGAGTCAGATGATTTAACCGAACCCGAATGTTTGGTCAGTTTCGCTTCTTACGTTTGAGGTTGAGAGGTAGTTTGAGGTACTGACTCTGATTCCATCATACTTAGCCCTTGCAATATTCTGTTGAATGAGGCTTCAGGAAGAGCTTTGGTAAAGACGTCAGCCAGTTGATCAGTGGTTCTTACGAAATGAACTTCGACGTTTCCATCTTCCACGTGATCTTTGATGAAGTGATACCTCAGTGCTATGTGTTTGGTTTTAGAGTGTTGCACTGGGTTATGACAGATCCTAATTGCACTTTCAGAGTCACAATATAGTGGGATCTTCTTCATATTGAGTCCATAGTCTCGAAGTTGACTCTGGATCCAAATCACTTGAGAGGTGCAGGATGCAGCGGCTATGTATTCCGCTTCGGCAGTAGACAACGACACGCACGTTTGTTTCTTGGATTGCCAGCTAACCAACTTCCCGTCAAGGAATTGACAGCTGCCAGTGGTGCTTTTTCTGTCGAGTCCACATCCTCCAAGGTCTGCATCTGAATAGGCTTGAACGAAAAAGTCTGAGTTGGAAGGATACCATAGACCTAAGGAGGCAGTTCGCTTCAGATAGCGTAGAATGTTCTTCACTGCAAGCATGTGAGGTTCACGTGGGTTTGCCTGAAATCTAGCACAGTAACATACAGAGAACATGATGTCAGGCCTGCTAGCAGTAAGATACATTAGTGAGCCTATCATTTGACGATAGAGCGTGATATCAACGGCCGGTTTGTCTAGGGATGGGGTTAGCTTGGTGCCGAATGCCATTGGGACTTTGACTTTGGAGTCTCCCATCATACCAAACTTTGCTAGGAGAGTCTTCGTGTAAGCTTCCTGATTGATAAAGATGCCTTCGGGTCCCTGTCTAATATTTAATCCAAGGAAAAAGTTAATAGGACCCATTGAGCTCATTTCAAATTTAGTCTCCATCAGCTTTCTGAATTCAGCTGTTAGGCTGGGATTCGTTGAGCCAAAGATGATGTCATCGACATAAATTTGAACTATCATAAGGTGGTTACCTTCCTTTTTCCGAAAGAAGGTTGGGTCAACCGAACCTTGTTTGAATTTAGACATCTTTAAGAATTTAGTTAGCGTTTCATACCAGGCTCTCGGAGGTTGTTTGAGGCCATACACAGCTTTATCCAGAATGTAGCAATGATTTGGATATTTTTCATTCACAAACCCCGGAGGTTGCTCCACATAAACGGTTTTTTCGAGTTCTCCATTAAGAAATGCACACTTGACGTCCATTTGGAAAACTTCAAAGTTTTTGTGGGCAGCGTAAGCAAGAAAGATTCTTACAGATTCCAACCTAGCTACAGGAGCGAAAGTCTCTTCATAGTTGATGCCTTCCTCCTGACAATATCCCTTTATCACTAGACGAGCCTTGTTCCTTATAACATTCCCTTCCTTGTCCATTTTATTCCTAAAGACCCATTTGAGACCAACAACCGAGGCATCTGGAGGAGTTGGAATCAGGCGCTAGACTTTGTTCCTTTCAAATTCGTTCAGTTCGTCTTGCATTGCTTGAACCCAATCGGAGTGATCGAGAGTAGTGTTAACTGTCTTCGGTTCAACTTTTGAAACAAATGAGTTAAACATACAAAACTCAACCTTTGAAAATAAGGATGTCTGCTTTGCCTTGAGTTGTGATCGGGTCAGGACCTTTTCAGATACATCACCAACCACTTGAGAGATAGGATGATCTCTGGTCCATTTGACAAGAGGAGGGTAGTTTGGATCAAAGGTGGGGTCTAGTTCAGCGTTGATCATTTCTTCTGGCTCGGATTGGCTTTCATAGTCGAGCGTCATATCAGCTTGCTCCCCCTCGATAGATGAGCTTTCTGGAATGATTGGAGAAACTTGAGGTTCAAAGATTTCTTGTGGTGCTTGGTATTCAGGCGTTGATGCACCTTCGGTTAGTAAAGCACTTTCGGTTGAAGAAGTACTTTCGGTTGTAGTTGTAGAGCATGGCTCCCCCTCAGCATATGAGCTTGGCTCCCCCTCAACTGAAGCATCGTTGGATGGAGGTTCATCAGAATTCGATCCTCCTTCGTTCATTCTCCTGGCAGCTTCTTCGACAATTTGCTTCATATGGTCTACCTTGTTGTCTGCTGCTCCTGCTTCTGAGAGAGTAGCTTTCTCTGGTTCGTCAAATAGCTCCATAAACTTTTCGAATAGATTAGCGATCGAGACTGTGACCTGGCCAGTTTGAGGAAAGATTTCCCCGGCGGTATCTTCTTTGGCCTGTAGCTTTTTGACATAGCTATCGTCAAAGGTCACGTAATATGTTTCTTCGATTTTTCTCGAACTCTTGTTGAGGACTCTGCATGCTTTGGATGTGAGAGAGTAGCCCAGAAAGATTCCCTCGTCGGCTTTGACATCAAACTTGTTGCGGTGCTCTTTAGAGTTAAAGATGAAACACCGTGAGCCGAACATATGGAAAAATTTCACATTGGGCTTCCTGTTGTTGAGAATCTCATAAGGTGTGAGCGTGAATCGCTTGTTGAGATAGGACCTGTTCTGTGTAAAACAAGCAGCAGAAATAGCATCAGCCCAAAAATAAAGAGGTAAGGAAGCGAAACTTAGCATAGTTTGGGCAGCTTCACACAAAGATCGGTTTCGTCTTTCGACAATTCCATTCTGTTGAGGTGTGTAGGGAGCTGAGAAGTTGTGACTTATTCCCTTTTCTGCTAGAAATTCTTCAAATTCCCTGTTCTTGAATTCCAGACCGTTGTCGCTCTTGATGTTGCGAACGACCTTCTTGAGCTGTACTTCAATCTGCTTGATGAACAATTTCAGCTAATGAGTCGCTTCAGATTTGAGCTTTAGAAAGAACACCCATGTAAATTGTGAAAAGTCATTAACAATAACAAGAATATACTTGCTACCACCGATGCTTTCGATAGATGATGGACCACACAAATCAATATGAAGTAATTCAAGTGGTTCAACAACTTTTGTGTTAATTATAGATGGATGACTTTGACAACTCTGCTTCCCCATTTCGCATGCAGCACACAAATGATCTTTGTCAAACTTGAGCAGTGGAAGGCCTCGAACATGACCTCCAGTGACAAGTTTGTTAATATCTTTGAAGTTGAGATGAGAGAGTCTTCGGTGCCACAACCAGCTTTCGTCAGATTGAGATTTTGATAACAGGCATATAGCTGGGTTTCCTTTGATGGGTTAAGATTTAGAGGAAACATTTCACCCTTGCCTTCCGACTTGAGAATTACTTTCTTTGTCTTCTTCTCAATAATTTCAGAACCTTCATCGTCAAATGAGACTTTGAGACCTGTACCTCCAACAAGCTGAGATACACTGATGAGGTTGTGTTGGAGTCCTTCCACATATGCCACCTTCCTTATTGTAAAATCACCATTAGTTATCATTCTGTATCCCTTTATGGTGCCGAAAGAATTGGTTCCAAACTTGACGTTGCCACCATTTGAAAGAGATCTGTATTCCCGGAGCTCCTCTTTACTCCCTGTCATGTGACGCGAGCAGCCACTATCGCTGTACCATTCTTCGTCGAACTGCTCGTCACTTATAACCTGCAAAAGTTAAGCAGATTTAGGAACCCAAAGTTTCTTGGGTCCTCGTGAGCTTTTCATGGGAACAGGAATAGTAAGAGAGATGTCAACAAGATATGTTCGTTTTATAAGTGTTGTTTCATCTTTCTTTTTAATGGTAAAAACTTTGATTTTGTTAAGATTAGGTGTGTTCGGTTTAGACTCTGGTTTGGATGCATCAACTTTCTATTTGCCTTTTTGTTCAGCTGACGAAGGAGATTTTTGAAAACGAACAGAATGAGCTTTAGAGTTAGACGGATTGGGCTTAGATTGAGATGACTTCTTGGCTGGAGACTCTAGGTGACCCTTTTGCTTTTGATCATTGGTGGGACTGACCTTAGAGTTTTGATCTCTTTTGACTTCAGAACTGAACCTTTGCTTTCAGTTGAAGTCGTTCTGTGAACCGAACCTATGCTTTCGGTTGGAGTCATTCTCAGAACCGAACCTTTGCTTTCGGTTGGTATTTTCTTCTGAACCGAACCTTGGCTGCTTGTTGTGGCTCTCATGCTTTTTGAAAGGATTGTTCTCAAAACTTCAGATTCTTGTCTTGATGTGAGAAATATGCATTCTGGGATTGCCAGAATTGTTTCCTTTCAGAGAGATTCTTCCTGTATCTCTGGTTCCTTTCACGTTTCAGATTCCTCATCTGCTTCGGTTGATGATGAATATTGGCTTTCCTTTTCGGTTTCTCCTTAGCAGGTTCACTTTGAGCTGTGGGAGTTTCACTTTGAACTGAGGAACTAGAAGGAATGTCTTCTTTTTCCGAACTTCCATTCTCTTGAGGAATGTCTTTCGTACCACTAGTACTTGGCACTTCGAAATTATCTGGCTTGTTCAGAGGTTCGGGTATGTATCTACCTTTACTAATCCATGAAGTCCTTTCTGACAAGCCTACCGTTTCATCTGCATTATCGATTGGTGCTGACCAGAAGAACTCATCACATCCACCAGCATTGTCTTCGTTTACAATAGCTGTGAGTTCAGCAGTCTGATGTTCGGTTATTCCAGTGACCTTGTACACTTGATTTGGAGTGGTCTGGACCTTTTGATATACAACCGCTTTCTCTACTAAGATCGGGGACTTTTGTTGGGACAATCGAGTGAACTTCGCTGAATTTTCAGAAATTAGATTCTTGTGGTTTTCAGGTTCGTTTTTTACAAATTCTGAGCAGTCAACCGTGTCCTCTACAGAAATTTCACTCATGTTGTCGTCCTCATGAAGCTCAGATGCATTTTCAACATCAATTTTGTTTTCTGAGCTCAAGTTGGCGTTTAAAGAGTCAAATTTTTGTATGGTTTCGGTTCTCAGTTTAAGTCTATCATTTTCATCCAAAAGATTTTTAAGCATGTTCTTGTGGTCCTTGGATTTAATGAAATATTCTATTTTGTCCAGTCCATACATGTAGGTCGGATTGACGTCATCAGATGATATCACACTCTCACAATTATAAGCTTCGGCATCGATTTCATCCTCCTTAAACTCAAGGAAGGGCAAAATCATGCGATGGATCTTTAGACCTATTTCACAGTCCAAGTGAAGCTGAGTAATATTAGAATAAAGACGTTTTGAAATTAAACAAAAAACATTCCGCTTTTTTAACAACTTTAAATTGTCTCTTTGTAAATAAATGTTTTCGTCTTTTATTTTAACTAATTCAGACTCCTTCAACTCGATCCACATACGCCGCTCCTCACTCTTCGACGACACCCTGCTTAATTGATCAGTTAGGTTAGAATTGGTGACTCGAGTTTGAGTTAAACTACTATCTAGATGAGAAATTCTTGTATTGACATTTTTTAGTTCTTTCTCATATGAGGATTGTGGTACTTTAAATGAAACGAAAACTGATTGTACCTTCTTGATCAGTTCATCGAGCTCGTTGAACTGCACGCTGAGCGGTTTGGCCGTAAAGCACATGTCCTGCTGCTCCTTCGGTTCATCACTTCCTCCATCAGTGTTGTATCCCCTCATCTGAGATACATCGGACACCATCAAGAACCGTCCTCCACTGCTTTCCTCCTTTGCCACACAAGCCTTTCCATGCGAAGGCTTCCTCACTTCATCGTCTTCTGAGTCGGTTGACCAAACTTCAACTCCACCGAACTCGTCATCAGCGACCGAACCCTGCACAATAAGAGCATTCATGGAAGGGTTAGCGGTAGATTTCTTCTTCCTCATCTCATCAAGCTTTTTCTATAGCAAAGCTTCCTCATCCTTTTCCTCATCTTTTTCAGCCATCTTTTTGAGGACACAATCCTTAGCATAGTGATTTTTCCCTCCACAGTAGTAACAGCTTACTCCTGAATCACCATCTGCTTTCGGTTCCTTCTTGGGCTCGTCAACCTTTGGTTCATTATTAACCTTTTCTGAACTGTAACTCCCCTGCCAGTTTCGGTTTTTGTTGCTGGGGAATCTCTTCTTTATGAAACTCTTGGGGTTAGACACCATCATAGCATAATCCTCAGATGTGAGGTCATACTCCTCCAAGTTGAAGTCTTCATCCTCCATCACAGCTTTACTTTTTGACAGGAGGGCCAGAGAACCTAGGCTTGAAACAACGTTCTTTTCCTGCAACACAATCTTCTCCTGAGACTTGAGAATACCCACCAGTTTCGCCAATGAAGATGATTTAAACTGCTCATGGGCTTTGACTGTTGACACCACTGCTCTCCATTCTGACCTTAGACCATTTAAGAACGTAACCTTCTGCTCGATGAGCTTCCTTTCAATGTCATGTTTGATCATCCTGCTGAGAAGATGATTGAAGCGATCGAATGTTTGAGTCACGGTTTCTTCGGCTCCTTATCTGAATTCTCCAAACTCAGATAAGAGCAAGGTTTGGATAGAATGTTCGAGATCCTCGTCTGTAGAGTACAGTTCGCGAAGTCTATCCCAAACTTCCTTTGCCGTCGTGCATGAGCTGACCAACCTGAAGGTGTCGGACTGAAGGGCGAATCTTATCAATCTTAACGCCTTGATATTACACTGGAATTTATCCTTTTCATCTTGTGCAATATCTTTGACATCCTTCAGCAGATCGTTATACTCCTTTTGAGTTTTAACAATTCTTGACGTTGCAGAATGAGAAAAAGGTCCATTAATGATTGCTTCCCATATGAGGTATCCATTATCCTCAGATCCTATAACGTAGTCTTCGAAGTGATGCGCCCAGACTTCATAATCATGGGTATATAGGATTGGAATCTTCTTCGTTGAACCGATGCTGTTGGAAATATTGATAGGATTTGATTGCGACTCGTCCATTATGATCGAAAAAACCTGTTAAAAGATCAGACTTGTAATAACTCAGATTAGGGCAAAAGAATAAATATCAAGATACATCAATAATGAGATGACGGCTCAATAAATATTAGTAATTGCGGAAAAACCGTAATTAAAACCTTTTCACAGAAAAGATGTGTATCGATTACACAGCCTCCTGCTCTGATACCAATTGATGAGATTAATACTTAATCTTGAAGATCGATTAGATCTTAAACAGGTGAATAAATATTTAAACAGTAAGAACGAATGCAAATTAAAGAATAACTCAACGATGAATCAAAGAAGTCAAATGATTATAAAATAAACCCTCAGAAGAGCTCGATCAAGAACATCAACTGTAGAGGGTTGGAGGTTTACAAGAACGATAAAAGAAACTGTAATGCTATCGTAATCGTCTTGATCAATCGTAAAATCATTAACCTAATATGCATGCAAGCATATACTCATACAGTAACCTAGCAAGGTCACGGTATGGACAGGCCCAAAACCGGAGTACAAAATAATTGGACTATCAGCCGAGCCCAAATGACGCAATTTTCAAACGAATCTTCAGCCCAACACATATTATAGCAAAAGACTGGTTTAGTCTTTATGTGAGACATCATGAATCGATTCCCATATGCTTTGGATATAGGATCGATTACATGTGCTATATTCATCCTTTCTAAAATTTTCCAAATGCCTGGGGCATTAAGAAGGGAAAAGGTTTAGAACTAGATATGACTAAAAGGATTAAACAATTGTCGAGGACAATCTAAGGTTTACCAAAGATTGGGTGCTCAAGGAAAGTTGGAAGTATAGTGATAATTTTGAAAGGACCATATTGACATAATCTGTAAGGAGGCAACTCCTGTTCAGAAGTGATAGTCAAAATGGAATATGGAAATGTTTCAAAGTTAGAAATTATTCAATCCGTGTAAGATTAGGAAACTTAATGCAAGAAGGAAGTTTCCAAGGAGCTGATCTCCTTTGGAATACTCTGTAATGATTGTTGTCAAGTCTTTCTGACTTTGTGCATAATCATTACAAGAGGATCAATGCATATAAGTTTAGAATCTAACAGATTTCAATAAATGACATGAATTTGGAATTCTTGTATTTGCAGTAAGGATTTGGGAGTGTGAAAAGAGAATTATTGAAGTTATGTTCAATGGATCTAGTTCACAAAGTAAAGATCATAGACAAACATAGTATGCATACTTGGTGTATGGCATGACTAGTGTTTAGAAAACATAGTGTACATGCTTGGAGCATGGGACAACTATTGTGTTAAATTCAAAAAATAAAGTTGATAGCTGAAACAGTATACAATGAATAATGTGTAATCATATGGTGATAAATAAAAGGTGTTTTATTTATATTCATAAGTTCTGAGACCATATTGGATTCGATTATTATTGTGTTTCATTTTGCATGTTTTGACTTCCCGAATAAACTAGGTTATTCTTCCAGAATGACTAAGTTATTCAAACCATCCACAGTCGGTCATATATTGGAAGTAGATATGAATTAAGACTGCCGTGGGTTGGCTTGTAGAGGTCTAAGGTGTTGGACAAAGGGCTACAACACTCATGAGTGCTCATAAGTTCTAAGTATTGGATTCAACCCGTGCTCATTGGAATCACTTCATGGATTTTATCACGAGTGATCATGAGACGATAATATCCTATATTCTTCAAACCTAGAGATATGAGTTGTTACTATGAGTTGGTTGTACATTGATTGCACGAAAACACATTTGGTAACTCGGTGCTATAAAACATGCCTTTGTGTATGATTCAACAAGTAGTAGAACAAGCCATATGAGTCGAAGTTTATCCATTCCTTTTACCTTCGGGGTAAAAGCGATATCTGCGGGCCGCTCGATGATTTGATGATGACAAATGGAAGTGCTCGGCCGGGCCAGGATTGATTTGATTTGTTCAATTAGTTAGTCATCATAAATCGGAAATCGGGAAACAACAAATGGACAGAGAGAATGATTATAATCTATGTCTCAGTCCATATGATATCTAGAATGGAGGAATATATGATCCCTTATCTAATGGACAAGTTCGTTGGCAAGATCAGAGTTCGACAGCAGCTTTAAGAGCTACGATTGCCAGTTAGGTTTGAAGTCATACACAATAATAGTTTTAGACTTATCCAAGTGGGAGATTGTTGGATTAATGTCTAAGTCCATAACTATATTTGGTATGTACTTGACCCGACCCGGCATGGTCCATTTGGGTTGCACTTCACCGACACAATTTATATGGATAATCTTTTGAGAATAGTATGTTTATGATTAATATTAATATATTATAAGTTCTAATATATTAATATGGAATCATATTATTTAATTAGTATTGATCAAGAATTAATTTATAATGAATTAAGTGATCAAAAGGAACTAATTAAATATGGACTCTTATATATATGGAATGGGCCAAGTTCATTTAGGTTGGGCTAAGCTTTCATGGATAGTCCATGGAGTGTTTAACCCATGGATCCTAGGAAATGAAAGGTCATGGGTATTAGGGTTTAACCCTAATCCTCCACACTATATAAAGATGTCCTTGGTTGGTGAAATTGGCACTAGTGTGGATACACTAAGAGGGCTAGCCGATTTTACTAAGAGAGAACCAAGTATTCATATTCTCTAAAGTCTTCCAAGGTATCTTGGTGATTTGTGATTCCACTTGAGGCTTCCACACTATTGGGGGTAAGCTCTTAAAGCTTGAAGACATCAAGCTACATCAAAAGGTATGTCCTCTAACTAGTACTTTCTAGATTAAGAACATCATAATATGCTAGTTAGGATTAAAGCCTTGGAAAGTTCTTATTTGCATGTATAATAGAGAAAACATAGATCCAAGGTTTATAGGGTTGCATGTACACCATAGGAGTGTTAGAATGCTCAAAACCCAACAAAGATTACAATTGATGTTTTGTAGGATCGAAGAAAGGAGAGGAAGCTTAAGGGAAGAAGTGAGCAGAATCTAACCGTGAAGAAATGGATTTCGATCGCATTACTTGAAGATTAGATTATTGAGCTACTACTTAGAGTTAGAATTAGATTGCTAAGAAATATGTATTAGCCTAGTTTTTCAATGAATTGCATTGTAAGGACAAAATTTTTCCGCAATAAAATAAATTTTTGACTTTATATTATTTATTTATCCTTGCAATGGCGTGTATGAAAAATTGATGTTTTAATGTTTATATTATTAGCAATAATGGATTTGATTCTTAATAATGGAAATGTCGAAAATTTACCAAATAAGGAGAGTTTCTCATCGCGCAAGTTTCAATTGGAAAGAAACTTGGAATCATGCAACTTGGTTGCACGATGAATGAGAAATTTCATGTTTGGAAATTAGACTAATTCATTGACAAAGTGTCAAGTGAAGGACTAGGAGATCAAGTACACAAAGTTGCGTGTTGATCAAGTCCACCATAAGAGTAACCAAGATATTCGTCATGATTTACTAAAGGTTTAGTAAATATGATTATACTTATAAGAATAAGTGTAATTCTAAATTGATTGAAAATGTTTAAATCAATAGCAGAACGAACAAGAAGAATCAAGTAGGCAGAAAGATAAAAGTTTCTCCATTCTAAGAAGAAGGGAGAGTACCTTTTATGCTTTATGATAGGTCTTAATGATTAAGAACCATATCTCAATTGATCCTCTAAGTAAGTCTTAGTACAATTGTATGTCTAAAAGGAGGAATCAAGAATTGAAGAAATGGTTAAATAGAGAAGTCAATCATACTTCGTTCCAAAACAAGTCTTAGAGTTAAGATTGTGACATTGAGTGATAATTATTAAGAAGGTTTATAACATTCATCAAATGTGAAAAGTTGTGATGTCTTGGATAAGACAAAGACCAACTAGGACCAATTTATGAAGTGTTTTGATAAAAACTACACTAACTCTTGAATATTTGTTTGTCAAGACAAGAGAATCTTATATGTCAAGGAGTCAGTGGGAGTCTTAATGGTCTTGAAAAGTTTCAAAAACAAATCAAAATAAACCTTATCGATCATCTCTAGGACACAAGTTGAGGTTTACAACCTATCGTGTTGACACTATTTTGTTTCTATGCTATTCCAATTAAGTTAATTATGCATGTGAGTTCTATGAGTTCTCATTTGAACGCATAAAAGGCAGGCACCTTGATCAATGAAAAATACATTGATAGGAAAAGATGAGCTGCTTAACTACTTGGAAGACATGGTGGGCAGCTGTGCAACCATAAGGCAAGAAATTGAGATTAAGAAAGTTCGGTCCATATGAGTTTGAATTTGTCGTTAACCTTAGTTTTGACAAAATTCACATGGATAAGAACACATACACCATTAAAATATAAGTGTCATAAGATTCCATCCTTCATGAAAGTGACTGTGAGGAAATGCTTTCACTAAGAAAGATTTTAAGAAGATAGTGATTGAGAAATTGAATTCTCGAATTCGATTATGGTTACGGTATCTCTTTCCATGATTCGAAATTGAATTCTAAAGGAAAGGTGTATAAGCTTTGATAAAGGATTATCAAAGCATTAGGTACTAGAAACATGAACTTAAGGAATTCAACAAGTATTATTTTTCTGGAAGTTAAGCTGGTTTCTGAATACATGTCAAAGCTAGTGGGAGCATAAACGTTATGTTTATAATAATCATCATGATAGTGGGAGCATAAATGTTATGATTCTATGATTATGATGGAAAGTATTGCAAGTTAGCAATATTAATTACAGAAAACAACAGTTATACTTTGCAGAGTCGCAATAGTTGAAAAGTTGTTTTGCTATAATTAAGGGAGAGAATATTATGCTTCATTTCAAATCTAAAGGCTTAGGTTGTGGAATGTTAATAATTTAGTCAAGGAAACATAGTGTGTTCACAAATTTCGATTATGATTACAACATTCCTCTTCATAGTTCAATTTTTGAGAACGTAGCACATAAAATATTATGACAGAAGATTGACAAAGTATCAAATCTTTATGTAAGACGTTATGCATCGGGTCCCATACGCTTCGGGTATAGGATCGATTGCAGATGCTATAATATTTGACCATTCTAAAATTTTCCAAATGTCGAGCGCATTTAGAGGCAAGAAGGACAAGAATCGGTTTTGACTAAGATAATTAAACAACTATCAAAGGACAATCCAAAGTTCGCCGAGGATTGGTCACTTGTGAGTAGTTGGAAGTATAGTATTGAATGGACCATATCGACATTATTATGAATAGATAAGATTCTATTAAGAATGAGTTTTCATATGGAAAATATGGAAATGTGTCCAATTGGGAATTGAATATTGAAAATCTATGTCTAGATTAGAAACTTTTATGCAAAGGATGTTCAAAGGAATGTACTTTGAGTAAGAGACATCATATCTAAGGAATTGTATTGTAACAATCTCCGATAGAGGACTTTGTAATATCGTTGGCAATAGTCTTTGTGACTTTTTGTGCTATGACATTACGAAAAGGATTATTGCATAAAATGTTAGAATCTAACATATTCTATAAGTGGCAAGAATTTGATATTCTTTCACTTATGAAAAATGATTTGGAGTTATGAAATGAGTATGATTGGAAATGTGTTAATTTGATCTATTTCACAAAGTAAGAACCATAAGTAAACATTGTGTGCATGATAAGAGCATGGGACATGTGTAATAATTCAAGTAAGAAGTTGATTACCCGAAACAACAAATAATGAGTAATCGATATGGTGATAAATAAAAGGTGTGTAATTATACTCAAAGCTTTGAGGCCATATGGGATTTGTATTATTCTTGTGTTTCACTTTGCATGTTTTGACTTCCTGAATAATATAATTGGTTTATAACAGTCAAATTATTCGAACGGGCCACAGTCGTTCATATGTTGGAAGTAGGTATGAATAAAGACTGTCGTGAATTGGTGTGTGGATTGTCTAAAGAGCATTATGTTGGAATAGAGTCTAAGGCTGCAACTATATTAGGCAAGTATTTGACCCGGTTGTTCATGGTCCTTTTGGGTTGCCTTCACCATAGCAACTTGATAGGATGGTTTATTAAGAGAGAATAAATATTATTAATATATTATGAGAATAACATAAAGAATAATAATATTGTTATTTGATTAATATAAGTCATAGAATTAATTAGAATTAATTTGGTGACTTAAAGAGATTAATTAAATAAGAGGGTATAAACTGTCAATTGTTTGATAGTTAAACTTTAGACTGTAAATCCATAATGGATAGGGGTGGACGGATTCTAGAAGCTAGAGATAGCTTCAAATCGTCCAAGGGCTATCTAAGGAATGGATTTGGATTGCTTTAAGAGAAGATTATCCAACTAGGGTTTAAGGTGTAACCCTTAAGGAGTCTACAAGTATAAATAGATCCTATGGCAAAGGGAAATCGGCTCTTGATCTAAAGTAGAGAACCCCTGGCCGAATTCCCTCCCCTCTCCTCTCTCCAAAATCATCCTCCTTGCTATTTGGTGTTTGTAAGCCAGTAGAGGAGTGACAATTGTGACTCTAGAGCTCCAAGACAACAATATCAAGCAAGAGATTCAAAGGTATGATTCTAGATCTGATTTAGTATTGTTATTATTCCTAATTAGTTATTAGAAGTCTTGGATTCAAAGCATGTTTAATTAGAAAGTCTAGATCCAAGCATTAGGGTTTTGCATGCGCACATAGGAAAGTTCTTATGGCTAAAACCCATCAGTGGTATCAGAGCCTAACTTGGTTTCTATTAAATTATTGCTTGTTTGATTGAAACTTAACTGCAAAATTCGATTTTGTGTTTCTGTGTCATGAACTCGACGAGTCCCACGGTGGACTCGACGAGTTGGCCTGACTCGACGAATCCAGTTGGAAACTCGATGAGTTCTAGCGTCAGGAAGAGCAAAAATCGGGATTTCTTGATATTTATCTTATGGAAACTTGCCTTAATCATATTAGATCAACCCTAATCCGATTTTTTGATATATATGACTATAATCTTGCTCTAATTAAAGATATTTATCAACTAATAAAATATTTAATTTCCTTATATGATAATTAATTAATTATTTTGATTAAATTGGTAATTATCTTGCAAGAAATCTTGAATAAATCAAATATGGATAATTATGGAATTAATTGTTAATTAAAATTATTTGTTATTTGATCCTCCATGTTTTAAATGTTTTAAAACTTGTCCTCAAGTTTTGAAATTTGTGTTTTGTGATTAAAAGTTTTAATTTAGACAATTTAAATTTCAAACCCTAGATTTTAAAAGTTTAAAATACAACCCAATACTAATATAATATTACAAGATTAATATATATATATATATATATATATATATATATATATATATATATATATATATATATAACTAAAATGCTAGTCTTACCGTTAGTAGGCCTCATTCACGAAGCCGATCTATAAGGTGGGTATAAGGTTGCGGCCTGTAAAATGGAGCTTAATGGGTGTACACTCACACCCACCGCTTGCTTGATCGGTGGAGGGTCGTTAGCCGAACGGGTAGGATAGGGCAACCTCATCCTCTCATTAAAAGTATAATATGAAATATAAAGTAACTACACACATTTTTTTTCCCAATCTTAGTTACTTTAGGAAAAGTGAATTGATGCAATCCCATGAAATTACACTTTGTACCCTTGCTAAGAAGTTAGTGGAGCGTGTGTGGTTTACCGGTACACTAATTGGTTCTAAGCAAAGGTGACAAGAGGTGATTCATTGTTTATCATAGTTCGATGGAGCGTGCGTGGTTTACCGGCACATCGAATAGGTGATCATTACAATGAAGGCACCGTGTGAATTTGCATGGTAATTCACACCCGCTTTGTGATCCTCGGTATCCCAGTCACAAACAAGAGGGGCATATCGAGATTTAAACATGCCATTGAATAGTTTCAATGAATCTCATCCGAACCTAGGAATTCTCAATACATTTAGGACTAATAGTTAGGTTTTTGTGGTGGAGAATTAGTGAATCGACATTCACTTACATTCATATTATTTGCATGTTGGATTACGACATCCCTTTTCTAATATGTAAATATTGTTGTTGGATCCTAGCCCTAATTTTTTCTTATTGGGAGATAATTAGGGATTCATATTCTAATCTATCTTTGTCCTATCTAATTGTAGATGTCAAACGCAAACAACGCTGCTACTAGTTCTTTCACATTGATGAGCCTTTTCCAAAAGGTCACCTTCGATGCAACGAACTTTAGCGAATGGATAAGATACATTCGCACCATTGCTCGCTATGAGGATAAGGAGTATGTCCTCGATGAGAAGCTCGAGAAAATCACCCCTGAAATCGCTACTCCGACTGAAATAACCGCTTTTCAAACTCATGAGCGCGATGCAACGAAGGTACATTGCATCATGATAGCCACCAAGAACTCCGAATTCCAAAAGTCCTATGAGGACATGTACCCGTACGAAATGCATCAAGACTTATTGGAGAGATACCACCAAAACGCGAGACAAGAGCGTTATGAGATTTTCACTAACATGATTTCTACTAAGATGGGTCATGGAGAATCTCTTACCGTGTACCTGCAAAAGATGCAAAGGTATGTCGACCTCCTTCGCAAGTTAAATGTTGACTTTGGGGAAGACTTGGCGATCGACATGGTGCTTCACTCTTTGCCTCCGATGTACAATCAATTTAGGATGACCTACCACATGAACAAAGAGGTCACCCTAAGCAAACTCCAAGGTCTGTTGAGGGTCGCTGAGAGCAACTTCAAAGACAAGTCTGTTGAACCAACTCCCAATCCACCCGCTGCTCTTGTCTTGGCTATTGGTCAAGGAAAGGGAAAGAAGAGGAAGGCTTCGTCAAAGAACTACAGCAAGGTTAAAGCCCGAGATGGTGCCTCTTCTAGAGGGACCAAAGTTGATCCTGCTAAGCCCTGCCCTAACTCAAAGGAGGCAGAGTGCCACCACTGCCACAAGTTAGGACATTGGAAGAGAAGCTGCCCAAAGTACCTGCAAGCAATCAAGGAAGGAAAGATCAAGCCATCTTTCGCAGGTATATACATAATTAAATCTAACGATTCTAATCATGCTATTTCTTGGGTTCTTGACACCGGTTGTGGTTATCACATTTGTTCTAATGTGCAGGGACTAAGAAGAAGTAGGGATGTGGAGCAAGGAAGGATCAATCTAATCATGGGGAACAAAAGATCGTCGCCTGTGACCAAGATTGGAGTGTATTCTTTAGCGCTTAGGAATAATTTATGTTTAGATTTGAACAATTGTTGCTATTCACCAGAAATAGCTAGAAACATCATTTCATTTCATGGGTTATATAGACAAGGCTTTAGATTTTCTTTTAATAATGAGAATGGTTCTATTTTAGCTTATCTAAATGGTGTCTTTTATTTTGAAGCTATGCCATCCAATGGAATTTATGAAACTGTTATGATTGTTGATAACTTAGGAAATGATGTTTTGAATATGGATTCTTCCAATAGTATGGATAAGGCATCCTTGTGGCATTGTCGCCTTGGACATGTCAACAAGAAACGCATAGAGTCATTCGACCTTAGGGAAGATGACACATGCGAGTCTTGTTTACTTGGAAAGATGACTAAGTCACCCTTCACAAGTACATGTGAAAGGGGTGAGGGTCTATTGGACCTAATACATACCGATGTATGTGGACTGTTTAGATCAACCACGAAGGATGGGAACCGCTTCTACGTGACTTTTACCGATGATTATAGTAGATATGGGTATATCTATTTAATCAAGCAAAAGTTAGAAACCTTTGAAAAGTTCAAAGAGTTCAAGAATGAAGCGGAGAATCAATTGGGCAGGAAAATAAAGATACTTCGATCCGATCGAGGAGGAGAGTACCTAAGTCTTGAATTCCACGATTATCTCAAGGAGTGTGGAATAGTTTCACAATTGACGCCACCTAGGACACCACAATTGAATGGTGTGGCAGAAAGGCGTAATCGAACCTTACTGGATATGGTTCGCTCTATGATGAGTCGTGCTTCACTACCTATCTCTTTTTAGGGGTATGCCTTAGAGACTGCCGCCCATATCCTTAACCGAGTCCCTACTAAAAAGGTTACCAAAACACCTCATGAGATATGGACAGGGAAAGCTCCCTCGTTGGCAGATATCAAGGATTAGGGTTGCGAGGCTTTCGTAAGACGAGATACTCACGACAAGCTCGAACATCGAAGTGAGCGATGTATTTTCATCGGCTACCCGCAGAAATCCTTTGGATATCTCTTCTATAGACCAAAGGACAATGTTGTCTTTGTTGCGAGGAGAGGAGTTTTCCGAGAGCGAGAACTCATAGGCCAAGGAGACAGTGGGAGGCAAATCGAGCTCGAAGAGATTCAAGGGTCGATAGATGAACGAACCTCTACCGCTGACGCTCAACCCGAGGAGGAAACTCCGGTTGAACCGATTTACGAATCCGTACCTCTTAGACGTTCCGATAGAGTTAGAGTTCAACCCGAGTTTTATGGTTTTCATATTACTACCGAAGGGGACACGTATATTAGTGATGGTGCACTAATAAACCTTGATGAACCTAATAGCTATAAGGAAGCCATGGCAGGCCCGGAGTCTGCGAAATGGAAAGAGGCAATGGATAGCGAGATCCAATCCATGTATGATAACCATGTTCGGAATTTGGTTGATAATATACCCGAACGTAAGATCGTTGGGTGCAAGTGGATCTTCAAGAAGAAGACCGACGTAGATGGAAACGTACACACATATAAAGCGCGATTGGTTGCGAAGGGTTTTACTCAAACTCCCGGAGTTGACTATAATGAGACCTTCTCACTAGTTGCGAAGATAAAATCTATTAGAGTGATGCTAGCGATTGCCACATTTCATGATTATGAGATTTGGAAAATGGATGTCAAGACCGCTTTCCTTAACGGAAAGTTGGCTGAGGATGTTTACATGGCTTAGCCAGAGGGGTTTGTGGATCCGAAGCATCCGAATAGAGTGTGTAAGCTTGAGAATTCTATTTATGGACTTAAGTAAGCATCTCGCAGATGGAATCTTTGCTTCGATGAGAAAGTCAAAGAGTTTGGATTTGTACGAAGCGATCATGAATCATGTGTATATGTCAAAGCCAGTGGGAGTATAGTTAGCTTCCTCGTTCTGTATGTCAATGACATATTACTCATAGGAAACGACATCCCGACTCTGCAGGAAGTAAATTCCTGGCTCGGGAAGTGCTTCACTATGAAGGACCTTGGAGAGGCTTCTTACATTTTGGGAATAAGGATAGTAAGAGAAAGAAGTAAGAGACTAATAGGACTTAGTCAGAACACTTACATAGAAAAGGTACTAAAACGTTTTAGTATGGAAAACTCGAAGAAGGGAGAATGTAACAACCCGAAGTTTTCCATCGCCGAAAACCCATTCTACCCGAAAACTCGTCGTACATCGAAATGTCCCGATATCGTTTTTGGGTATAGTTAATTAAAATTTTATGTTTATTATCATCTAATAAATGTCCAAACCCTTTAGGAACTCATGAAATTAGCCCAAAACATTTATTTCATAAGTTTTAGAAACGTCCCCGCCGGGTGACGAAAACTTAATCGGGTGCGACCTAAAGCCTCGTTTAAGGCCGGTATCGGGTAGAATTCCACCGTGTCCAGGTTTTGGGAACTATATAAACATGTTAAACCTTTCATTTGAAGCTTTTTCCCTATCTCTCTACTCTCTCTCTAACCTCTCTCCTAAAATCCAAGTTTAAGGGTCCAAAACTCAATTTTAAGGCCTCAAATCCCTAAGGTACCTTCCTAACTTCATTGTATAGCATATTTGGCTTTCAAATTAGAGGTTTAAACATGAAATGGGACTCAATATCTGAGTTTACGGCCCAGGAAGCTACCTAGGCCGTAAACACCAAGTTGAAGGGTTTTTAGCCCTTAAATCCCTTCCTAAACTCAATTGGACTCTAGTTATGGCTAAAGGACTTCATGATTTGGACTTAGAACATTTAAAACATGGATTTTATGGGATTTGAAGGAGTTTATGGCCAAGGCACAAGCTTAGGCCGTAAACTCATATTATTGGGGTTTTCTTGACCTTAAACCCTTCCAAAACACAAATAAGGCTTAGATATGAATTTTAGGATATTAGTTTTAGCATTTTGGACACTTGAAACATGATTTTTGAAGGATTATTTTGAGTTTACGGCCAAGGCAAGTGCTTGGGCCGTAAACTCCTTAAAATGTGGTATAAATTCATTTTTAGGTGTTGTTTAGCCCCTATAACACCCCTAAAGCCTTGGAATGAATTTTAGAAGTCCTTACAAACAAGTTTTTGGCATTAAAACACATGGATATACTCTCTAAGAGAGTTTACGGCCATGAGAAGGGTCTCATAGGCCGTAAACTCCAAAAAGCCATTCAAATCTTCAAACAAATGCATTTAAGGTCTTAAAACAATTTTAGCAATCACATGTGATTTGTTTTAGCAACATTTAACACCATTTTCATGAGAATTTAGGAGTTTACGGCCAGGAGTCTATGCTAGGCCATAAACTCCCATAAATAAATCATTTTGGTGATTTAAATCCATTCCAAGCCTTTAGATCCAAACCTGGAAAATTCCCTTAAGTGATTTGAAGCCATTTTTGCCCTTAACTCACCCCACCATGAGTTTACGGCCGTAAACTCATGGGTAGAGGGTATTGTGGCCGTAAACTCCTTATGGAGTGTTCCTTTGAAGTCCCAATTCATTATCTGTGACAACCCGAAATTTCCATTTGTACAAACATTATCTTTTCAATAGAAGCTAGTCCAGTTTCAGTGATTTTCACACTTTTCCGAACCAGTTTGTGTACATTAAGGTTTCTGTTTAAGGAGATATCAGGAGAGTGGATGCTCCTGGTTTTGTGAAATTTGAGCATTCCAAGTTTCATAATGTTGCAGTCCAATATCAGGAATAAAAATATTTTCTGCCAAAATATTCCAGGACTATAAATAGTTTTCTGATTAAATTAATTCATTATTCACAATTCCAAATAGAGAAAAGCCATATTCTCTCAGACGAATCTTCGGGTTTTCATCCCAGATTGTGAGTCTACTTTACTAAATGTGTTTCAATACTTGTTAGATGCTTTATAACATCAATTACATGTTTAGATTACAAGATCCGGGAGTTTACCGCCCAAGAACGTTCTTGGGGAGTAAACTCCAAAATGGAGCTTTAAGGCTACCTAGACCCATTTTCTTGTTAAGCAACTTATTAAGGACCTTGTGTATGATCTTAAGAGACTAGAAAGCATCCAAAATCAAAAAGTAATAGGAGTTTACGGCCAAGGAATTTTCTTGGGCCGTAAACCCCTTTTTAAGGACATTTAGTGCCCTAAACTACCCCTAATGCTTAAGGACTTTAACCCTCAAATGCTTGTAACCATTTTAGACATCAAAACACTTCAAAATCATAGGTTTATAGGAGTTTACGGCCAAGAACCTCTCTTGGGCCGTAGACCCCTTTTCCAAGGGTTAAATGCACCATAAACCACCCCTAAGGACTTAAGACAATTACCCTGGAACACCTAGGACTTGAATGAGGAGTAAAAGACATCAAGAACATCCCTTAAAGGGAGTTTACGGCGAAGGAACATCACTTGGGCTGTAAAATCCAAGTGAAGGCACAAATGTGTGCCTCTTGCCCCATTAGGCTTAGGTAAAATCATGGAAGCTATCCTTGATGTGCAAGTGCCTTAAATGAATTAAAATCCAAGACCCCATAGGAGTTTACGGCTGTAAAATCTAGGGTATATGGACATTAGGCCGTAAACTCCCCTATGGAGCATTCTAGGGCCTTAAACTACTTCATGTATTATTCCAACAAAGCTAGGAGTGTTCTAGGATCAAGATAACACTTTAAAACACCCAAAACCACCATGTGAGGAGTTCACGACCATAAACCCATGAGTTTACGACCGTAAACTCCAAAGGGTGGGGTTTGTTGGGTGGTGAACTCTTATGCAAGGCCATTTGATGTTTCAAACCCTTTTGCCTTGTCCCGTAGCAATTTAGATGCAACCATTAGGACCTTAAACACTTATAAAAAGTGTTTACATGTTCCTAAGTATTTTAACTTATTTATTAAGTTATTATTTGTCTAATTAGTTATATATATGCTTATTATATGATAACTAGGCTCGTGCGTGTAAACAAGTCTCCGTTTGCCACCTACCACGGTATCCGACACTACAATTCGTACAACTCACCACAAGTGAGTTCATACCCCTTGAATCAACCTTTGAAATGATTTTAAATGTTTTAAAATAATTTATGGGGGGGATACAAGTCAAATACTTATAGTTATTGCTTCAATCACATGTGATTGCATTTAATCACATGTGATTAATAACTAGGAAAACAACGATTTTTACCACTGTTCAAACTGTTTATCAAACTGCTTTACTTTTAAATGTTTTACAAACTCTTTTACTATCCAAACTTATTTACAGACTGTGATTCAAACAAATGCTTCTTATACTTAAACTGTTTTTATTAACTTATGCCTTCTAATTGTTTTAAAGATTGACATCAAGTCGATCTCTTCTTGAAATAATATTTATGCTTCAAATGTCTTATGAAAACTTATTTTATGCTTTTATATATTCAATTGAATGCCCATATATGTATAGATGTATAAATAATGTTTAAAGGGCTTCGGAAGGCCATCCGCCCTATTTCCTTTTTCTCGATTTGGATGTGGTCTGGTGGGATTTCGGGTGACCATCCGAAGGTCGTTTCCATATTACTTATATATCATATATACATGTATAGACATAAAAGTACTTCCATATTCATACTTATCAGTACATCAATGGTTAGTTACCATCGGGGTAACACAGGAACATATACAGTTATACTAGAACCATGTACATATACAGCTATACTAGAAACAAGTACATATACAGCTATACTAGAACCATGTACATATATAGTTATACTAGAAACATGAACATATACAGCTATACTAGAAACAAGTACATATACAACGATACTAGAAACAAGTACATATACAATAATACTAGAACCATGAGCATATATAGCTATACTAGAAACATGAACATATACAACTATACTAGAACGAGAAACATTACATATACATGAATACGTTAACAATTGTGATCCACTGTGTCGGAGCATGCCTTAAATGTCATGGCCCGAGTTGTAGCCAGAATTCTCTTGGAGGGAGAGCGTGAGTTTGCGTATAGATCTATACTGGATTGACTATCCTACACCTTGCTACTAGCTACAGCCGGACTTGCAGGTCTGCGGGTGCCAAACGTAATTTCTTTATTACGACCATTCATTATGTCGTTGTTACCAGTCGATAGCATGGTGCAATTTATCACATTTTACCTTAATATAAATCCGGTTTAAGGTAGTTAGTACAACAGTAGTTCCTATTATACAAAACTACAGTACTACAATGATTTACCCATTACATATTTTAGTGATAACCTCACTTAAGCATTAATGTACAAACTATATTTTATTAAATGATAGTTATACTTGGGTAATTACACACTTTTACAACAAACGAGTACACAAGACAGTTAAGCCTTGGTAGAAGGTTACTTTAATAGAAAATATAGGATTTTCTGAAGGCTTCAAACTTTTACAAACACTTTCAAACACTTACTTACATTTTGACAAACTTATACATTGAGATAGGTTCAAACGTTTTGACAATAAACATTGACACTAAAATACTTATGAACTCACCAGCTTAATGCTGATAAACTCTTTCAAAATAACTTGTATTCTCAGGTCATCAGTAGACAGGTACCGAGGCCAGCTTTTGAGAAGACAGAGCGTATTCAAGACTCATCTCATATTATTTTGTGTTACATTATTTTTTGTTTCTATATATCTATACAGAACACTCTTGTATTAAAATTATATATTTAATGCAATGATGATGTTGTTTGCATATTTACATTTACTGTGTTGTGATACTATACATGACGTCCTCCGCCCCAGAACGTTTCTGCCGTTCTTGGTTTTGGGGTGTGACATTATCCCAACTATAAGTGTCCTTAAACGCCACCCGGGTCCCCCCAAACACTTGTATCGGAGTGTTTTCGCGACTAGGAACAATTGTCCTTATCAAATAACCAATCTAAGTCCTAATTAGATACAAATGTGTATCTTTACATTATAATTAGTAACCTCGTGTATTTACAAGCCCCGGATCAACTCTTAGCATCCAAATCGTCACATTTCTCGTCCGGTGAGTTCATACCCCTACGCCCTTTTCCGTGTTTTTCAATGTTTTCAGGGGGGAATACAAGCAAACTATAACTGTTTTCAAATCATAACATTTATGTGTTTCAAATAATATCTGGCAAACTTATAAACACTTTTACTCCTTATGTATTACGCTGAGCATAAGGAATGATTTATCAATTTCAACTAAATGGATTTTAGTTAAGAAAATAACCAAACTAATCAAATTATTATGGGAATAATTTGGGGTTCTATATTTCTCTTATTATCATGTACTGATATCCATATAAAGTTATTAGATAAACTATGTTTGATTCAGTTTATCTCCGTATCATTTGAATCTATTGCCAGATAATTTCATAGTATGTATCTATTTTCACTGTATCATGTTTCATAATCGTTGTATGTTTGATATCGTATAAGAATCCTGTGAATAGTTTAGTACTAGCTTGTGAGTAGTCACTACCCTTTATGGATGATCAATAAATCCTCCCCGGAAGTGTAACCAGAGTCTCCTGGAGGGAGAGCGAGGAATTTATGAATAGATCTATTCGGGACTGACAATCCCACACCTTAACTGCTAGCTACAGTTAGGCGGGCACGCCTGGGGTGACAAATTCTGTATATCGTCCGACGTCTGACTAACGTCAAGGAGGTCTCGTTGTCGTATCAGCATGGTTACCCGACTCACAATACGTATTAATATAAACTTATTCACAGCTGAGATTTTGTTTTGAATCTATATCTTGTACGGGATGGTAATCCCATGATTTTATCTAACTATCTTATATCAAATTCGGGATAGTGATCCCATGGTTTTATCAAATAATCTCATATCTGATTCGGGATAGTAGTCCCATGGTTTTCAATCTATATTTTCTAGCATATCAAACTATCTTGTAACTAGTTCGGGATGTTAGTCCCAAGGTTTTCAAACTACTTTCTATCTACAGTTCGTGTATATTAGGGTATTTCATATCGTATTCGGGATAGTAATCCTATGATTTTCAAAATATAGTTTTGTGTATTAAACTATACTCTGTTTTATTCAGTAAATCTTGCATTTAGGAAAATATGGGATTTTCCTGGGGTTAACATATAACGTGTAACTGAACTGTAACGAAAGATAACCAAACTAACATTACATAAGAAAATATGGGATTTTCTTGGATAACAAACCTTTTCGGAAAACTAAAGGAAACCGATACATTTTCATAAAACAAAACCGCTTATGAAATCACCAGCTTTATGCTGATTTTCAAACTGCTTGTATTCTCAGGTCCGAATTAGATAGGTACCCGGTGATCTCTTTTGGTGAAGATGGAGTGCGTGGAAGACTCGTCTCGTTTTGTTCATATGATATATGTATAACTTTTGTACAACTTACTTTTGAACCAAATGTAAACTTTCATATAAATGTAATGTAATGGTTGTTTACTGTGATTACTATGTACATTGGATTTGATACACAACATGGAGTCAACCCCGAAAATGTTTCCGCCTTTGATTTTCGGGGTGTGACAAATTGGTATCAGAGCCCTTGTTTATAGTGAACAGAGTATACCAAACCTTACATGGTATGAAACTATAAACATTAAAGGGCCTAAGTGCTCTGAACTAAAAGTATCCTACAGAATATAAGTATTTTCAAAAGTATTTAAGTATGCCGAGCCGTCGAAATCCGTAACTACAAGTAGAACAAAACATAAGTAAATGGGTGTTGTACGCTGCGGTTAAACCTGGGCAGTTATGTAGTCGTGTCTAGGGTCAATATAGCCCGGCCAACTATATTCATTCGAGACACGGCCAACATGTGCTGGGGAGTGACCGTGGTATGCGACATACCTAAAACTTACCCAATATCCCAAACAACAAATCGTCGCTGCAGCGAACCATGAAATACTATGGGAGTATTTCTCGAGCCGATTCTTTGTAGAAATCCTCGTATACGCATTATTCCTTGATCATTCCTCTAGCGATAAAATGTTCTGTCTTGATAACTCCTTTCTGCTTTATCGCTTAGTATGATATTATATATTGTCTTGATGAGATATCACCTGTCCCATATCTCTTGATTCAATTCAGAGGACTTATGATCCTCTCTTTCCTGATCTTTTTAGATCAAGATGCCTCCAAGAAAGAGACCCAGCTCAACGAACAACAACAATCCTCCTCCGCCACCACCTGCTATTCAAATCGATTTGGAAACACTTCAAGCAACCATTTCTGCCACCATATCAGCTCTCCTACCTCAACTGAACTCTAGGGGTTTGGGAGGTGGAACCCAAAACCCAGATGATAGCCAGGGACACCAAAAAGGGGGTTCCTATAAAGACTTTATGAACGCAAAACCGACATTCTTCGATGGCACAGGGGGAGTCATTGCTTTAACCCGATGGATCGAGAGAATCGAATCAATCTTCGAAATATGCGCCTGTTCGGAGTCTGATAGAGTCAAGTTTGCCGCCTGCACCTTCCTAGACAAAGCCCTGACTTGGTGGAATGGCCGAGTCAAATCCTTAACTTTACCTGTAGCGAATGCTATGGGTTAGGAAGCTATGAAGGAGCTTCTTCTCGCAGAATATTGCCCTCGGGGCGAACTCCAGAAACTAGAACACGAACTTTGGAACCTTAAGATGAAGGGTTCCGACATAGCTACTTATACCTCAAGATTTGACGATCTGGCGTTACTTTGTTTGGGAATGGTTACCCCAGAGAGTAAAAAGATAGAGAAGTTCATCTGCGGGCTGACCCAACCAACCAAAGGGAATGTCTTGGCTGCGAAGCCAGACACATATGACAGTGCTAAATCTCTTGCGAAAATCTTAATAGATCACGAAGACAACTCTGATGAAGAAACTACCACCCCCGAGCTAGTCACCAGTGGAGGCGGAAGCAAAAAGAAATCCTGGAACAAGCGGAAGGCCCAGAGTATGCAAGGGTCTTCTAAGAAACAGCAAACGGTAGCAGTCCATGCTGCTACTGCCCTTGTTGCTGTTTCAGCTGTTGGTTCCACAGCCCAAACTCCCGCCAGTGGATACACTGGTACCCTTCCTTGGTGTAGTAAGTGCAACTACCACCATCGCATTCCTGGTCCATGTCGCGAAAGGATCTGCGACAAATGTGGCAATAAGGGCCACCTTGCTCGAACCTGTAGAAAACCAACCCAATCAACGAACCAATCATCCGAAGCGGGAATTAGTCCGGCCTGTTACAATTGTGGGGAAGCTGGACACTTCAAAAGGAATTGCCCCAAGACAGCTACAACCACTGATCCCTCTGTCGCCGCAGGTATATTTCTCTTTGATAATCCTTATACCTGCAACTCTTTTCTATTTTAGTACTAAAAGAGAAACTTGTTATCTATCTATTCGAACATTTTCTAAACTCAATCCTTCGTATGTAATCAAAATGTGTACCGTCGGGATGACTAACCAATGAGATAGATAACATTAACTTCGTACCCATAGATTGAATCCTCAGTCCGAAGGACTATTCTGTTCCATTCGATTTAAAAAGGGGGAAACTTTCTAGAAATATACTTTGATGCTATGTTTAACATGAAATGACCGAGTTTCATTCATGTTGTTATCCTTGGTTTCGAAAGGGGTCGCTCGTCTAGATCTTTTTCTCGACCCGGTTCTCGTAATCTTCGGCATCAAACCTTCGTATCATTCCTTGCCTTCGAACTCAAAAGTTTTCCCAATGTGAATTACCACGCATCCCTCGTTTCTGTGATTATTGAGAAACGGGAAGTTAGCAGCTCTTTCCTCTAAATGTCTATCCCGAAGGATTTCCGGGAGTTTCTTTTGAACGTCTAGTTTAGTCTCACATCAGACCTTTCAAGATCTTCGTAGAGATCGATTCTGCAACCTTCAGATTTCGGATGCCCTTAAAACTTGGTAACATCTATCTAGACCATCACGTCTCGAATCCTTAGAAGCGTCTGCCTAACGAAACCCTAGTGATTCCTTTGAGGAAACCGAATTCGTTCAGGGTTGGAACTCCCATGAGACAACCGATTGATATCGTAAATTGAGAGAGAGTTAAAGTACGAATCAAAGACACGTCTCGTTAATGAGAATTCGTTAGAACACCCAGTAGAGACCTGATTCCACTTGAGAAAGTGAAGATCCGAGGCAACAAATCCATTCGTGTCTCATTCCAATTCATGATCTATATCTTATTCTTTGAATTTCGGGACGAAATTCCCTCTAACGGGGGGATAATGTAACAACCCAAAGTTTTCCATCGCCGAAAACCCATTCTACCCGTATAACTCGTCGTATATCGAAATGTCCCGATATCGTTTTTGGGTTTAGTTAATTAAAATTTTATGTTTATTATCATCTAATAAATGTCCAAACCCTTTAGGAACTCATGAAATTTGCCCAAAACATTTATTTCATAAGTTTTAGAAACGTCCCTGCCGGGTGACGAAAACTTAATCGGGTGCGACCTAAAGCCTCGTTTAAGGCCGGTATCGGGTAGAATTCCACCGTGTCCAAGTTTTGGGAACTATATAAACATGTTAAACCTTTCATTTGAAGCTTTTTCCCTCTCTCTCTACTCTCTCTCTAACCTCTCTCCTAAAATCCAAGTTTAAGGGTCCAAAACTCAATTTTAAGGCCTTAAATCCCTAAGGTACCTTCCTAACTTCATTGTATAGCATATTTGGCTTTCAAATTAGAGGTTTAAACATGAAATGGGACTCAATATATGAGTTTACGGCCCAGGAAGCTACCTAGGCCGTAAACACCAAGTTGAAGGGTTTTTAGCCATTAAATCCCTTCCTAAACTCAATTGGACTCTAGTTATGGCTAAAGGACTTCATGATTTGGACTTAGAACATTTAAAACATGGATTTTATGGGATTTGAAGGAGTTTACGGCCAAGGCACAAGCTTGGGACGTAAACTCATATTATTGGGGTTTTCTTGACCTTAAACCCTTCCAAAACACAAATAAGGCTTAGATATGAATTTTAGGATATTAGTTTTAGCATTTTGGACACTTGAAACATGATTTTTGAAGGATTATTTTGAGTTTACGGCCAAGGCAAGTGCTTGGGCCGTAAACTCCTTAAAATGTGGTATAAATTCATTTTTAGGTGTTGTTTAGCCCCTATAAGACCCCTAAATCCTTGGAATGAATTTTAGAAGTCCTTACAAACAAGTTTTTGGCATTAAAACACATGGATATACTCTCTAAGAGAGTTTACGGCCATGAGAAGGGTCTCATAGGCCGTAAACTCCAAAAAGCCATTCAAATCTTCAAACAAATGCATATAAGGTCTTAAAACAATTTTAGCAATCACATGTGATTTGTTTTATCAACATTTAACACCATTTTCATGAGAATTTAGGAGTTTACGGCCAGGAGTCTATGCTAGGCCGTAAACTCCCATAAATAAATCATTTTGGTGATTTAAATCCATTCCAAGCCGTTAGATCCAAACCAACAAAATTCCCTTAAGTGATTTGAAGCCATTTTTGCCCTTAACTCACCCCCACCATGAGTTTACGGCCGTAAACTCATGGGTAGAGGGTATTGTGGCCATAAACTCCTTATGGAGTGTTCCTTTGAAGTCCCAATTCATTATCCTAACTATAAGTGTCCTTAAACGCCACCCGGGTCCCTCCAAACACTTGTATCGGAGTGTTTTCGCGACTAGAAACAATTGTCCTTATCAAATAACCAATCTAAGTCCTAATTAGATACAAATGTGTATCTTTACATTATAATTAGTAACCTCATGTATTTACAAGCCCCGGATCAACTCTTAGCATCCAAATCGTCACATTTCTCGTCCGGTGAGTTCATACCCCTACGCCCTTTTCCGTGTTTTTCAATGTTTTCAGGGGGGAATACAAGCAAACTATAACTGTTTTCAAATCATAACATTTATGTGTTTCAAATAATATCTGGCAAACTTATAAACACTTTTACTCCTTATGTATTACGCTGAGCATAAGGAATGATTTATCAATTTCAACTAAATGGATTTTAGTTAAGAAAATAACCAAACTAATCAAATTATTATGGGAATAATTTGGGGTTCTATATTTCTCTTATTATCATGTACTGATATCCATATAAAGTTATTAGATAAACTATGTTTGATTCAGTTTATCTCCGTATCATTTGAATCTATTGCCAGATAATTTCATAGTATGTATCTATTTTCACTGTATCATGTTTCATAATCGTTGTATGTTTGATATCGTATAAGAATCCTGTGAATAGTTTAGTACTAGCTTGTGAGTAGTCACTACCCTTTATGGATGATCAATAAATCCTCCCCGGAAGTGTAACCAGAGTCTCCTGGAGGGAGAGCGAGGAATTTATGAATAGATCTATTCGGGACTGACAATCCCACACCTTAACTGCTAGCTACAGTTAGGCGGGCACGCCTGGGGTGACAAATTCTGTATATCGTCCGACGTCTGACTAACGTCAAGGAGGTCTCGTTGTCGTATCAGCATGGTTACCCGACTCACAATACGTATTAATATAAACTTATTCACAGCTGAGATTTTGTTTTGAATCTATATCTTGTACGGGATGGTAATCCCATGATTTTATCTAACTATCTTATATCAAATTCGGGATAGTGATCCCATGGTTTTATCAAATAATCTCATATCTGATTCGGGATAGTAGTCCCATGGTTTTCAATCTATATTTTCTAGCATATCAAACTATCTTGTAACTAGTTCGGGATGTTAGTCCCAAGGTTTTCAAACTACTTTCTATCTACAGTTCGTGTATATTAGGGTATTTCATATCGTATTCGGGATAGTAATCCTATGATTTTCAAAATATAGTTTTGTGTATTAAACTATACTCTGTTTTATTCAGTAAATCTTGCATTTAGGAAAATATGGGATTTTCCTGGGGTTAACATATAACGTGTAACTGAACTGTAACGAAAGATAACCAAACTAACATTACATAAGAAAATATGGGATTTTCTTGGATAACAAACCTTTTCGGAAAACTAAAGGAAACCGATACATTTTCATAAAACAAAACCGCTTATGAAATCACCAGCTTTATGCTGATTTTCAAACTGCTTGTATTCTCAGGTCCGAATTAGATAGGTACCCGGTGATCTCTTTTGGTGAAGATGGAGTGCGTGGAAGACTCGTCTCGTTTTGTTCATATGATATATGTATAACTTTTGTACAACTTACTTTTGAACCAAATGTAAACTTTCATATAAATGTAATGTAATGGTTGTTTACTGTGATTACTATGTACATTGGATTTGATACACAACATGGAGTCAACCCCGAAAATGTTTCCGCCTTTGATTTTCGGGGTGTGACAAATTGGTATCAGAGCCCTTGTTTATAGTGAACAGAGTATACCAAACCTTACATGGTATGAAACTATAAACATTAAAGGGCCTAAGTGCTCTGAACTAAAAGTATCCTACAGAATATAAGTATTTTCAAAAGTATTTAAGTATGCCGAGCCGTCGAAATCCGTAACTACAAGTAGAACAAAACATAAGTAAATGGGTGTTGTACGCTGCGGTTAAACCTGGGCAGTTATGTAGTCGTGTCTAGGGTCAATATAGCCCGGCCAACTATATTCATTCGAGACACGGCCAACATGTGCTTGGGAGTGACCGTGGTATGCGGCATACCTAAAACTTACCCAATATCCCAAACAACAAATCGTCGCTGCAGCGAACCATGAAATACTATGGGAGTATTTCTCGAGCCGATTCTTTGTAGAAATCCTCGTATACGCATTATTCCTTGATCATTCCTCTAGCGATAAAATGTTCTATCTTGATAACTCCTTTCTGCTTTATCGCTTAGTATGATATTATATATTGTCTTGATGAGATATCACCTGTCCCATATCTCTTGATTCAATTCAGAGGACTTATGATCCTCTCTTTCCTGATCTTTTTAGATCAAGATGCCTCCAAGAAAGAGACCCAGCTCAACGAACAACAACAATCCTCCTCCGCCACCACCTGCTATTCAAATCGATTTGGAAACACTTCAAGCAACCATTTCTGCCACCATATCAGCTCTCCTACCTCAACTGAACTCTAGGGGTTTGGGAGGTGGAACCCAAAACCCAGATGATAGCCAGGGACACCAAAAAGGGGGTTCCTATAAAGACTTTATGAACGCAAAACCGACATTCTTCGATGGCACAGGGGGAGTCATTGCTTTAACCCGATGGATCGAGAGAATCGAATCAATCTTCGAAATATGCGCCTGTTCGGAGTCTGATAGAGTCAAGTTTGCCGCCTGCACCTTCCTAGACAAAGCCCTGACTTGGTGGAATGGCCGAGTCAAATCCTTAACTTTACCTGTAGCGAATGCTATGGGTTAGGAAGCTATGAAGGAGCTTCTTCTCGCAGAATATTGCCCTCGGGGCGAACTCCAGAAACTAGAACACGAACTTTGGAACCTTAAGATGAAGGGTTCCGACATAGCTACTTATACCTCAAGATTTGACGATCTGGCGTTACTTTGTTTGGGAATGGTTACCCCAGAGAGTAAAAAGATAGAGAAGTTCATCTGCGGGCTGACCCAACCAACCAAAGGGAATGTCTTGGCTGCGAAGCCAGACACATATGACAGTGCTAAATCTCTTGCGAAAATCTTAATAGATCACGAAGACAACTCTGATGAAGAAACTACCACCCCCGAGCTAGTCACCAGTGGAGGCGGAAGCAAAAAGAAATCCTGGAACAAGCGGAAGGCCCAGAGTATGCAAGGGTCTTCTAAGAAACAGCAAACGGTAGCAGTCCATGCTGCTACTGCCCTTGTTGCTGTTTCAGCTGTTGGTTCCACAGCCCAAACTCCCGCCAGTGGATACACTGGTACCCTTCCTTGGTGTAGTAAGTGCAACTACCACCATCGCATTCCTGGTCCATGTCGCGAAAGGATCTGCGACAAATGTGGCAATAAGGGCCACCTTGCTCGAACCTGTAGAAAACCAACCCAATCAACGAACCAATCATCCGAAGCGGGAATTAGTCCGGCCTGTTACAATTGTGGGGAAGCTGGACACTTCAAAAGGAATTGCCCCAAGACAGCTACAACCACTGATCCCTCTGTCGCCGCAGGTATATTTCTCTTTGATAATCCTTATACCTGCAACTCTTTTCTATTTTAGTACTAAAAGAGAAACTTGTTATCTATCTATTCGAACATTTTCTAAACTCAATCCTTCGTATGTAATCAAAATGTGTACCGTCGGGATGACTAACCAATGAGATAGATAACATTAACTTCGTACCCATAGATTGAATCCTCAGTCCGAAGGACTATTCTGTTCCATTCGATTTAAAAAGGGGGAAACTTTCTAGAAATATACTTTGATGCTATGTTTAACATGAAATGACCGAGTTTCATTCATGTTGTTATCCTTGGTTTCGAAAGGGGTCGCTCGTCTAGATCTTTTTCTCGACCCGGTTCTCGTAATCTTCGGCATCAAACCTTCGTATCATTCCTTGCCTTCGAACTCAAAAGTTTTCCCAATGTGAATTACCACGCATCCCTCGTTTCTGTGATTATTGAGAAACGGGAAGTTAGCAGCTCTTTCCTCTAAATGTCTATCCCGAAGGATTTCCGGGAGTTTCTTTTGAACGTCTAGTTTAGTCTCACATCAGACCTTTCAAGATCTTCGTAGAGATCGATTCTGCAACCTTCAGATTTCGGATGCCCTTAAAACTTGGTAACATCTATCTAGACCATCACGTCTCGAATCCTTAGAAGCGTCTGCCTAACGAAACCCTAGTGATTCCTTTGAGGAAACCGAATTCGTTCAGGGTTGGAACTCCCATGAGACAACCGATTGATATCGTAAATTGAGAGAGAGTTAAAGTACGAATTAAAGACACGTCTCGTTAATGAGAATTCGTTAGAACACCCAGTAGAGACCTGATTCCACTTGAGAAAGTGAAGATCCGAGGCAACAAATCCATTCGTGTCTCATTCCAATTCAGGATCTATATCTTATTCTTTGAATTTCGGGACGAAATTCCCTCTAACGGGGGGATAATGTAACAACCCAAAGTTTTCCATCGCCGAAAACCCATTCTACCCGTATAACTCGTCGTATATCGAAATGTCCCGATATCGTTTTTGGGTTTAGTTAATTAAAATTTTATGTTTATTATCATCTAATAAATGTCCAAACCCTTTAGGAACTCATGAAATTAGCCCAAAACATTTATTTCATAAGTTTTAGAAACGTCCCTGCCGGGTGACGAAAACTTAATCGGGTGCGACCTAAAGCCTCGTTTAAGGCCGGTATCGGGTAGAATTCCACTGTGTCCAAGTTTTGGGAACTATATAAACATGTTAAACCTTTCATTTGAAGCTTTTTCCCTCTCTCTCTACTCTCTCTCTAACCTCTCTCCTAAAATCCAAGTTTAAGGGTCCAAAACTCAATTTTAAGGCCTCAAATCCCTAAGGTACCTTCCTAACTTCATTGTATAGCATATTTGGCTTTCAAATTAGAGGTTTAAACATGAAATGGGACTCAATATATGAGTTTACGGCCCAGGAAGCTACCTAGGCCGTAAACACCAAGTTGAAGGGTTTTTAGCCATTAAATCCCTTCCTAAACTCAATTGGACTCTAGTTATGGCTAAAGGACTTCATGATTTGGACTTAGAACATTTAAAACATGGATTTTATGGGATTTGAAGGAGTTTACGGCCAAGGCACAAGCTTGGGCCGTAAACTCATATTATTGGGGTTTTCTTGACCTTAAACCCTTCCAAAACACAAATAAGGCTTAGATATGAATTTTAGGATATTAGTTTTAGCATTTTGGACACTTGAAACATGATTTTTGAAGGATTATTTTGAGTTTACGGCCAAGGCAAGTGCTTGGGCCGTAAACTCCTTAAAATGTGGTATAAATTCATTTTTAGGTGTTGTTTAGCCCCTATAAGACCCCTAAATCCTTGGAATGAATTTTAGAAGTCCTTACAAACAAGTTTTTGGCATTAAAACACATGGATATACTCTCTAAGAGAGTTTACGGCCATGAGAAGGGTCTCATAGGCCGTAAACTCCAAAAAGCCATTCAAATCTTCAAACAAATGCATATAAGGTCTTAAAACAATTTTAGCAATCACATGTGATTTGTTTTATCAACATTTAACACCATTTTCATGAGAATTTAGGAGTTTACGGCCAGGAGTCTATGCTAGGCCGTAAACTCCCATAAATAAATCATTTTGGTGATTTAAATCCATTCCAAGCCGTTAGATCCAAACCAACAAAATTCCCTTAAGTGATTTGAAGCCATTTTTGCCCTTAACTCACCCCCACCATGAGTTTACGGCCGTAAACTCATGGGTAGAGGGTATTGTGGCCATAAACTCCTTATGGAGTGTTCCTTTGAAGTCCCAATTCATTATCCTAACTATAAGTGTCCTTAAACGCCACCCGGGTCCCTCCAAACACTTGTATCGGAGTGTTTTCGCGACTAGAAACAATTGTCCTTATCAAATAACCAATCTAAGTCCTAATTAGATACAAATGTGTATCTTTACATTATAATTAGGAACCTCGTGTATTTACAAGCCCCGGATTAACTCTTAGCATCCAAATCGTCACATTTCTCGTCCGGTGAGTTCATACCCCTACGCCCTTTTCCGTGTTTTTCAATGTTTTCAGGGGGGGAATACAAGCAAACTATAACTGTTTTCAAATCATAACATTTATGTGTTTCAAATAATATCTGGAAAACTTATAAACACTTTTACTCCTTATGTATTACGCTAAGCATAAGGAATGATTTATCAATTTCAACTAAATGGATTTTAGTTAAGAAAATAACCAAACTAATCAAATTATTATGGGAATAATTTGGGGTTCTATATTTCTCTTATTATCATGTACTGATATCCGTATAAAGTTATTAGATAAACTATGTCTGATTCAGTTTATCTCCGTATCATTTGAATATATTGCCAGATAATTTCATAGTATGTATCTATTTTCACTGTATCATGTTTCATAATAGTTGTATGTTTGATATCGTATGAGAATCCTATGAATAGTTTAGTACTAGCTTGTGAGTAGTCACTACCCTTTATGGATGATCAATAAATCCTCCCCGGAAGTGTAACCAGAGTCTCCTGGAGGGAGAGCGAGGAATTTGTGAATAGATCTATTCGGGACTAACAATCCCACACCTTAACTACTAGCTACATTTAGGCGGGCACGCCTGGGGTGACAAATTATGTATATCGTCCGACGTCTGACTAATGTCAAGGAGGTCTCGTTGTCGTATCAGCATGGTTACCCGACTCACAATACGTATTAATATAAACTTATTCACAGCTGAGATTTTGTTTTGAATCTATATCTTGTACGGGATGGTAATCCCATGATTTTATCTAACTATCTTATATCAAATTCGGGATACTGATCCCATGGTTTTATCAAATAATCTCATATCTGATTCGGGATAGTAGTCCCATGGTTTTCAATCTATATTTTCTAGCATATCAAACTATCTTGTAACTAGTTCGGGATGTTAGTCCCAAGGTTTTCAAACTACTTTCTATCTACAGTTCGTGTATATTAGGGTATTTCATATCGTATTCGTGATAGTAATCCTATGATTTTCAAAATATAGTTTTGTGTATTAAACTATACTCTGTTTTATTCAGTAAATCTTGCATTTAGGAAAATATGGGATTTTCCTGGGGTTAACATATAACGTGTAACTGAACTGTAACGAAAGATAACCAAACTAACATTACATAAGAAAATATGGGATTTTCTTGGATAACAAACCTTTTCGGAAAACTAAAGGAAACCGATACATTTTCATAAAACAAAACCGCTTATGAACTCACCAGCTTTATGCTGATTTTCAAATTGCTTGTATTATCAGGTCCGAATTAGACAGGTACCCGGTGATCTCTTTTGGTGAAGATGGGTTGCGTGGAAGACTCGTCTCGTTTTGTTCATATGATATATGTATAACTTTTGTACAACTTACTTTTGAACCAAATGTAAACTTTCATATAAATGTAATGTAATGGTTGTTTACTGTGATTACTATGTACATTGGATTTGATACACAACTTGGAGTCAACCCCGGAAATGTTTCCGCCTTTGATTTTCGGGGTGTGACAGAGAACTACTGATACAAAGTAATGCCAAGTTGAGTAAGACTCAATGTACGAGTACCGAAGCTGAAATAGTGGAAATGAGCCGAGTAGCATACGCTTCCGTAGTTGGCTCAATCATGTACGCTATGACAAGTACTCGCCCTGATGTAGCCTTTGCTTTGAGCATGGTTAGCAGATATCAAGGGAATCCTGGTAGAGCCCATTGGATTGCGGTGAAGAATATCCGTAAGTACCATCGAAGGACGAAGGAATGGTTTTTAGTCCTCAGAGGGAGTGATGACTTGAAGGTGCGATGGTATAGTGACGCCAGCTTTCAGACCGACAGGGACAACTACTGTTCGCAGTCGGGCTGGGTTTTTACCTTGAATGGAGGAGCAGCGACATGGAAGAGTTCCAAGCAGGAAACCGTAGCTGATTCAACGTGCGAATCAGAGTACATTGCAGCGAGCGAAGCGTCGAAGGAGGCAATATGGCTGAAGAACTTCATCGGTGATCTTGGAGTTGTACCTGCCATAAAGGAGCCCATGGAGATTTTCTATGATAATGAAGGAGCGGTTGCCTTGACCAAAGAACCGAGGAATCATGGTAGATCACGACATATCGACAAAAAATATCATTTTATCAGACATCATGTAGAAGAAGGACAACTCGTAGTGAAGAGGATATCATCAGAAGATAACCTAGCAGATCCGCTTACGAAGGGACTGAGTAGGGTTAAGCATTTGCAGCATACTAGGAGTATTGGGCTGAAGGATGATATTAACATAGATTAGATAGTATTAGAAACGTGTAATAGATAAATGTAATTAACATTTGATGATTAAATAAAGGAGTTTTATTTATGAGTAATGTTACTATCTTATGTTAATTGTTTAACTATTGTTTCATTTTGCATGTTTTGACTTCCAGAATAATTGAATTTATTAAGAATAATCGAATTATTCAAATTGTCCACAATCGTTCATATGTTGGAAGTAGATATGAATGAAGATTGTCATGAATTGGTATGTAGATTGTTTAAATGGTGTTAGACATAGCAAAGGGTTGCTGCAACGTTCATGAGTGCTTATGAACTGGTTTTGAGCATTGGAACAAACCCACGCTTGCTGGAATCACCTTATGGAATATGATATAAAAGGGTGATCGCAAGACGATAATATCATATGGTCTTAAAACCTAGATATATGGTTTGTTATTTGCTAATTGATTGTACATTGATAATGCGAAATCGCATCAGTAGCTCGGTGTTATAAAACGCATTGTTGTGTATAGTTGGTTAATGAATAAGTAAATGCATATAAGTCAAAGTTTATCTTTAACTTTTATTCCAAGAGAGTAAAAGCGACATCTCGGCCGCTCGATGATTTAATTTGACATATGTGCCGGGCCCGGTCAGAACTGAATTGATGTGTTCGATTAAGTTCTATGTCGAATAAATCGGAGATCGAGAAACCTAAATGCTTGACTAATCATTCCATTGAATTGTCAGCATGATATCTAACAGAGGACTGTACGATCCCTTATCTAAAAGACAAGATTGATTAGATTAGAGTTTTACAGCGTCTTAGAGTGCTACGATTGCAAATCGAATTGTACTTGTGCATATAGTTACTACACTTATCCAAGTGGGAGACTGTTGGAATAGTGTCTAAGGCTGCAACTATATTAGGCAAGTATTTGACCCGGTTGTGCATGGTCCTTTTGGGTTGCCTTCACCATAGCAACTTGATAGGATGATTTATTAAGAGAGAATAAATATTATTAATATATTATGAGAATAATATAAAGAATAATAATATTGTTATTTGATTAATATAAGTCATAGAATTAATCAGAATTAATTTGGTGACTTAAAGAGATTAATTAAATAAGAGGGTATAAACTGTCAATTGTTTAATAGTTAAACTTTAGACTGTAAATCCATATTGGATAGGAGTGGACGGATTCTAGAAGCTATAGATAGCTTCAAATCGTCCAAGGGCTATCTAAGGAATGGATTTGGATTGCTTTAAGAGAAGATTATCCAACTAGGGTTTAAGCTGTAACCCTTAAGGAGTCTACAAGTATAAATAGACCCTATGGCAAAGGGAAATCGGCACTTGATCTAAAGTAGAGAACCCCAGGCCGAATTCCCTCCGCTATCCTCTCTCCCAAATCATCCTCCTTGCTATTTGGTGTTTGTAAGCCATTAGAGGAGTGACAATTGTGACTCTAGAGCTCAAAGACAACAAGATCAAGCAAGAGATTCAAAGGTATGATTCTAGATCTGATTTAGTATTGTTATTACTCCTAATTAGTTATTAGAAGTCCTGGATTCAAATCATGTTTAATTAGAAAGCCTAGATCCAAGCATTAGGGTTTTGCATGTGCACATAGGAAAGTTCTTATGGCTAAAACCCATCACATTAGACATAAGCAAATGTTTGCTGCAACGTTCATGAGTGCTTATGAATATGATTTGAGCATTGGATTAAACCCATGCTCACTTGGATCACTCCATGAATTGTATCACAAGTGATTGGTGAGACGATAACATCTTATATTCTTGAAACCGAGATGTGTGAGTTGTATCTTGCAAATCGGTTGCACATTGATAATATGTAAACGCACCAGTAACTTGGTGTCATAAAACATATTATTGTGTGTGATTCGGTGAGTGAGTGCAAGTGAGCATTGAATCAAAGTTTATCCGTTCCTTTTATTCAAAGTAGGATAAAAGCGATATCTTTAGGCCCCTCGATGATTTAGTGATGACAAACGTAAATGCTCGGCCGGGCTAGGGCTAATTTGATTTGTTCAATTAGTCAGTCGTCATAAATCGGAAGTCGAAAAATAATACAGAAAGAATGATTTGAAATCATGTCTTATACGATATCTAGAATGGAGGAATATATGATCCCTTATCTAAAGGACACGCGTATCTGATAGGATCAGAGTTGACAGCGGCTTTGGAAAGCTACAATTGCAGATCAGGATCTGAAGTCATACGCATAATAGTTATTAGACTTATCCAAGTGAGAGACTGTTGGATTAGTGTCTAAGTCCATAACTATTTTGGTATGTACTTGACCCGATGGTGCATGGTCCTTTTGGATTGCCTTCACCAAAGTAACTTGATAGGATGAATTACGGAGAGAAAGGATAAATATGATTTATTAATATATTATGGGAATAATATATTAAAGGAGAAATCATATTGTTTAATTAATATTAGTCAAGAATTAATAAAAATTAAGCTTGTGACTAAAAGAGATTAATTAAACTTAAGGGACTGGAATTGTAATTATAAGATAATTGCAATTGGGCTATGGATTGCCTTATATTATAAGGTTGGACGAATTCTATGGGGAAACCCATTGGAAATCGTCCAAGGCCTTTAAGGAAAGGAGTCCATGGGTTGCTTAGGGCTTAAGCATCCAAATTAGGGTTTCCTTGTTAGATAACCCTAATAGCCTCAATATATATAGAACCCTTATGCTTCAAAAACGTGGTGAACTGATCATCTAGGGTTTCCACACGTTTTTGAGAGCCTACTTCTCTTCTCTTCTTTATCCTCTTGCTCTTGGTGTTTGTGAACCATTAGAGGAGTGACACTTGTGACTCTAAGCTTTCTAAAGTCATTACAAGGAGGATTTGTGATTGTTATTGCTACATAACAATCAAGGTATGATCTAAACCCTAATTATATGTTATATTGATTATCATATGCTAGATCTAGGGTTTATAGTCTTGGATAAATTGCATGTACAATAGAGAAACCTAGATCCAAGCATTAGGGGTTGTATGAGCACATAGGACGTTCTTATGGCTAAAACCCATCAATTATAACCCATCCTCAGCCTTTTTGTTACCTTCCAATACCCAGAAAACCCTAAAAACATGTATAACCTCCATTGATGAAGAATTAGAGCTTGGGAAGAGAAATTGAGAAGAAGAAGGTTGAAGATCAAGAGGCTAGCATCTGGATATCATTGTAGATCAGGGATCTACTCCGCCTTTGGATCATTTCTGAGGTAACAATTTGTCACCTTGAGTTTCCTTCTTCTAGATTCATTATTGGTTGCTATTTTGGGGATTATGGATTGAGTGGAATAAATTTCGAGTTTAGAAGCTAGATCTGAAGTTGAAACTTCAGATCCAAGCTTGTAATGATCCTATTTGTGGTAAAGGTGCTGTCCTAGAGTGGTTGGTGAAGTCCCTTTACCTTAAGCCTTAGCCATAGAGTATTTTAGGCTTAATTCCCCATGGTTTGACGTAAAGTTTGCACCTTTACATGTGGGGAAGGTTGTAGGAGGTTGGATCTATGGATTGGAGCCCCTGCATGGCTTAGAAAGCCACTATATGGATTAAGAACTAGACGTACTCGGCGAGTCACACGGGTGTACTCGGCAAGTTGGATGAAGATAGACAGGGACTCGACGAGTTGGAAGAACAACTCGGCGAGTCTGTTGAAGATTGCCTTGGACCCGACGAGTCTGTTCTTGGACTCGGCATGTCTAGTCCCGAAGTCCTAACTATTTTGGTTGAGTTGTGAATCGGTGAGTAGAGGGATGACTCGGTGAGTTGAGTAGGAGGTGACTCAAAGTTCGTGGGACTCGGCGAGTCTTGCGGCGACTCGGCGAGTTGGGTCGTAATATCGGAGTTTTCAGAGAATAGGGACTCAACGAGTCAGCAGGCTGACTCGGCGAGTAGAGTCAGTCAGGAAGTTTGACTTTGACTGTGGACTTTGACTTTGACAAAGAGTTGACCAGTTGACTTCCAGGGGTAATTTGGTAATTATTGGTATTTATTGAGTTCAGTCTTTTGGTATTATCTTTGGTGGAGTCCGTGTCGGAGGATGGAGCAGCGTGATCTTATCTTTTCAGTCAGCAGTTGTGAGGTGAGTTATCCTCACTATATCGACAGGGTCTAAGGCACCAAGGCCGGCCCTTTATCAGATTGTAATCCGAGTATTGTTGTTATGTTATTGCTTTGCTATGTTTGCATCCTGGTAGTTAGGATGGTATATGTTAGTGACTGGTTAGGTCGGTATCCTGTTTAGAGTATGCTATGTATGTGATCTAATAGATCAGTTGACTGATGATTAATTGTTATGTGGTTATATGTTCATGTGCACATGGTTGGTTGACTGGGGTTGGGTTGAGGCGGGTCCTGCTTTGTGATGTAGGCCAACATACCCAGGGCGGACCGGATATTCCGAAGGCCCAGCGAGCGGTCCGGATAGGCTGTAGGCCCCACAAGGGCGGACCAGACGTGCCGAGGCTCGGAGAGTGGACCAGGCCGACTGAAGGCCCGTTGCGGGCGGACCAGTCATACTGTAGACTCAGAGAGAGGACTAGGTGGGTTGAAGGCCCGGTGCGGGCAGACGAACCACACTGCAGACTCCATGGATATGGCTAGACTCGGAGGGTGGACCAGGTGGACTGAAGACCCGGTGTGGTGGACCAGTCTAATAGTAGACCCAAAGTGCATGGCTGTTCTGTTCTTTTATGGTGTGTTATGTGTATGGTATATGTGGTTGGTATTTTGGGGGTATCTCACTAAGATTTCGGGCATGCAGTTGTGGTTTAAATGTTTCAGGTACTTCAGGAGACCGTGGCAAGGCGAAGGCGTGATTGTACCGCTCCTCATGTTCTTGTTTTATGATATGGTTCTGGGAATATTCTGATAATAATTGTAATGAAATACTTCTTGATAAAGAATTAATATTAAAGGGTTGTTTTTGAAACGTTTAAATTGGCTTGAATTTTATGATTGTTACAAGGAGGATGAATGGAGATGGCTGAAAGATGCTAGGTTTAGGGTTTGTATGGTGAGGGTGACTGTAACAACCATAAATTTTACACCAAATTTAAACTTTTTCAATCATAAATAAAAGCCAAATAGAATTGTTTACAAAAATGTTTTCAATCATTTTCCATCAGAGTGTCTTAAAAATCATAACACAAGGATGAGGAGCGGTACGATCACGCCTTTGCCTTTCCATGATCTCCTGAAGTACCTGAAATGATAAATTGAAAACTGTAAGCCCGAGGGCTTATTGAGCTACCCCCAAAATACCAATACCACACTGGCAATACCATAATAGTATTAATCAATCAATCAACATGCATATAGGGCCATCAGCCTGACTGGTCGGCCACATGGGCCTACAGTCTCCCCGGACCGCTCGTAGGGTATGTTGGCCTTCAGCACAAAGCAGGACCGCCTCAACCCAACCATAAACAAATAATCATGAGCGCATACTATCATATACCGGCATATACAAATGTCAACATAACTGTCTCACTGATCATTAATCATAGAATATCTCTCGTAACTAGAGTACCGACCTAGCAGGTCACTAACATACCAATCCCTATGGATCATAAGAGCATAACATACTGTCTACCTCGATTCCGTACTAATAGATCATATCCACATGCAACATATCATAACAATAACAACTAGAGGGTCGGCCTTGGTGCCGTAGACCCTATCGATATAGTGAGGATAACTCACCTCGCAGATGTCGACACGAAGGGTAATCTCCAACTCTCGAATCACTTAACACGGGCTCCACCACCTACCATCATAGTACAATATACTCTTGAGTCCTTAACCTCATAAGGTACCCCACAACCCACTAGTCAACCCCTGGTCAAAGTGAAAGTTCTTAGTCAAATTCAACAATCCATGTTGACCTTAACTCGCCGAGTACCCTTGGGTACTCGCCGAGTTCTCTGATGTATAATCCAACTCGCCGTGTCATCGGGGGTGACTCGCCGAGTTCCTTTGATTCTCGTTCGAACTCTAAGGCCACCTGTAGAGTTCCCTCCTTGCAACTCGATGGGTACACACTCATACATATCTAAGAGAGAACTCATCCGACTCGCCAAGTTGTTCTTCAACTCGTCGAGTCTTATGGCGATCTTCATCGAACTCGCTGAGTTGTTCATCAAATCGTCGAGTTCACGACCATATTCATGCGACTTGCCGAGTCCATTCAGTCATTTTATCATACAGACAACTCTTAAGCCATAACAAGGCCCCAAATTGCAGATCCAAATTCGTTAGGCCTGCTTATCACGTAAAGTTGCAAACTTTACGTGCATGCAAGGCTCTAATGACTCAAAAATCCCAAACTAAGCTTGAAATGGAGTTTTAAACATAGGGAGGGGCTCAAACTTGCCAAAGCCAAGAACTTTATGGTCCTTCAATCCATAGAGAGTTTAGATCTGAAGTTACAACTTCAGATCTTGGCTCATACTCCAGGAATGACTTTATAACCAAACGAAGAACCATAATCCCCTACTAAGGAGGTCTAGAACGAAATAGAAAGGAGGATAACAGCTTGATACCTTCCAAGAGATGACAACTGGAGTTTTAAACTTAGGGAGGGGCTCAAACTTGCGAAAGCCAAGAACTTTATGGTCCTTCAATCCATAGAGAGTTCAGATCTGAAGTTACAACTTCAAATCTTGGCTCATACTCCAGGAATGACTTTATAACCCAACCAAGAACCATAATCTCCAACTAAGGAGGTCTAGAACGAAATAGAAAGGAGGATAACAAATTGATACCTTCCTAAGAGATGAAAACTGGAGTAGATCCGAATTTTCCCCAAGCTCCTTGCTTCAAACCACTTGCTTCCCAAGCTTCTTTCCACCAAAATCCTCTTCCAAGGCTTCAAACAGACAATGGGCACACACACACGTTTTAGGGTTTGTTAAGAGGCTGCAAAGTGGCCGGAAGAGGTATGTGTTCCCTTAAATAGGGTGCACAATCCTAGGATTTAAGGTTTCCACTGCCAGCTCCTACGCGCCGAGCCCCAATATGGACTCCTCAAGTAGCTTACTTAACTCGCAATCCTTCACGCTGCTACTCGACGAGTAGGTCAACCAACTCGTCGAGTAGGGATTAACCCAATAACTCAAAATTAGACAATACCTATGAATTGGGGCGTTACAATTGTCCCCCACTTGATCTAGACTTCGCCCTCGAAGTCTGCTAAAATAAACAACATCGGGTAATGCTCGTGCATCTCCTCCTGCAGCTCCCATGTCCACTCGGATCCCTTCCGATGTTCCCACTTTACCTTTACTAAAGGTATTTCCTTGTTCTGTAGAATCTTCTTCTTCCTTTCCAAAATAGCCACAGGCCTCTCCACATAGTTCAGGCGCTCATCAACCTGAATGTCATCCAACGATACCACTGCCTCCTGGTCCAAAATGCATTTCTGCAATTGCGAAACATGAAATGTGATGTGGATTCGGCTAAGCGCCTCTGGAAGCTCAAGCCTATAAGCTACCCTACAAACCCTGGCGATAATCCTGAGTAGCCCAATGTAACGGGGACCCAAGTTTCCCCTCTTCCTGAAGCGGATCACACCCTTCCAGGGTGAGACCTTTAGAAGAACCATTTCACCCACCTGAAATTCCAGCTTAGATCAGCGTCGGTCGACATAACTTTTTTGCCGGCTCTAAGTGGTCTGCAGTCACTGTCTAATCTGTTGTATCATTTCGGTAATTTGCAGAACTACCTCTGTCCGGCCCATCACTCTGTGCCCAAACTCGCCCCAGTAGACTGGGGTCCTATAATTCCGCCCATACAACAGCTGGAAAGGCGGCGCGGCAATACTGGAATTATAGTTGTTGTTGTATGCGAACTCTGCAAGCAGTAGGTGGGATTCCCACTTCCCACCGAAATCAATAACGCTCTCCCTCAACATATCTTCGAGGTTCTAAATGGTCCGCTCACTCTGACCATCCGTCTGTGGATGGAACGCCGTGCTAAAATGCAGTCGTGTACCCAGTTCCTCATGGAACTTCTACCAAAAATGGGAAGTGAACCTGACATCCCAATCAGAAACGATAGAAACTGGAACCCTATGGCGAGAGACAATCTCTCTGACGTACAAGTTGGCCAACTTCTCTGCCGACAAACTCTTCCGTATGGCTAGGAAATGGGCACTCTTGGTCAATCGATCCACGATGACCCATATAGTATCGAACCCCCTTGCCGTCATCGGCAACTTCGTGATGAAATCAATTGCGCTCCTTTCCCATTTCCACATGGGAATAACCAGAGGCTATAACTTACCATGCGGCCTCTGATGCTCGACCTTGACCATCGTATAGGTCAAGCACCTCTCAACAAACCAAGCAATATCTCGTTTCATACCAGGCCACCAATAACTCGAACTCAAATCACGATACATCTTGCTGGCTCCCAGGTGAATCGAAAAACGAGACTTTTGAGGCTCATCCATCACTGTCTGCCGGACCCCTCCGAACATTAGAACCCCAACCCGACCGTAACGGTTCAAATATCCGCAACTATCCTGAACAAACTGGGCGCTTTGACCCTTAATCCTCTCCAACTTCCAGTTCTCTGGCCTCATGCGCTCAATCTGAGCATCTCTGATCAAACTCACCAGTGGGGAATCCACTACTATCCTCAAACACCTGCCTGGGGTCGAGGACCCAACTGACTTGCCACTCAGAGTATCCGCAACCACATTCGCTTTACCAGGATGGTAAAAGATCTCGCAATCATAGTCCTTGACCACATCCAGCCACCTATGCTGCCTCATGTTCAGGTTTGGCTGATCCATGATGTGTCTCAAACTCTTGTGATTCGTGTATATAGTACAACGGACCCCGTACAGATAGTGCCTCCAAATCTTGAGAGCGAAAACCACCGCTCCCAACTCAAGATCATGCATACGGTATCTTGTTTCATGCGGCCTCAGCTGTCGTGATGCATAGCCTACCACTCGTCCCCTATGCATGAGGACTTCCCTCAAGCCTGTGATGGATGCATCACAAAATACTACGAAATCCTCCACTCCCTTGGGGAGTGTCAACACTGGCACCTCGCATAAACACTGCCAGAGGGTCTCAAACGTCGTCTTCTGCTCAGGGCCCCACCTGAAATCCACCCCTTCCTCGTTAGACGAGTGAGGGGTACCACAATCTTGAGAAATCACGAATGAATCTCCGATAATACCCTGCTAAGTCCAAGAAACTCCTGATGTCTGAGGGAGATTTTGGACTCTCCCACTATATTACCACCTCCACCTTTTCCAGATCGACAAAAATCCCCTCCTGGTTAACAAGATGTCCGAGGAACTGGATCTCTCGTAACCAAAAATCGCATTTCGAGAACTTAGCATACATCTCTTCTCGCCTCAGAACGTACAATAGCTTCTTAAAATGTTCCTCATGCTGCTCTCGAGTCTTGGAATACACCAAGATATCATCTATGAACACAATGACCGAGCGATTGAGCATCGATCTGTAGACTCGGTTCATTAGATCCATGAACACCGCTGGCGCGTTGGTGAGCCCAAACGACATCACCATGAACTCGTAATGACGATAACGAGTCCAAAACACGGTTTTCTCCACGTCCTCCTCCCTCACCCTGACCTGGTGATATCCTAAGCTCAAATCAATCTTGGAAAACCAAGACGCACCCTGCAGCTCCTACAAATAAGATGATAGCTCCTGCATCTATGGCGGTGCCAGTCGGTACAACGCCTTGGCGATAGGGGCCGCTCCTGGCACTAAGTCGATCCTGAACTCAACCTGCCTCTCCGGAGGCACTCTGGGTAACTCTTTCGGAAACACATCAGCAAATTCCTTCACCACCGGGACCTCAGAAATTGAGAGTTGTTCTCTAACCCGCGTATCTACCAGATACGCCAAATAACCGGTACACCCGTGCTAAATATACTGTCGAGGCCTGGCTACGAAACAAAACCATGATCCCAACCTGGTGCCCTCACCATATACTACAAGTTCTCCCCCACTTTGGGTTCGAACCACCACCAGCTGTCCCTCACAGTCACTCATTGCGCCAAAACGGCTAAGCCAATCCATCCCTACAATCACGCATACATCCCCCATGGGGATAGGAATCAAATCTGTCTGGAAGGACACCCCGCAAATCTCTACCTCGCATCACCAGTAGACCGAAGAAGCAGAAACCCCATGCTCCTTGGCGATCAAAACTCGCACCGGACACTCAAGATCATCTATTGGCACACTGAACCCTCTAGAGAAGGTCTGAGATACAAACAACCAACTTGCCCCCGAGTCAAATAATACCAAAGCGGGCAAAGAATTTACTAAAAATGTACCTAATCACAAGTACAATCAATAAGAATAACACAATTTTAATAACTGAGACAGAGAATAGAAACATACCAGCAACCACGTCTGGTGCTGACTTGGCCTCCTCGGCCATGAGCTGGAAGGCGCGACCCTGAGCCTTCAGAGGTTCCACCTTGACTGGCCTCACATCTCCAATCCTTGCAGCAGCTGGCGCGGAACCCTGTGCCGGCTTGGCGGCGAGCTGTGGACAGTTGGTCTTCACATGACCAACCTGATGACAATGGTAACAAATCCTCATATTTGCAGGAGTGGCGTACTGACGGAAGTCCCTGGCATAGTGCCCCTCCTTGCCAAATTTGTCGCACCCACCTCCTGCTCTACAAAATCCCGAATGAACCCTGTCGCACCTTCCACAAGTGCGGCTCTGCTGACCTCCAGACCGTCTATTAGCGGTCTTATACCGCTTAGGCGCCGGCTGAGACTATGCCGGTGCCTGACGCTACTCCTTCAGCTGTAACTCTATCTCCAACTCACGTCGCCTTGCGGCTTCCTGAAGGTCCAGGAGGATATCGCATCGCTGTGTAGACACAAACTGTTGAATATCAATCTTGAGCATACTCAGATAACGAGTCATCTGAGACTGCTCTGAAGCAAACTCCGGGCAAAACATAGCTCTCTCTATGAACATACATGTGATCTCCATCACATACTCCCCATCCTGTCTCAAAGTCAAAAACTCCTGAGCAAGCCGCTCCCATTCCATGCGCGGGACGTAGCGGGTGCGAAACATATCTTGGAACTACTCCTAAGAAATAGCAGCCCGTTAATCATCAGAATATAAACCTATCGTCAATCTCCACCAGTCCTTTTCCCCGAGTCTGAGCAGGTTTAGGACACACCTGACCTTTTGGTCAGCAGGACATGAGCACGTGAAGAAACAACCCTCCACGTCAGACAACCACCGTATACCCTCATCGCATCCTGTGTACCATCAAATGTCGAGGGCTTTGTATTATCGAAGTCCCAGTACTGGAAAGCCCTGCCGGCTCCTCCTCCAACCCCTGTTGCAGTTACAGCCAAAGTGGCTGCAGTGGCAGTTGTCTTTGCTAGAGCTGCATATCACTCATCAAAGTACTCAACAATCGCGGTCTTAATCAACCCAAACATCTCTGGCAGCTGCGTTCGGAATGCAGTAGCAATCTCGTCGTGCATGATCTCCCGGAACCTGGCATCCAACTCTTCGGTCCCTATCTAAACGACAGGCTTAGGTGCTACCGGCACCTCCAATCCTCCGTCTCCCAACCCCAATCCTGATCCTGATCCTGATCCGGATCCCGAAGCAACACATCTCGTCACCACCATACTGAAATATATATATATATATATATATATATATATATATATATATATATATATATATATATATATATATATATATATATATATATATATATATACAGGCCATCAGATAAATAACATAATGTCGGGGGACCAAAACCCAAAAACCTTAGGGGTTGTGATTTCCTTGCTACGCGTATGGGTCATGTGCTTTCAGTAGTACGGGCCCATACTACCTTCCATACCTACCCATATTTGTCTCAAGTATCACCACAACGCCCTAACAATATTATCAACATAAAAAAATGTACCCAACCCTCACTTTTATAGGAATATCAACTATCTCGCATCTAATACTACCACTTCTCATGACTCATACATCCATGAAACTTCGATCATCCCCTGCAGCGCTAGTGCATGCTTGCTGCACATAACGCTGGATCCAATAGACTTTTGATTATTCAATCCTACTCGAAGGCCGAATCAACATTCTCAGGCTATAAGGTCTTTATTATGCACAACCGTGATGCATACACTAAACATCTACAGTTATGATGTCAATTCCACATACAAGAAACCCTAGGCTAATAGGCACCATGCAATCAGGCAAATCTATCATGTGACTCCTAAAGATCCCTAGCCTAACACTAGCATGTAGTTCTAACATATCAGAATATCAAAAAACTGCATGGTATTTTGGGGTTTACTTACAGGCTCCGGCTGATCGTACCCTCTACATCCTCCATCCTTTATTTTGAAAACCCTTTTAAAAATTATTTCCGAAAATCTCCTTGATTTGAGTTGGATTCACACGAGTGTTTCTTCAATTCACTCAAACCAAGGCTCTAACACCAACTTGTAACAACCATAAATTTTACACCAAATTTAAACTTTTTCAATCATAAATAAAAACCAAATAGCATTGTTTACAAAAATGTTTTCAAATCATTTTCCATCAGATTGTCCCAAAAACCATAACACAAGGGTGATGAGCAGTACGGTCACGCCTTCGCCTTTCCATGATCTCCTGAAGTACCTGAAACAATAAACTGAAAACCGTAAGCCCGAGGGCTGAGTGAGCTACCCCCAAAATATCAATACCACACTAGCAATACCATAACAGTATTAATCAATCAATCAACATGCATATAGGGCCATCGGCCTGACTGGACCGCCCTACCGGGCCTACAGTCTAACTGAATCTATCCCGAGCCTTCGGCATGACTGGTCTGCCACATAGGCCTACAATCTCCCCGGACCGCTCGTAGGGTATGTTGGCCTTCAGCACAAAGCAAGACCGCCTCAACCCAACCATAAACAAATAATCATGTGCGCATACTATCATATACTGGCATATACAAATGTCAACATAACTGTCTCACTGATCATCAATCATAGAATATCTCTCGTAACTAGAGTACCAACCTAGCAGGTCATTAACATACCAATCCCTATGGATCATAACAGCATAACATACTGTCTACCTCGATTCCGAACTAATAGATCATAACCACATGCAACATATCATAAGAATAACAACTAGAGGGCCGGCCTTGGTGTCGTAGACCCTATCGATATAGTGAGGATAACTCACCTCGTAGATGTCGACACGGAGGGTAATCTCCAACTCTCGATCAGTTAACATGGGATCCAATACCTACCATCATAGTAAAATATTCTCATGAGTCCTTAGCCTCATAAGGTACCCCATAACGCACTAGTCAACCCCTGGTCAAAGTCAAAGTTCTGAGTCAAAGTTAACAGTCCATATTGACCTTAACTCGCCGAGTACCCTTGGGTACTCGCCGAGTTCTCTGAAGTACAATCCAACTCGACGAGTCATCGGGGTGACTCCCTGAGTTCCTTTGATTCTCATTTGAACTCTAAGGCCACTCTTCGAGTTCCCTCCTTGCAACTCGACGGGTACACACTCATACATATCCAAGAGAAAACTCATCCGACTTGCCGAGTTTTTCTTCAACTCGTTGAGTCTTATGGAGATCTTCATCGGACTCGCCAAGTTGTTCATCAACTCGTCGAGTTCACGACCATCTTCGTGTGACTCGCCGAGTCAACTTTGCGACTCGCCAAGTCCATGCATCCATTTTATCATGCAGACAAGTTTTAAGCCATAGCAAGGCCCCAAATTGTAGATCCAACTTCCTTAGGCCTGATTATCACGTAAAGTTGCAAACTTTACGTGTATGGAAGGCTTGAATGACTCAAAAAGCCCAAACTATGCTTGAAATGGGGTTTTACACTTAGGGAGGGGCTCAAACATGCCAAAGCCAAGAACTTTATGGTTCTTCAATCCATAAAGAGTTCAGATCTGAAGTTACAACTTCAGATCTTGGCTCATACTCCAGGAATAACTTTATAACCTAACTAAGAACCCTAATCTCCAACCAAGGAGGTCTAGAACGAAATAGAAAGGAAGATAACAACTTGATACCTTCCCAAGAGATGACAAATGGAGTAGATCCGGATTTTCACCAAGCTCCTTGCTTCAAACCACTTGCTTCCCAAGCTCCTTTCCACCAAAATCCTCTTCCAAGGCTTCAAACACACAATGGGCACACACACATGTTTTAGGGTTTGTTAAGAGGCTGCAAAGAGGCTAGAAGAGGTTTGTGTTCCCTTAAATAGGGTGCACAACCCTAGGATTTAGGGTTTCAGCTGCCAGTACCTACTCGCCGATTCCCAATATAGACTCATCGAGTAGATTACTTAACTCACGATCCTTCATACTGCTATTCGACAAGTAGGTCAACCAACCTGTTGAGTAGGGCTTAACCCAATAACTCAAAATTAGACAATACCTGATAATCGGGGCGTTACAGTGGCGGGTTTTAAACCCCAACCATTCTAAATCTTTGACATTTTTACAAGCCCGGCCCCTCCCTACAAGATCCTTTCAAATTAATCCTCAAACTTACCTTTTAGCCCCTGACTCCATGAAATCTTTTCAAATTAAGTACCACTAATTACCAAGTAGTCCTTGCCTTCAATATTACTTACAAATTGAGTCTGGAACTTACTCTTTTAACCCTCGACTTCTAAAATGGTGACAATTAGCTCTTCGAGACCATCCTTTTATACATAATTATTTATTTTAGGGCTACGAGTCCTTCTCTTATTTATTTATTTATTTAATAAATAAATGGGTGTTACAACTCTCCCCCACTTAAATTAAATGGGTGTTACAACTCTCCCCCACTTAAATTAGATTTCATCCTAAAAATCATTCCTTATTGTTCCTTACTCACCCAACCACTCTAGTAGCATGGTCACGAACCATGGCACGCCCTATCCTTCCCAGGGTAGCCATGACCCATCCTCATAAAGCCCTAAAATCCGCATGTGAAAAATTCCTCACCACAAGATCACGTCCACTTCGTCTGAAATCTGCTGCCTTGAGATAGTCTGATTCCTTGACAGACCACTCATACATAATCATTATCGTTGAATCCAATCTTTTTATCTCACAACTGACTAATCAACTTCTGATCTGTCACACCCCAAAACCAAGAACGGCGGAAACGTTCTGGGGCGGAGGACGTCATGTATAGTATCACAGCACAGTAAATATAAATAAGTAAACAACATCATCCATTGCATTAAATATATAATTTTAATACAAGTGTGTTCTGTACAGTTATAGACACCAAAATAATGTAACACAAAATAATATGAGATGAGTCTTGAATGCACTCCATCTTCTCAAAACTTGGCCTCGGTACCTGTCTACTGATGACCTGAGAATACAAGTTATTTTGAAAGAGTTTATCAGCATTAAGCTGGTGAGTTCATAAGTATTTTAGTGTCAATGTTTCTTGTAAAAACGTTTGAACCTGTCTCAATGTATAAGTTTGTGAAAATGTAAGTAAATGTTTTAAAGTGTTTGTAAAAGTTTGAATCTCTCATAAAAACCTATATTTTCTATTAAAGTAACCTTCTACGAAGGCTAAACTGTTTTGTAAACTTGTCTATTGTAAAGTGTGTAATTTCCCAAATATAACTATCATTTGATAAAAATATAGTTTGTACATTAATGCTTAAGTGATGTTATCACTAAAATATGTAATGGGTAAATCATTGTAGTACTGTAGCTTTGTATAATAAGACTACTATGGTACTAAATACTACTACCTTAAACCGGATTTATATTAAGGTATAATGTGATAAATTGCACAATGTATCGACTGGTAACAACGACATAATGAATGGTCGTAATAAAAGAAATGACGTTTGGCACCCGCAGACCTGCAGGTCCGGCTGTAGCTAGCAGCAAGGTGTAGGATAGTCAATCCAGTATAGATCTATACGCAAACTCACGCTCCCCCTCCAAGAGAATTCTGGCTACAACTCGGGTCATGACATTTAAGGCATGCTCCGACACAGTGGATCACAATTATTACGTATTTATGTATATGTATTGTTTCTCGTTCTAGTATGACTGTATATGTACTTGTTTCTAGTATATCTGTATATGTATTGTTTCTAGTATATCTGTATATGTACTTGTTTCTAGTATATCTGTATATGTACTTGTTTCTTGTATATCTGTATATGTTCTTGTTTCTAGTATATCTGTATATGTACTTGTTTCTAGTATATTTGTATATGTACGATCCTGTGTTACCCAGACGGTAACTAACTAATGAGGTACTGATGACTATGAATATGGAAGTACTTTTATTTCTATATATGTATATATGATATATAAGTAATATTGAAACGACCTTCGGATGGTCACCCGAAATCCCACCAGACCACATCCAAATCGAGAAAAAGGAAATAGGGCGGATGGCATTCCTAAGCCTTTTGAACATTATTTATATATCTATAGATATATGGGCATGCAATTGAATATATAAAAGCATAAATAAGTTTTCATAAAACATTTGAAGCATAAATATGATTTCAAGAGGAGATCGACTTGATGTCGATCTATAAAACAATTTAAAGGCATAAGTTAATAAAACAGTTTAAGTATAAGAAGCATTTGTTTGAATCACAGTCTATAAGTAAGTTTGGATAGTAAAACAGTTTGTAAAACATTTCAAAGTAAAGAAATTTGATAAACAGTTTGAACAGTGGTAAAAATCGTTGTTTTCCTAGTTATTAATCACATGTGATTAAATGCAATCACATGTGATTGAAGCAATAACTTATAAGTATTTGACTTGTATTCCCCCCCATAAAGTGTTTTAAAACATTTAAAATCATTTCAAAGGTTGATTCAAGGGGTATGAACTCACTTGTGGTGAGTCGTTTGAATTGCAGTGTCGGATACCGTGCTAGGTGGCAAACGGAGACTTGTTTACACGCACGAGCCTAGTTATCATATAATAAGCATATATATAACTAATTAGAGAAATAATAACTTAATAAATAAGTTAAGACACTTAGGAAACATGTAAACACTTTTTATAAGTGTTTAAGGTCCAGATGGTTGCATCTAAGTTGCTACGGGACAAGGCAAAAGGGTTTGAAACATCAAATGGCCTTGCATAGGAGTTCACCACCCAACAAACCCCACACCTTGGAGTTTACGGCCGTAAACTCATGGGTTTATGGCCGTGAACTCCTCAAATGGTGGTTTTGGGTGTTTTGTGGTGCTATCTTGATACTAGAACACTCCTAGCTTTGTTGGAATAACACATGAAGTAGTTTAAGGCTCTAGAACACTCCATACGGGAGTTTACGGCCTAAAGTCCATTCACCCTAGAGTTTACGGCTGTAAACTTCTATGGGGTGATGGCTTTTAATTGTTTTGAGGCTCTTAAACATCAAGGATGGCTTCCATGAATTTATCTAAGGCTAATGGGGACAAGAGGCACGCTTTTGTGCCTTCACTTGGAGTTTACGGCCCAAGATATGTTCCTTGGCCGTAAACTCCTTTCAAGGAGTGATTTTTATGTGTTCTACTCTCCATTCTAGTCCCAAGTATTCAAGGTAAATTGTCTTAAGGCCTAAGGTGTGCTTGGAATGATTTTTACCCTACAAAAAGGGGTTTACGGCCCAAGAGAGGTTCTTGGCCGTAAACTCCTACAAACTTATGATTTTGATGGGTTTAGATGTCTTAAATAATCACAAGCATTTGAGGATTAAAGTCTTTAAGCATAAGGGGAAGTTTAGGGCACTAATTACCCTTTAAAAGGGGTTTACGGCCCAAGGAAGTTCCTTGGCCGTAAACTCCAATAACTTATGTTCCTTGGATGATTTCTAGCCTATAAAGATCATACACAATGTCCTTGATAAGCTGTCTAACATGGGGATGGGTCTAGAAAGCATTAAAGTTCCATTTTGGAGTTTACTCCCCAAGAACGTTCTTGGGCGGTAAACTCCCGGATCTTGTAATCTAAACATGTTGTTGATGTTAATAAGCATCTAACAAGTATTGAAACACATTTAGAAAAGTAGACTCACAATATGGAATGAAAACCCGAAGATCCGTCAGAGAGAATATGGCTTTTCTCTATTTGGAATTGTAAATAATGAATTTATTTAGTTCAGAAAACTATTTATAGTCCTGGAATATTTTGACAGAAAATATTTTTATTCTGGATATAGGACTGTAACATTATGAAACATGAAATGCCCAAATTTCACACAACCAGGAGCATCCACTCTCCTGATATCTCCTAAAACATAAACCCTAATGTACACAAACTTGTTCGGAAAAGTATGAAAATCACTGAAACTGAACTGGCTTCTATTGAATAGATGAGGTTCGCACAAATGGAAATTTCGGGTTGTCACATCATCCCCCTGTTAGAGGGAATTTCGTCCCGAAATTATAATTTAAGCAAATAAAAGTTACAAACAATTAAGCGAAAAGATGAGGGTATTTCAACTTCATCTGATCCTCGCGTTCCCAAGTGAATTCCGGTCCTCGCTTGGCGTTCCAGCGAACCTTCACGATAGGGATACGGCTTTGTTTCGTCTGCTTGACCTCACGGTCCATCATCTCTACAGGTTCTTCCACGAAGTTGAGGCTCTCGTTGATCTCGATCTCGTCGAGTGGGATTACGAGAGTCTCGTCGGACAGACACTTTTTCAAGTTAGATACGTGGAATGTAGAATGTACGTTACGAAGTGTGTCGGGTAGGTCGAGTTTGTAAGCTACGGGGCCGACTCTGGCAAGAATCTCGAAAGGCCCTATGTACCTCGGGTTAAGCTTCCCACACTTGCCGAAGCGTATCAAGCCTTTCCAGGGTGAGACTTTGAGAAGGACTCGGTCTCCCACCTGAAATTCCAAAGGTTTCCTTCGTTTATCGGCGTAGCTCTTCTGTCGGTCTCTAGAGGCTTTCAATCGTTCACGGATTGGAACGATTTTCTCTGTCGTTTCCCGAATGATTTCCGGACCAGTGAGAGTACTGTCGGAAGCTTGTCCTCTTGCTAATTGGGTATCACCAACCTCAGCCCAGCACAGAGGGGATCTGCACTTGCGGCCGTAGAGAGCTTCGAATGGAGCAGCCTTGATGCTCGTGTGATAACTATTATTATAGGAAAATTCGACAAGGGGTAAATGAGTATCCCATGCCTTCCCAAAACCAATCACGCAGGCTCGCAACATATCTTCCAATGTTTGGATGGTTCTCTCACTCTGTCCGTCGGTCTGTGGATGGTAGGCTGTGCTCATGTCCAGCCTTGTTCCTAGGGAATGTTGTAGGGATTGCCAAAATCTTGAGGTGAACCTACTATCTCTACCGGAGATAATGGAAATAGGTACACCATCCAACCGTACAATTTCCCTAAAGTATGTTCTCGTAAGTTTCTCCATCTTGTCGGTTTCTTTGATAGGCAGGAAGTGTGCAGACTTTGTCAATCTATCAACGATGACCCATATGGTGTCAAGTCCACCCGTTGTCTTGGGCAACTTGGTTATGAAGTCCATAGTGATCCGCTCCCACTTCCATTCTGGAATCTCTGGTTGTTGCAGTAAACCAGAGGGCTTCTGGTACTCGACCTTAACCTTCGCGCAAGTAAGGCATTTACTAACGAAGGTAGCAATCTCTGCTTTCATATTAGGCCACCAGTATAGCTTTTTAAGATCCAGATACATCTTATCTGAACCTGGGTGGACGAAATACCGAGTGTTGTGCGCCTCGGTCATGACCAAGTCTCGGAAACCACCGTGTTTCGGTGTCCAGATCCGGTCCATGAAATATAAAGCTCCGTCACCCTTGGCTTCGAAGTTTTTGTCCATTCCCCTAAGGGATTCACTCGACACATTTTCAGGTTTCATGGCCTCAAGCTGAGCCGTCAGATGTGAATGGATGGTTATTGATAATGACTTGACCTTGCGACCAGAATATTCTTTCCGACTTAGTGCGTCTGCTACTACGTTGGCTTTACCCGGATGATAACGAATATCGCATTCGTAGTCACTGAGTAGCTCGACCCACCGTCGTTGTCTCATGTTGAGCTCCTTCTGATCGAAAATGTGTTGTAAACTCTTGTGGTCGGTAAAGATAATGTTCTTCATTCCATACAAGTAATGTCTCCAGATCTTCAGAGCGAACACTACCGCTCCTAGTTCAAGATCGTGGGTCGTGTAGTTAACCTCATGTGTCTTCAACTGTCTCGAGGCGTAGGCGATGACCTTACCTCGTTGCATCAGAACACATCCGAGTCCTTGATTGGATGCGTCGCAATAGACTACGAAGTCTTCTATTCCTTCTGGAAGGGATAGTATTGGTGCGGTGCACAAGGCTCGTTTGAGCGTTTGGAACGCTCTTTCTTGCTTCTCTTCCCAGTCAAAGGCCACGCCTTTCTGGGTCAGGGTCGTAAGAGGCTTCGCTATTCGGGAGAAGTTCTGAATGAACCTGCGGTAGTAGCCAGCGAGACCTAGAAATTGACGAATTTCGCTAGGTGTCTTTGGTGCTGACCAGTTCTCAATGGCTTTTATTTTGGATGAGTCCACGTGGATTCCTTCTTCGCTTACCACATGTCCTAAGAATTCGACTCTTCGGATCCAAAATTCGCATTTCGAGAACTTCGCATAAAGTTTCTCCTTTCGTAATGTCTCTAGAACTTGTCGTAGATGATCGCCATGCTCTTTCTTACTTCGGGAGTAGATCAGGATGTCGTCAATGAAAACGATGACGAACTGATCTAAGTAAGGTCGACATACTCTATTCATCAGATCCATGAAGACTGCGGGCGCATTGGTCAATCCGAATGGCATCACTACGAACTCGTAGTGTCCGTAACGAGTTCGGAAGGCTGTCTTCGGTACATCCTCCTATAGCACTCGTAACTGGTGATATCCGGATCTCAGATCAATCTTGGAAAAATAGTTCGCCCCTTGCAGTTGGTCGAATAGATCGTCTATGCGTGGCAGAGGGTAACGATTTTTGATCGTCAATTTGTTGAGTTCTCTGTAGCCAATACACATACGGAATGATCCGTCTTTCTTCTTAACGAACAAGACCGGTGCTCCCCAAGGTGAGAAACTTGGTCTTATAAAGCCCTTGCTGAGCAGTTCGTTAAGTTGACCAGAGAGTTCTTGCATCTCGGCTGGTGCTAAACGGTAGGGCGACTTGGCTACTGGGGTAGCTCCTGGGACTAAGTCTATTCTGAACTCGACTTGTCGTTGCGGAGGTAATCCGGGTAGTTCTTCTGGGAAAATGTCGGGGAAGTCGCTCACTACTGGGAGGTTCTTTAGTTCTTTCGTTTCTAGGTTTGTGTCGACGACGTGAGCAAGGAATGCGTGGTATTCTTTGTGCAGATATTTATGTGCTTGAATACTAGATATAATGCGAAGACTCGCACCAGGATTGTCACCGTAGACTATAAGGGTCTCGTTAGACGGGAGGTTTAGACGGACTGCTTTCTCGTAGCACATGATGTCGGCGCGATGAAGACTTAACCAATCCATGCCGATAATAACGTCGAAACTTTTTATTGAGACCGGCATAAGGTCGATTGGGAATGAATGGTTATCTAAGGTTAGAAGACAACCTAAGTATATGCTATTAGTACTTTCAGTTTTCCCATTGGCCATTTCTACTGTGAATTGTTCATTAAGTGCGTGTGGTTGTTGCTTAAGCATGCGAGCAAATTTGTGGTTTACGAAGCTTCGCTCCGCTCCACTATCGAACAGGATGCATGCATAGGAGTTATCAAGGAGGAACCTACCAGTCACCACTGTCGGGTCAGCGACTGCTTCCCCATGGCCTATTGCTAGTACCCTCCCTGCTCCTCCAGTATTCCTCACCTTTGGGCAGTCCTTTTTAAAGTGGCCTGTTTCGCCACATCCATAGCAAGTTGGGCTCGCGCCTGAGCCAGGAACTTGGGAGATCAGTTGCGTCGGGAACTTACAGAATCGGACGGTGTGTCCTTTTCTGTGGCAGTTAGTACACTACATTTCACGGCAGGCGCCGTTATGGTGGAAGTTGCATTTGTTGCACTTTGGCAAACTTCCAGCATACTGCTTCCCCGGAGCAGTAACAACAGTAGGGGTTACCGCAGCATGTACTGCTATGATTTGCTGTTTCTTCGAAGCTCGTTGCTTCTTCTTCTCATCCCAAAACTTCCGCTTGGTGCCAGCGGGTTTGGAGGGTTCTGGGATGGCTTGGGTGGTTGTGGTTGTAGGGGTCTTGACTCCATGGTCAATGAGTCTTTGTGCCAATCGCTTGGCACTGTCGAAGGTAGCGGGGTTGGATGCTAAGACATTACCCTGGTACGGAGGCACTAGCCCCCATACATATCGTTCAATCTTTTTCCCTTCAGTGGGAACCATGTTGGGGCATAGGGCCACCAGTTCGCTAAAGCGGGCAGTGTAAGCGATCACGTTGGTGCCCTTCATGGTCAGATTCCAGAGTTCATGTTCTAACTTCTGGACTTCGCCCCTCGGGCAGTATTCCTCAGTCATGAGGTCCTCCATCGTTTCCCAGCCCATGTTGTTAGCCACAACGAGAGTTAGGGCTTTGACGTGGCCGTTCCACCACGTTAGGGATTTATCCTCGAAGGTGCATGCGGCATATTTCACTTTGAATGCAGCAGGGCACGAACAGATTTCGAAGACTGATTCAGTCTTCTCGAACCATTGCGAGAGCGCAATGATTCCGTCGGTGCCATAGAAAGGCTTCGGCTTGCAGTTTGTGAAATCCTTGTAAGAGCACTCCCTTGAGCGCACAGGGATTTCGATCGGAATAGATTCCACAGGGGTTCCACCTCTGCTAGCATCGGATGAGTGATACTGAGCCATGGCAGTTGCCACTGCTGCAGCTACGGCAGCATTTAGGGCTGCAGTATCGATGACTGCAGGTGGTGGAGGCGGTGGAGGTGCAGGATTATTCCTAGTCCTGGGAGATTTGCGAGGAGGCATACTTCAGCTATAAGTTTATAAAGACAAGAAGGATGATAAGAATCAATTTGTAAGCAACGTGAGAGTGACCCATGGACTAACTACCCATAGCCCAACAGTTGAATGAGTGTTTGAAATCACAATAAGAAATATTAGTAGGAATACACAAGTGTACAAATTTTTCCCACAGATTAGATAGATTTCAATAGTACGGGTATTACTGATGTAATAAGTTCAAGGAAAATCGACCTAACAGTAGGTCATACATCATACCATAAGGACAAGACTGACAGTCCTATATTCCTAATTAGAGTATCGAAAGTTAGGAATATTTTACAGACAAGTGCTACTTAGAGCACATAAGTTCAAGGCTATCCCTAAAGCAAAAGACAGAGATGTACTAGACATCATCTAATGACGATGGGAGTTTCTCGGGCGAGCCCTGAGGTCGGACACTTGGCGAAACACCTCTTGAAGGTGTCGGTCCTGAGTTCTCTGACGAGCTCGAAGTTCTAAGACTTCAGCACGGGAGGCAGCCATCTGTTGCTGCAGAGTTTCGTTGGTTCTCCGGGTCCGTTCCATGTCTTCTTCAAGACGGCGGATGCGGACTGTGTTGACACCTGAGTTGGCATCAACCTCCATGACCCGGTCTATGGCTGCTCGACCTTGCTCGACATTACGAGCTATTCTGCGGATGATTACCGGTAGAGCTCTGTCAGCAGAGCCACCATCGCTGATGTTGTAGAAGGTTCGGTCCCTAAAGTATGGTAAGGGCTGACCCTGCTCATCACTCCAGCGGTTCAGGTTGTTTGCCCACATGGGTGTAGGACCTGGAAACGCTGGTCGAGGGTTGTTGTTCGGGGCTTGACCTACAAGCGGTAGGTTGTTGACTTCAGGCTCGGAGTCAGATCCATCTGAAAAGCCTTCTGCGAGGTGATCATCCAAAGGGATTGGATGATCATCTTCGGGCTCTTCATCGATCCACCCGGCATTGCCTTCATTGGGAAGGTACGGGTCGCCATGATGGAATCCAGCCATTTAGATCTACGCGAGAAGAGAGGTATAAGAATATAGTATACGTGTAACTAGTAACACAAAACACACCTATAGTATTTTAAGTTTAAGTTCTACTGATCTTCTTGTGGTATTGTTGGTAAGTTTTTAGACTTGTTAACATATCACAACCATTCTAGGGCATATGCTAATCACTCCTAGGACCAGCATAGTTGATCAGGCTATGCCATTTCCAGGACTGACCATACATCCCCGAGCTCACTTGTGATATTCAACAATCGTAATACTTTTGTTCTTGTCATTGTGACACTGATTTTAGTATGAATGCAGACTAGTATACTTAATTAAATATTTTATTATTTAAAGTATAGACTCTTGGTCAGAGTGTTTTAATCCCATTTGGGTTTATAGATTAGTATATCTTTTATGGGTTGATATACTTGATTCACTATAAACAATGCTCTGATACCAATCTGTCACACCCCAAAACCAAGAACGGCGGAAACGTTCTGGGGCGGAGGACGTCATGTATAGTATCACAACACAGTAAATGTAAATAAGTAAACAACATCATGCATTGCATTAAATATATAATTTTAATACAAGTGTGTTCTGTACAGTTATAGACAACAAAATAATGTAACACAAAATAATATGAGATGAGTCTTGAATGCACTCCATCTTCTCAAAAGCTGGCCTCGGTACCTGTCTACTAATGACCTGAGAATACAAGTTATTTTGAAAGAGTTTATCAGCATTAAGCTGGTGAGTTCATAAGTATTTTAGTGTCAATGTTTCTTGTAAAAACGTTTGAACCTGTCTCAATGTATAAGTTTGTGAAAATGTAAGTAAATGTTTGAAAGTGTTTGTAAAAGTTTGAATCTCTTAGAAAAACCTATATTTTCTATTAAAGTAACCTTCTACCAAGGCTAAACTGTTTTGTAAACTTGTCTATTGTAAAGTGTGTAATTTCCCAAATATAACTATCATTTGATAAAAATATAGTTTGTACATTAATGCTTAAGTGATGTTATCACTAAAATATGTAATGGGTAAATCATTGTAGTACTGTAGCTTTGTATAATAAGACTACTATGGTACTAAATACTACTACCTTAAACCGGATTTATATTAAGGTATAATGTGATAAATTGCACCATGCTATCGACTGGTAACAACGACATAATGAATGGTCGTAATAAAAGAAATGACGTTTGGCACCCGCAGACCTGCAGGTCCGGCTGTAGCTAGCAGCAAGGTGTAGGATAGTCAATCCAGTATAGATCTATACGTAAACTCACGCTCCCCCTCCAAGAGAATTCTGGCTACAACTCGGGTCATGACATTTAAGGCATGCTCCGACACAGTGGATCACAATTATTACGTATTTATGTATATGAATTGTTTCTCGTTCTAGTATGACTGTATATGTACTTGTTTCTAGTATATCTGTATATGTATTGTTTCTAGTATATCTGTATATGTACTTGTTTCTAGTATATCTGTATATGTACTTGTTTCTTGTATATCTGTATATGTTCTTGTTTCTAGTATATCTGTATATGTACTTGTTTCTAGTATATCTGTATATGTACGATCCTGTGTTACCCAGACGGTAACTAACTAATGAGGTACTGATGAGTATGAATATGGAAGTACTTTTATGTCTATATATGTATATATGATATATAAGTAATATTGAAACGACCTTCGGATGGTCACCCGAAATCCCACCAGACCACATCCAAATCGAGAAAAAGGAAATAGGGCGGATGGCATTCCTAAGCCTTTTGAACATTATTTATATATCTATAGATATATGGGCATGCAATTGAATATATAAAAGCATAAATAAGTTTTCATAAAACATTTGAAGCATAAATATGATTTCAAGAGGAGATCGACTTGATGTCGATCTATAAAACAATTTAAAGGCATAAGTTAATAAAACAGTTTAAGTATAAGAAGCATTTGTTTGAATCACAGTCTATAAGTAAGTTTGGATAGTAAAACAGTTTGTAAAACATTTCAAAGTAAAGAAATTTGATAAACAGTTTGAACAGTGGTAAAAATCGTTGTTTTCCTAGTTATTAATCACATGTGATTAAATGCAATCACATGTGATTGAAGCAATAACTTATAAGTATTTGACTTGTATTCCCCCCCATAAAGTGTTTTAAAACATTTAAAATCATTTCAAAGGTTGATTCAAGGGGTATGAACTCACTTGTGGTGAGTCGTTTGAATTGTAGTGTCGGATACCGTGCTAGGTGGCAAACAGAGACTTGTTTACACGCACGAGCCTAGTTATCATATAATAAGCATATATATAACTAATTAGAGAAATAATAACTTAATAAATAAGTTAAGACACTTAGGAAACATGTAAACACTTTTTATAAGTGTTTAAGGTCCAGATGGTTGCATCTAAGTTGCTACGGGACAAGGCAAAAGGGTTTGAAACATCAAATGGCCTTGCATAGGAGTTCACCACCCAACAAACCCCACACCTTGGAGTTTACGGCCGTAAACTCATGGGTTTATGGCCGTGAACTCTTCAAATGGTGGTTTTGGGTGTTTTGTGGTGCTATCTTGATCCTAGAACACTCCTAGCTTTGTTGGAATAACACATGAAGTAGTTTAAGGCTCTAGAACACTCCATACGGGAGTTTACGGCCTAAAGTCCATTCACCCTAGAGTTTACGGCTGTAAACTTCTATGGGGTGATGGCTTTTAATTGTTTTGAGGCTCTTAAACATCAAGGATGGCTTCCATGAATTTATCTAAGGCTAATGGGGACAAGAGGCACGCTTTTGTGCCTTCACTTGGAGTTTACGGCCCAAGATATGTTCCTTGGCCGTAAACTCCTTTCAAGGAGTGATTTTTATGTGTTCTACTCTCCATTCTAGTCCCAAGTATTCAAGGTAAATTGTCTTAAGGCCTAAGGTGTGCTTGGAATGATTTTTACCCTACAAAAAGGGGTTTACGGCCCAAGAGAGGTTCTTGGCCGTAAACTCCTACAAACTTATGATTTTGAAGGGTTTAGATGTCTTAAATAATCACAAGCATTTGAGGATTAAAGTCTTTAAGCATAAGGGGAAGTTTAGGGCACTAATTGCCCTTTAAAAGGGGTTTACGGCCCAAGGAAGTTCCTTGGCCGTAAACTCCAATAACTTATGTTCCTTGGATGATTTCTAGCCTATAAAGATCATACACAATGTCCTTGATAAGCTGTCTAACATGGGGATGGGTCTAGAAAGCATTAATGTTCCATTTTGGAGTTTACTCCCCAAGAACGTTCTTGGGCGGTAAACTCCCGGATCTTGTAATCTAAACATGTTGTTGATGTTAATAAGCATCTAACAAGTATTGAAACACATTTAGAAAAGTAGACTCACAATATGGGATGAAAAGCCGAAGATCCGTCAGAGAGAATATGGCTTTTCTCTATTTGGAATTGTAAATAATGAATTTATTTAGTTCAGAAAACTATTTATAGTCCTGGAATATTTTGACAGAAAATATTTTTATTCTGGATACAGGACTGTAACATTATGAAACATGAAATGCCCAAATTTCACACAACCAGGAGCATCCACTCTCCTGATATCTCCTAAAACATAAACCCTAATGTACACAAACTTGTTCGGAAAAGTATGAAAATCACTGAAACTGAACTGGCTTCTATTGAATAGATGAGGTTCGCACAAATGGAAATTTCGGGTTGTCACATGATCACTCGCGGTTCCATTATAAAACAGGGTCACAGACCCAATTATCCTTCAATAACACTTAGACTCGGCCGAAGCTCAACTAATGCAGTTGCAGGTGACTTGGCATACCCCAAACAATCTGTTATTCCGTCCGAACTTGCAACCCCAAACACAAATACTAATACTGCCCAGACGCTGAAACTGCCCGAACACTGAACTACCTGAAGTAGTATGAAGCCACATGGCTACTTCCAAAAAGCTAGCGAGACATCCTGGGTCTCAATTCCCTAGCCAATCATCTAAAATATCGGGTTCTGGCTCGGCTATGGAGCCAAAGGACCCCCACTTAGTCTCCCCACACGACTTCTCAACGAAATCCTTCCTCGGAACTAGTTACGACTACTTATGATGCCACTGTTGTTCTAACAACCTCCTGATCTAACTAATTGGGTCCATACGTCGAATCCTATCATCATCGAATCCAAGGCTGAAAGTGATTGCTACCTGACCAACGGTAGCCTTATCTCACATGTCATTAAGCAGTCCGTTGAATCTCTGATCTCATAAATGTAGTGACATTCCCAAAGTCTTATCACTGGCTTAACAATATCTAACTCCTCTCGGGAAATCCATAATCTAATATGTGAATTTCCATATCCTCACCATTACACCCGAACTGGTGGGTACTCCGGTTCTTCCCGCGTCCTAACAACACGCTCATGCTATCTACCAACCTAGTGAATGTTGCGGCTAGGCACATAGTCTTACATCACCCTAGCACTATCTGCTAACCTTGTGAATGTTGCGGCTAGGCCCACGCACTTACAACAATTCAATGCTACTAACTGCTAGTGAATGTCACGGCTACCCTCGTAGTCTTACAACACTTTCCATACTATATGAATGCTATTGAATGCTATGGCTACCCCCATAGTCTTACAACACTTTCCATACTAACTGACTGCTAGTGAATGCTACGGCTACCCCAGTAGTCTTACAACACTTTCCATACCGATCGAACACGCACTCGACCTAACACCTAACTGAACTCGATTCATAACCGGAACTCTAACCTGGTTCCCAGAACCTGCTATTATGTGACCCCACTGTATCAGTATCGCACCCATGCTCGTGATCAAATCGTCACAGTAAACCACGAAATCATCTACACCCTCTGGCAGGGTGAGAATCGGTGCCTGACACAACCACTACCTGAGAGTCTCGAAGACTATCTATTGCTCAAGCCTCCAATGAAAGGCCACCAATTTCATGGTCATTTGGGTCAAAGGAACCTCAATCTCGGAGAAGTCCCATATAAAATTATGATAATAACCTGCTAGACCCAGGAAGCTCTGATTCTCGGTTGGAGACCTTGGAATCTCCCACTACATCACGGCCTCTATCTTGGCTAGATCGACCAGAATGCCCTTCTGGTTGACAAGGTGCCCAAGAGATTGCACCTCGCGCAACAAGAACTCACATTTGGAGAACTTTACGACAAGTCTCTCCCCACTTAGATTCGAGTAAGTGTTCGTTGTATATGAGAATTAAAGGGTTCCCAATCTTTCTCGCTCTCTAGTATCCCAGTGATGACAACCTGTGCTTGCAAATGCTAGCGATTAATCATTGGTTAAACCTTAAGATCGGCCATAATCAAAATTCTTGATGAGTGCTCTTGAAATCTGGTCCAGTCTGACACCTCAATCCACCTCCCATGTTGAAAACTAGAGGCACTAATCTTCAATTTGGCTGGCGAGTCCTCATTCCCACTTTGAACCTCGCAGCACCACTGAAATCTATCCGTACACAGCTCATGACCAATCTGCTAGAAACCACTCTTACCATTGCTAGTGATTCAATTCTAGTCTGTCAAGAAGGTTACACAACTTCTAAGAACTCGATAAGCATTTCCCGACTTCACAATTAGGGAAATAACCTTCGCTACCCACTACTAATTTTTGGTATAAAATTAGCATATAGCATCTCTTGAAAATATAATTTAGACACAAACTGAGGATAACCCTGAGTCACACTTACTCAACCCTTGGAATGAAAGGCTTTATCGTGCAGTTTCCTGGATGTGCTGTACTAAATCTTGCCCTACTGGTCTCTCAAAAGCTGATCCAAAATCTAAGGTCTCCTACCGAGACCCCTCAATATAAGCAACTGATTTGATTCCTTTTTACCAATGTGCTCCAACTCCATATCTCGCTCTCAAGCTCTAGAAGTCATGTCATTGAGGGTCTTGCACCCCGAGATACTCACGACCCCCCTGCTATCATTCTACATTTTGTTCCGATAACTTACCTTCTTCATTTCCTCATCTGCTGCATACTGTGGTACTATATAAGCTCTTTCTCAAGGCTTGGTAGTGATCTCTGCCACAGTCTCAGACGAGAGCTGCGCAATAGAGCCAAATCCAGCAAGAGATTATTCAACCCTGATCACATATGACGTGACGTATTCACCTAATGGCTAACTCCCATCACTTAGAGTCCCACAAAGCACAAAGCATGCAGCATTCAAACACTAGAAACTACTCAGGAAAATCTATCCTCATAACAAGAAACTGTACTAGCATACAATGTTAAGCTCATACTATCAGGCATACCCTAAACAGGCTATCCTACTACTATCTACTCAATACTAGCATGCAATTCTCATAAAGCTGGAACACATATAGCAGGCATATAAGGTATCCTCCTAGATCCTTAGTCCTATTCTAGCTTGTTGTTCTACTGAAACTAAAACTAATACTCATAACATAAACTTGCATGGGTAATTTGAGTGTATTTACTTGAGCTCGGCTGATTGCATGCACAACACCCGTTTTTCTTATCAAAGTTCTTTTTTTTCTAAAATTTCTTTTCGCTTTTTCTAAAACTCTTTTCTTTTCTCAAAACTCCCTTTTTATAAAAAAAATTGGTTTTCCTTTTGAAAATTTCTATACCAATTCCTTAGTTTGAGTTCAGACACACCCGAAAGTGTGCCCGAATCCCTCAAACCAAGGCTCTGATACCAACTTGAAACATCCCAAAAACACAATCTGAAAATTTCGTTTATTTTAATAATAAAAACCATAGTCGATAAACCTCATATAAAACTCATAGGCAATATATCTCAAAATATTATAACAATTGTCAAGTATATCAGAGTATAAACAACCCACGTTGAACAAATGGTGTGTGCACTGCAATATTCCCGAGCACCTCTTTTGAAACTGAGTACCTGAAACCAAAACTGAAGCTATAACCACGAAGCTTAGTCCGGAACTAACTAGGGCCTTGCCCTCTGCATCAGACCGTAGTACAGAAACTACATCGGACCGAAGTCCAGAACTAACCAAGGCCTTGCCCTCTGCATCGTACTGTAGGCCGGAAACTGGATCGGACCGATGTCCAGAACTAATCAGGGCCTTGCCCTCTACATCAGATAGAAGTTTGGAAACTGACTGAACAAATCATAGCATAATCATAACTACTAGCATAAACACATATACGCCATACTGCATCAGACCGAAGTCCGGAAACTGACTGAACATAGCATAGCATAATCATAATTACTAGCATAAACACATATACTGCATACTGCATCAGACCGAAATCCAGAACACATAACACAAAGACATGCTTGAATCACAAAGAACTCAAGCACAATGAACTACTACATTAGATCAAATTCCGGAACTATTGCTGACTAAACAGGCCGGCATTATAGCTGTAGACTCGTTCCTACTGGAAGAAAGACTCACCTCACACTGTTGAATTCTCGCTGACAAAAACCATAGCTGCTGGATGACAGATTTACGATCTGTCAATATCAAAATAGCACCCGATTAATAATTGGGTTCCACTACATAACTATAAATACATACTTTGGATAATTACAACATTACCCCAAGCATAGCTTACCCAATCCCAAGGCCCAATTCATAGGCCCAAGGTCAACTAGGGATCAAAGCCCAACATATGGAAAGTTGAACCCAAACCTCTACATGAACTTCCCTTAAGGCCTAATTGTTTAGTCTACTCCAATAGGTCTCATTTTAAGGGCTCAATATCATACAACCATCTAGGCCCAAACTATGGCCCATCTATGGCCCAATTTTCCAAATTGGGCCCAATTCTTCATATGGACCTTACCCAAAAGCCCAACTAAATATTCTAGTCCATAATCATTCTTGGATGGCCTATTATTGGCCCAATTACCAACACCCAATTGAAGAGCCCAACTTAAGGCCCATGTGACATTAGCGTTTCACATAAAATGATAATTAGGGCTAAGTGTTTCTTACTTAACCCATTAAGAACTTAATCCATTAAGGACTTACGCCCCAACTCTCAGGTAATACTTTAAATAAAGTATCTTTGGATTTTGGCCCTACTCGACGAGTTGGTTGCCCTACTCGTTGAGTAGCAGCGGGTGGAATCACGAATTAAGTGATCTACTCGGCGAGTCCTTTATGGGACTCGACGAGTAGGAGCTGGAAAGTAAAAACCTAATTCCCAGGGTTTTCACCCTTATCTAAAGAAGCTCAACCCTCTCTTAGTTCCTTTACAGCCCCTTTTGCATCTCTAACTCGTGTGTGTGTGTGCCATTGTGTGTTGTAGCTTTGAGATAAGAATTTTGGTGTAGGAGATTGGGCAAAACAAGTGATTAAGGCAAGGAGCTGAGAGGATATCCGAATTCTACTTCTATGGACATCTCTTGGAAAGGTATTTAACCATTAACCTCAATTATTTCAGTTTAAGTCCTCATCTTTGAATGAGTTTTAGGGTTTTATAAGGGTATCAAGTGTTGGGTTTTGAGCATTCTAACACTCCTAAGTGTACATGCAACCCTAAATACCTTGGATCTATGTTTTTTCTATTATACATGCAAATAAGAACTTCCAAGGTATTATCCTAATCTAGCATACAAAACAATAACTATAGCAAGATAGAATACATACCTCTTTGATGTAGAAAGTCTTCATAAAGCTTGAGTGCCTAGTGCCCCAAGTGTGACACCTCAAATGGAATCACAATCATCAAAACACTTAGAATAGCTTGAGAGAATTCTTACAACTCATGAAATCGGCTAGCCCTCTCTAGAATAATACTAGTTCCGATTTTGTCAAGAATAATATCTTTATATAGTGTTACAATTAGGGCAAACCCTAATTGTCATGACTTTCCATTTCCTTGGATCCATGGGTTCAAATACACCATGGAGCATCCATGGACCATCCTATGGGTTTTAGCCCAACTTGATTATCCATGGAGCATTAGCCCACTATACAAGTATGGATGATTTACACAATCAACCCATATATTTAATTAGTCTTCTTTTGATCACTTAATTAATCCTAGATTAATTCTTGATCAATACTAATTAAATAATCTTATTATTCTTATTATTAATATACTAGAACTTATAATATATTAATAACCATAAGTGTCTTATTTCTCTCATTATAGTCTATCCAAGTGCATGATGGTATGCAACCCAAATGGACCATGCCGGGTCGAGTCAAGTCTTACCAAATATAGTTATGGACTTAGACATTAATCCAACAGTCTCCCACTTGGATAAGTCTAAAACTATTATTGCGTATGACTTCAGGAACCAACTGGCAATCGCAGCTCTCAAAAGCTTCTGTCGAACTCTGACCTTGTAGATGAACTCTGACCTTTGTCAGTGACTTGTCCATTAGATAAGGGATCATATATTCCTCCATTCTAGATATCATATGGACTGAGACATGGATTATAATCATTCTCTCTGTCCATTTGTTGTTTCCCGATTTTCGATTTATGACGACTGACTAATTGAACAAATCAAATCAGTCCTGGCCCGGCCGAGCACTTCCATTTGTCATCATCAAATCATCGAGGGGCCCACAGATATCGCTTTTATCCCGAAGGTAAAAGGAATGGATAAACTTCGACTCATATGGCTTGTTCTACTACTTGTTGAATCATACACAAAAGCATGTTTTATAGCACCGAGTTACCAAATGCGTTTTCGTGCTATCAATGTACTATCAACTCATAGTAACAACTCATATCTCTAGGTTTGAAGAATATAAGATATTATCGTCTCATGATCACTTGTGATAAAATCCATGAAGTGATTCCAATGAGTGCGGGTTGAATCCAATACTCAGAACTTATGAGCACTCATGAGTGTTGTAGCCCTTTGTCCAACACCTTAGACCTCTACAAGCCAACCCATGACAGTCTTAATTCATATCTACTTCCAACATATGACCGACTGTGGATGGTTTGAATAACTTAGTCATTCCGGAAGAATAACCTAGTTTATTCGGGAAGTCAAAACATGCAAAGTGAAACACAATAATAATTGAATCCAATATGGTATCAACTCTTTGAACATAAATAAAACACCTTTTATTTATCACCATATGATTACACATTATTCATTGTATACTGTTTCAGCTATCAACTTTATTCTTGAATTTAAAACAATAGTTGTCCCATGCTCCAAGCATGTACACTATGTTTTCTTAAACACTAGTCATGCCACACACCAAGTATGCATACTATGTTTGTCTATGATCCTTACTTTGTGAACTAGATCAATTGAACATAACTTCAATGATCCTCTTTTCACACTCCCAAATCCTTACTGCAAATGCAAGAATTCCAAATTGATGCCATTTACTGAAATCTGTTAGATTCTAAACTTCTATGCATTGATCTTCTTGTAATGATTATGCACAAAGTCAGAAAGACTTGACAACAAACATTACAGAGCATTCCAAAGGAGATCAACTCCTTGGAAACATCCTTGTTGCATTAAGTTTCCTTAATCTTACACAGATTGAAAATTCTAACTTTGAAACATTTCCAGAATCCATTTTGACTATCACTTCTGAACAAGAGTTGCCTCCTTCCAGATTATGTCAATATGGTCCTTCCAGAATTATCACTATACTTCCAATTGTCCTTGAGTAACCAATCTTTGGTAAACCTTAGATTGTCCTCGACAATTGTTTAATCCTTTTAGTCATATCCAGTTCTAAACCTTTTCCCTTCTTAATGCCCCAGGCATTTGGAAAATTTTAGAATGGATGATTATAGCACATGTAATCGATCCTATATCCAAAGCATATGGGACCGATTCATGATGTCTCACATAAAGACTAAACCAGTCTTTTGCTATAATACTTCCATTTCAATTTGCCAAGTTCTCATAATTCAGATTATGAAAAGGGATGCCGTAATCATAATCGAATTTTAGAACGCAAATAATGGACCCATATACAGAATTTCCTTATGTTGAGCCATTCCAACATGAAATTCATATATATATATCCTTGACTAAATGATTAAAACCTCACGATCTAAGCTTATAGATTTGAGATGAAGTATAATTTCCTCTCCCTTAATTATAGCAAAACAACTCTTTCCCAATTGAAACTTTTGTTTTCTATAATTAACATTGCTAACTTGCAATACTTATCATAATTATCATGCTCCCACTAACATGATGATTATTAGCATATCACTTATGCTCCCACTAGCTTTGACATGTACTCAGAAATCAGCTGGACTTCTAGAAATCAATACTTCATTGACTTTCTTACCAAAGTTCAGATTTCTGATGCTAGATTGTTTTGATAAAGCTGTATCAAAATCATACACCTTCCCTTAGATAGCACACTTGTGAGTCTAAACAATTATGAAGAGGTATGCCGTAATCATAATGGTTAGACCTTTTTGCCACTTCTCACAAGTCCATATTAGTGTGCCGGTTAACCACTCGCGCTCCACTAACGACTTTGAGAATGCAAATGTCACAATTGCTATCTAGCTAAAATCTACTTAGTGAAAGTGTTTCCTCACCATCATTTTCATGAATCGGAGAGAAACCTTATGACACTTAGATTTACTGGTGTATGTGTTCTTATCCATGTGAGTTGTCAAAATCATAGTCACAAGACAAGGATAATGACAAATCCAAACTCATATGGACTGAACTCAATCTTAATTTCTTGCCACCTGGCAGCTCAAGGGCCTACCATTGCTTCCAAGTTGTTGTGCAACCAATTGAGAACTCTAAGAACTCATATGCAAAGCCAACTTTAACTGGAATGGGCACAAAATAAGTCAACACGATAGGTTATAAACCTCAAGTCGTGTGCTAGTGAAGAACTTCAGGTTTTATTCTTGATTAGTTCTTGAGACTTTCAAGACCTTTAAGACTCCCACTATCCTCTTGACCTATAAGACTCCCTTGTCAAATATCCAAGAGATAGTGCGGATTCTAATCAAGAAAAACACTTCACACAATTGGCCTTAGTTGGTCTTTGTTTTATCCAAAACATCACAACTTACCAATTTCAAATGTACAAGAGTAGAAAACTTTTACTCTTACATTTGACAAGTGTTTTAAACCTTCTTTAAGACATGTCACTCAAGTTACAATCTTGGAGTATGACTCTAAGACTTGTATTGGAACGAAGTATGACTCATCTTCTTGATTTAACCACTTCAATAATTCAAGTTCCTCTTCTTAGTCATAAGAATGCACTAAGATTTCCTTAGAGAACTAATTGTGCTATGGTTTCTTAATCATTAAGATGATCACAAAAGCTGATACTAAAGTACTCTCCCATCTTTTCAGATTTGAGAAACTTTTATCCTTCTGCCTAAATTGATTCTTCTTATTCGCTCTGCCATACATTGGAACCTTTTTCCAATGTCTCAGAATTACACTTAAGCTTGTAAGTATAATCATATTTACTGTGCTTTAGTAAACTATGACGAATAGTTTTATCAATCTTTTTGTGGTGGACTTGACCAGTGCACAAGAATGTGTACTCGATCCCTTAGTCCTTTACTTGACTCACACATCCATGTGAACAAGTAATTAGTCTTAATTTTCCAAAACTTGAAAGTTCTCATTCATCATGCTATACAACTTGCATGATTCTAAGTTCCGGTCCAATTGAAACTTGGGTGATGAGAATCTTTCCTTATTTGGTAAATCTAGACATTACCACAAATGAAAGAATCAATTTCATATTTCCACTCTTGCTCTTAATGGAATCATATAAGCAACAATTTTTCCTCAAATGCCATTGTAAGGATATTTTAAAATAAATAAAATCAAAAATTTTCTTTTATTTTAAAACTTTGCGGAAAAACTATCCTTACAATCCATATGAAAACTTGTTGTTATCTATTCCTAAGCAATATCTCATAACTCCTAAGAAGTAGCTCAAGAATCCGATCTTCAAACTATGCGATAGAAATCCATCTACGCCATCAGATTCAGCATATTCTTTCTTTAAGTTTCTTCACTTTTCTTTCATTCTTAAAACATCACCATGTGACCCAGTCACATCATGTATCAAGAATCTCATAATAGAAACTTAACAGAGTTAGATAGTGGAATTTACCTGAAGTAGAGTCAAACTTATTGACTTTAACATCCTTAGGTAAATTTTGGCAGCTTCGCAACCAATGCCCCTTTCTTTGGCAATACAAACATATGGATCCTTTGATAATGGTACACGAGAATATCACAGACTTAGCTTTTCTCTTTACCATTTGGTCAACCGAGTTGACTATGGCTGATCCCTTTCCATTGGGAAGAGAATGCTTTTCTGGATTTCCTGTGTCACTATTGTCAATGTCCATAAAGTTTTTAGGAAGTTGATCTTAGCAAACAGATAAGATCATTAAGGGTCTTGTCATAGTCTGTTTCATAGGTGTCCTAAAGGAACTCACTATGTGACTTAGAAAGTGATTGAACCACCGACTTTCTCAAGACTTTGACACCCAACTCTCCCGGCTTGTCAATATGTGACTACATCTCCAAGATGTGACCACACCTTGACCTTGCCTTGCCAATAGGGCTTGAGTGACCTTAAACTTTTCAAGAACTTATGGGTTAGGGAGAATAATTGGAGGAGGAGAAAGAAGTATGATATCCATGGGACATCATCTTCATTTAGGAAAGCTTGTTTCAAGAGATTTGGGAAGATCATAAATGTCTAAACCAGACATCTTTTGGGAGATATTCAAGATAGTTGATCTAAAGTCCTTAATATGACACCCAATATGAAATATTAAGGCTAGGACCCAACAAACTATTTTATAACTTAGAAGAGGTATGCCGTAATCCAAGCTATAAAATATTTGAAGGTAGGTGAATGACGATTCACCAATTTCCACCAAGATAAACGAAATGTATAATTAGGTTTTAATTGGTTTTGAAACTCCTAGATCTTTGAGATTCATTGAACTTTTCAAAGGCATGTTTCAATCTCGAGTGTGCCCTTCAGGTTTTGTGACTGGGATGCCGAGGATCACAAAACAAGGTGTGAAGTGACCATGCAAATCACTTGGTACCCTTAATAAATTACCCCTCAATCGATGTGCCAGTTAACCACACACGCTCCATCGATACTATGATAAATATTAAGTCACCCTTTACCTACCTTTTTAAGTCCAAGTTAGTGTGCCGGTTAACCACACACGCTCAACTAACGACTTAAACAAAGTGCAAAGTGTAATTTCATGGATTAGCACCTTATTCACATTTTTCCTAAGTAACTAAGATTGGGTATTATTAAGAGTTTAGTTACTTAGTATTATCATTAATACTTTTAATGAAGGGAGAATTCTAGTCCTGTCAAACCCGTTCGGCTAACGACCCTCCACCAGTCAAGCAAGCGATGGATGAGAGTGGACACCCATTAAGTTGCCATTTTATAGGCAACAACCTTATACCCACCTTATAGACCGGCTTCGTGAATGAGGCGTACTAGCGGTAAGACTGACTTTACTCTTATACATATATATATTATTAACTTATAATATTATAAAGTATAAGGGTTGAATTTTAACTTTTAAAATTCTAAGGGCTAACTTGGAATTAAAGTATTCATTCTTGAAAACTTTTCAAATTCCAAAACTTGAGGGCAAGTTTTGAAACTATTCAAAACTAATTAATTCCATAACTTATGTGTTTAAAGTAGTTTTAATCCAAAAACTCTTCAAGTTCCATAACTTGAGGACAAGTTATGGAAGACTTTAAACTAATAAAAGAACTAACTTTTCCTTTATTTTATAACTTATGGATTTAATTATGGTTACATATTTTTCTTTAATGAAGTGACTCTTGAACTTCCATAATTTGAGAACAAGTTATGGAGTCATAAAAAGTTATTCAATGACACAAGACTCTTCATTTTGTAACCATTGCCAACTATTATGAGTTTTATGAATCTTTAATGTGACTCTTCATGTAACTTGAGGACAAGTTACACAAACACATTTTATACTCAACTCTTAGATTAAAATGGATTGAAAACAACTATTTCACTCAACATTTCTATTAATCTAAGCAACTCATAAGAACAAGATAATTCAAATCAAACTTTTTCATGTAATTAGTCTAAACCTTAAACTAATACAAAACATGAATCTATTGACAATTATCTTTGAAAATGGATTAGCATGAACATTACCACATCAAAAACAAGTTTATAAGTTCAAAAACAACTTAGGGTAATGTTCCTAGTCCATTTCTAGCCAAAAAATCTAAAAATATGCTGTCTGGGGGTCCAACTCGTCGAGTGCATGAACAAACTCGGCGAGTTGGATCGAATTGATCACTTTTAAGGCATGGACTCGCCGAGTCTCCTGATGGACTCGCCGAGTCTGATGGCCATACAGCACCAGATTCGTTTTTTCAGCTTCTATTGCAGGTATAACAAGAAAACAAGCCTAGGCTCTGATACCACTGTTGGGTTTTGAGCATTCTAACACTCCTAAGTGTACATGCAACCCTAAATACCTTGGATCTATATTTTCTCTATTATACATGCAAATAAGAACTTCCAAGGTATTATCCTAATCTAGCATACAAAACAATAACTATAGCAAGATAGAATACATACCTCTTTGATGTAGAAAGTCTTCATAAAGCTTGAGTGCCTAGTGCCCCAAGTGTGACACCTCAACTGGAATCACAATCATCAAAACACTTAGAATAGCTTGAGAGAATTCTTACAACTCATGAAATCGGCTAGCCCTCTCTAGAATAATACTAGTTCCGATTTTGTCAAGAATAATATCTTTATATAGTGTTACAATTAGGGCAAACCCTAATTGTCATGACTTTCCATTTCCTTGGATCCATGGGTTCAAATACACCATGGAGCATCCATGGACCATCCTATGGGTTTTAGCCCAACTTGACTATCCATGGAGCATTAGCCACTATACAAGTATGGATGATTTACACAATCAACCCATATATTTAATTAGTATTCTTTTGATCACTTAATTAATCCTAGATTAATTCTTGATCAATACTAATTAAATAATCTTATTATTCTTATTATTAATATACTAGAACTTATAATATATTAATAACCATAAGTGTCTTATTTCTCTCATTATAGTCTATCCAAGTGCATGATGGTATGCAACCCAAATGGACCATGCCGGGTCGGGTCAAGTCTAACCAAATATAGTTATGGACATAGACATTAATCCAACATCAAGTTGGTATGGCAATCCATGGACTAGATCTGAAGTTGTAACTTCAGATCTGGACCCTTTTTGAATTATTCAAGCATAAAGTTCTAGCTTAATTTAAGATTAAGGTCCCCTTGTTCCATGAACACCCATTAAAAGTTTGGTTTTGACAACAAGAGCTTGTAAAGCAATGCATGTTGGATATAGTGTCTAAGTTCATAACTATATTTGGTATGTACTTGACCCGACCCGGCATGGTCCATTTGGGTTGCACTTCACCCGAACAATTATTGGATAATAATTGAGAATAGTACAGGTTATGATTTATTAATATATTATAAGTTCTAATATATTAATATAAGATCATATTATTTAATTAGTAGTGATCTATAATTAATCTAGGATTAATTTAGTGATCAAAGATATTACTAATTAAATATGGGCTTCTATATTTATATAGTGTGGGCTAGTGCTTATTTGGAATGGGCTAGGCTTGCATGGAAAAGTCCATGGATACTCCATGGAGCTTTGACCCATGGATCTCATGGAAATGAAGATACATGGGTATTAGGGTTTACATGGATGTAACCCTAATCCACCATACTATATAAAGGAGGCTTTGGTTCTTGAAATCATACTAGTTGACACTTGTTGAGGTGAGGCCGATTCCAAGATAGTAGTATCTATTCTCTCAAAGTTCCAAGTTTGTGGTGATTTGTGATTTCAACTTGAGGCATCCACACTATTGGTGCTAGGCTCTAAAACTCCAAGCAATCAACTACAACTTCAAGGTAAGCATTTCTACTAGCTTTATTTGATTCATGTTCCCCATGCCATGCTAGTTAGGATATGAACCTTGGAAAAATAATTATTTGCATGTATCTTAGACAAACATAGATCCAAGGTTTATTAGGGTTGCGTGTACACTTAGGAAGTGTTAGAATGCTCAAAACCAATCAGTGGTATCAGAGCCTAGGCTTGGTTGTTTGATACTTGATGCAAAATAGTTGAAAAAGTCGAAAATGGACTAGAAACATTACCCTAAACTGTTTTGGTACTTGAAAACTTGTTTTAGATGGTGTAATGTCTTTGCTAATCCATTTACAACAACTTGTTATCAAAATTACAAAGTTTTATGTGTAATTTTTTGATTCATGAAAGTGTTCATATTCATGTTCTTGATCTTATGATGTTTAGATGATCATAGGAATTATTTGTAACCTATGTGGTAGTTTAATTCTTGATCATAATGTGTTTTAATGGAGTCCATAACTTGTCCTCAAGTTATGGAAAACCAAAAGTCACTTGAATTTAAAAACCATTAAAAGAACACAAGAGTTAGAAAAATGAAGAGTCTTCATTTTATTACTCTATTAAACTCATAAGTTACAAGAAATGAAAAGTTTTGAAAGTTTACAAAACATGCCCTCATGTTTTGGAACAAGTAAAGTCAAGTTAAAACTTTAGTTCCAACCCTTAGAATTTTAAAAGTTAAAATTCAACCCTTATACTTATATTATTATGATTTAATAATTATATATATATATATATATATATATATATATATATATATATATATATATGTATAAGAGCAAAGTCGTCTTACCGCTAGTACGCCTCATTCACGAAGCCGGTTTATAAGGTGGGTATAAGGTTGTTGTCTATAAAATGGTGACTTAATAGGTGTCCACTCTCACCCACCGCTTGCTTGATTGGTGGAGGGTCGTTAGCCGAACGGGTAAGACAAGGACTTATAAATTCTCATTAAAAGTATGATGAATATTATAAAGTAACTAAATGTTTTATTAAATTCTCAATCTTAGTTACTTTAGGAAAAATGTGAATAAGGTGCTAATCCATGAAATCACACTTTACACTTTGATTAAGTCGTTGGTGGAGCGTGTGTGGTTAACCGGCACACTAACTTGGACTGAACAAGGTAGGCAAAGGGTGACTTAGGGTTTATTATAGTATCGATGGAGCGTGTGTGGTTTACCGGCACATCGATTGAGTGATAAACCTTAAGGGTACCAAGTGATTTGCATGGTTACTTCACACCTCATTTTGTGATTCTCGGCATCCCAGTCACAAAACTTGGAGGGCACACTCGAGATTGAAACATGCCTTTGAAAAGTTCATTGAATCTCAAAGAATCTAGGAATTTCTAAGAACCAATCAAAAACCTAATATTTAAACATTTCGGTTTTCGTGGTGGAAATTGGTGAATCGTCATTCACCTACCTTTCAAATATGGTATAGCTTAGATTACGGCATACCTCTTCTAAGTTATATTATATTGTGATTGGATCCTAGCCTTAATATTACATTTGGGTGTTTTATTAAGGACTCTCTTATATCTAAACTAATCTTGTTCTCTTCTTTTCAGATGTCTTCAAACAATGCTGCTTCTGGCTCTAATCCTAATGGCTCCTTTACCCTTATGAACTTGTGTGGGAAAGTCACCTTTGATGGATCCAACTTCAATGAGTGGATCAGAAACATCAGGATGATTACCCGCTACAAGGAAAAAGAATATGTCCTTGACAAGGAGCTTAAGGAGATTGATGAGACCACTGCAACTCCTCAGGAGATCGCTAACTTTCGGGCACATGAAAAGGATGCTACGAAAGTGGCTTGCATCATGATGGCCACGATGACAGCGGAACTCCAAAAGTCTTATGAGGATTTCTACCCTTATGAAATGCACGAAGATTTGATGGAAAGATACCATCAAAGTGCAAGACAAGAGAGGTATGAAATCATCTGCTCCATGATAACAACCATGATGAAGGACGGGGAATCCGTCACGAGCCACATGCAGAAAATGCAAAGGTATGTGGATCGTTTGCTGAAGCTTAATGTGAACTTCCCTGAAGATCTTGCAATAGATATCATTTTGCACTCCTTACCATCATGCTATGATCAATTCCGCATGACATATCACATGAATAAGGAAGAAGTCACCCTCAGCAAACTTCAGGGACTTCTCAAGACCGCAGAATCAGGTCTTAAGGGGAAGTCGGTGGCTATCACTCCTACTCCAAACTCAACTCCGGTTTTGGCAATTGGGAAAAGTCGAGGGAGGAAGAGAAAGAGATCCTCACCAAGGTTCGGACCCTTGATGGCTCTTCTTCAAGTGGAACCAAGAAAGGTTTCGTCACTCCTTCTTCTGACCCAAAAGAGGCTGAATGCTTCTATTGCCATGAAAAGGCTCATTGGAAGCGGAACTGCCCAAAGTACCAGCAGGATGTGAAGGATGGGAAAGTCAAACCCAACCATGCAGGTATTTACACTATCTTATCTAATAACTCACCCCATTCTAAATCTTGGGTCCTTGATACCGGTTGTGGTATTCATATTTGTTGTGACTTGCAAGGACTAAGAAGAAGTGAGAATGTGGAGCAAGGAAGAATAAACTTGATCATGGGGAATAGGAAAGCTTCACCTGTCACCAAGATTAGAGTTTATACTTTATCGCTAAGTAGTGGGTTTAATTTAGATTTGAATAAATGTTGTTATTCGCCAGGAATGGCAAGAAATATTATTTCCTTTCATGCTTTGTACAAACAAGAATTTACCTTTTCATTTAATAATGAAGTTGGTTCTATTGATGTTTTCTTTAATAATGTTTTTTATTTTAAAGCAATACCTTGTGATGGTGTGTATGAAGCTGTATCTGTTGTAGATAACTTAGGAAATAATGTTTTGTGTATTGATTCTACTAATCATAATAACTTGGATAAAGCATCATTATGGCATTGTCACCTTGGACATATAAGCAAGAAACACATAGGCCAACTCCAAAAGGATGGAGTCTTGGAGTCATTTGACCTAAAGTCAGATGATAGTTGCAAATCATGCTTACTTGGAAAAATGACAAAGTCACCCTTCACAGGCTCGTGTGAGAGGGGTGAAGGTTTGTTGGATCTTGTACACACGGATGTGTGTGGACCATTCAAACATGCCACAAGGGATGCTAATCTTTATTATTTGACTTTTACTGATGATTACAGTAGATGTGGATATGTCTACTTAATCAAGCATAAGTCAAAGACTTTCGAGAGGTTTAAGGAATTTAAACAGGAAGTCGAGAATCAATTGGACAGGAACATTAAGATGCTCCGATCCGATCGAGGAGGTGAGTATCTTAGTTCAGAGTTCCTCGACTATCTTAGGGAATGTGGGATTGTCTCACAATTGACACCTCCCAGGACACCACAGTTGAATGGTGTGGCTGAGAGGCGTAATCGAACCTTGTTGGATATGGTTCGTTCCATGATGAGTCGAGCTACGCTACCAATCTCATTCTGGGGGTATGCCTTAGAGACTGCCGCCCATATTCTTAATCTAGTCCCTACAAAGAAAGTTGCCAAAACTCCTCACGAGATGTGGACTGGTAAAGTACCTAAGCTAGACCACATCAAGATTTGGGGTTGTGAGGCTTTCGTGAGACGCGAGACTCATGATAAGCTTGAACCCCGAAGCGAGAGGTGTATTTTCATCGGCTACCCATAACAATCCTTTGGTTACCTCTTCTACAGACCTAGTGATAATGTGGTCTTTGTAGCAAGAAGAGGAGTTTTTCGAGAGAGAGAATTTATAAGCCAAGGAGACAGTGGGAGGCAAATTGATCTTGAAGAAATTCAAGAGTCAAGTGGTGAAGGAACTTCAAACCCTAGCCCTCAACTTGAGGAGGAAACTCCTGTTGAGCCAGATGATGTGCCTGTGCCTCTGAGACGTTACACGAGAGTTAGGAATGCACCTGAGCATTATTATGGCTTCCATATTATTGCGGAAGGTGAGACACTTATTAGTGATGAGACACTAGTAGGTCTGGATGAACCTAACAGCTACATGGAAGCCATGGCAGGCCCTGAGGCTGCTAAATGGAAAGAGGCTATGGATAGCGAGATACAATCCATGTATGACAATCAAGTTTGGAACTTGGTTGAGAATGTACCTGGTCGTAAGACTGTAGGGTGCAACTGGATCTTCAACAAGAAGACCGACATGGATGGTAATGTACACACTTATAAGGCACGACTGGTTGCAAAAGGTTATTCTCAAACTCCGGGAGTTGATTATGATGAAACCTTTTCACCAGTGCCCAAGATAAAGTCTATTAGGGTTCTGTTAGCCATAGCTGCATTTCATGACTATGAAATATGGCAAATGGATGTCAAAACCGCTTTCCTTAATGGAAAGTTGGCTGAGGATGTTTACATGGTTCAGCCAGAGGGTTTTGTCAGTACAGAGTACCCCAATAGAGTGTGTAAACTCGAGAAATCCATTTATGGATTGAAACAGGCACCTCACAGGTGGAATCTTTGATTTGATGAGAAAGTCAAGGAATTTGGCTTTTCAAGGAGTGAAGATGAATCTTGCGTCTATATCAAGGCTAGTGGGAGCATAGTCAGTTTTTTGGTACTGTATGTGGATGACATACTACTCATAGGAAATGACATCCCAACCCTACAGGAAGTAAAGTCCTGGCTTGGGAAGTGTTTCGCTATGAAGGACCTTGGTGAAGCTGCCTATATCCTAGGGATAAAGATTTTGAGAAATAGGAGTAAAAGACTAATTGGACTTAGTCAAAGTACCTACTTGGACAAAGTGTTGAAAAGATTCAACATGCATAACTCCAAGAAAGGTGAGTTACCCATTCAGTGTAACGCCAGGTTGAGTAAGTCACAAAGCCCTAGTACTGAGGCTGAGATAGCAGAAATGAGTCGACTTCCTTATGCTTCAGCTGTAGGATCGATCATGTATGCTATGACGTGTACTCGACCTGATGTAGCCTTTGCTTTGAGCATGGTTAGTAGGTATCAGGAGAACCCTGGCAAGGAACACTGGACTGCGATAAAGAATATCCTCAAGTACCTACGAAGGACTAAGGACTGGGTCCTTACCTTCGGTGGGAGTGATGACTTTAGAGCTGTAGGGTATAGTGATGCTAGCTTCCAGACTGATAGGGATAATTTCCACTCTCAGTCGGGCTGGGTCTTTACCTTAAACGGAGGAGCAATTTCTTGGAAGAGTTCCAAGCAGGAGACAGTGGCTGATTCCACTTGTGAATCAGAGTATATAGCAGCAAGCGAGGCAGCAAAGGAGGCGATATGGCTAAAGAACTTCATCGGAGACCTTGGAGTTCTACCAGCTATAAAAGAGCCGATGGTGATTTTCTGTGATAGCAATAGTGCGGTTGCCTTAGCTAAGGAACCAAGGGATCACGGGAGATCCAGACACATCGACAGAAAATACCATTTTATTAGACATCGAATAGAAGAAGGGATCCTCGTGGCGAAGAGGGTATCATCAGATGAGAACCCAGCAGATCCCCTCACGAAGGGACTGAGTAGGGTTAAGCATCTCCAACATGCTTGGAGCATAGGGCTAAAGGATGATATAAGTTTTAGTAGTTAGATAAATTATGAAATTTGTAAAGTGTAATTGACATTTGATGATGAATAAAAGGTGTTTTATTTATGAGTAAAGTGTTGCTATCTTTTGTCGATCGTTTACTATATTTCTTTTGCATGTTTTGACTTCCAGAATAATTATGTTTGGTATATCATATTATTCAAACCTCCACAGTCGGTCATATGTCGGAAGTAGGCATGAATCAATACTGTCATGATTGGTTGCAGAGGTCTAAGGTGTTGGACATGGCTACAACAATCATGAGTGCTCACAAGTTCTGAGCATTGGACTCAACCCACGCTCACTGGAATCACTTCATGGAATTTTATCTCGAGTGATCGTCAGACGGTAATATCATATAAGTCTTCAAACCTAGAGATATGATTTGTTACTTACGAGTTGGTTATGTATTGATTGTACGAAAACGCATTGGTAACTCGATGTTATAAAACGTGCCTTTGTGTGTAATTCAATGAGTGGTAGAACAAACATATGAGTCGAAGTTTATCTGTTCCTTCTTGGATTAGAAGCTGATATCTGGGCCCCTTGATGATTTTGTTTTGACCTATGTACCGGGCCCGGTCAGAACTAAATTCATGTGTTCAGTTGAGTTCTATGTCAAACAAATCGGAAATCGGGAAACAAATGCTGGACAATAAGCAAGACAATGTTCCATGTATTTGTTCGGCTGATATCTAGAACAGAGGATTATATGGTCACTTATCTAAATGGCGCGTTGTAGTTCAACATAGTTTAAAGAGCTACGATTGCTGATCGGTTCCTGAAGTCATACTTGCAACTATAGTTATTAGACTTATCCAAGTGGGAGACTTTTGGATATAGTGTCTAAGTTCATAACTATATTTGGTATGTACTTGACCCGACCAGGCATGGTCCATTTGGGTTGCACTTCACCCGAACAATTATTGGACAATATTTGAGAATAGTACAAGTTATGATTTATTAATATATTATAAGTTCTAATATATTAATATAAGATCATATTATTTAATTAGTAGTGATCTATAATTAATCTAGGATTAATTTAGTGATCAAAGATATTACTAATTAAATATGGGCTTCTGTATTTATATAGTGTGGGCTAGTGCTTATTTGGAATGGGCTAGGCTTGCATGGAAAAGTCCAGGGATACTCCATGGAGCTTTGACCCATGGATCTCATGGAAATGAAGAGACATGGGTATTAGGGTTTACATGGATGTAACCCTAATCCACCACACTATATAAAGGAGGCTTTGGTTCTTGAAATCATACTAGTTGACACTTGTTGAGGTGAGGCCGATTTCAAGATAGTAGTATCTATTCTCTCAAAGTTCCAAGTTTGTGGTGATTTGTGATTTCCACTTGAGGCATCCACACTATTGGTGCTAGGCTCTAAAACTCCAAGCAATCAACTACAACTTCAAGGTAAGCATTTCTACTAGCTTTATTTGATTCATGTTCCCCATGCCATGCTAGTTAGAATATGAACCTTGGAAAAATAATTATTTGCCTGTATCTTAGACAAACATAGATCCATGGTTTATTAGGGTTGCATGTACACTTAGGAAGTGTTATAATGCTCAAAACCCATCAATGCATGCACGTAAAGTTTGCAACATTACGTGATAAGCAGGCTTAAGGAAGTTAGATCTGCCATTTAGGGCCTTGTCATGGCTTAAAGACGTCTGCATGTTAAAATGACTGAAGGGACTTGGCGAGTCGCAAAGCCGACTCGGCGAGTCAGATGAAGATGTGCATTAAACTCGGCGTGTTGGATGAACAACTCGGCGAGTTAGATGAAGGAAGTCGTGAACTCGACGAGTTGGTTAAACAACTTGGTGAGTTGGATGAAGATGCTCATGAAACTCAACGAGTTGAAGAACAACTTGGCGAGTCGTATGGGTTTTAGCCAAAGATATGTTTGCGTGTATACCCGTGGAGTTGCAAGGAGGAAACTCGACAGGTGGCCTTAAGGTTTGATCGGGATTCGAAGGAACTCGACGAGTCACCCCGATGACTCGGCGAGTTGGAATGTGCTTCAAGGACTCGGCGAGTAGCCGGGTGTACTTGGCGAGTTGAGGTCAACATGGACTGTTGACCTTGACCGAGGACTTTAACCTTGATCAGGATTTGAGTAGTGGGTTATGGAGTGCCTTATAGGGCTAAGGACTTATGAGTATATTGTGCCATGGTTATAGGTGGTGGAGCCTGTGACAAGTGATCCGATAGTCGGAGCTACCTTCCGAGTCGACATCTGCGAGGTGAGTTATCCTCACTATATTGATAGGGTCTGCGGCACCAAGGCCGACCCTTTAGTTGTTATTTTTACAATATGCTACCTGTGATATGATCCGTAGGGATTTGTATGTTAGTGACCTGCTAGGTTGGTGCTCTAGTTACGAGAGAATTCAATGATTGATGATCAGTGAGATAGATATGCTTGATGTTTGTATATGCCTGTTTAAGAAAGTATGCGCACATGGTTATTTGCTTGTGGTTTGGGTTGAGGCGGTCCTACTTTGTGCTGAAGGACAACATACCCTATGAGCGGTCTGAAGAGACTGTAGGCCACGTGGCGGACCAGTCATGCCGAAGGCTCGGAATAGATTCAGATAGACTATAGTCCCAGTAGGGTGGACCAGTCAGGCCGATGGCCCAGTATGCATGTTGATCGATTGATCATTATTGACATGGTTTCTGACAGTTCAGTATTGGTATTTTGGGTGTAGCTCACTAAGCCCTCGGGCTTACAGTTTTCAGTTTATTGTTTCAGGTACTTCAAGAGATCAGGGGAAGGCAAAGGCGTGACTGTGCCGCTCCTCATCCTTATGATCTGTTTTGGGACACTCTGTTGATAAATTATTTGGAAATGTTTTGTAAAAATGATTACTATTTGTTTCTTTTGTTAAAATTAAAAGTTTAAATTTGGTGTAAATTTGATGGATGTTACAAGTTGGTATCAGAGCCTTGGTTTGAGCGAATTGGAGGAACACTTGTGTGAATCCAGTCTCAAATCAAGGAGATTTTCGGAAAGCAAAATTTTAAAATGATTTTCAAGATAAGGATGGAGGATGCAGAGAGTATGATCCGCCAGAGCCTGTAATTAAGCCCCAAAATACCATAAAGTTATTTGATATCCTGATATGATTAGAACAGCATGCTAGTGCTTGGCTAGGCATCTTCTAGAATCGCATGATAAATTTGCCTGATTATATGATGCCTATTAGCCTAGGGTTCATGTATATGGAATTGACATCATAACTGTAGATGTTTAGTGTATGCACCACGGCTGTGTGTAGTCAAGATCTTATAGCCTGAGAATGTCTAATTCGACCTTAGTGTAGGACCAGATATTCAAAAGACTATCGGGTCCTGCGTTATGTGCAGCTAGTATACACTAGCGCTTCAGGGATTGATGGAAGTTTCATGGATGTGTGAGTGGTACGGAGCTGCAGGATCAGTTGCGAGATAGGCGATGTCCCCTATTAATGAGGGTTGAGCGCATAGTATGTTGAGTATAGTATAAAGGTGTTGTGATGATACTTGAGACAAATATCGGTAGGTGTGGAAGGCAGTATGGGCCCGTACAACTGAAAGCACAGGACCCATACACATAGCAAGGAAGTCACAACCTTTAGAGTTTTGGGTTTTGGTCTCCCGATATTATATTGTTTATCTAATATTTTGGGTATGTTTGCGAGCATGGTGGTGACGAGACGCTTTGCTGATGGATCCCGGTCGGGATCTGGGTTAGGATCGGGGACGGGAGATGGAGGGTCAGAGGTGCCGATACCACTTGAGCCCGTAGTTTAGATTGGGACTGAGGAGTTGGATGCCAGGATCCGAGAGATCCTGCACGACGAGGTTGTTGCAACTTTTCGAGCACAGCTGCCAGAGATGTTTGGGTCGATTAAATCGCGATGGTTGAGTAATTTGATGAGCGATATGCAGCTCTAGCAGAGACAGCTGCCACTACAGCCACTTCGGCTGTAACTGCATCAGGGGTTGGAGGAGGAGCCGGCAGGGCTTTCTAATAACGGGACTTCGATAATACGAAGCCTCCAACATTTGATGGTTCACAGGATGCTATTTGGGCCATGAGTTGGTTATCTGACGTGGAGGGATGTTTCTTCACGTGCTCTTGTCCTGCTGACCAGATGGTCAGATGTGCCCTGAACCTGTTGAGGCTTGGGGCGAAGGACTGGTGGAGACTGACGACAATTTCATATTCGGATGATCAGCGGACTGCTATTACCTGGGAGCAGTTCAGGTATATGCTTCGCACATGCTACATTCCTCGTGTTGAGCAGGAGCGGCTTGCTCAGGAGTTCTTGACTTTGAGACAAGATGGAGAGTCAGTCATGGAGATTACCCGGATGTTCACGGAGAGGGCTATGTTCTGCCCGGAGTTTGCGTCGGAGCAATCTCAGATGACCCGTTATCTGAGTATGCTCAAGACGGATATACGACAGTTTGTGGCTACACAGCGTGGTGCTACCCTCCTGGATCTGCAGGAAGCTGCGAGGCAGCGTGAGTTAGAGATAGAGATGCAGCTAAAGGAGTAGCGTCAGGCACCGGCCCAGCTGCAGTTGGCGCCTAAGCGGTCTAAGACCGCTGATACACGATCTGGGGGTCAGCATAGCCGCACTTGTGGAAAGTGCGTCAGGGTTCATTCAGGGATTTGTCGAGCAGGAGGAGGATGCCACAAATGTGGCAAGGAGGGGCACTATGCCAGGGACTGCCATCAGTCCGCCCCTCCACCAGGCATGAGGATTTGTTACCATTGTCATCAGGTTGGTCATGTGAAGACCAATTGTCTGCAGGTCGCCGCTAAGTCAGTGCAGGGGTCTACTCTAGTTGCTGGGAAGATTGGTGATGGGAAGCCAGTTAAGGTGGAGCCTCCGAAGGCTTAGGGACGCGCCTTCCAACTTATGGACGAGGAGGCCAAGACCGCACCGGATGTGGTTGCTGGTACATTTCTTTTCTATGCCGCAATTATTGTATTGTGTTGTGCTTATTGATTGTACCTGTGTTTAGGTACATTGTTAGTAAATTCTTTGCTTGCTTTGGTTCTATTTAACTCGGGGGCGAGTCGGTCATTCGTATCTCAGAATTTTAGTAGAGGGTTCAGGGTGCCGATGGATGATCTCAAGTGCCCGTTGCTAGTCTCGATCGCCAGCGAGCACAGAGTTTCCGCTTCTTCGGTCTACTGGGGATGCGAGTTGGAGATTTTTGGGGTGTCCTTCCCGATAGATTTGATTCCTATTCCCATTGGGGATGTATGCGTGATTATAGGGATGGATTGGCTCAGCCGTTTTGGTGCCATGATTGACTGTGAGAGGCAGTGGGTGGTAGTTCGAATCCTAAGTGGGGGAGAACTTGTAGTGTATGGAGAGGGCACCAGGTTGGGATATGGGTTCTATTCCGCAGCCAGGGCCCGACAGTATATACATCACTGGGGTGCTGGTTATTTGGCATATGTGAGAGATACGCAGGAATGGGAGCAGCTCTCAGTCTCAGAGGTCCCGGTGGTGAGAGAGTTTGCTGATGTGTTTTCGGAAGATTTACCCGGAGTGCCTCGGGAGAGGCAAGTTGAGTTTAGGGTTGATCTAGTGTCAGGTGCAGCCCCTATCGCCAAGGCGCCGTACCGTTTAGCATCGCCTGAGATGCAGGAGTTGTCATCTTAGTTGTAGGAACTGCTGGGTAAGCAGTTTATTCGTCCGAGTAGTTCGCCCTGGGGAGCGCCGATCCTTTTCATCACGAAGCAGAACGGTGCGCACAGGATGTGCATTACTATAGGGAGCTGAACAAGTTAACGATGAAGAACTGTTATCTGCTCCCGAGGATAGATGATCTGTTCAATCAATTTCAGGGTGCATCTTTGTTTTCCAAGATTGACTTGAGATCAGGATATCACCAGGTCAGGGTGAGGGAGGAAGTCATGGAGAAGACCGCATTTCGAACTCGTTCTTGTTATAACAAGTTCGTGGTGATGCCGTTTGGGCTCACCAACGCACCGGCTGTGTTCATGGATTTGATGAACTAAGTCTGCAGACCGATGCTCGATCGCTCGGTCATAGTATTCATAGATGACATATTGGTATATTCCAAGACCCAGGAGCAGCATGAGGAGCATCTCAAGGAGCTGCTAGAGGTTTTGAGGCGAGAACGGTAGTACGCCAAGTTCTCGAAATGCGAGTTTTGGTTACGAGAGGTCCAGTTCCTCGGACATCTCGTTAACCCGGAGGGGATTCTGGTCGATCCGGTCAAGGTAGAGGCGGTTATGCAGTGGGAGGTTCCGAAATCTCCCTCAGACATCAGGAGTTTCTTGGGTTTAGCAGGGTATTACCGGAGATTCATTCGTAATTTCTCCAAGATTTTCGTACCCCTTACTCGTCTAACGAGGAAAGCAGTGGATTTCCAGTGGGGCCCGGAGCAGCAGAGGGCGTTTGAGACCCTGCGACAGTGTTTATGCGAGGCGCCAGTGTTGACACTTCCCGAGGGAGTTGAGCATTTTGTGGTATTTTGTGATGCGTCCATCACAGGATTGGGGGCGGTCCTCATACAGAGGGGACGAGTGATAACTTATGCATCAAGGCAGTTGAAGCCACATGAGACGAGATACCCCACACACGATCTTGAGTTGGGAGCGGTGGTCTTCGCTCTCAAGATTTGGAGGCACTATCTATACGTAGTCTGTTGTACGGTATAAACGGATCACAAGAGTTTAAGGCACATCATGGACCAGCCAAACCTGAACATGAGACAGCACATGTGGCTGGATGTGATCAAGGACTATGATTGCGAGATCCTTTACTATCCTGGTAAAGCAAATGTGGTTGCGGATGCTTTGAGCCGCAAGTATGCGGGGTCTTCTGCCCTAGCCAGATGTATGAGGATAGCGGTGGATTCCCCGCTGGTAGGTTTGGTCAGAGATGCTCAGATCGATGGTATGAAACCGGAGAACTGGAAGTTGGAGAGGATTAAGGGCGAAAGCGCCCGGTTTGTTCAGGATAACCGCAGGCTATTGACCCAACATGGTCGTGTTTGGGTTCCGATGACCGGAGGAGTTAGGCAAACAGTAATGGAGGAGGCTCATAAGTCTCGTTTTAATATTCACCCGGGGGTCACCAAGATGTATCGTGATTGGTGGCCTGCTATGAAGCGTGATATCGCTTGGTACGTTGAGAGGTGCTTGACCTGTAGGATGGTCAAGGTTGAGCACCAGAGGCCGCATGGTAAGCTGCAGCCTCTGGAGATTCCCATGTGGAAATAGGAACAGATCGTGATGGATTTCGTCACAAAGTTGCCAAGAACGGCAAAGGGATTCGACACCATATGGGTCATCGTGGATCGATTGACCAAAAGTGCTCACTTCCTAGCCACGAGGAACTGGGTACGAGGCTGCATTTTAGTACGACGTTCCATCCGCAGGCGGATGGGCGGAATGAGCGGACCATCCAGACCCTCGAGGATATGTTGAGGGCATGTGTCATTTATTTCGGTGGGAGTTGGGATTCCCACCTACCGCTTGTGGAGTTCGCCTACAACAACAGCTACCATTCCAGTATTGGCGCCCAGCCTTTCGAGCTGTTGTATGGGTGGAAGTGCAGTACCCCAGTCTGTTGGGGAGAGGTTGGGCACAGGGAGATGGGTCGGACAGAGGTAGTTCTGCAAACTACCGAGATGATACATCAGATTAGACAGCGACTGCAGACCTCTCAGAGCTGGTAGAAAAGTTATGCGGACCGGCGCTGATCTGAGCTGGAATTTCAGGAGGGTGACATGGTTCTCCTGAAGGTCTCACCCTGGAAGGGTGTGATCCGTTTCAGGAAGAGGGGAAAGCTGGGTCCCCGCTATATTGGGTCGTTCAGGGTTGTTTCCATGGTGGGCAAGGTGGCTTATAAGTTAGAGCTCCCGGAAGAGCTTAACCGGATCCATAACACGTTTCATGTTTCACAATTGCGAAAGTGCGTGATGGACCAGGAGGCAATAGTGTCGTTGGATGATATTCAGGTCGATGAGCAACTGAACTATGTGGAAAGGACTGTGGCGATTTTGGAAAGGAAGAAGAAGATTCTATAGAACAAGGAAATACTCTTGGTAAAGGTACAATGGGAATATCGGAAGGGATCCGAGTAGACGTGGGAGCCATAGGCGGAGACGCGCGAGCATTATCCGGCATTGTTTGCCCCAGCGGACTTCGAGGATGAAGTCTAGTTCAAATTGGGCAGAGTTGTAACGCCCCGACTCTCAGGTAATACTTTAAATAAATTATTTTTGGATTTTGGCCCTACTCGATGAGTTGGTTGCCCTACTCGTCGAGTAGCAGCAGGTGGGATCGCGAATTAAGTGATCTACTCGGCGAGTCCTTTGTGGGACTCGGCGAGTAGGAGGTGGAATGTAAAACCCTAATTCACGGGCTTTGCGCCCCTATTTAAAGAAGCTCAAGCCTCTCTTAGTTCCTTTGCAGCCCCTTTTGCATCTCTAACTCGTGTGTGTGTGTGTGCCATTGTGTGTTGAAGCTTTGAGAGAAGAATTTTGGTGTACGAGGTTGGGGAAAACAATTGATTGAGGCAAGGAGCTGAGAGGAGATTCGAATTCTACTTCTGTGGACATCTCTTGGGAAGGAATTTAACCATTACCCTCAGTTATTTAAGTTTAAGACGTCATCTTTGAATGAGTTTTAGGGTTTTATAAGGTTATCAAGTTGGTATGTCAATCCATGGACTAGATTTGAAGTTGTAACTTCAGATCTGGACCCTTTTCGAATTATTCATGCATAAAGTTCCAGCTTAAGTTAAGATTAAGGTCCCCTTGGTCCATGAACACCCATTAAACGTTTGGTTTTGACATTAAGAGCTTGTAAAGCAATGCATGCACGTAAAGTTTGCAACTTTACGTGATAAGCAGGCTTAAGGAAGTTAGATCTGCCATTTGGGGCCTTGTAATGCCTTAAAGACGTCTGCACGTTAAAATGAATGAAGGGACTCAGCGAGTCGCAAAGCCGACTGGGCGAGTCATATGAAGATGTGCATTAAACTTGGCAAGTTGGATGAAAAACTCGGCAGTCAGATGAAGGAAGCCGTGAACTCGACGAGTTGGTTGAACAACTCGGCGAGTTGGATGAAGATGGTCATGAAACTTGACGAGTTGAAGAACAACTCGGTGAGTCGTATAGGTTTTAGCCAAAGATATGTTTGCGTGTATACCTGTCGAGTTGCAAGGAGGAAACTCGACGGGTGGCCTTAAGGTTTGATCGGGATTCGAACGAACTCGGCGAGTTGGAATGTGCTTCAAGGACTCGGCGAGTAGTCGGGTGTACTCGGCGAGTTGAGGTCAACATGGACTGCTGACCTTGATTATGATTATAGTAATATATTATAAGTTCTAATATATTAATATGGAATCATATTATTTAATCAGTATTGATCAAGAATTAATTTAGAATTAATTAAGTGATCAAAATGTACTAACTAAATATGGACTCTTATATATATGGAATGGACCAATTTCATTTAGGTTGGGCTAAGCTTTCATGGATAGTCCATGGAGTGTTTAACAAATGGATCATATGAAATGAAAGGTCATGGGTTTAACCCTAGTCTCCATAATATAAAGATGTCATTGGTTGGGGAAATTAGAACTAGTGTGGGTACACTAAGAGGGCTAGTCGATTTCACTAGAGAGAACCAATGTACTCTTATTCTCAAAGTCTTCCAAGGTGTTTTGGTGATTTGTGATTCCACTTGAGGCTTCTACACTATTGGGGCTAAGCTCTTAAAGCTTGAAGACATCAAGCTACACCAAAAAGTATGTAATCTAAATAGTCTTTGTAGTATATTTGCCTCACAGTATGCTAGTTAGGATTAAAGCCTTGGAAAGTTCTTATTTGCATGTATAATAGAGAAAACATAGATCCAAGGTTTATAGGGTTGCATGTACACCATAGGAGTGTTAGAATGCTGAAAAACCAATAGTGGTATCAGAGCCTAGGTTTGTTTTCTTGTTATACTTGCTTAAACTGCTTAAAAATCGAGTTTTGGTGCTGTCTGCAAAGCAGACTCGCCGAGTCCACTGATGGAATCGTCGAGTCCAAGGCAAAAAGCATCCAACTTGCCGAGTTTGTTCGTGCACTCGACGAGTTGGACCCCCAGACAGCATATATTCGACTTTTTTGGCTGGAATTGGACTAGGAACATTACCCTAAGATGTTTTTGGACTTATAAACTTGTTTTTGATGTGGTAATGTTCATGCTAATCCAATTTCAAAGATAATTTTCAATAGATTCATGTTTTGTATTAGTTTAAAAGTTATTCTAATTACATGGAAAAGTTTGATGTGTATGAGTTGCTTAGATTAATGGAAAGGTTGATTGATTATGTGTCTTTGATCCATTTGAATCTAAGAATTGATTCTAAAATGTGATTGTGTAACTTGTCCTCAAGTTACATGAAAAGTCACATTAAAGATTCTTAAAACTCATAAAAGATGGCAAGGGTTACAAAATGAAGAGTCTTGTTCTCATTAAATGGTTTTATGACTCCATAACTTGTCCTCGAGTTATGGAGGTTCAAGAGTCACTTCATTAAGTAATATAATGTGTAACCTTAACTAAATCCATAAGTTACAAAATAAAGAAAAGTTACATTCTTTTATTAGTTTAAAGTCTTCCATAACTTGTCCTCAAGTTATGGAACTTGAAGAGTTTTTTAATTAAAACTACTTTAAACACATAAGTTATGAAATTAAATAGTTTTGAATTGTTTCAAAACTTGCCCTCAAGTTTTGGAATTTGAAAAGTTTTCTCTTGTGAATACTTTAATTCCAAGTCAGCCCTTAGAATTTTAAAAGTTCAAAATTCAACCCTTATACTTTATAATATTATAAGTTAATAATAATATATGTATAAGAGCAAGTCAGTCTTACCGTTAGTAGGCCTCATTCACGAGGCCGATCTAAAAGGGGGGTATAAGGTTACTGCCTATAAAATGGCAGTTTAATGGGTGTCCACTCTCACCCACCACTTGCTTGACTGGTGGAGGGTCGTTAGCCAAATGGGTAGGACAAAGACTATAAATTCTCCCTTCAGTAAAAGTATTAATGATAAATACTAATTAACTAAACCTTTTATAAATACCCAATCTTAGTTACTTAGGAAAATGTGAATAAGGTGCTAATCCATGAAATTACACTTTGCACTTTGTTTAAGTCGGTTAGTGGAGCGAGTGTGGTTAACTGGCACACTAACTCGTATTTAACAAGGTAGGCAAAGGGTAACTTAATGTAAATCATAGTATCGATGGAGCATGTGTGGTTAACCGACAAATCGATTGAGGGGTAAACACTTAAGGGTACCATGTAATTTGCATGGTTACTTCACACCTTGTTTTGTGATCCTCGGCATCCCAGTCACAAAACCTGAAGGTCACACTCGAGATGGAAACATGGCATTGAATAGTTCAATGAATCTCAAAAGATCTAGGAGTTTCAAATCCAATTAAAAAACCTAATAATTTATTTCGTTTTTCATGGTGGAAATTGGTGAATCGTCATTCACCTAACATCAAATATGATATAGCTTGTATTACGAACTCCCTCTTCCAAGTTATAAAAATTTGCGTTGGGTCCTAGCCTTAATATTTCATATTGGGTGTTATATTAAGGACTTTAAATAAACTATCTTCAATATATCCCAAAAATATGTCTAGTTCAGACATCTATGATCTACCGAAATCTATTGGAACTTCACTTCCTCCACCTCCTCCAATTATTCTCCCAATGCCACAAGTTCAAGGTCACTCTAGCCCTATTGGCAAGCAAGGTCTATGTGTGGTCGCATATTGGAGATGAAGTCACATATTGACAAGCCGGGAGAGTTGGGTGTCAAAGTCTTAAGAAAGTTGGTGGTGCAATCACTTTCTAAGTCACATAGTGAGTCCCTTTGGGACTCCTATGAAACAGACTATGACAAGATCCTTAATGATCTTATCTATTTGCTTGGTGCTGCTGAATCAACAAAGATTTGGAAGGCTAGTAAAGCAAATTTGATTAGAAGATCTAGTTCCCAAAAACTTTATGGACATTGACAATGATGAAACTGGAAATCTGTAACAACCCGAAGTTTTCCATCGTCGAAAAACCCGTTCTACCCGTAAAATTCGCCGTTAATCAATTCGTTTCGTTTTCGTTTTGAGTTAAAGTAAATAGATTTATACGTTTATTATAATCCAATGAGTGTCCAAACCCTTTAGGAACTCATGAATTTAGCCCAAAAATGTTTATTTCAAAAAGTTAGAAACGTCCCCGCCGGGTGACGGAAACTTAATCCGGTGCGACCTAAAGCCCCGTTTAAGGTCGGTATCGGGTAGAATTCCACCGTGTCCATGTTTTGGGAACTATATAAACATGTTAAACCTTTCATTTGAAGCTTTTTCCTTCTCTCTCTACTCTCTCTCTAACCTCTCTCCAAAAATCCAAGTTTAAGGGTCCAAAACTCAATTTTAAGGCCTCAAATCCCTAAGGTACCTTCCTAACCTTAATGTATAGCATATTTGGCTTCCAAATTAGGGATTTAATCATGATTTAAGACCTTTTATATGAGTTTATGGCCATGGAAGCAGCTTAGGCCGTAAACTCATAATAAGTGGGTTTTTAAGCCATAAAACCCTTCCTAATCACAATTGGACCTTAGATATGGCTAGAAGGCTTTATGGAATAGACTTAGAATGCCTTAAAATATAATTTGGAGACTCGAATAGGAGTTTATGGCCAAAGAGGGTGTTTAGGCCGTAAACTCATAAATATAGGGTTTTTTAGCCCTTAAACCCCTCCTAGACAATGTTTGGAACCTAGATATGGTTAAATGACTTCAAGGAATGGACTTATAACATTTTATTCATGCGTTTTGAAGGGTTTTAAGGAGTTTACGGCCAAGCCTCATGCTTAGGCCGTAAACTCATATAATTGGGACTTTATTGACCTTAAACCCCTCCAATTCACTTGTAAGGCTTAGATATGAATTTTAGGATATTAGCTTTAGCATTTTGAGCACCTTAAACACATTTTTTGATGGAAAAAAGAGAGTTTACGGCCAAGCCTCATGCTTGGGCCGTAAACTCTTCATTTTGGGAAGAAAACTCATTCAGAAATGTTGTAAAGCCCCTAAAGCCTTGGAATGAATTTTAGAAGTTCTCACAAACAAGTTCTTGGCCTGAAAACACATGGAATCACTCTCTAAGAGAGTTTACGGCCATGAGGGGGGTCTCATAGGCCATAAACTCCAAAAACCCAATCAAATCATCAAGTAAAGGCATGTAAGGCCTTGGAACAATTTTATCAATCACATGTGATTTGTTTTAGCATCATTTAACACCATTTTCATGAGTATTAAGGAGTTTACGGCCAGGAGCCTATGCTAGGCCGTAAACTGCCATAAATTAATCATTTTGATGTTAAAAATCCATTCCAATACTTTAATCCAAGCCTAGAAAAATTCCCCTAAGTGTATGAAGTCATTTTTGCCCATAAACCACCCCACCATGAGTTTACGGCCGTAAACTCATGGGGAATGGGTGTTTTAGACCTTAAACTCTTCTATGAGTTTATTCATGGGGAATAAACTCAAGTCCCAAGTCCCTAGTGTCATTTCACGTCCTTAAACGCCACCCGGGTCCCTCCAAACACTTGTATCGGGGTGTCTTCGCGACTAGAAGCAATTGTCCCTAACAAATAATTAATCTAAGTCCTAATTAGATACAAATGTGTATCTTTAAATTATACTTAGGAACCTCGCGCATTTACAAGCCCCAGACCAACGTTTAGCATCCGAAATCGTCACGTATCTCGTCCGGTGAGTTCATACCCCTACCCTTTTTCACTGTTTTTAACTGTTTTCAGGGGGGGGGGGGGAATACAAGCAAAAAGTACAAGTGTATCTTGTACTTAAACTGATTTACAACTTAATGATTTTAGTTTCTAAATGTCATGATTTCCAAAGATTATGATAACTGATGTTTCGAATTGCAGGTTAATTATAGATTTTGTTCGAAAAGTGTTTTGATCTATATTGTCTTTTGTAAAAGAAATCATACTAATTATAACAAATATAACTAATAGGATAGAACGAATGCGAATACGAATATAACTAAGTACGAATACGAATAACGAATTCGAATACTAATAGGAATACGAATACGAATACTAATACGAATACGAATGTAATCTAGAACGAATACTAATTAGGAATACGAATACGAATACGTCTACGAATACAAATACGTCTACGAATACGAATACGTTTACAAATAAGAATACGACTACGAATACGAAATAACCCCTTTGGTTGACACTAAGACTTCGAATATACAGTTAGTGTACTCCTTGAGTGTCACCAGAGTTTCGAATTTATTACGAAAATACACCGCTGGACCTCTACCGAGTTTCGATTTTATCCACCTCAGAATGTCGACAGAGCTTCGAAGTTACAACTAAGTTAGTAGATTATAGTCATCCGATTGTAGAATAACTAAGGAAGTGGAACACATAACTAATACTACTCACATAGTAATTACTGGTACTTCGAAATTAGACTTAAGAACAAAACACCACACATAGGAAAATATGGGATTTTCCTGGGATAACATTAAAATTAGTAACGAACTTAGATACTAATAGATAACTCAACACATAGGAAAATATGGGATTTTCCTGGGTAACACAACAGCACATAAACGGATAAAGAAACAAACGAATAACTAAAACTATAAGGAAAATATGGGATTTTCCTGGAATGTCATAACCAACCGTTTTCGAAATTGTAACAAAGGATAACCAAACTGTTTTCATAAGAAAATATGGGATTTTCTTCATCAACAACTTTTCCCGAACGTAAAGGAACTCGTCTTTTCAAAACTAAACAGCTTATGAACTCACCAGCTTTATGCTGATTTTCAAACTGCTTGTATTCTCAGGTCAGCGTTAGACAGGTACATCGCAACCCTTTTGGAGAAGACGGAGCGTCCCAAAGACTCGTCTTTACTTTTGTTTATATTACATATGTAAAATACTTGTACAACTTTACTTTCAAACAGATGTAAACAATATTATGTAATGTAATGTTTTGTGATTACTGCTTTACTATGTATACTGGATTTGATACTCAACGTGGAGTCAACCCCGAAAATGTTTCCGCCTTTGGTTTTCGAGGTGTGACAGATTGGTATCAGAGCCCTTGTTTATAGTGAATTGGTATACCAAAGCTTACATGGTATAAGACTATAAACATTAAAGGGCCAAAGTGCTCTGAACTAAAAGTATACCCTACAAGTATAAGTATTTTCTAAAAGTATACAAGTATACCGACCGTCGAAATTCGTAACTACAAGTAGAACAAAACATAAGTAAATGGGTGTTGTATGCTGCGGTTAAACCTGGGCAGTTATGTAGTCGTGTCTAGGATGAATATAGCCTGGCCAACTATATTCATTCGAGACACGGCCAACATGTGCCCGGGAGTGACTGTGGTGTGCGGCATGCCTAAAACTTACCCTAATGCCAAAAACATCGAATCAGCATCGTAACGAATCATGAAATATTATGGGAGTATTTCTCGAGCCAATCCTTGGTAGAAATCCTCGTTCATGCATTGTTCTTTGATCATTCCCATAGCGATAATTTTTCCCGCTTTGATAACTCTTTCCTGCTTTATCGCTTGTTAGCATATATCTGTCGTATCTCTTGATTCAATTCAGAGGACTTATCATCCTCTCTTCCTTGATCTTATTAGATCAATATACCTCCAAGAAAGAGACCCAGCTCTAAGACCAACAACCCTCCGCCACCACCTCCTCTTCAAATCGATCTGGAAACTTTTGAGGCAACCATTTCTACCACAATATCAGCCCTTCTACCTCAATTTAACCCCAATGGTCCATGAAGTGGTTCCCAACACCAAGAAGGTAATCAAGGACACCAGAAGGAGTGTTCCTATAAAGACTTTATGAACGCAAAACCCACATTCTTCGATGGCACAGGGGGTGTCATTGCTCTAACTCGGTGGTTAGAGAAAATCGAATCTGTTTTCGAGATCTATGCCTATTCGGACTCTGACAAAGTAAAGTTTGCCGCCTGTACTCTCCTCGATAAAGCTTTGACTTGGTGGAACGGCCGAGTCAAATCCCTGACCTTATCTGTAGCTAATGCTATGGGATGGGATGTAATGAAGGAACTCCTACGTGCGGAGTAATGCCCTCGGGGTGAAATCCAGAAGCTGGAAAACGAGCTATGGAACCTGAAGATGAAAGGTTCCGATATCGCCTCTTACACTTCAAGGTTTGATGACCTGGCACTCCTTTGTCCGGGAATGGTTACCCCGGAAAGCAAAAAGGTAGAAAGGTTCATTTGGGGATTAACCCAACCAACAAAAGGGAACGTTATAGCAGCAAAGCTAGATACCTATGACAGCGCTAAATGTCTAGCGCAAACCCTGATCGACAACAGTGAAAACCCAGAAGAAGCAGATGCCACTCCCGAGCCCACAGAAAAGAGTGGCGAGAAAAGAAAGTTTTGGAAGAAGAAGAAGAAGAGTCAGTCTTCCCCAGAACTCTCAAAGAAACAGCAAATAGTGGCAGTTCACGCTGCCACTATCCCTGCTGCTGTTTCTGTTGTCAATTCCACATCTCAACCACCTGTCACCGGATATGCCGGTATCCTCCCATGGTGTAACCATTGCAGCTACCACCATCGCATCCCTGGCCCTTGTTGTGCAAAGTTTTGTAGAAGCTGTGGCCAGGAAGGTCACCTCGCACGAACCTGCAAAACCCCAACCCCATCAACTAGTCAGGCTTCCGGAGCAGGTATCGGTCAAACCTGCTACAGTTGTGGAGAGGTCGGACACTATAAGCGAAACTGTCTGAAGACAGTAACATCTGGCAACACCGGGGGAGTCCTAACCATGGGACAAGAAAGGACAGCCGCCGATCCCACCGTTGCTACAGGTATACTTCTCTTTGATAAATCTTGTGCCTGTGATCCTTCTCGATTTTAATGTGGTAAAAATTTGCTAATCATTCATTCGAATATCCATCTAGACTAAATCCTTTGTCAATAATCGAAATGTGCACCGTCAAGATAACTAACCAGTGAGATAGAGAACACTAACTTCGTACCCGTAGATTGATTCAGCAGTTCGGAGGATTATACTGTTCCATTCGATCCAAATGGGAAACTTTTCACAAAACATTTTGATGCTATGATTGACATGAAATGACCGAGTCTCATTCATGTCGATATCCTTAGATTTGAAAGGGTCGTCCGTTTAGATCTTTTCCTCGACCCGACTCTTGTGACCTTCGGCATCAAACCTTCGTATCATTCCATACCTTAGAACTCAAAAGTTTTCCCGATATAAATTACCACACATCTCTCGTTTCTGTGGTTATAGAGAAACGGGAAGTTAACAGCTCTTTCCTCTAAATGTCTATCCCGAAGGATTCCCGGGAGTTTCTTTCGAACGTCTAGTTTAGTCTCACATCTGACCCTCCGAGATCTTTGTAGAAATCGATTCTGCAACCCTTAGATTTCGGATGCCCTTAGAGCTTGATAACATCTATTCAGTCCATCACATCTCAAATATTTAGAAGCACCTACTCGACGAAACCCTAGTGATTCCTTAAGGAATTCAAAGTCGTCCAGGGTTGGAACTTCCATTAGAAAACCGATTGATATCATAGATTGAGAGAGAGTCAATGTGGAAGACAAGGACACGTCCCGATAGTAAGAATTCGCTAGAACGCCCAGTAGAAACCTGATTCCACTTGAGAAAGTGAAGATCCGAGACAAAAAATATATTCGTGTCTCATTCCAAATTCATGAATCTATATCTTATTCTTTGAATTTCGGGACGAAATTCCCTCTAACGAGGGGATAATGTAACAACCCGAAGTTTTCCATCATCGAAAAACCCGTTCTACCCGTAAAATTCGCTGTTAATCAATTCGTTTCGTTTCCCTTTTGAGTTAAAGTAAATAGATTTATACGTTTATTATAATCCAATGAGTGTCCAAACCCTTTAGGAACTCATGAATTTAGCCCAAAAATGTTTATTTCAAAAAGTTAGAAACGTCCCCGCCGGGTGACGGAAACTTAATCGGGTGTGACCTAAAGCCCCGTTTAAGGTCGGTATCGGGTAGAATTCCACTGTGTCCAAGTTTTGGGAACTATATAAACATGTTAAACCTTTCATTTGAAGCTTTTTCCTTCTCTCTCTACTCTCTCTCTAACCTCTCTCCAAAAATCCAAGTTTAAGGGTCCAAAACTCAATTTTAAGGCCTCAAATCCCTAAGGTACCTTCCTAACCTTAATGTATAGCATATTTGGCTTCCAAATTAGGGATTTAATCATGATTTAAGACCTTGTATATGAGTTTACGGCCATGGAAGGAGCTTAGGCCGTAAACTCATAATAAGTGGGTTTTTAAGCCATAAAACCCTTCCTAATCACAATTGGACCTTAGATATGGATAGAAGGCTTTATGGAATAGACTTAGAATGCCTTCAAATATAATTTGGAGACTTGAATAGGAGTTTACGGCCAAAGAGGGTGTTTAGGCCGTAAACTCATAAATATAGGGTTTTTGAGCCCTTAAACCCCTCCTAGACAATGTTTGGAACCTAGATATGGTTAAATGACTTCAAGGAATGGACTTATAACATTTTATTCATGCATTTTGAAGGTTTTTATGGAGTTTACGGCCAAGCCTCATGCTTAGGCCGTAAACTCATATAATTGGGACTTTATTGACCTTAAACCCCTCCAATTCACTTGTAAGGCTTAGATATGAATTTTAGGATATTAGCTTTAGCATTTTGAGCACCTTAAACACATTTTTTGATGGACAAAAGAGAGTTTACGGCCAAGCCACATGGAATCACTCTGTAAGAGAGTTTACGGCCATGAGGGGGGTCTCATAGGCTGTAAACTCCAAAAACCCAATCAAATCATCAAGTAAATGCATGTAAGGCCTTGGAACAATTTTATCAATCACATGTGATTTGTTTTAGCATCATTTAACACCATTTTCATGAGTATTAAGGAGTTTACGGCCAGGATCCTATGCTAGGCCGTAAACTCCCATAAATTAATCATTTTGATGTTAAAAATCCATTCCAATACTTTAATCCAAGCCTAGAAAAATTCCCCTAAGTGTATGAAGTAATTTTTGCCCATAAACCACCCCACCATGAGTTTACGGCCGTAAACTCATGGGGAATGGGTGTTTTAGACCTTAAACTCTTGTATGAGTTTATTCATGGGGAATAAACTCAAGTCCCAAGTCCCTAGTGTTATTTCACGTCCTTAAACGCCACCCGGGTCCCTCCAAACACTTATATCGGGGTGTTTTCGCAACTAGAAGCAATTGACCCTAACAAATAATTAATCTAAGTCCTAATTAGATACAAATGTGTATCTTTAAATTATACTTAGGAACCTCGCGCATTTACAAGCCCCGGACCAACGTTTAGCGTCCGAAATCGTCACGTATCTCGTCCGGTGACTTCATACCCCTACCCTTTTTCACTGTTTTTAACTGTTTTCAGGGGGGGGGGGGGGGGAATACAAGCAAAAAGTACAAGTGTATCTTGTACTTAAACTGATTTACAGCTTAATGATTTTAGTTTCTAAATGTCATGATTTCCAAAGATTATGATAACTGATGTTTCGAATTGAAGGTTAATTATAGATTTCTTTTCGAAAAGTGTTTTGATCTATATTGTATTTTGTAAAAGAAATCATACTAATTATAACAAATATAACTAATAGGATAGAACGAATGCGAATACGAATATAACTAAGTACGAATACGAATAACGAATTCGAATACTAATAGGAATACGAATACGAATACTAATACGAATACGAATGTAATCTAGAACGAATACTAATTAGGAATATGAATACGAATACAAATACGTCTACGAATACAAATACGTCTACGAATACGAATACGTTTACAAATAAGAATACGACTACGAATACGAAATAACCCCTTTGGTTGACACTAAGACTTCGAATATACAGTTAGTGTACTCCTTGAGTGTCACCAGAGTTTCGAATTTATTACGAAAATACACCGCTGGACCTCTACTAAGTTTCGATTTTATCCACCTCAGAATGTCGACAGAGCTTCGAAGTTACAACTAAGTTAGTAGATTATAGTCATCCGATTGTAGAATAACTAAGGAAGTGGAACACATAACTAATACTACTCACATAGTAATTACTGGTACTTCGAAATTAGACTTAAGAACAAAACACCACACATAGGAAAATATGGGATTTTCCTAGGATAACATTAAAATCAGTAACGAACTTAGATACTAATAGATAACTCAACACATAGGAAAATATGGGATTTTGCTGGGTAACACAACAGCACATAAACGAATAAAGAAACAAACGAATAACTAAAACTATAAGGAAAATATGGGATTTTCCTGGAATGTCATAACCAACCGTTTTCGAAATTGTAACAAAGGATAACCAAACTGTTTTCATAAGAAAATATGGGATTTTCTTCATCAACAACTTTTCCCGAACATAAAGGAACTCGTCTTTTCAAAAGTAAACCGCTTATGAACTCACCAGCTTTATGCTGATTTTCAAACTGCTTGTATTCTCAGGTCAGCGTTAGACAGGTACATCGCAACCCTTTTGGAGAAGACGGAGCGTCCCGAAGACTCGTCTTTACTTTTGTTTATATTACATATGTAAAATACTTGTACAACTTTACTTTCAAACAGATGTAAACAATATTATGTAATGTAATGTTTTGTGATTACTGCTTTACTATGTACACTGGATTTGATACTCAACATGGAGTCAACCCCGAAAATGTTTCCGCCTTTGGTTTTCGGGGTGTGACAAAATCCAGAAAAAGCATTCTCTTCACAATTGAAAGGGATCGGCCATAGTCAACTCGGTTGACCAAATGGTAAAGATAAAAACTGAGTCTGTGATAGTCCCATGTTCCATTACCAAAGCGTCCATATGTTTAATTGCCAAAGGAAGGGGCATTGGTTGCGAAGCTGCCAATTTACCTAAGGGTGTTAAAGTCAATAAGTTTGACTCTACTTCAGGTAAAGTCCACTATCTAACTCTGCTAATTTTCTATTCTGAGATTCTTGATACATGATGTGACTAGGTTACATGGTGATGTTTTAAGAATCAAAGAAAAGTGAAGGAACTTAAAGAAAGAATATGCTGAATCTGATCGTGTAGATGGATTTCTATCACATAGTTTGAAGCTCGGATTCTTGAGCTACTTCTTAGGAGTTATGAGATATTGCTTAGGAATAGATAACCACAAGTTTTCATATGGATTGTAAGGATAAGTTTTTCTGCAAAGTTTTAAAATAAAAGGAAATTTTTTATTTTATTTATTTTATGTATCATTACAATGGCGTTTGTGGAAAATTGTTGCTTATAAGATTCCACTGATAGCAATATTGGAAAGTGAATTTGATTCTTTCATTTGTGGTAATGTCTGAATTTACCAAATAAGGAAAGATCCTCATCACCCAAGTTTCAATTGGAACGAAACTTGGAATCATGCAAGTTGTATAGCATGATGAACGAGAATTTTTCATCTTTGGACAATTAAGACTAGTTCCTTGTTCACATGTACATATGAGTCAAGTGAAGGACTAAGGGATCAAGTACACATTCTTGTGCACTGGTCAAGTCCACCACAAAAGATCGATAAGATTATTCGTCATAATTTACTAAATCTCAGTAAATATGGTTGTACTTACAAGCTTAAGTGTAATTCTAAGACATTGGAAAAGGTTCCAATGTATGACAGAGCGAATAAGAAGAATCAAACTAGGCAGAAGGATAAAAGTTTCTCAAATCTGAAAAGATGGGAGAGTACTTTAGTATCATGTTATATGATCATCTTAATGATTTAGAGACCTTATCACAATTCATTCTCTGAGTGCATTCTTATAACTAAGAAGAGGAGCTATGAATTGTTTAAGTGGTTAAATCAAGAAGATGATTCATACTTCATTCCAGAAACAATTCTTAGAGTTATACTCTAAGAATGTAAGTTGAGTTACATGTCTTAAATAAGGTTTAAAACACTTGTCAAATGTAAGAGTAAAAGTTTTCTACTCTTGTACATTTGAAATTGGTAAGTTGTGATGTTTTGGAGAAAACAAAGACCAACCAAGGCTAATTGTGTTAAGTGTCTGTCTTGATTAGAATCCACATTATCTCTTGAATATTTGGTCAAGGAGACAGTGGGAGTCTAGAAGATCCTGAAAGGGTTTCAAGAAGTAATCAAGAATAAAAACTTATATTTCGTCACTAGCACACAACTAGAGGTTTATAACCTATCATGTTGACATTTTTGTGCCCATTCCAGTTAAGTTGGCTATACATTTGAGTTCTACATGTTATCAACTATTTGCATAGCTACTTGGAAGCAATGGCATGCCCTTGAGCTGCTAGGTGGCAAGAAGTTAAGATTGCACAAGTTCAATCCATATGACTTAGGATTTGTCACTAACCTAGTCTTGTGATTATGGTTTTGACAAATTCACATGGATAGGAACACTTACACATAAAATCTAAGTGTCATAAGGTTTCTCTTCGATTCATGAAAATGATGGTAAGGAAACTCTTTCACTAAGTAGATTTTTGAGTATATATGAAACGACCCAAAAATCACGACTAAAAATTTCTTTTAAAACATTACTAAAAATGGATTTATAAACAACGTATCATAAGTCAAACATAACTTTTGAGTATTAAATTCAAAACATAATAGCATTATCAAAGTCAAACATTCCCAGGCTAACTGACTATGGTGTGTGCTCTGCAATCTTCCCGAGCTCCTCTTTTGAAAACCGAGTACCTGAAACGAAAACTGAAAACCGTAAGCACGAAGCTTAGTGAGCTCCCCCAAACTACCACATACCATACAATAACATAATAAGCATCTACTGGGCCTTGCCCACTGCATTGGACCAAAGTCCGGAAACTAACTAGGGCCTTGCCCTCTGCATCGAACCGAAGTCCGGAAACTGCATCGGACCGGAGTCCGGAACTAAACAGGGCCTTGCCCTCTACATCGGACCGAAGTCCGGAAACTGCATCGGACCGGAGTCCGGAACTAACCAGGGCCTTGCCCTCTGCATCGGACCGAAGTCCGGAACTAACTGCATCGGACCGAAGTCCGGAACTGATTGGGACCTTGTCCCCTGCATCGGACCGAAGTCCGGAACTGACTGAACATAACATAGCATAAACATATCAACTAGCATGAATACATATACTGCATACTGCATCGGAACTGAGTCCGGAACACATAACACAAAACATGCTTGAATCACAAAGACATCAAGCACTCTAACTACTGCATCAGACCGAGGTCCAAAACTAACTGAACATAGCATAACATAATCATAGCATATAATATAAACACATATACTGGATACTGCATCGGACCATAGTCCGGAACACATAACTCATACCATGTCTGTATCACAAAGACACCAAGCATACTGAACTACTGCATCAGACTGAAGTCCGGAGCTACTGCTAACTAAACGGGCCGGCATTGTGGCCGTAGACCCGTTCCTACTGGAAGGAAACTCACCTGAACTGCTGAGCCCTGCTGATAAACCTCTGGCTGCTACTCGACAATCCCCTGAACCGCTGCTCCTCCATCTCTCCGAGCTATCAATATACATATAACACTTAGTCTGACAGTCAACTAAGTCAACTCTGGTCAAAGTCAACCTTCCAGGTCAACCCTACTCGCCGAGTCTTCCTAAAGACTCGCCGAGTTCATAAGCTCAGGGGCTTTCTTATTCGCGAGCCGACTCGCCGAGTCAGTCCATGACTCGCCGAGTCCAACTAGTTCCAAGACCTGTCCTGTCCAACTCGCTGAGTCACCACCCGACTCACTGATTCGAGTCTCAACTCAAAGGGTTTAGGGTTTCGCGATCTGACTCGCCGAGTCCAAGAACAGACTCGCCGAGTCCAGGACAATCTTCAACCAACTCATCGAGTTGTTCATCCAACTGGCCGAGTCCCTGCCTAACTTCAACTGACTCGACGAGCTGTTCATCCTACTCGTCGAGTTCTTCCTCATCTTCAAGCTACTCGCCGAGTCTATCCAGTCTCCAATCCATGCAGTGGCTTTTTGAGCCAAACAGAACTTCCAACTCATAGATCCATACTTCTAGGGCGTATTCCCCACGTAAAGTGGCAAACTTTACGTGTAGATTGAGAGATCTATGCTCAAAACACACTAAACTAGGGTTTATGGCAAACATGCTTCTTCAACATGTTGGATAAGGTGTCTAAGTCCATAACTATTTCGGGCTTGTACTTGACCCGACCCGGCATGGTCCATTTGGGTTGCATGGCACCATGCAATTGGATAGACTAAATGAGAGAAATAACACTTGGAGATTATTAATATATTATAAGTTCTAATATATTATTAATATTATTTAATTAGTTGATCAAAGAATTAATTTGGAATTAATTAAGTGATCAAAGGATAACTAATTAAATATATGGGTTGGTTATGTAAATCATCCATATCTTGTATAGTGGGCTAAAAGGGTCCATGGATTATCAAGTTGGGTTCTACCCATAGGATGCTCCATGGATGCTCCATGGGAGTTACAAACCCATGGGTCATGGAAATGAAGAGTCATGACACATTAGGGTTTACATGGTGTAACCCTAGATGTGCCAACACTATATAAGAGTCCCATTCTCCACAAAATTGGCTACACACAAGTTGAACACTAAGAAACTAGAGGGCTTGGCCGATTTTGAGAAGTGTGTGTTATCTCAAGAGTCTTTCCAAGAGCATTTGGTGTTGTGTGAAGCATTTGAGGCATCACACTTGGGGTGCTAGGCTCACAAGGTTTCAAGGAACACAATCAACAACAAGGTAAGTTATTCTATCTATGATTCAAGTTAAAATTGTTCCCCATGTATGCTAGATAGGAATATAACCTTGGAATTCAACTTTGCATGATAATTAGACAAACATAAATCCAAGGTTATTAGGGTTGCATGTACACTTAGGAAGTGTTAGAATGCTCAAAACCCATCAGTGGTATCAGAGCCTAGGCTTGTTTGTTTGTTATTTGTGCTTAAAAGTTGAAGAAAGTCGAAAATTCTGCTGTCTGACTGATGGACTCGGCGAGTCCATGGGGAGGACTCGTCGAGTTCATGTGTATCTTCAACCTACTCGGCGAGTAGGTTTATGCACTCGGCGAGTAGGGTCGACAGAGTGCAGAATTTCGACTTGAGTTGCTGGAAATGGATTAGAATCATTACCCTAAAATGTTTTGGTACTTGAAAACTTGTTTTAGAAGGTGTAATGTCTTTTCTAACTCATTTACAACAACTAGTTATCAAAATTACAAAGATTAAATGTGATTTTGATTCTTGAAAGTGTTCATATTCATATTCTTGTTCTTATGATGTTTAGATGATCATAGGAATTATTTGCAACCTATGTGGTAGATTAATTCATGATCATAATGTGTTTTAATGGAGTCCATAACTTGTCCTCAAGTTATGGAAAACCAAAAGTCTCTTGGATTAAAAACCATTAAAAGAACACAAGAGTTAGGAAAAATGAAAAGTCCTCATTTTATTACTCTATTAAACTCATAAGTTACAAGAAATGAAAAGTTTTGAAAGTTTACAAAACTTGCCCTCAAGTTTTGGAACAAGTAAAGTTAAGTTAAAACTTTAGTTCCAACCCCAAGAATTTTAAAAGTTAAAATTCAACCCTTATACTTATATTATTATGATTTAATAATTATATATATATATATATGTATAAGAACAAAGTCGTCTTACCGCTACTACGCCTCATTCACGAAGTCGGTCTATAAGGTGGGTATAAGGTTGTTGCCTATAAAATGGTGACTTAATGGGTGTCCACTCTCACCCACCGCTTGCTTGATCGGTGGAGGGTCGTTAGCCGAACGGGTAAGACAAGGACTTATAAATTCTCATTCAAAGTATGATGAATATTATAAAGTAACTAAATGTTTTATTAAATTCCCAATCTTAGTTACTTTAGGAAAAATGTGAATAAGGTGCTATTCCATGAAATTACACTTTACACTTTGATTAAGTCGTTGGTGGAGCGTGTGTGGTTAACCGGCACACTAACTTGGACTTAACAAGGTAGGTAAAGGGTGACTTAGGGTTTATTATAGTATCGATGGAGCGTGTGTGGTTAACCAGCACATCGATAGAGTGATAAACTTTAAGGGTACCAAGTGATTTGCATGGTTACTTCACACCTCGTTTTGTGATCCTCGGTATCCCAGTCACAAAACTTGGAGGGCACACTCGAGATTGAAACATGCCTTTGAAAAGTTCATTGAATCTCAAAGAATATAGGAATTTCTAAGAACCATTCAAAAACCGAATACTAAAATATTGCGGTTTTTGTGGTGGAAATTGGTGAATCGTCATTCACCTACCTTTCAAATATGATATAGCTTAGATTACGGCATACCTCTTCTAAGTTATATTATATTGTGATTGGATCCTAGCCTTAATATTACATTTGGGTGTTTTATTAAGGACTCTCTTATATCTAAACTAATCTTGTCCTCTTTCCTTCAGATGTCTTTCAACAATGCTTCTGGATCTAATCCTAATGGCTCCTTTACCCTTATGAACTTGTGTGGGAAAGTCACCTTTGATGGATCCAAATTCAATGAGTGGATCAGAAACATCAGGATGATTACCCGCTACGAGGACAAAGAATATGTCCTTGACAAGGAGCTTAAGGAGATTGATGAGTCCACTGCAACTCCTCAGGAGATCGCTGAATTTCGGGCACATGAAAGGGATGCTACGAAAGTGGCTTGCATCATGACGGCCACGATGACAGCGGAACTCCAAAAGTCTTATGAGGATTTCTACCCTTATGACATGCACCAAGATTTGATGGAAAGATACCATCAAAGTGCAAGACAAGAGAGGTATGAAATCATCTGCTCCATGATAACAACCATGACGAAGGACGGGGAATCCGTCACGAGCCACATGCAGAAAATGCAAAAGGTATGTGGATCGTTTGCTGAAGCTTAATGTGAACTTCCCGGAGGATCTTGCAATAGATATTATTTTGCATTCCTTACCATCGTGCTATGATCAATTCCGCATGACATATCACATGAACAAGGAAGAAGTCACCCTCAGCAAACTTCAGGGACTTCTCAAGACCGCAGAATCAGGTCTTAAGGGGAAGTCGGTTGCTATCACTCCTACTCAAAACTCTACTCCGGTTTTGGCAATTGGGAAGAATCGATGGAGGAAGAGAAAGAGATCTTCGAAGGGTACCAAGGCTCGGACCCTTGATGGCTCTTCTTCAAGTGGAACCAAGAAAGGTTTCATTACTCCTTCTTCTGACCCAAAAGAGGCTGAATGCTTCTATTGCCATGAAAAAGCTCATTGGAAGCGGAACTGCCCAAAATACCAGCAAGATGTGAAGGATGGGAAAGTTAAAGCCAACCATGCAGGTATTTACACTATCATTTCTAATAACTCACCTCATTCTAATTCTTGGGTCCTTGATACCGGGTGTGGTATTCACATTTGCTGTGACTTGCAGGGACTAAGAAGAAGTGAGGATGTGGAGCAAGGAAGGATAAACTTGATCATGGGGAATAGGAAAGCTATACCTGTTACCAAGATTGGAGTTTATACTTTATCGCTAAGTAGTGGGTTTAGTTTAGATCTGAATAAGTGTTGTTATTCGCCAGGAATGGCAAGAAATATTATTTCCTTCCATGCTTTGTACAAACAAGGGTTTACCTTTTCATTTAATAATGAAGTTGGTTCTATTGATGCTTTCTTTAATAATGTTCTTTATTTTAAAGCATTACCTTGTGATGGTGTGTATGAAGCTGTATCTGTTGTTGATAACTTAGGAAATAATGTTTTGTGTATTGATTCTACTAATAATAACTTGGATAAAGCATCTTTATGGCATTGTCGTCTTGGACATATAAGCAAGAAACGCATAGGCCAACTCCAAAAAGGATGGAGTCTTGGAGTCGTTTGACCTAAAGTCAGATGATAGTTGCGAATCATGCTTACTTGGAAAAATGACAAAGTCACCCTTCACAGGTTCGTGTGAGAGGGGTGAAGGTTTGTTGGACCTTATACACACGGATGTGTGTGGACCATTCAAACATGCCACAAGGGATGCTAATCGTTATTATTTGACTTTTACTGATGATTATAGTAGATATGGATATGTCTACTTGATCAAACATAAGTCAGAGACTTTCGAGAGGTTTAAGGAATTTAAACAGGAAGTTGAGAATCAATTGGGCAGGAACATTAAGATGCTTCGATCCGATCGTGGTGGTGAGTATCTTAGTTCAGAGTTCCTCGACTATCTAAGGGAATGTGGGATAGTCTCACAATTGACACCTCCCAGGACACCACAGTTGAATGGTGTGGCTGAGAGGCGTAATCGAACCTTGTTAGATATGGTTCGTTCCATGATGAGTCGAGCTACGCTACCAATCTCATTCTGGGGGTATGCCTTAGAGACTGCCGCCCATATTCTTAATCTAGTCCCTACAAAGAAAGTTGCCAAAACTCCTCACGAGATGTGGACTGGTAAAGTACCTAAACTAGACCACATCAAGATTTAGGGTTGCGAGGCTTTCATGAGACGCGAGACTCATGATAAGCTCGAACCTCGAAGCGAGAGGTGTATTTTCATCGGTTACCCACAGCGATCCTTTGGTTACCTCTTCTACAGACCTAGTGACAATGTGGTCTTTGTAGCAAGAAGAGGAGTTTTTCGAGAAAGAGAGTTTATAAGCCAAGGAGACAGTGGGAGGCTAATTGATCTTGAAGAAATTCAAGAATCAAGCGGTGAAGGAACTTCAAACTCTAGCCCTCAACTTGAGGAGGAAACTCCGGTTGAGTCAATTGACAAATCTGTACCTCTGAGACGTTCCACGAGAGTTAGGAGTGCACCTGAGCATTACTATGGATTCCATATTACTGCAGAAGGTGAGACACTTATTAGTGATGGGACACTAGTAAGTCAAGATGATCCTAACAGCTACGAGGAAGCCATGGCAGGCCCCGAGTCTGCTAAATGGAAAGAGGCTATGGATAGCGAGATACAATCCATGTATGACAATCAAGTTTGGAACTTGGTTGAAAATGTACCAGGTCGTAAGACAGTAGGGTGCAAATGGGTCTTCAAGAAGAAGACCGACATGGATGGTAAATTACACACTTATAAGGCTAGACTAGTTGCAAAGGGCTTCTCTCAAATTCCTGGAGTGGATTATGATGAGACCTTTTCTCCGGTAGCCAAGATTAAGTCTATTCAGGTTCTGTTAGCCATAGCTGCATTTCATGACTATGAAATATGGCAAATGGATGTCAAAACCGCTTTCCTTAATGGAAAGTTGGCTGAAGATGTTTACATGAGTCAGCCAGAGGGTTTTGTCAGCAACGAGTACCCTAATAGAGTGTGTAAGCTTGAGAAATCCATTTATGGATTGAAGCAAGCACCTCGCAGATGGAATCTTTGCTTTGATGAAAAGGTCAAGGAATTTGGCTTTTCTAGGAGTGAAGATGAATCTTGTGTGTATGTCAAGGCTAGTGGGAGTATAGTTAGCTTTTTGGTATTGTATGTGGATGACATACTACTCATAGGAAACGACATTCCAACCCTGCAGGAAGTAAAGTCCTGGCTTGGGAAGTGTTTCGCTATGAAGGACCTTGGTGAAGCTGCCTATACTCTAGGGATAAGAATCTTGAGAGATCGGAGTAAAAGACTAATTGGACTTAGTCAGAGTACCTACTTGGATAAGGTGCTGAAGAGATTCAGCATGCAGGATTCCAAGAAAGGAGAGTTACCCATCCAGAGTAACACCAGATTGAGTAAGACACAAAGCCCTAGCACTGAGGCTGAGATAGCAGAAATGAGTCGAACACCTTACACTTCGGCTGTAGGATCGATCATGTATGCTATGACGTGTACTCGACCCGATGTAGCTTTTGCCTTGAGCATGGTTAGCAGGTATCAGGCGAACCCTGGCAAGGCACACTGGACTGCGGTAAAGAATATCCTCAGGTACCTACGGAGGACTAAGGACTGGGTTCTTACCCTCGATGGGAGTGATGACTTGAGAGTTGTAGGGTATAGTGATGCTAGCTTCCAGACTGATAGGGATAATTTCCGCTCTCAGTCGGGCTGGGTCTTTACCCTAAACGGAGGAGCAATTTCTTGGAAGAGTTCCAAGCAAGAGACAGTGGCTGATTCTACTTGTGAATCAGAGTATATTGCAGCTAGCGAGGCAGCAAAGGAGGCGATATGGCAGAAGAACTTCATTGGAGACCTTGGAGTTGTACCAGCTATTAAAGAGCCAATGGAAATTTTCTGTGATAGTGAAAGTGCTGTTGCCTTAGCCAAGGAACCAAGGGATCACGGGAGATCCAGACACATCGACAGAAAATACCATTTCATCAGACATCGGATCGAAGAAGGACTCCTCGTGGCAAAGAGGGTATCATCGGATGAGAACCCAGCAGATCCCCTCACGAAGGGACTGAGTAGGGTTAAGCATCTTCAGCATGCTCGGAGCATAGGGCTGAAAGATGATATAAGTTTTAGTAGTTAGATAACCCGAAAATTTGTAAAGTGTAATTGACATTTGATGATGAATAAAAGGTGTTTTATTTATGAGTAAAGTGTTGCTATCTCTTGTCAATCATTTACTATATTTCTTTTGCATGTTTTGACTTCCAGAATAATTTTGTTTGGTATAACATATTATTCAAACCTCCACAGTCGGTCATATGTTGGAAGTAGATATGAATCAAGACTGTCATGTTTGGTTGTAGAGGTCTTGGACAAGGCTACAACAATCATGAGTGCTCATAAGTTCTGAGCATTGGACACAACCCACGCTCACTGGAATCACTTCATGGAATTTTATCTCGAGTAATCGTGAGACGGTAATATCATATAAGTCTTCAAACCTAGAGATATGATTTGTTACTTACAAGTTGGTTATGCATTGACTGTACGAAACCGCATTGGTAACTCGATGTTATAAAACGTACTTTTGTGTGTAATTCAATAAGTGGTAGAACAAACATATGAGTCGAATTTTATCTGTTCCTTCTTGGATTAGAAGCTGGTATCTGGGCCCCTCGATGATTTTGTTTTGACCCATGTACCGGGCCCGGTCAGAACTAAGTTGATGTGTTCAATTAAGTTCTATGTCAAACAAATCGGAAATCGGGAAACAAATGCTGGACAATAAGCAAGACATGTTCCATGTATTTGTCCGGCTGATATCTAGAACAGAGGATTATATGATCACTTATCTTAAATGGCGTATCATCATCTTCTCAGTTCCGAGAGACCTTGAAAGAGCTACGATTGCCGGTCGGTTCCTGAAGTACTAGAGATATAGTTATTAGACTTATCCAAGTGGGAGACTGTTGGATAAGGTGTCTAAGTCCATAACTCTTTCGGGCTTGTACTTGACCCGACCCGGCATGGTCCATTTGGGTTGCATGGCACCATGCAATTGGATAGACTAAATGAGAGAAATAACACTTGGAGATTATTAATATATTATAAGTTCTAATATATTAATAATATTATTTAATTAGTTGATCAAAGAATTAATTTGGAATTAATTAAGTGACCAAAGGATAACTAATTAAATATATGGATTGGTTATGTAAATCATCCATATCTTGTATAGTGGGCTAAAAGGCTCCATGGATTATCAAGTTGGGTTCTACACATAGGATGCTCCATGGGAGTTACAAACCCATGGGTCATGGAAATGAAGAGTCATGACACATTAGGGTTTACATGGTGTAACCCTAGATGTGCCAACACTATATAAGAGTCCCATTCTCCACAAAATTGGCTACACACAAGTTGAACACTAAGAAACTAGAGGGCTTGGCCGATTTTGAGAAGTGTGTGTTATCTCAAGAGTCTTTCCAAGAGCATTTGGTGTTGTGTGAAGCATTTGAGGCATCACACTTGGGGTGCTAGGCTCACAAGGTTTCAAGGAACACAATCAACAACAAGGTAAGTTATTCTATCTATGATTCAAGTTAAAATTGTTCCCCATGTATGCTAGATAGGAATATAACCTTGGAATTCAACTTTGCATGATAATTAGACAAACATAGATCCAAGGTTATTAGGGTTGCATGTACACTTAGGAAGTGTTAGAATGCTCAAACCCCATCACAACATACCAAGGGCTGACACTTTAGGGGATTCAAGACCAAAACCAACATGGATCTGAGGTAGCAACCTCAGATCTGAACCTCCAACTCGAATTGGTTACAAATCATACCAATAATGACCAAAACCCACACATAAGAATAGATCTAGATGCAAAGGGAGTCCAATCAACAGCTTATTACCTCCAATTGATCTGAAATGTCTTCTCAATCTCGGATCTACAGTCCTTTCTTGCTCTTCCAAGGCTTTTCTTCCTTCTCCAAGCTTATAGTGCTCTCTTTGATGCAAGATCTAGCTCAAAAACGAATATGGCGGCTAGGGTTGATGTTCTGGGGTAAAGAGGCACTAAAGGAACCCTAGGAAAGAGAATGAGACGCTTAAATAGGCTCCAAGTCCCGGATTTAGGGTTTTCCTCATTCAGACCCAACTCGTCGAGTCTCCTTGGCCGACTCGCCGAGTCGGTCGCTAACACCTCAACCCGGATCCCGCTCGGACTCGCCGAGTCCCTCCTTGGACTCGCCGAGTCTCTCCTTAAAATTGAGGTCTTCTTTCTTTTCTTGACTTTCCAAACTTTGGGGTGTTACAACTCTCCCCCACTTAAACTAAACTTCGTCCTCGAAGTTTGCTATGATCAACTGCCTGCGAACTGCCTCCAATTCTCTGTCTGGAAAATCCATCACTCTTTTGCCCATCGCTCCGGCCACTCACAGTGCTGATCACTACCGATAGAACATACTGAATCCTTCTCTTTCCCATAATTTCCTCAACGTTACTTCCTCCGACTGAAAATCCTGCTGCCTCCCATCCGCCTACCGGATGTACTGAGACTACTCTGGTCTAAACAATCTCCCTATATCTGAGTTACCGGACTCCCACCGGTCACTACACTTTATCGCAAACTCCTAGTCTCTTCCAGCGACTCCTGAAGATACTTCGATTATCTATAACTGTTCTATCCATCCTGCCGCTCATACTGAAATGATGCTGCTGGAACCAGCTTGCTTTTATCCCACCTGATTACTCATCTCCTACTTACTCGAGCCTTCCCTCCTGAATGGAAAAGTTACCTGCCTAGCTATCCTTACAGATCACTTATACTCGGCAATAGGCTCAACTGATCCTGCTGAGAGGGACTTGCCATTTCCAAATCAACCAACTATATCGTCAGCACTTGCATTCCAACGCAAATACAATACTGACCCAAAACCCTGAAACCTTCCAAACGCTGAACTGCCTGCAATACTGAACATGCCGGAAACAGTAAACTGACTGAAACATTGAACTGGCTGAAACACTGAGCTGCCTGAAACACTGAACTGGCTGAAACACTGAGCTGCCTGAAGCACTGAACTGGCTGAAACACTGAGCTGCCCGAAACACTGAACTGGCTAAAACATTGAGCTGCCTGGAACACTGAACTGGCTAAAACACTGAGCTGCCTGGAACACTGAACTGCCTGAAACACTGAACTCCAACCCAACTGTGGAGTCAAGGGACTCCTCACTTAGTCGCTTCCACGACTTCTAAACGAAATCTTCCTCTAGGACTAGTTTCCACTAGTTATCCTGTCACTGTGGCTCTAGCAACCTTCCGATCCAACCGATCGGGTCCATACGTCACATCCTGACATCATCAATTCCACGACTAACAACATGATGGCTCCCAGACTGACGGTAGCCCGCAACATACCCGAACCCCAACGGTCCACTGCTACTCTGATCTCATAACTGATGTGACGATCTATAGCCCAAATTGCTGACTTAGCCATAACTGATCCATTTGGGAAATCCGAAATCTAACCCGTGGATTCCCATATCCTCACTGCTGCACCCGAACTGGTGGGTATTACTGCTTTCCCGCGTCTAACCCGCGTGCATGCTACCTACCAATCTGATAAAAAGGCTGCGACTACGCTCGCGGACTTACAACCCTCTAATGCTATCTGGCTGCTAGTGAATGCTACGGCTACCCCCGCAGACTTACAACACTACTACTGCTATCTGACTGCTAGTGAATGCTACGGCTACCCCCGCAGACTTACAACACTACTACTACCTCGAGAACATCCTGACTAACCCTAGCCCCGCTAGTGATTCCTCATCCCGATTTCTCAAAACAGTCCTCAGCCTTTGAATAATGCATCATCCTTGACATCTTATATCCTTGATATACTTAGCGCTTCGTCGAGGAACTCTTCGGCTTGGTTCCCAAACCAACCGTCTACTAATCCAGATACAAGAAGCTATTGTTGGGAAGTTTCCAAACTCCCAACTCCTGAATTTACACAACCCTGCATGCTGACTCTGACATTGGCTACTAGTACGAAAACATCTCTTGCTAACCGCTCTTAGGATCCTCATTCCGATTCACTTGAGCCCCTACAGGTGGTCCTCCAATCCTGGATTCTCAACCAGCTTCTAACCATCTCGATTACATGAACTAACTGTTGGGAAAAGTTCTCGAACTCCCAATTCTGAACTTCTCAATACATCCATCACTGTGCTACTACCATTTCTTCTCAGAGGCCGCACATTCATTCTGAGTCTACGAGACTCTTATCCATGTATACTCGGAGGGTTCTCCCCTACTTCGATCCTGCTTACCCCTCGCTGCTTCACACTCACAAGAGATCCTGACCTTCACTACCATTCCGGAACATCTACTGGGGATCCCAAGCCTGCCAGGTAGGAATTTAACCAATCCATCCCAATCACTAACCACTCCGAACTAGCGAAACGAACCAAATCTCTCCCGACCATGCTACAGCTACTGCATCCTCCGAAACCTTCTCCACACGAGCACATCCCCTAACTACCAACCAATTATCCGAGGTATGCAAATGGCGTATAACATAATCACAAGCAAGCCACACGAAAACACAACACTTATACCACAAATTGATGCAGAACCATAACAATAGAGTTACTACAAAGAAGGAATTCAACAACATACCTGAGATCTAGTGCGACTCGATCTTGACTTCCTGTGAAACGATGGGTGCCTGACCCTGAACTCCCTCCACCACCAAGACGGGACAACGAGACCTGAAATGACCCGGCTGATGACAATGAAAACATCTCTGATCCTGCTTACAATCCCGATATACATGCCCCCTTTCGCCGCACTTGAAACACCTGAACTTGTGACAAGCAAACCCATGAGTTCCTCCACACTTACCACACACCTCTAGGTCCTCCTGACCTTCAGCGCCCAAGTCAGCTGAGTAGGACTCCACACTTCTCCCCAATTTCCCTGCGGCACATGCTCGCTTCCTTTTTCTGAGTTGCCCATCCAAACCAATCTCCTGCTCCTGAGTGACCCCGACTAATCCATAAACCGCATGAAGAGCAGCTGGTTGTCCCTGGAACTTAACGGCCAAACGACCAGTGACCCGCTCAATGATGTTGGGTAACTCCTCACGAATGACTAGCGAAACCTCATTAGATACCCAATCATGCAAGGGTCTCTCCCGGAGGCAGGGTGCCCCACTCACTCCTGATCCCTGATGGCAAAAGTCAGAAATAGAATCCCCCCCTCGGATGGATCTCCGATCTCCATAAGAGCCGGGCTCTAGACGAGCCCCAAACTGCCCTGAAACTATCCCGGGCCTAAAGGCCTCAAGATGACTGTCCATAAGCTCCACGATGGCCTCTCTAACTGAACCAAAAATCACTGGAGTCTGATCAATGATGTTGCGCACAATCTCTGCGGAAATGAAATCCCTCATCTTATCATCAAGCTGCCCGGCTCTAAAGCCCGAGCCAGACCCCTCCTCGACACCTGAACTGCTAACTGATATCTCGCGCAACGTCACATGCTGAAAATATAACAAAATCCTGATCAATTTTCATACTACTGCTGAGGGATCTCTCACATACTCTACTAGTTCCTTGATTTTGCCTCGGCCCCTCTTGAATCGAATACGGATCCTCTGCTTTCAGTAGTATGGGCCCCTACTACCTTCCACATCTATCCGTACTTTCCTCAAGAGTTACCTCAGCTCCACCAAGTCCCCTTTACTCTTCTACTGATCTATGCCACTCTCATCCTAGGCTTGCCCTAGGGAACCTCTGACTCTTACCCACACAGTCCTCAGCTGCTGAAGGCCTCTTTGTAATCCCAATTAGCCACCACCTGAATACCATCACATATAATGAGGCTCGGATAATCCTTCGAGAAAAAGTCTCGTCCCTACAACGGTTGGACTCAGACGAGAGCTGCGCAGTAGGGCCAAATCCAGTACTCTGAGATTATCCAACCCTGATCACATGTGATGTGACGTATTCACCTAATGGCTAACTCCCATCACGCAGAGTCCCACAAAGCACAAAGCAAGCAGCATTCGGATAAAGGAAACATACTCAGGTAAAACAATTCTCATAACAAGAAATTGCACTAGCCTACAATGCTAAGCTCATGCTATCAGGCATAACCTACACAGGCTATCCTACTGCTGTCTACTCAATACTAGCATGCAATTCTCATAAAGCTGAACACATAAAGCAGGCACATAAGGCATCATCCTAGATCCTTAGTCCTATTCTAGCATGCTGTTCTACTGAAGCTGGAACTGAAACTGAAACTGGAACTGATACTGAAACTGATACTGATAATCATAATATAACTTGTATGGGTAAATTGAGAGTACTTACTTGAGCTCGGCTGATTGCATGCACCACACCCTTTTCTCTTTTCCAAAACTCTTTTTGCTTTTTTCTAAAAAAAAATGTATTCTTTTCTCAAAATTCTTTTGTAACTACGATTTTTCTTTTGAAAACTATATACCACTTCCTTAGTTTGAGTTCAGACACACTCAGGAGTGCGCCCGAATCCCTCAAACCAAGGCTCTGATACCAACTTGAAACGACCCAAAAATCATGACTAAAAATTTCTTTTAAAACATTACTAAAAATGGATTTATAAACAACGTATCATAAGTCAAACATAACTTTTGAGTATTAAATTCAAAACATAATAGCATTATCAGAGTCAAACATTCCCAGGCTAACTGACTATGGTGTGTGCTCTACAATCTTCCCGAGCTCCTCTTTTGAAAACCGAGTACCTGAAACCAAAACTGAAAACTGTAAGCACGAAGCTTAGTGAGCTCCCCCAAACTACCACATACCATACAATAACATAATAAGCATCTACTGGGCCTTGCCCACTGCATCAGACCAAAGTCCGGAAACTAACTAGGGCCTTGCCCTCTGCATCGAACCGAAGTCCGGAAACTGCATCGGACCGGAGTCCGGAACCAAACAGGGCCTTGCCCTCTGCATCGGACCGAAGTCCGGAAACTGCATCGGACCGGAGTCCGGAACTAACCAGGGCCTTGCCCTCTGCATCAGACCGAAGTCCGGAACTAACTGCATCGGACCGAAGTCTGGAACTGATTGGGACCTTGTCCCCTGCATCGGACCGAATTCCGGAACTGACTGAACATAACATAGCATAAACATATCAACTAGCATGAATACATATACTACATACTGCATCGGAACTGAGTCCGGAACACATAACACAAAACATGCTTGAATCACAAAGACATCAAGCACTCTAACTACTGCATCAGACCGAGGTCCAAAACTAACTGAACATAGCATAACATAATCATAGCATATAATATAAACACATATACTGGATACTGCATCGGACCATAGTCCGGAACACATAACTCATACCATGTCTGTATCACAAAGACACCAAGCATACTGAACTACTGCATCGGACTGAAGTCTGGAGCTACTGCTAACTAAACGGGCCGGCATTGTGGCCGTAGACCCGTTCCTACTGGAAGGAAACTCACCTGAACTGCTGAGCCCTGCTGATAAACCTCTGGCTGCTACTCGACAATCCCCTGAACCGCTGCTCCTCCAGCTCTCCGAGCTATCAATATACATATAACACTTAGTCTGACAGTCAACTAAGTCAACTCTGGTCAAAGTCAACCTTCCAGGTCAACCCTACTCACTGAGTCTTCCTAAAGACTCGTCGAGTTCATAAGCTCAGGGGCTTTGTTATTCGCGACCCGACTCGCCGAGTCAGTCCATGACTCGTCGACTCCAACTAGTTCCAAGACCTGTCCTGTCCAACTCGCTGAGTCACCACCCGACTCACTGATTCGAGTCTCAACTCAAAGGGTTTAGGGTTTCGCGATCTGACTCGCCGAGTCCAAGAACAGACTCGCCGAGTCCAAGACAATCTTCAACCAACTCGTCGAGTTGTTCATCCAACTCGCCGAGTCCATGCCTAACTTCAACCGACTCGACGAGCTGTTCATCCTACTCGTCGAGTTCTTCCTCATCTTCAAGCTACTCGCCGAGTCCACTCGAAGGACTCGCCGAGTCTATCCAGTCTCCAATCCATGCAGTGGCTTTTTGAGCCAAACAGAACTTCCAACTCATAGATCCATACTTCTAGGGCCTATTCCCCACGTAAAGTGGCAAACTTTACGTGTAGATTGAGAGATCTATGCTCAAAACACACTAAACTAGGGTTTATGGCAAACATGCTTCTTCAACATACCAAGGGCTGACACTTTAGGGGATTCAAGACCAAAACCAACATGGATCTGAGGTAGCAACCTCAGATCTGAACCTCCAACTCGAATTGGTTACAAATCATACCTGTAATGACCAAAACCCACACATAAGAATAGATCTAGATGCAAAGGGAGTCCAATCAACAGCTTATTACCTCCAATTGATCTGAAATGTCTTCTCAATCTCGGATCTACAGTCCTTTCTTGCTCTTCCAAGGCTTTTCTTCCTTCTCCAAGCTTATAGTGCTCTCTTTGATGCAAGATCTAGCTCAAAAACGGATATGGCGGCTAGGGTTGATGTTCTGGGGTAAAGAGGCACTAAAGGAACCCTAGGAAAGAGAATGAGATGCTTAAATAGGCTCCAAGTCCCGGATTTAGGGTTTTCCTCGTTTAGACCCAACTCGTCGAGTCTCCTTGGCCGACTCGCCGAGTCGGTCGCTAACACCTCAACCCGGATCCCGCTCGGACTCGCCGAGTCCCTCCTTGGACTCGCCGAGTCTCTCCTTAAAATTGAGGTCTTCTTTCTTTTCTTGACTTTCCAAACTTTGGGGTGTTACAATATAGCAATTGTGGGAATGACAAATGGTCTAAACATTATGATTACGACATCCTTCTACATAATTGTTTAGACACACTTGTGAGCTATCTAAGAGAGGTGTATGATTTTGATAAAGTCTTATCAAGGCAATCTAGTATCAGAAATCTGAACTTTGGAAAGAAAGTCAGTAAAGTATTGATTTCTAGAAGTTCAGTTGATTTCTGGGTACATGTCAAAGCTAGAGGGAGCATAAGTGTTATGCTAATAATCATCATGTTAGTAGGAGCATGATAATTAGGGTAAGTATTTCAAGTTAGCAATGTTAATTATAGAAAACAAAAGTTTCAATTTGTGAGGTTGCAGAGGTTGGAAAAGTTGTTTTGCTATAATTAGGGGAGAGGAAATTATACTTCATTTCAATTATGAAAAGCTTAGATTGAGTTTATAATCATTCTAAAGAGCTTATATTAAGGTTTTAATCAACTTTAGTCAATAATATATATATATATATATATATATATATATATATATATATATATATATATATGAATTTCATGTTGGATTGGTTCAACTTAAGAAAAATTATATATATTGCGTTCTCAAAATTCGATTATGATTACGACATCCCTTTTCCTAGTCAAATTTTGAGAATATGGCAAACAAAAAAATTATTATGGCAAAAGACTGGTTTAGAACCATGTCTTTATATGAAACCTCATGAATCGTGTCCCATTTACTTTGGGTACAAGATCGATTACATGTGCTATAATATTTATGCTTTCTGAATTTTCCAAATGCCATGGGGCATTAAGGAGGAAAATGTCTAGAATTGGACATGACTAAAGTGATTAAGCACTTGTCAAGGACACTCTAAGGTTTACCAAAGATTGGTTGCTTAAGGACAGTTGGAAGTATACTGTTAATATTGGAAGCACCATATTGTCATCGTTTGAAAAGAGACAACTCTTGTTTAGAAGTGGTAGTCAAAATGGGAATACAGAGTTGTGTCCATAGATGGAAGCAATCTATGTAAGATTAGAAAAAACTTAGTGCAAGAAGCATGTTCAAAGAAATGCATACTTTGAATATAAGGCTTTGTGTCCATGGAGTAGGTCTTCATTGGAATACCCTGTAATGGTTGTTGACAAGTCTTTATGACATTATACACATTCATTGGAAGAGGGTAGTGCATTTAAGTTTAAAAATCTAACAGATTTCGATTTGTGAGTGTGAAATTAGAATCATTGAAAGTTTGGTCAATTGGTTTATCTAACAAAAGTAAGTATCATAGGCAAACATAGAGTGCATACTTGGTGTATGGCAAAACTATTGTTTAGAAAAACATAGTGTACATGCTTGGAGCATGGGATAACTAGTGTTTTAATTCAAGTATAAATTTGATAAAACCGAAATAATGAATAATGAGTAATCAGTATGGTGATAAATAGAAAGTGTTTTATTTATATTCATAGGTTTTGATACCATATTAGATTCATTTATTATTCTGTTTCACATTGCATGTTTTGACTTCCATAATAACTAGGTTATTCTTCCGGAATGACTAAGTTATTCAAACCATCCACAGTCGGTCATATGTTGGATGTAGATATAAATCAAGACTGTCATGGGTTGGCTTGTAGAGGTCCAAGTTGGTGGACAAAGTTGTGCTTCAACACTCATGAGTGCTCATAAGTCTTGAGTATTGGATTCAACCCGCGCTCATTTGAATGACTTCATGGATTTTATCACGAGTGATCATGAGATGATATTATCTTATATTCTTCAAACCTAGAGATATGAGTTGTTACTATGAGTTGATAGTACGTTGATTGCACGAAAACGCATTGGTAACTCAATGTTATAAAACGTGCCTTTGTGTATGATTCAACAAGTAGCAGGACAAGCCATATGAGTCGAAGTTTATCCATTTCTTTTACCTTCGGGATAAAAGCGATATATGTGGGCCCCTTGATGATTTAATGATGACACATGTGAGTGCTTGGCTAAGCCAGGACTGATTTGATTTGTTCAATCAGTCAATCGTCATGAATCGGAAATCGGGAAACAACAAATGGATAGAGAGAATGTCACATCCCAAAACCGAGAACGGCAGAAACGTTCTGGGGCGGAGGACATCATGTAATGTATGATAACAATGCAAAGTAGTAAACAAGCAACAACAACATCCATTGCATCAATAGTATAATTTTATTTACAAGTGTTTTCTTTCATAGTATAAGACAACATAATGAACAATCAAAATATAAGACGAGTCTGGACTGCTCCGTCTTCACAAAAACTTGATCGTCGTACTTGTCTATTTGTGACCTGAGAATACAAGTTATTTTGAAAGGGAGTATCAGCCAAAAAGCTGGTGAATTCATAAGTATTAATGTGTCTTTGATTTGTAAAACTGTGAAGTAATGACTTGTAAACCTTTGGAAAAAGATTGTATAAGTATGAACTACTTGAAAGTATTTGAAAGCATTTGAATGCCCTAGCAAGTTTCTATGATTTCTATTAGTATAAAGAGTAGCCTTCTGATGGGTTTTAGGCATAAGAACAATCCTATGTGCTCATACAAACTCTAATGCTTAGATCTAGGTTTCTCTATTGTACATGCTTTGAATCCAAGACTAACAAACCTAGATCTAACATATTATAAACTGAATTAGGGTTTAGAGAATTACCTTTGATTGTTATATAGCAATAACAATCAATTCCTTGCTTGGATTGGCTTCAAAAGCTTAGTGCCTCAAATGCTGCACCTCTAATGGAGTCACAAACACCTTATGTAACTTGGATGAAGAGGAGAAGAAAGGAGGCTGCCCAAAAACGACTAGAAACCCTAGAGAATCAGTTGTCCACCTTTTTTGGAGCGTAAGGGGTCCTTTATATACTTGTGCGGGCTGCTAGTGTTTCAGTCAAAACCCTAATGGACAGCATAAACTCTAAGCAGCCCATGGAACCTTCTGGATAAGGCCATGGACGAAAATATGATGGGCTTCCATCATAATTTCGTTCACCCCTTGTTCCTTTAGCATTCCTTAGCCCAGTAACTCAATTATCAAATAATTGCAGTCCAGTCCCCTAAGTTTAATTAATCTCTTTTAGCCACAAAATTAATTCTTAATTAATTCTTGACTAATATTAATTAAACAATATGATTTCTCCTTTAATATATCAATCTCATAATATATTAATAAATCATATTTAAACCTTTCTCTCCTTAATTCATCCTACATATTGCTATGGTGAAGGCAACCCAAAAGGACCATGCTCGTAATCGGGTCAAGTACATACCAAAATAGTTATGGACTTAGACACTAATTCAACAGTCTCCCACTTGGATAAGTCTAATAACTATTTTTCGTATGACTTCAGAACCTGATCAGCAATCGTAGCTTTCAAAAGCCGTTGTCAACTCTGATCTTATCAGATAGCGTGTCCTCTAGATAAGGGATTATATATTCCTCAATTCTCAAGATATCGTATAGACACAAGACATGAATTTTAATCATTCTCTCTATATTGTTTCCCGACTTCTGATTTACGACGACTGATAAAAGACTACAATTGAACACATCAACTTAGTCCCGGCTTGGCCAAGCGCTTAGGTGTCATCACTAAATCATCGAGAGGCCCACATATATCGCTTTTATCCTAATTTGGGTAAAAGGAATGGATAAACTTCGACTCATATGCTCGCTTGCATTTACTGATCAAATCACACACAACAATAAGTTTTATAACACCAAGTTACTGGTGCGTTTACTTATTATCAATGTGCAGCCGACCAACAAATAACAACTCACATGTCTCGGTTTCAAGAATATACAATATTATCGTCTCACTAATCACTCGTGATAAAACCATGAAGTGATCCAAGTGAGCGTGGGTTTAATCCAATACTCTAATCTTATCAAAGCACTCATGAATTCTGCAGCAAACTTGTGCCATGTCTAAACACTTCAGACAATCTACAGACAGATTCATGACAGTCTTTCTTCATACCTACTCCCAACTTATAACCGACCATGGATGTTTGAACAACCTAGTTATTCTGGAAGTCAAAACATGCAAATTGAAACATAACAATAATAGTTAATCCTATATGGCCTCAAACTTGTGAGAGTAAATAAAACACTTCTATTTAACCACCATATTGATTACTCATTATTATCGTTTACTGTTTCAGAAAATCAACTTATTACTCAAATTACAACAATAGCTATCCCATGCATAAAGCATGCACACTATGTTTCCTATGGTCCTTACTTTGTAAAATAGATCAACTGAAAAACCTTTTTAATGATGCTCATTTCACAATTCCCAATCCTTATCATTAGTGTAAGAACACAAGGTTCTTTGCTACTATTAGAATATGCTAGATTCTAACATTTTACGCAACGATCCTTTCGTAAAGTCATAGCACAAAAGTCACCAAGACTTGACCAATGAAATTACAAAGTACTCTATCGGAAATTGTTACAAGACAATTCCATAGACGTGAAGTCTCACATTCAAAGTACATTCATTTGAACATCCTTCTTGCATAAAAGTTTCTATCTAGGCATAGACTCTCAATATCCAATTCCCAATATGGAAACATTTCCACATTTGCCATATGACAACTCATTCTAAATAGAATCTTATCTATTCATAATAATGTCGATATGGTCCATCCAATACCATACTCCCAACTACTCACAAGCAACCAATCCTCAGCGAACTTTGGATCGTCCTTTGATAGTTGTTTAATTATTTTAGTCAAAACCAATTCTAGTCCTTTTTCCCTCTTAATGCGCTAGACATTTGGAAAATTTTAGAATGGTAAATATTATAACATTTGCAATCGATCCTATACCCGAAGCGTATGGAACACGATGCATAATGTCTTACATAAAGATATGATACTTTACCAATCTTTTGCCATAATATTTTATGTGCATGTTCTCACAATTCGAACTATGAAGAGGGATGCCGTAATCATAATCGAATTTTAAGAACACACAATGTATTCTTTGACTGAAAAAATATTAAAATTTCTTAATCTAAGCTTTAGATTTTGAAACGGAGTATAATATTCTCTCCCTTAATTATAGCAAAACAACTTTTCAACCCATGCAACTTTGCAAATTGAATCTTTGTTTTTTGTATAAGTAATATTGCTAACTTGAAATACTCGCCATAATAATCATACAATCATAACACTTATGCTCCCACTATCATGATGATTGTTATCATATAAGAATAACACTTATGCTCCCACTAGCTTTGACATGTATTCAGAAAACAAATGAACTTCCAGAAAACAATGCCTATTGAATTTCTGAAATTCATATTTCTAATACCAGATGCTTCGATAAGCCTTTATCTAAGCTTCTTAAACTTATACACCTTTGCCTTAGATAGCTCATATGTGTGCTTAAACAATTTAGACCTTATGTTACTAAGTTCCAAATATTCAAACTAATTGCCAAATCTTACAATTCGAACTATGGAAAGGGATGTCGTAACCATAATCGAATTTCAGAATACAATTTTCACAATTGCTATCTTCTTAAGATCTCTCTTAGTGAAAGCATTTCCTTACAGTCATTTTCATGAAGGTGGGAATCTTATGACACTTAGATTTTATGGTGTATGCGTTCCTATCCATGTGAATTTTCCAAAACCAAAGTTTGCGACAAATCCAAACTCATATGGACTGAACTTTCTTAATCTTGATTTCTTGCCTTATGGTAACACGAGTGCCCACCATGTCTTCCAAGTAGTTTAGTAACTTGTCGTTACATATCAATGTACTTTCCATCGACTAAGGCTCTAGTATGCATTCAAATGAGAACTCATAGAACTCACATACATAATTAACTCAATTGGAATGGCACAGAAACAAAATAATGTCAGCACGATAGGTTGTAAACCTCAAGTCGTGTGCTAGTGATGATCGACAAGGTTTATTCTTGATTTGTTTTCGAAACCTTTTCAAAAACATTAAAACTCCCACTGACTCGTTGACATATTAGATTCTCTTATCAAGAAACATTTCTTTATAAACAAATATTCAAGAGTTAGTGTAGCATTTATCAAGACAAAACACTTCACAAATTGGTCTTAGTTGTTCTTTGTCTTATCCAAGACATCACAACTTACCAATTTCAAATGTGCAAGAATAAGAAAACTTTTCCAAATTCCACATTTGATGAGTGTTATAAACCTACTTAAGACTTTTCACTCAATGTCACAATCGTGACTCTATGACTTGATATTGGAACGAAGTATGGTTGACTTATTGATTTAACCATTTCTACAATACTTCATTCCTCTTCTTAGACATGCAATTGCACTAAGACTCACTTAGAGGATCTATTGAGACATGGTTCTTAATCTTTAAGACTTATCATAAAACATAATAAAAGGTACTCTCCCTTCTTCTTAGAAAGGAGAAACTTTTATCTTTCTGCCTACTTGATTCTTCTTTATTCGTTCTACTATTCATTGAAACTCTTTCAATCAACTTAGAATTACACTTAATCTTATAAGTATAATCATATTTACTAAACTTTAGTAAATCATGACGAATATCTTTGTCACTCTTGTGGTGGACTTGATCAACGCACAACCTAGTGTACTTGATCTCCTAGTCCATCAATTGACACTTTGTCAAAGAATTAATCTATGTTTCCCAAATGTGAAAGTTTTTCATTCATCATACAATACACATTGCGTGATTCCAAGTTTCTGTTCAATTGAAACTTGGGCGATGAGAAACTCTCCCTATTTGGTAAACTTTTGATATTTCCACAAATAATACAATTAAGAATCAAATCCATTATTGCTAATAATAGAAACCTTCAAACATCAATTTTTCATACATGCCATCGCAAGGATAAATAAGATAAAATCAAAGTTCATTTTATTGCGGAAAAAATTTGTCCTTACAATGCAATTCAATTGAAAAACTATGTTATTACATATTTCTTAACAATCTATTCTAACTCCAAGTAGTAGCTCAAGAATCCATTCTTCAAGTAATGCGATCGAAATCCATTTCTTCATGATTAGATTCAGCTCACTTCTTTTCTCATGCTTCCTCTCTTTTCTTCGATCCTACAAAACATCAAAATGTAATCTTATCACATCATGTATTAAGAATCTAGAATAGGAACTCAAAAGAGTTAGAGAATGGATTTTACCTGAAGTAGAGCCATACGTCTTGACTCTCCCATCTCTTAGATCTCTCAGGTAGTTAGGGCAGCTTCGTCTCCAATGCCCTTTCTCTTGGCAATAAAAACAAATGGACTCCTTTGGTACAGCACATCGGACAATCACAGACTTAGTTCTTTCTGGACTTCCAATGTTGCCAGTGTCCATTGAAGTTTGGGAGTTTGATTCACTAGACAAATTTACTTGACCTGCATGCCAAATCATTGTTGATTCAGCAGCTATAAGCAAATAGGTGAGATCAATTAGGGTCACGTCGTGGTCCATCATATAGTACTCTCTAACGAACTCACTATATGATTCAGGAAGTGACTGAAGAACCCAGTCAACAGCCAACTCGCTTGAAATCTCGACACCTAACATGCTTAACCTATCAATGTCTGACTTCATCTCTAAGACATGTGCACACACAGATTTCCCATCTTCATGTTTACTTGCCAAAAGGGCTTGAGTGAGCTTGAACTTTTCAAGCCTTTGAACTTATGGGTCAGGGAGAACAATTGGAGGAGGTGGAGGTAGTGAAGCATGACTCTCATTTCCTTGATCGTATCTTGGAACGTCATCTTCATTTGGAAAGCTTGTTCCAAAGGATTTGGGAAGACCATTGTAAGATTCAGACATCTACAAGACGGGAGAAAATTCAAGTCAAGTTGATTAGAATTCTTGATGCAACACCCAAATAAAACATCAAGCTAGGATCCAACACAATACTCTACAACCTAGAAGAGGGATGCCGTAATCTAGTTGCAGAATATTTGAAGGTAGGTAAATGACGATTTACCAATTTCCACCATGAAAAACGAAAAAGATGTTTAAGTTTTAAATGAATTGAAACTCCTAGATCTTTTGAGATTCATTGAACTTTTCAATGGCATGTTTAATCTCGATTATGCCCTACTATTTGTGACTGGGATGCCGAGGATCACAAATAAGGTGTGAATAACCATACAAATCACGTGGTGCGCCTAATGCTACTATCACCTAATCAATGTGCCGGTTAGCCACACACGCTCCATTGATCTATGATAAGCATCAAGCCACCCTTCGCCACTAATGTCATCCCCAAATTAGTGTGCCGGTTAACCACACACGCTCCACTAACGTTTGACAAGGGTACGAAGTGTAATTCCATGGGTTAGCATACAATTTCACATTTTGCCTAAAGTAACTATGATTTGGGAATTTGAAAAAGCATTTAGTTACTTTGTACTTCATTATACTTGTAATGGAAGGTTTTTGTCCTATCCTACCCGTTCGGCTAACGACCCTCCACTAGTCAAGAGTGCGGTGGATAAGAGTGGATACCCATTCAATCGCAATTTTATAGGCAATTTCCTTAAACACCCCTTATAGACCAGCTTCGTGAATGAGGCCTACTAACGGTAAGACTGACTGTTTACTCATACATATATAATATTAGACTTTTAATGTTATATATAGTATAGGGTGTATTTTACACATTTAAAATACTAGGTGGTTTAATTTAGTAAAATTATACTTTTAATTTAATTAAATGTAAACCAAAACTTTATGGGTTTATTAAATCACTTTTAATTATACACTTTAATTAATTAATAAAACCATAAGGGTGTGATTTGAACTTTTCAAAATACTAGGGTTTTAGAATTTAACATTTCAAAATAAAACTTTTAATTAACTTTTAAATTCCAAAAACTTGATGGCAAGTTTTGAAACATTTCAAAACATTAGGGATCAAATAACAAATAACATAAATTAAACAATTAATTTGGTGATTATATATATTTGACCTAATCTCATTTTATTCATAAGATAATTACCAAAAAATTTAAATAATCCATATTTATCATATAAAGAAACTATTATTTAAAAGATTTGAAATTATCTTTTGTTTTATGAAGGATAATCACCGAATATAATAAAAATCGGATTTTATCATCAAAATACGTTTTTGGTATCAATCCTTCAGCAAAACACCAAGAAATCCCAATATTCCCTCTGTCTGACCCCTGGACTCGCCGAGCCAGGGATTGGACTCGCCGAGTCAGACAGACTCGCCAAGTTCATCCACTGACTCGCCGAGTGAAGTCGGGCAGAGGCCAAAAAATCGTTTTTCAGCAAACAAAATAGTTAAGCATCACATACAACTGAAACCAATCATGGCTCTGATACCACTGATGGGTTTTAGGCATAAGAACAATCCTATGTGCTCATACAAACCTTAATGCTTGGATCTAGGTTTCTCTATTGTACATGCTTTGAATCCAAGACTAGCAAACTTAGATCTAACATATTATAAACTGAATTAGGGTTTAGAGAATTACCTTTGATTGTTATATAGCAATAACAATCAATTCCTTGTTTGGATTGGCTTCAAAAGCTTAGTGCCTCAAATGCTGCACCTCTAATGGAGTCACAAACACCTTATGCAACTTGGATGAAGAGGAGAAGAAAGGAGGCTGCCCAAAAACGACTAGAAACCCTAGAGAATTAGTTGTCCACCTTTTTTGGAGCCTAAGGGGTCATTTATATACTGGAGTGGGCTGCTAGGGTTTCAGTCAAAACCCTAATGGACAGCTTAAACTCTAAGCAGCCCATGGAAGCTTCTGGATAAGGCCATGGACGAAAATATGATGGGCTTCCATCATAATTTCGTTCACCCCTTGTTCCTTTAGCATTCCTTAGCCCAATAACTCAATTATCCAATAATTGCAATCCAGTCCCCTAAGTTTAATTAATCTCTTTTAGCCATAAAATTAATTTTTAATTAATTCTTGACTAATATTAATTAAACAATATGATTTCTCCTTTAATATATCATTCTCATAATATATTAATAAATCATATTTAAACCTTTCTCTCCTTAATTCATCCTACATATTGCTATGGTGAAGGCAACCCAAAAGGACCATGCTCATAATCGGGTCAAGTACATACCAAAATAGTTATGGACTTAGACACTAATCCAACACCTTCTACCAATACCCGAATGTTTTGAAAGTAGTCTTCTACCAAGATTTGTATGTTTTGAAAGTAGTCTTCTACCAAGAATTGTATGTTTTGAAGGTAGTCTTCTACCAAGACTCGTATGTTTTACTATAAGAAAGATGGTTTTCCCCTCTATGACTACTATTAACAATATATAGTCTACCTTGTCGTATATGTGAATGTATCACAAAATTAAAGTAATAGGAAAAATATAGCCATGTAAGTGTTATCCTTTTGTATTAGGATCAACTCGACATCGCGACTCCCAAAAAGGTATTAACCTTGAACATCCGTAGATTGTTCATTTTCCTCTATAGCTGGCAGCAGTTTTAAGGAATGGTCAGTCCCGTAAAGGTACCCCTAATATAAGTATTAACCGTAGGCATCCGTAGATGTTTATTACCTCTGCTGCTAACAGGTGGGTTCCGGAATGGTTAGTCCCGTCTAGTTATCCTTTATCACTAGGATAGGTAGAACAAATTTACACGTATAATATGTACTAGTAGCTCATCATATAGAATCTATGTACAAGTATCAAAGTAAGTGTATACAAGTAAATGTATTTATGTAAATGTATTCATGTAAGTGTATCTATGTAGACGTATTCATGTAACATGTAATGTATAGTATAGACTCGTGAATGAACTGACTCTGGTGTAATTTCTTGTAATAGGAATAATGTTTTGTATCTCCTAACTATCCCAATAATAGTTAACTGGAAGGTAATTGATTGTCCAAGAAGGTTTATACAACCTTGCTACACAAGAGTGTGGGGACTGAATGAAGGATGAAAGCTATCATATCAATACATATATAAGAACATAAGTGTACAGATATAGTTTTGATCTAGAAGATGAAAATGGTTTTGTAAGACATTTAAGTGTTTTGAACAATAATTAACAATGACTTGATGTCATTTTAATAAACATTTCAAAAGTAATACATTTGATAACAAAGTACTTTTAAGATACAAAACCATTTCATGCATCACATTTTGAAATATGTGAAATCTGCTGGATAAAAACACAGTTATAAATCACATATGATTGATTCATTAACATGTTGTTTTCTACTTGTATTCCTCCTCCCCCCCCCCCCCCAATTAAAGCATTTAAAATCATTTAAAACATTGACTAAGGGGTATGAACTCACCTGCAGTGAGCGGATCGGAAGGAAGTGTTGGACAAGTGCTTGGTGTCAAGTGAAGACTTAGACACACACAATGATCCTAATTACATATGAATACATATGTATATAACAAATTAGTGATTTTAACACTAATTAAACATGTATAAACAACCTATTGCGAGGAAAGCACTTTGGTCAATTGCTAGGAGGCTATCAGGTTGCAACAAAGGAGTGCAAAGCCTCATACAGGAGCTTATGGTCTAATGACCATCTTTATTAGAGTTTACGGCCCAGGGGAGTTTACTCCTGGCCGTAAACTCTCCATTGGTCACCAAAAGGGGCTTAAAACTCTAAGGCTTAATTAGTTAAGTGCTCCAAAGCTTTAAACAAGTGTTTGGGTGGGTTTAAGGTCGTAAAATGGCCTTGCTTGATGTTCACGGCCCTAGGACCACTCCCCCATGAGTTTACCACCATAAACTCATCGTAAGGAGTCCCCTTTCGTGAAATGAAGTCCTTAACTCAAAGGGGTAAGGTTCTATGCTAATATCTAAGGCTCACTAAAGTGTTAGGGTGTCATCTGCACCCTCAAAAGGGGTTTACGCCCCAAGAACATGTCTTGGCCATAAACTCCTTGAATCCCATGATTTCTTATGTTTTGTAAGCTCTAAACATGATATACCTAGTGTACAATGAGTTGGATCAAGGGTACTTACAATCTAAGAGCTTAAATGGTCGTTTCTGGCCAAGAACACTAGTGTGTGTTCTTGGTGTTCTTGGTGGATCTTGAAAATCTACATAATGGAATGATTTCATGGATGAAATCATGTAAGATCACTAGATCATCTAAGATATCAACTAGTTAGGGCAAGAAACTTACAAGTTTTGAAGATCGGGGACGAAGATCGGGATGGTACTTGAGAGGATTTGGGCCAAGGAAATGAAAGAAATGGACAAATGGCCTTCATCTTCACCATATAACGTGAGTTTACGGCCCACAATGATTTTACGGCCGTAAACTCCCATGTGGTGGTCGTGAACTTATGGTTAATGTGCTTAAGGCTCGGTCTTTGTGGTATAAATTCAGCAGATAAACCCCAACACTTCTTCCTTAAGTGTACAAGGTTCAGAACTCTCAAACGGACTCTAAATTGTGCTAAATGATAGTAGGAATGAGTTTAACTTTCTATAGACTTGGTATGTTGTACAGAATGGAAATTTCGGGTTGTCAGATCATCCCCCCGTTAGGGGGATTTTCGTCCCGAAATTAGAATTTAGGTAAAGGAGTAGGCATGAATAATCGAGCAAGGAGATGGGGAAACTTCCTAATCGATTGGTTCTCGCGCTCATAAGTGAATTTGGGTCCTTGGTTGGTATCCCAACAAACCTTCACTAATGGGCAACGGCGTTTGCCTTGTCCGTTTAACCACTTGGTCAAGGGTCACTACGGTTCTTCCACGAAGGCGAGGATCTCGTTGATCACGATCTCGTCGAGTGGGCTTACGAGAGTCCTAACGGAAAGGCACGGTTTCAAGTTCGAGACGTGAAGGTTAAAATGTACGTTACTGAGTTCATGGTGTAGGTTGGGTTTGTGAGTTACAGGAGCGATTCTGGCAAGAATCTCGAAGGTCCTAACTATTCTGGATTTGGCTTACCACGCTTTCCGAAGTGTATCAAGCCTTCCCAGAGTGAGATTTCCAAAAGGATTTGGCCTCTCACTTGAAGTTCCAAGGTTTTCTTCCTCTTGCTTGTCTTCCCAGTCAAGGGCCACTCCCTTCTGAGTCAAATTCATAAGAGGTTTCGTAATCCGCGAGGAGTTCTTAATGAACTCTCGACAGTAGGTCAGCGTGACCTAAAATTTGGCGAATTCCTGTCGGCATCCTTGGTGTTGATAAATTCTCAGCGGTTTTGATTTTTGGCAGAGTCCTCAAGAATTCCCACATTACTGGTAATGAGTCTTAGGAATTCGACTCTTCAAATCTAAAAACTCACATTTTAGAGAACTTCGCGCAAATCTTCTCTGATCGTAATGTTTCTAGGGTTTGTTGTAGATGATCTTTATGATTTCCTTCTTACTACGAGAGTAGATAAGTAAGTAGTTTCAAAAAGACAATGACGAACTGATCGAAGTAAGAATGGCGTACCCTATTCATTAAGTTCATGAATATTACGGGTGTATTGGTCCTATCCGAGAGGTATCACTACGGACTCGTAGTGTCCGCATCGAGTTTGGAAGGTTGTCTTTGGGACATCCTCCTTTAAAACTCGTAACTGATGATGTTCGGACCTCATACCTATTTCTGAAAAGTAAATAGTTCCTTGCGGTGGGTCAACCAATTCATCTATGTGTAGCAGAATGTAATGATTTCCAATGGAAGTCGTGTCGAGTTCCGCACCACAAGGACTTCCAAGGGTATCACCCATCCTAGTATTACTCTTGCCCAAGCACATTTAACTACAGAGTTTTGATGGGATCCGGTGCATTAGTGATGGTATGATCGCACCCGCTGAAGTCTGTCTTCTTGAAGAATAAGACTGGAGCTCTCAAAGGTGAGGAGCTTGGTCTTATCATTCTATTGTTGAGTAGTCGTTAAGCTGTCTGAACAGTTCTTGTATCTCCGTTAGTGTGAGACCGTAGGGCGATCGGTTTACAGGAGTCGTAGTGGGTCCCAAGTTTGTTCACATGACGATGCGATCACTCGTAGTCTTGGGCAGTTCTCCATCCTGAAGTTCATATTATAAGTCATACATGGTTCATCAATCGCAGTCTCGTGTGTACGAGTCGTATATAATTAAGATTAAAAAGGTAGTCGAATAACGGATTCTTCTTTAAGCTTACATCCCAACGAGGAAAAGAGGTTAAAGTGGAATCATCAGTTCTAAACCTGTAGAACCTTGATTATATACTACCCCTACGTATACATTCTTTAGTGATAGATCAACCGTATGAATCTTTGGATTGAACTTGACGTACTGTATGAGTGGTACTTCAGGAAGGTGTGCTGAGATTTCCTTCGGAAAGGATTAGAAAAATGAGGTACTCCATGAATGAGTACTTCAGTGTTCTGGAATGACAGCTTCGCCAGGAAGATGATTTCAGAGAAAGAGATGTGCACATGAGACTAATATTGCAAGGATCGAATTTACTCTAGTTGTATGATAATGTCGGAATCATACGGAAACTAATGACATTAGATTTGAACATAAGGAGTTACAGACAAAACACAACAGTGCAACCTTTAACAAAGTTATTGTACTTTAGATTTACTACAAGACTATTGCTGTGAACAAGGTATACTACAAAAGACAAGTATACACAGCTTGAGGATCCATTAACTAGCGGGACCTCGCAAAAGATAAGACTCTAGTTGCACTAGTCTTAAATAGTTTATGAGTCTGCTACAACGAACGCCTTAAATACTTTAACGTGGGTCCAAAGTAGTCTCTCCTGCGGCGGTGGTCGGTAGCATACTTTCGTCTGTGCCAGCATTCGCTGCCTCTGGGCAGTTCCTTTTGTAGTGACCCACCTTTCCACAACCGTAGCATGCCTGGTTCACACCAGTGTTAGGCACTTGGTTGTTTGGCCTTGCTGGGCTCTTGCAGTAACGTATGGTGTGTCCCTTTCTGTTGCAGTTTACGCACTGCTTCTCCCGACAAGGTTCGCGGTGGTGATAGTTGCATTAGCTGCACTTTGGGAGATTTCCAGCATATTGTCTGGCTGGGTTAGGGACAACTGGGATACCCGAGGGCATGGTAGTAGGAGGTACCGATGTCGTGGTTGTGAAGGTCGTTATCGGTGGTTGTTTCTTGTTTGCCCTTCGAAGCGATTTGTCCTTAGATTTAGCCCAACACTTCCATTTGTTACTCTTGGTCTTGGGACTCAAGGTGTCGTGGTAGTTTGTTGTTCGTTGAGGTACTTGATTGTTTCCTGGATTGGAATTATTGTTAACAATCCCGCTAACATTCGCGTTATTAGCATTAAGGTGGGTCAAAATAGCTGACACGGCAGCCGAGACTACAGCTTGTAAGGTAGCTGCATCAATTTGAAGAGTTAGTGTTTGGTTGATGGGTTGATCGTTTTTCTTTGGCGACATGATTCTGTTTCATGGAAATAAAATGAATTTGTGAGCGAGTATGGTTGAACCTAGACGTAGTTCGACCGCTCATGTAAAGAATAGAAGTATGTTCTCTAAGGTTTAACCTACATCCCTATGATGCAGTCCTAGTACGGAATGGAAGTATGTTCACGAAGGTTTGACCTACATCCCTACGATGCAGCCCTAGTAAGGAGTAGAAGTAAGTTCGTAGACTAGTCTCAAGACGTTTGTCGTTCACGCCGAGGTACTATAGGTTGGTGGATAATATGATACAACCACTGAAAGAGACTTGGAACTGTCTCTGGAGTTAAATTAGTATTGTCCAATGACTTGACTAAAGCATGTTTCAGATAGACTACAATGAAAGTATGATGAGAGTATTTGAACAAAAACGTGTCACGGAAGTTAGCTGACTATCAACATCATCGATGTTTAAGATGTAATAAGTTCAGGGAAATTTGACCTTCAAGAAGGTCTTACATCATATCCGGAGTAGCAAAAGTTTTGGCCGCATAAAGGCAAAACTACAAGTACCTACAGTACAAGACAGTTTCATAAAAAATGCCACATAGGACATAGACAGGAACACGGTTCTTTTAAAACAAGAAGGAAAGTAAATTATCTCCTACTGGTGACGATCATCCCTCTGGTGAACTCTCAGTTCAGCCAGTTGGCGTTCCACATCGAGTAGTTGTCTTTCGTACACCCTCTGGCAAACTCGGAGCTCTATGACTTCGGCTCGGGTTTCAGCTAATGCTTGCAACAGGGTTTCGTGGTCTCTTTCAGATCTCTCTCGAGCATGCTCAAGGTGATTGGTGTGAATGATATGCATTCCTCCATTGGTCTCAACTTTTGCGATATGATGTACAGCGGTCTTGCCCTGAATTTCGTTTCGGGCAACTCTATGGATCAGGATTGGTTAAACTCTGTCTGCTGAGCTCCCTTCATTTATGTTGTAGAAGCTTCGGTCTCCATTAAACGGCATAGGTTGATCTTGATCTTCGCTCCATGCTTCCAAACATTCTACCTAAGGGGGCGTCGGGCCATGAAAAGCCGGACGAGGGTTAGGATTTGGAATGGGAGCTACCGGGGGTAGGTTCTCAACTTCGGGTTCGGAGTTAGCATCATCCGAAAGGTCTTCATCATGGTGATCATTCAAAGGGATTGAATGATCATTCTCTGGTTATTCTCCAAACCATCCAGCAATGACTTCGTTCGGAAAGTACGGGTTGCCGTGGGGATGGAGTCCAGCCATGTTATCTATGCGAGAATTGAGGTAAGAAAATAATTATTAGACGAACTATCTAGATAATTATTATGAAATCTTCATTAGTTACATCGCTAATTGTAAAGTGCATACCAGTCCTATGGAAGCAACATAGGATAGGCCTTCGAATAAGTGACCTTAACTCCAAATTCACAAGGAATAGGAGTAAAGCAAAAATTTCACAGATTCTAAGTCTATAACATCCTAGTTGCATATGACCTTAGTGCATCCACTTAGCAACTATCAACTTAGTAATGAAGATCCTTTTTAGTTCTCAAGTAAGTAATTATAGTAACACAAAACACCCCTATGGTATTTTAGACCTAGGCTTTGTTATAATGTTCTTATTGTATCAGTGTTGGTAAGTTTTTAGACTTGTTGACACATCACAACTGTTCTTGGGCATGTGCTAATCACTCCTCAGAACATCATAGTTGATCAGGCTATGCCACTCCCAAGACTAACCATACATCCCCGAGCTTACCTATGATATTCAACAATCGTAATACTTTTGTTCTTGTCATTGTGACACGGATTTTAGTATGAATGCAGGCATGTATACTTGGTTAAATATTTTATTATTTAAAAGTATATACTCTTGGTCAGAGTATTTTTAATCCCAATGTATTTATAGTATGTATATCTTTTATGGGTTGATATACTTAATTCACTATAAACAATGCTCTGATACCAATCTGTCACACCCCAAAACCGAGAACCGCGGAAACGTTCTGGGGCGGAGGACGTCATGTAATGTATGATAACAATGCAAAGTAGTAAACAAGCAACAACAACATCCATTGCATTAATAGTATAATTTTATTTACAAGTGTGTTCTTTCATAGTATAAGAAAACATAATGAACAATCAAAATATAAGACGAGTCTGGACTGCTCCGTCTTCACAAAAACCTGGTCGTCATACCTGTCTATTTGTGACCTGAGAATACAAGTTATTTTGAAAGCGGGTATCAGCCAAAAAGCTGGTGAATTCATAAGTATTAATGTGTCTTTGATTTGTAAAATTGTGAAGTAATGACTTGTAAACCTTTGGAAAAAGATTGTATAAGTATGAACTGTTTGAAAGTAGTTAAACGCGTTTGAATACCCTAGCAAATCCTTATGATTTCTACTAGTATAAAGAGTAGCCTTCTACCAAACCCCAAATGTTTTGAAAGTAGTCTTCTACCAAGACTTGTATGTTTTGAAAGTAGTCTTCTACGAAGATTTGTATGTTTTTAAAGTAGTCTTCTACCAAGAATCGTATGTTTTGCTATAAGAAAGATGGTTTTCCCCTCTATGACTACTATTAACAATATATAGTCTACCTCGTCGTATATGTGAATGTATCGCAAAATAAAAGTAAAAGGAAAAGTATAGCCATGTAAGTGTTATCCTTTTGTATTAGGATCAACTCGACATCGCGACTGCCGAAAAGGTATTAACCTTGAACATTCATAGATTGTTCATTTTCCTTCGTAGCTGGCAGCAGGTTTAAGGAATGGTTAGTCCCGTAAAGGTACCCCTAATATAAGTATCAACCGTAGGCATCTGTAGATGTTCATTACCTCTGTTGCTAACAGGTGGGTTCCGGAATGATTAGTCCCATCTAGGTATCCTTTAGCACTAGGATAGGTAGAACAAATTGACACGTATAATATGTACTAGTAACTCATCATATAGAATCTAGGTACAAGTATCCATGTAAGTGTATACAAGTAAATGTATTTATGTAAATGTATTCATGTAAGCATATCTATGTAGACGTATTCTTGTAACATGTAATGTATAGTATAGACTCATGAATGAACTGACTCTGGTGTAATTCCTTGTAATAGGAATAATGTTTTGTATCTCCTAAATATCCCTATAATAGTTAGCTGGAAGGTAATTGATTGTCCAAGAAGGTTTATACACCCTTGCTACACAAGAGTGTACGAACTGAATGAAGGATGAAAGCTATCATATCAATACATATATAATAACATAAGTGTATAGATATAGTTTTGATCAAGAAGATGAAAATGGTTTTGTAAGACATTTAAGAGTTTTGAACAATAATTAACAATGACATGATGTCATTTTAATAAACATTTCAAAAGTAATACATTTGATAACAATGTATTTTTAAGATAGAAAACCATTTCATGCATCACATTTTGATGTATGTGAAATCTACTGGATGAAAACACAGTTATAAATCACATATGATTGGTTAATTAACATGTTTTTTTCTACTTGTATTCCTCCCCCCCCCCCATTAAAGCATTTAAAAACATTTAAAACATTGATTAAGGGGTATGAACTCACCTGTAGTGAGCGGATCAGAAGGAAGTGTCAGACAAGTGCATGGTGTCAAGTGAAGACTTAGACACACACAATGATCCTAATTGCAAATGAAGACATATTTATGTAACCAATTAGTAATTTTAACTCTAATTAAACATGTATAAACATCTTATTGCGAGGAAAAAACTTTTGTCAATTGCTATGAGGCTATCGGGTTGCAACAAAGGAGTGCAAAGCCTCATACGGGAGCTTATGGTCTAATGAACATCTTTATTGGAGTTTACGACCCAAGGGAGTTTACTCCTAGCCGTAAACTCTCCATTGGTCACCAAAAGGGGCTTAAAACTCTAAGGCTTAATTGGTTAAGTGCTACAAAGCTTTAAACAAGTGTTTGGGTGGGTTTAAGGTCCTAAAATGGCCTTGCTTGATGTTCACGGCCCTGGGACCACTCCCCCATGAGTTTACGGCCGTAAAATCTTGGTAAGCAGTACCCTTTCATGAAATGAAGTCCTTAACTCAAAGGGGTAAGGTTCTATGCTAATATGTAAGGCTCACTAAAGTGTTAGGGTGTCATTTGCACCCTTAAAAGGGGTTTACGGGCCAAGAACATGTCTTGGTCGTAAACTCCTTGAATCCCATGATTTCTTATGTTTTCTAAGCTCTAAACATGATATACCTAGTGTACAATGAGTTGGATCAAGGGTACTTACAATCTAAGAGCTTGAATGGTCGTTTCTGGCCAAGAACACTAGTGTATGTTCTTGGTGTTCTTGGTGGATCTTGAAAATCTACAAAATGGAATGATTTCATGGATGAAATCATGTAAGATCACTAGATCATCTATGATATCAACTAGTTTGGGAAAGAAACTTATGAGTTTTGAAGATCGGGGATGAAGATCGGGATGGTACTTGAGAGGATTTGGGCCAAGGAAATGAAAGAAATGGACAAATGGCCTTCATCATCACCTTATAAGGTGAGTTTACGGCCCACGTGGATTTTATGGCTGTAAAATCCCATGTGGTGGCCGTGAACTCATGGTTAATGTGCTTAAGACTCGGTCTTTGTGCTATAAATTCAGCAGATAAACCCCGACACTTCTTCCTTTAGTGTACAAGGCTCAGAACTCTCAAACGGACTCAAAATAGTGTTGAATGATAGCATGAATGAGTTTGACTTTCTATAGACTTGGTAAGTTGTACAGAATGGAAATTTCGGGTTGTCACAGAGAATGATAATAATCCGTGTCTTAGTCCATATGATATCTAGAATGGAGGAATATATGATCCCTTATCTAATGGACAAGTTCGTTGACAAATATCAGAGTTTGACAGCGGCTTTAAGAGCTACGATTTCCAGTTAGGTTTTGAATTCATACTCAATCTTAGACTTATCCAAGTGGGAGACTGTTGGATTAATGTGTAAGTCCATAACTATATTTGGTTTGTACTTGACCCAACCCGACATGGTCCATTTGGGTTGCACTTCACCGTCACAATTTAAATGGCTAATCTTTTGAGAATAGTATATTTATGATTATAGTAATATATTATAAGTTCAAATATATTAATATGGAATCATATTATTTACTTAGTATTGATGAAGAATTAATTTAGAAATAATTAAGTGATCAGAATAAACTAATTAAATATGGACTCTTATATATATGGAATGGGCCAAGTTCATTTAGGGTTGGCTAAGCTTTCATAGATAGTCCATGGAGTGTTTAACCCATGGATCATATGAAACGAAAGGTCATGGGTTTAACCCTAGTCTCCATACTATATAAAGATGTTATTGGTTGGTGAAATTGGCACTAGTGGGGGTACACTAAGAGGGCTAGCCGATTTCACTAGAGAGAACCAAAGTATTCTTATTCTCAAAGTCTTGCAAGGTGGTTTGGTGATTTGTGATTCCACTTGAGGCTTTTACACTATTGGGGCTAAGCTCTTAAAGCTTGAAGACATCAAGCTAGACCAAACGGTATGTCATCTAACTAGTCTTTGTAGTATAGTTACCTCATAGTATGCTAGTTAGGATTAAAGCCTTGGAAAGTTCTTATTTGCATGTATAATAGATAAAACATAGATCCAAGATTTATATGGTTGCATGTACACCATAGGAGTGTTAGAATGCTCAAAACCCAACAGAATGAACGACACACTCGGTTCATTAAGTCCATGAACACCGCCGGTGCATTTGTTAATCCAAAGGGCATCACTACAAACTCGTAGTGACAATAACGAGTTAGAAAGGTTGTTTTGGGAACATCTCCTTTCAATACTCGTAGATGATGATACCCAGATCTCAAATAGATCTTTGAGAAATAACTCGCTCCATGGAGTTGGTCGAACAAGTCGTCAATGCATGGTAGGGGATACCAGCTGTTGATAGTGAGCTTGGTGAGTTCCTGGTAATCGATACACATGCGGAAAGATACATCCTTCTTCTTTACGAATAGGACTGGTGCTCCCTAAGGTGAGAAGATCGGTCTGATGAATCCTTTGTTGAGTAGTTCGTTTAATTGGCTGGATAATTATTGCATCTCTGCTGGCTCTAGACGATACGGTAACTTAGCTACAGGGGTAGCTCCGAGAATTAAGTCGATTCTGAACTCGAATTGTCGTTCTGGTGGAACTCCTGGAAGATCTTTAGGGAAGACATCGGGAAAATCGCAGACCTCTGGAATGTCTTTGAGGTCTTTCTCTTCTTTTTCCTTATCTACTATGTGGGCTAAGAAGGCATGGTACTCCTTACGCATGTATTTTTGGGCTTTGACGCAAGAGATGATTTGTAAATAGGTATCGGGTTTGTCACCATAAATGAAAATAGTTTCGATGTTTGGCAAATTTAGGCGAACGGCCCTTTCGTGACAGATTATATTGGCATGGTGTAGGCTTAACCAATCCATATGGATGATGACATCAAAGCTCTTTATAGTGATCTGTATTAGATCAATTTGAAATGAATGTTCGTTTAGAGTTAGCGTGCAGCCTATGTACATATCGTTTGTGCTCTCTATTCTACCATTTGCCATTTCTATTGTAAATATCTTATCGAGTGATTGCGGATTCTATTTTAGTATGTGTTTAAATTTATGACTCACGAAACTCCTTTCCACACTACAATCAAAGAGTATGCATGCATAAGCGTTATTGAGGAGAAACATACCTGTAACCACCGTGGGATCAGCTATTGCTTCGTTTTGCCCTATTGCTAGCACTCTTCCTATGCCACCAAAATTCCTTGCCTTAGGGCAGTTCCTCTTGTAGTGTCCAGCCTCCCACACCCACAACACGCCTGACCCACACCGACTCCAGGGATTTGGGTGATTGGTCGTGTCGGTGCCTTACAAAAACGAGCAGTGTGCCCTTTCTTATTTCAGTTGTTGCAGTGCATCTCTTGACAATTTATGTTGTGATGGAAATTGCATTTGCTGCACTTCGGTAGGTTCCCAACGTATTGCTTTGCTAGTGCAGAGGTAATAGGAGCAGCAGTGGGGGTAGTAGCGGCATGGACTGCCACTATTTGTTGCTTCTTAGAAGGTTCTTGTGAAATCTAACTCTTCCTCTTGTTCCAAAACTTCTTCTTGTTGTTGTTGTTGGTACTGATGTTGTTGTTGTTTCCTATGGTTTGCTCCGGGACAACAGTTGCGTATCCTTGAAAGATTCCATGGTCAACGAGAGCTTGTGCCAACTATTTGGCGCTATCGAAAGTGACTGGTTTGGAAGCTAGTACACTTCCTTGAATCTGGGGTGACAATCCCCAGACGTATCTTTCAGTCTTCTTCCTCTCTAGAGCAACCATTCCTGGGCAAAAGGATTGCCAAATCACTAAACCTATTGGTATAGGTTGTGATGTCCAAGCATACCATAGTAAGGCCCCAAAGTTCCTACTCTAGCTTTTATACTTCACCCCTTGGACAATACTCTTGCATTAACATTTGCAATAGATTCTCCCAGCCCATAGAATTTGCTACTACCAGAGTTAGTGACTTGACGTGGCCATTCCACCACGTTAGAGCTCTCTCTGGGAATGTACAAGCGGCAAATTTTACCTTGCTCACTTCCAGACATGCACAGATCTCGAAAACCGCTTCTGTTTTCTCTATCCATTGTGATAGAGCCATTATCCCTCCGGATCCGTTAAAAGTTATGGGCTTGCTATTGGTGAAGTCCTTGAAAGTGCAATCCGATGAACGACCCTGGTGTTGGCCATTCGTAGAGCTATTTACTGCACTTCCGGACCCATTATTACTCATCTGTGCCATTGTTGCTGTGACTGCAGGTGTTACAACAACTATCAAGGCGGCGTTATCCATTGATGGAGGTGGTGGTGGTGGAGGTGTTGCGTTGTTGACACGGCGTGTAGATCTATGGGCGTCATCCTACAACCTGTCCAGTTGACGGATGTCGAAAGTATGAACTTGTACTTCCACGTTGACTTCACGAATCCGGTTTTCTTGGACCCCAGATTGATAGGACTGGTTGGCTAGTTTGCCTACCTCGACATCCATTAGTCCGATCTCGGATAAATATAGTTGATCAGACTATATTCTTCCCAAATCCGATTACATATTCGGAGGCCTAGTCGTAGTGTCCAACTTGTCTTAATACTTCTTGTATAGTTCTAACTAAGAAAATGCCTCGTTGTATGCATGTATTTGTGCTTTTATGACCCAAATAACTTAAGCTAAATGAAATGCGGTTTAGGTGTAAAAACGTTTTGTCAGAGAGTTTTAGTCCCTATGCATTTATAGTTTGTATATTTTATGTGGTTCGATATACTTAGTTCACTATAAACAATGCTCTGATACCAATCTGTCACACCCCCAAACCAGAACGACGGAATTGTTCGAGGGCGGATGACTTCATGTAGTATCGTAACAGTTGAATACATAGTAAAGAATGTAAAACAACCATCATATATATAATTTAAAAGTTACCTTGTTTAATGATACTTGTTCAAAACAAATTACAATATGATGACAAAATGAGTTTTAAACTAACGCCTTAGCGTCCCTTCTCCAAAAGTTGGGGTTTACATTTATTACTGAATCCATGAGAAATACAAGTAGTTTTGAAAGAGTGTCAACAATTAAGTTGGTGAGTTCATAAACGTTTATGTATAAAATTTGTAAGTTCGGTATAAAATCACTGAGTTTGTTTCTGAAAAATCCAATTTTTTTCCATGAGTGTATGGTGGTTTAAAAGTTCCAAAACTGTAATGCATTAGTAGTTTTTCATGTCTAGAATAACAAATTTAAGTATGTATAAAATCACTAAGACATTTGATGAGCCCGTAAATCATCATGTTTTTAATACTCCATGTGAGTTTTATTTCCATGCTATTAACCTAGATAGCCTGTAACAACTTTCTGTAGGCGTTGGAATATTATGACGTTTGTCACCCCAGACCTGCCGGTCTTACTGTAGCTAACAGTTTACGTGCGGGATTGTCAATCTCGTATAGATCTATACACAAATATCACTCTCTCCCTACAAGAGATTATGTTATATAATATAATACTTTAACTGCATACTTGAAAGTACGTGAAGTTGAATGTCTCACAAAACATAGTATCAAATAGATTTACGTATGAAAAGTCCATTTGTTCTTGTATATGAAATTATTTCCTTGATATAGTACTTATAGTATGTAAAATATCAGGATATCTACTAAACTATACCTATTATAGTTTTTCCAAAAGTATGTTTCGTTTGTATGGAAAACCCTAGTGTTGTGTCAAATTTGTATGTAAAGTATAACATTATTGAACATTTATACTCAAAATATAAATAAAGTGTTTGATATTTATATAACAACATGTTTCATTCCAAAAAGACAAAGTGTTATCATGATATGTTGTATGAGAATGTTTTCGTATGGTAGTTATAAATCACATATGATTGATTATAACAAAAAGTATAGCAAGAGATTGATGTTTTTCACACGAGGATAATTGTGTGTCTACTTGTATTCCCCCGCCCCCCCTTAAAAGTGTATAAAATCATTTACAAAGCATTTGAAAACGTAGTTAAAGGGGTACGAACTCACCTGATAGATTGAAGAAAGTGAGACGAAAACCGAACAGAACTTTAGCAGAAGAAAGAGGATTTCTCAGGAATCTCGGGAGCATAAAACTTCCTTCGGGGCTTGGATATGAAATTCAGGGCTTCGGGATATTTCTTGCATGCAAAACGGAGTAAAAACGCAAGAGAAGGAGAGAAAATGAGCAATTTTGCCCGGAACCCTCGCATCCCTTTTATAGGGGGGCTGAACCACCTAGGTGTGTATGAGGTTACGCGGGGCGTAGTGGGACGTCATTGCTTACACACTTCGGATGGGAGGGCTTATGTCCGATGGGAGAGCCTATGGCCGTTGGGACGAGGCTCCTATCGTCTGGTACGTTGGGCGTAATCCTTTATGCGGGGCGTAAATGGATTTTTCCAACTTCTAAATTACATAACTTTTGCGTACGAGCTCCGTTTTTCGAGTTCTTTATATCCATGCGTAGGTGAGAATGTACTCTACAAATTTCATTTAGACTCTGTCGGCTAATTTTGAATTGATTTTAATTATATTATTTTTAACAGGTCGGGACACGAAAGGTTCGTTAAAAATCCGTAACTTCTTTATCCGATGTATCTTATACATATCTATATAATTGAAATTATAATAATAGTATAAGGGTGTATTTTAAACATTTAAAATACTTGGTGGTTTAATCTATTAATTAAACTATACTATTAATTTAATTAAACTTAAACCATGTCTTTTTCGAATTATTAACTCTTTTAATTAAACACTTTAATTAATTTAATGAAGTCCATAAAGTTTGAATTTTAACTATTAAAATTGTAGAGTTTGGAATTATAGCATTAATGTGTGAGACATTACAAATTCCAAAACTTGAGGGCAAGTTTTTAAACTATTCAAAACCTTTCATTTCATAACTTATGAGTTTAATGATTCATTAAAATGAAGACTCTTCATTTTTATGTAACCCCTTATTGTTTAATAAGACTTTTAAAGAAGTGGCTTTTCAACATCCATAACTTGAAGACAAGTTATGGAGTCATTAAACAATTTAATGGAAAAACTCTTCATTTTTATGTAACCTACAACACTTTTATGAGTTTTTTAAGATTCATGAATATGACTTTTCACATAACTTAAAGACAAGTTACAAAAAACATATTTTATGAACTTCTATTAGATTAATATGGATTGAAATCAACAAAAACACAATTTTTTTTCATCAATCTAAACTAACTCATAAATCAAGGAAACATAAAACTCTTGGAAATTCATAACTTGAGAACGAGTTATGAACTCCATACAATTTTCATCAAGACCATGAATTATACTAAGAAACAATTTGCACATAACTCCTATGATCTAACAAAACTCATAAGCATGAACATTCATAATCAACAATTTTCAAGAATAACATAAACACATATAAACTTGAAACTTCGATTATAGAATTCAAATTGGTTTAACATAATTATTACCACATTAAAAAGAGCTTTTATAGGTCTAACACAATCATAGGTAATGAGTCTAGACCAATTCCATCACCAAAACTCGAAGATATGTTGTTTGGGGGTCCAACTCGTCGAGTGCATGAACAAACTCAGCGAGTTGGATGCATTTTGTCTTGGACTCGTCGAGTCCCTTCATGGACTCGTCGAGTCCCCTGTCCAGACAGCATAAAAATTCGATTTTTAAGCATTTTGCATCAAGTGTAAGTGAAAACAACCCTAGGCTCTGATACCACTGTTGGGTTTTGAGCATTCTAACACTCCTATGGTGTACATGCAACCCTAAATACCTTGGATCTATGTTTTCTCTATTATACATGCAAATATCAATTTTTAAGGTATTGTTCTAACTAGCATAATATAAAGTACACATAATATAAATTCTAGTAGAATTACATACCTCTTGTTTGATGCTTGATTCCATGTAGCTTGAGAGCCTAATGCGCCAAGTGTCACACCTCAAATGGTTCACACAACATCAAGTCCATTTGGAATAACTTAGAAAGAAATTAGAACACTTCAAAATCGGCATGCCCTCATTTCTTCACCTAGTGGCTGATTTCTTCAATCATAAGATCATTATATAGTTACTCATAATTAGGGTAAACCCTAATTGTCATGGATTTAAATTTCCTTGGATCCATGGGTTCAAATACCCCATGGAGCATCCTATGGGTTTTAGCCCAACTTGATAATCCATGGAGCATTAGCCCACTATATAAGTATGGATGATTTACACAATCAACCCATATATTTAATTATTCTTCTTTTGATCACTTAATTAATTCTAGATTAATTTTTGATCAATACTAATTAAATAATCTTATTAATATATTAGAACTTATAATATATTAACAAACCTTAATTGTTATTTCTCTCATTTTAGTCTATCAAAATGCATGATGCCATGCAACCCAAATGGACCACGCCGGGTCGGGTCAAGTATATACCAATTATAGTTATGGACGTAGACACTAATCCAACAACTAATACCTATGATACACATAACATACTATCCAGATAAACCTCATAACCAACACATAAACAGACCAAGATAATTATCACAAAGACCATTATCATTTAAAAACCCCTTTTTGGTGGGCCGGCATTGTGGCCTTAGACCCACCCCTACTGGAAGGTAACTCACCTCGATATCGTGCGGTGTCTGAACTATCCTCGGTGCACAAGTCGACTCCCAATGACTCCTTGATCCCAACATGATAACCTTCAAGTCAACACATATAACATACAACCCTAAACAGGGTTAGCCCAAGTTCAGTCAAAGTCAACATTGGTTAAAGTCAACATTCAGTTGACCTGACTCGCCGAGTTGGCCTACCAACTCATCGAGTCCATGCTTCTCTAATCCCACACAAAACCCCGGCTCCACTCGTCGAGTCTAGCAAAAACTCGACGGGTTCTCCTTCAATCATAACATCGGGACCATCTTCATCCGACTAGCTGAGTACCTTCTTGAACTCGTCAAGTTCATCTCCAACTTAAGAACTTGTCCAGTCTATGACTCGCCGAGTTGTATGAACAACTCGTCGAGTCCATCTTCAAAGATTGGCAGATTGCTATGGACTAGTCGAGTTGCTCATACCACTTTCCGAGTCCCATGACTTCCAGGTCCCCTTTCACGTATAAACCCATAAGGGACTTCCTTCCTAACACTTACCCATTCACCAAAAGGGTTTGGGTGCACAATGGTCACCGACTCGTTGATTGCCAAGAGCAACTTGTGGAGTCCAACCTTGACCAATTCCATACTGTCGATTTGAATGAGGTCTAACACACCAAGACCATAGATCTAGCCTGCTAATGTCCCTTTTATACGTAAAGTTCCAAACATGATGCACATGCATGGGGTTTTCAGCTCAAAAATCCATATAAAGTGTCCTACAATGTGCATGGTGATCTCATGGCCATAAAATTGGCACCTTTATTCCATGAGCCCATCTTAAGGCCCAAATCTGAAGGCTAGAGTCCACATCACACCCCTTAAATCCAAAAATGGATTGAAAGCTCTAAGTGCACCCAAGATCTACAATCTAATGATGAACAACCAAATGGAAGACCAAAACAGGAGCATTTTACCTTGATTAAGCTGAAGATGGAATGAGATTTCTGGATCCACAAGCCCCAAGTCAAATACTCAAGCTCCACTTCTTCCTTCCAAGTTTCATAAGTCAACAAAAGCACCAAAATTGCCTTAACACACACACAATCGGCTAGGATTTTGATATGTAGCTCTAGGAGAGTGTTAGGGACAAGGGAGCCTGAGTTAAGGTGTTTATATAGGGTGCAAACCCTCATATTAGGGTTTTTGTCCAGACAACTTGGACTCGTCGAGTCTGGTCTCTAACTCGCCGAGTCAGCCACTTGACTCCTGTGTCCAATCCGCTTCTAGTCGATGAGTTGGGGCACCAACTCACCGAGTCTCAGGCCAAAATGCAAAATACTTAATTTAAAAATATGTAACAGAAACCAGGTGTTACAAATCTCCCCCAATTATTTTTTACTACGTCCTCAAAGTCTGCTGCTTGTTCCTGGAAAAGCTCTGGGAAGCTTCATCATCTCATCCACCGGCTCCCAAGTCCGCTTTGAGCCCTTTCGGTGCTGCCACTGCACCTTTACCAGCTCCAGTCTCTTGTTCTTTAGATCCTTTGACTTCCTATCAAGGATCTCCACTGGCCGCTCGATGTAGTTCAGGCTGTTGTCAACCTGAATGTCCTGTAAAGGTACTACTGCCGAATCATCCACCAAACATTTCCGCAACTGGGAAACATGAAAGGTGCTATGAATCTGACTGAGTTCGGCTAGTAGATCTAGCCTATATGTCACCTTGCCCACCCGGGATACAACCTTGAAAGGTCCAATATACCTAGGGCCCAAGTTGTCCCGCTTCGTGAATCGAATGACACCCTTCCAAGGTGACACCTTCAGGAGGACCATATCCCCGACCTGGAATTTGAAGTCAAATCGGTGCTTGTCGGCATAACTTTTCTGCCGAATCTGAGCAGTCGGAAGCCTGCTGCGGACCTGCTAAATCCTCTCTGTAGTCTTGAGTACCACTTCGGTACTCCCCATAACCCTCTGACCAACCTCTCCCAAACATATCAGGGTCCTGCACTTCCTCCCGTATGACATCTCGAAGGGAGGATGGTCAATACTCGCGTGATAGCTGTTTTTGTACAAGAACTCAGCCAAAGGAAGGTAAGTATCCCAACTACATCTGAAGTCTAATACACACGCCCACAACATATCCTCCAAATTCCGGATGGTCCGCTCACTCTGACCATCTATCTGTGGGTGAAAGGCAGTGCTAAAATGCAGACGAGTACCCAACTCGTCATGAAACTTCCTCCAAAACCTGGAAGTGAACCACACATCCTTGTCTGAAATCACCGATACTGGCACCCCGTGCCGTGCCACCACCTCCCTGATATAGATGTCGGCCAACTTTTTTGCCGAAATACTCTCTTGAATCCGGATAAAATGGGTGCTCTTGGTCAAGCGATCGACGATGACCCAGATCGAATCCACTCCCCGCACGGTCCTTGGAAGCTTAGTGATAACATCCGTCGTGATGTCTTCCCATTTCCACATCGGAATATCCAACGGCTGTATCTTGTCGTGAGGTCTCTGATGCTCGGCCTTGACCTTCCTGCAGGTCAAGCACCGCTCTACGTACCATGCCACATCCTGCTTCATGCAAGGCCAACAATAGTCCAGACATACATTCCTATACATCTTCGTCGCCCCGGGGTGAATGGAGAATCGAAATTTTTGCGCCTCCTCCGTCAATACTTGGGGTATACCCCCATGATACGGGACCCACATCCTAAGGTGCAGAATCAACAACCCCTGACTGTCATAGTCAAAGGAGGAAACCTGACCCACAATTCGCTCGCTCTTTCGATGTTCGTCCTTCATGGCCTCCTGTTGGGCCTCCCGAATCCGCTCCAACAGCGGAGTCACCACCGTCATCCTCAGGCAGATATCCCTGATTGGCACTGCCTTGCGACTAAGTGCTTCGGCCACCACATTGGCCTTACCCGGGTGATAAAGGATATCACAATCGTAATCCTTTACCACGTCCATCCACCGACGCTGCCTCATGTTTAGATTCGACTGATCCATGAGGTACCTCAAACTCTTATGGTCCGTGTAGATAGTACAGCGAACCCCATAGAGGTAATGATGCTAAATCTTGAGGGCGAAAACAACAGCCCCCAACTCCAAATCATGTGTCGGGTAGTTCACCTCATGAGGCTTCAGCTGCCTCGACGCACAGGTGATCGCATGTCCTCTCTACATCAGAACTGCGCACAAACCTGAGATGGACGCATCGCAATACACAACAAAATCCTTCATGCCCTTTGGCAGGGCTAAGATTGGCACCTCGCACAATCTCTATCTTAGAGTCTCGAATGAGGCCTACTATTCAGGCCCCCAAAGAAAGACCACGATTTTCCTTGTTAGCCTGGTTAGGGGTACATATATCTTGGAGAAATCCTAGATGAACCTCTAATAGTAGCCGACTAATCCTAGGAAACTCCGAATCTCGGATGGAGACTTCGGAACCTCCCATCTCATCATGGCCTTCACTTTGGCCGGGTCCACTGAGATCCCGTTCTGGGTGGCGAGATGCCCAAAGAACTGCACCTCGCGCAACCAGAACTCACACTTGGAGAACTTAGCATACAAGTTCTCCCTCCTCAAAGTCTCCAGAACCTCTCGTAGATGCTCCTCGTGCTCCTCCAGCGTCTTGGAGTAAACCAAGATATCATCAATAAACACTATCACAGAGTGGTCTAACATCGGTCTACACACACGGTTCATGAGGTCCATGAACGCAGGAGGAGCATTGGTGAGCCCGAAGGGCATCACGACAAACTTGTAGTGGTCATAGCGCATCTGAAATGCAGTCTTCTACACATCCTCTGTTACACCCCCAAACGAGAACGACGGAAACGTTCGGGGGTGGATGACTTCATGTATAGTATCATAACAACGAGTATAATAGTGAAGAAAGAAAACACAACCATCATCAATATAATTGAAAGAGTTACATCATAGAGTAAGTTTACATGTTTCAAAATCAATTACATCATGATGACAAAAGAAGTTTTGAATTTAACGCCTTAGCGTCCCGTCCTTGAAAGCAGTTGAATACCTGTTTAGTGATTCCCTGAGAATACAAGTTGTTTGAAAAAGTGTCAACACAAAGGTTGGTGAGTTCATAAGAGTTTTAATTGAGAAATAAACTGTTTTCCTTGTAAAAGCGGTAAAAGGGATTCCAGAAAATCTAATATTTTCCTTAAAAAGTGAGTTGTAAGTTTTCGTGTTATGAAATTGTGCCTCCTAGAATTCCCAATAATTTTCTTCCATAATCTCCAAGTGTATATAAGTTATATAAAATCAATGTTAAATAAACCGTCGAATGTAATGGGTCTGCCCCGTCCACAACCAAACAAGGAACAGGAAATAAAGCGGACCCACCAATTCTAAGTCGATCACGACTAAATTCTATATAACTCTAGCATATACACTTAGAAATTATAGCTAAAAACTAACAATTCTAGATAGAATGTAGTCTTAAACCCAAATACCGAAATCAAATCCTGTGAACATAAACTATACATATCATAGTTCATCGAATAGTGATAGTGCTAATGAACATGAACTATGCTTATTATAGCTTATCAATTGTGATGGTGATGGTGAACATAAACTATATGTATCACAGTTCATCAAATAGTGATAGTGCTAATGAACATGAACTACGCTTATTATAGCTTATCAATTGTGATAGTGATGGTGAACATAAACTATATGTATCACAGTTCATCAAATAGCAATAGTGGTAGTGAACATGAACTATGCATATTATAGCTTATCAAAAGTGGTGGTGATAGTGAAATCCCTTCTTGTAATAAGTTCGTAGTGTAGATTAAACATAAACTATACTTATTATAGTTTATCATATTGCTTGTAATGTATATGCAACCTAATTACGTAGTTTTAATATCAAAAAAAAAACCATTTTATGAAAACCCGGTACTTTGTATTTGTACCCTTTTTGTGAAAACCCGGTACTGTAAGGTCATACCTCGCTTAATGTATAACATGGTACCATATGGCCGTACCTCGCTTAACGTGAAAACCTGGTACTTTTTATTCGTACCCCATTTATATGTAATTAAAACCTCTTGTAATGAGCTCAAAATGTAATGTAACATAAACTATATGTATTATAGTTTATCATAATGTTTGTAATGTATATGCAACCTAACTAGATCTATTATAGTCTAGCATACTTATTTGTGGTGCATAATAGATTCCTAAGTATACTTATCATAACTAAGTATAATTATTTGTATTGGTAGTAAGCCCTTGTATAAGATTCCTACTTTCGAGCTAAGGTATAGAATATGTAATATCAACCACATGTATTTCAATTAGTACTTTACTTGTCATAGATTTCCGAATGTTTGTATGTGATGGACGTAAACTTTGTTTATGACAATTTATTATTTCACCATACTTATTATAGTGAAAATCCACTTGTTTTCTGATGTATGTCTATATAACAAGACAAAATGACATATATGGTAATAACATATCATCACATGAAGATATACACCTTGCTCAACATGTTAGAAGGTGAAATGAAATTGATAGCATTTTTTTGTTGTTAACGTTTTCTGTTACTGTTCTTAGAAAATTTGTAGAAAAATCATCAAAGGTCCAAATCAAAATCCGTAAAATATGAGAGCTTGGAAAATGAGTGTAGTTTATTCATAAATTTTATCATGATTTTTAGTAACCCCCAACTTGGGTGAAAACGTCCATAAGCACAAACTGGTGTGAATTGGTTCTTGAAATGGTATGCAGTTTTGTAAAAATCACCATAAATTGTAGAAAAATAATATGGAGATGTGCAAGTATCCATTTTAAAGCTAAGAACATGAACTACTTGCACCTTTTACAGTTCTGAAAACTAAAATGTTTTAGTTGACCAAAACAGTCCGTGAATGGAGTCCAACTTTTCTGATGAAAGCTGTTAGAAGCATTTAGTTGTGTTCTTGGTGATTTAACTTGTATTCCCCCCCCCCCCCCCTTAAAACTTAAGAAAACATAAAATGTAGGGGTATGAACTCACCTTGTGTTATTTTGTTGGATGGATGATGGAGAAGGGAAGTGTTCAACTCAAGAACACTTAGAAGATTGTTTGAAGATTCGAAGACCTAACACAAATATGATGAAGTTTGTATAAGAAAACTATGATTTGGGTAGAAAGAGGTGGAATAATTATATAAATGATAATTAATACCAAATGTGGAAGAACACTTGATGATCAGCCTTGAAATCTCGAAATTTTTGAGAGAGAAAGTGAGAGAAAATGGAGTTTATCCTTGGGTGGAGGATGAGAGAAAATGAGTGAAGTAAGGAGAGAAGAGGGATGTTCCAGCCCTAAAAACGTGGGAAATGGCTGGTAATGATGAAAAAATGACATTGACATGACCTAGGCATGGTAGAAGGAGTGTGGCTGGTCAAGGAGTGGGTGTGGGTGGTTGCTTGTGTCATAAGCTAAAGGAAAGTCAACACTCCACCTTAATTACTCCAACCACTAAATCTTGGATAAGATTTGCATTAAAAACGTGATTAATCAATACATATGGGTCTTAATATGTTAAAATAAAGTTTTGGGTGAAAATCCCGCTTTAAAATGGTGAAAAACGAAGCCAAAATGAAGTCGTAGTCGAAATCCGAGAGGAAAAGGCGAAGTCTGCGAAGCCTCTCAAATGGGACCGAAGGTGCGAGGTTTCAGTCCTGAGAAGGCTGGAACCGAAGGCGAACTTGTCAGACGCGAGCTTGTCAGAAGCGAACCTAGGCGAGAAGCGAAATAGACCGAGAGGAGGTTCGGTCCTAAGGGACCTTCGGGTTTGGTCCTTGTGGTTTCGGTCCAACAGGGTTCGGTCCCTTTAGGGGACCTTCGGCTCTAAGAGGGTTCGCTTCTTGAGAGGAGGTTTCGGTTCCTTAAGGCCATTTCATCCTTTTTCACCCCGTTTTAAGCGGTTTTTGACCCGATTAAGGGTCGGGATGACCCGAAAGACTATAAAAAGTTAAAGAAACTTTTGAGAGAGATTTGGGAGACATCTCACATACTTCGAGAGATTTGGGAGAGATTCTAAATAGAGAGAGATAGAGTAAAAGAGATTGGGAGAGGTTTCGTTTGTGACCTTTTTGAGTGTGCGACTTCGCAACGCAAGGTTCGTAAGCTTCGTTAAGCCATGTTTAAGGGTCTTACACACTCCCGATGAGTATGCAACATTGTTTTATCGGTTTGGTTCACTGTTTAGCACTATCAAGGCTAAGGAAATTCAAACATACAAATTTTCCAAATGATGTTTTCTCATTAGAATAGTGAATTGTATAGTGATTACATAACGTAAACCCTAATGTACCCGGGTTAATTGAGTTGACAGGTTTGACTTGTTGACTTTATTTGACTTCAACATGACTGGAATTTGACGATTGTGACATCCTCCACTCTGACCCTCATCTGATGGTATCCTGAATGCAGATCAATATTGGAGAACCAAGATGCTCCCTATAGCTAGTCAAAGAGGTCATCAATCCTCCGGAGTGGGTAACGGTTCTTCACCTTGTTCAGCTCCTAATAATCTATACACATCCGATGTGACCCGTCCTTCTTGTTCACAAACAGAATCGGGGCTCCTCAGGGAGAACTACTCGGTCTAATGAATCCCTTGTCTGACAGCTCCTGCAGCTGTGTAGACAACTCCTGCATCTCAAGAGGAGCCAACCGATACGGTGCCTTGGCTATCAGAGCCGCACCAGGGACTAGGTCGATCCTGAATTCCACCTGCCTCTTTGGAGGTATCCCATACAACTCCTTGGGGAATACTTCCGTAAACTCCCGCACCACGGGCACATCGCCCACCGTCACCTTAACCGCCTCTCGGGTGTCCATAACATAAGTGACATATCCTGCGCAACCCTGCTAAAGGTAACGCCTAGCTCTCGCTGCTGAACATACCGCTGGTCCTCGCTGCGGCCTCTCTCCCTGAACTACCAACTCTCCCCCACTTGGGGTTCTGCTCCGAACTAGCTGATGCGCGCAATCTATCGCCGCCCCATTGGGGCTCAACCAATCCATGCCTATAATCACCTTGTTCCCCCTCAACAGAATAGGAACCAGGTCTACCAGGTAACGCTCCTCAAACAACCTCAAAACAAAGTCCCGATAGACCTCTGATGCTCGTACCGACCGATCATCTACAATCTTGACCTCTAGAGGGCAATCCAACATGCCCGAAGATTCCGGAAACTTCTTGCTAAGCGCAAGAGAGACAAATGATTGGGTGGCACCCGAATCAAGCATCACCTGAACTGGGATTTCGTTCACATGGAACGATCCTAACTAAGGCACATGATATATCAAAATCACAACGATATACTATAAAAGCATAAGGACAAGAAATCATACCCGTCACTACATCGGGTGCATTGCATGCCTCCTCAGCTGTCAGCTGAAATGCTCGGCTCTGAACCACTGGAGCCTCCATCTTGACCTTCCGGCCATCCGCAACCCGACTTGTTGCTGGAGTCGGCGCCACTGTCGGCGCCGCTGCTGCTGCCAATCTAGGGAAATTGGCTTTTTATGGCCCTTCTGATTGCAATCAAAGCAAATCAGGTCTGACATCTGTATCGCCGGAGTAGGGGCAGTACAATCCCTGCCAAAATGCCCAACCTTGTCGCACTTATAGCAGCCTGAACCCGGCCCAGTGCGACAAGCTCCCTCGTGTGACCGACCGCATTTCCTACAGCGGTCCCACCCTGACTGGCCTTTCGACTTAACATCGGATCCCTTAGGCTTCTTCCCTGAATCCCCCGCCGTCTGCCCCTCCTCTGCCTTCCTCTTCTGAATGTGCTCTAGATCAATCTCCCTCTCCCTAGCCCTGGCAATCATGGAATCCAGGGTAGGGCAAGCTGAAAAACTGACATGCTCCCGGATATCAGCTCGTAGCATGTCATGGCAGCGGGTCCTCTTCATGTCCTCATCACCCGCATACCGGGGCACCAACAAAGCCCTCTCCCGGAACTTGGCGGTGATCTCCGCCAGAGTCTCTGTAGTCTGTCTCATATCCAAGAATTCCCTGGCCAGCTGCTGAAGCTCTACAGCTGGCGCAAACTCTACTCTGAACCGGGTTAAAAAATCCGACCATGTCATAACCTCAATAGCCGAAGCTCCTAGAGAGTCACCAACCAACTCCCACCAATCCCTAGCCCGGTCCCTCAAACACCCTGCTTCAAATCGTACCTTCGACCCCTCAGGGCAGAAGCTGGTCAGCTGTGCAGACTCAATGTCTGCAATCCATCGTCTGGCAGCAATGGGGTCCTTCGCCCCGTGGAAATCTGGCGCACCACTCCCTCTAAAGTCCATAAAGGACAGCGTGCATAGTCCTCACTGGCTGGTCGCAATGAACTCGCGTATGAAGGATACTCCTCGTGATCTCGGATGCAATGAACTCACGTAACCCATCATCCACATGCTCGGATCCTGCCCCAAAGCCCGATCTTGACCCGGATCCTGAACCTCCTGCTCCATGTCGCGTGACCACCATTCTGAAACAATAACATATGAAAGTCAGGGTCACATATACTTTTTGGAGGTCTCACACACTTTCCAAGTTTCCCAGCTCCTTGATTCGAGTACGGATCCTCTTCTTTTAGTAGTACGGGCCCATACTACCTTCCACATCTATCCGTACTTTTCTCAATAATTGCTTCGACTTCACCAAGTCCCTTTTTACCAATACCCTTTCCACTGACCACATACTAGGCTTCCCTAGGGCACTCTCCGACCTACTCTCCGCCATTAGCTGAACTAGGAGCCCCCACCACCTCCCCGTAACTAGCTTGCGGATACTGTTACATATCTGCTCCTTAGTTAGTTGAAGCTGGTCAGAACCCCCATAGCACAAAGCAAGTATCATTCGTGCTTTGAGTAACCAAAGCAGTCATAACCTATACAGACCATCCTACTACTGACTAAACAGTCCTAGCATACAGCTCATACAACATGCACATAAAGCATCCTTCCTAGATCCTTAGCCCTAACTAGCATGCAATTCTCAGAATCATATATCAGGTACACAAGGCATCCTCCTAGATCCTTAGTCCTATTCTACCACTTGGATACAATCAACACATATAAGCATACAGCTAGGCATATCCGGGTACTAACCTACCCTTGGGTCCTAAGGACCACTGTTAGGGAAACTAACCCCTACCATACACATAACATACTATCACGATAAACCTCATAACCAAAACATAACCAGACCAAGATAAATAACACAAAGATGATTATCTTATACATACCCCTTTTTGGTGGGCAGGCATTGTGGCCTTAGACCCACCCCTACTGGAAGGTAACTCACCTTGATATCGTGCAGTGTCTGAACTATCCTCGGCGCACAAGTCGACTCCCAACGACTCCTTGATCCCTACACGACAACCTTCAAGTCAACACATATCACATACAACCCCAAACAGGGTTAGCCCAAGTTCAGTCAATGTCAACATTGGTCAAAGTCAACATTCAATTGACCTGACTCGCCGAGTTGGCCTACCAACTCGTCGAGTCCATGCTTCTCTAATCCCACACAAAACCTCGGCTCCACTCGTTGAGTCTAGCAAAAACTCGACGGGTTCTCCTTCAATCATAACATCGAGACCATCTTCATCCGACTCGCTGAGTTCCTTCTTGAACTCGTCAAGTTCATCTCTAACTTAAGAACTTGTCCAGTCTATGACTCGCCGAGTTGTATGAACAAATCGTCGAGTCCATCTTCAAAGACTAGGAGATTGCTATGGACTCACCGAGTTTGCTCATACCACTCGCCAAGTCCCATGACTTCCAGGTCCCCTTTCGCGTCTAAAACCATACGGGACTTCCTTCCTAACACTTACCATTTACAAAAGGGTTTGGGTTCACAATGGTCACTGATTCGTTAAGTGCCAAGAGCAACTCACCGACTCCAACCTTGACCAATTGCATACAGTCGCTTTAAATGAGGTCTAACACACCAAGACCATAGATCTGGCCTCCTAATGTCCATTTTATACGTAAAGTTCCAAACTTGATGCACATGCATGGGGTTTTTAGCTCAAAAATTCATATAAAGTGTCCTACAATGTGCATGGGGATCTCAAGGCCCTAAAGTTGGCACCTTTATGCCATGAGACCCCTCTTAAGGCCCAGATCTGAAGGCTAGAGTCCATATAACACCCCTTAAATCTAAAAATGGCTTGAAAGCCCTAAATGCACCCAAGATCTACTATCTAGAGATGAACAACCAAATGGAAGACTAAAACAGGAGCATTTTACCTTGATTAAGCTGAAGATTGAATGAGATTTCAGGATCCACCATCCCCGAGTCGAATACTCAGGCTCCTCTTCTTCCTTCCAAGCTTCACAAGTCAACAAAAGCACCAAAATGGCCTTAACACACACACAATCGGCTAGGGTTTCGATATGCAGCTCTAGGAGAGTGTTAGGGACAAGGAAGGCTGAGTTAAGGAGTTTATATAGGGTGCAAACCCTCATATTAGTGTTTTTCTCAAGACAGCACGGACTCGTCGAGTCCGGTCTCTAACTTGCCGAGTCAGCCACTTATCTCCCATGTCCAATCCGCTTCTACTCGACGAGTTGGGCCACCAACTCGCCGAGTCTCCGGCCAAAATGCAAAATACTTAATTTAAAAATATGTACCAGGAACCAGGTGTTACAGGAGCGATACGGTCACGCCTTCGCCTTTCCACGATCTCCTGAAGTACCTGAAATAGTAAACTGAAAACTGTAAGCCCAAGGGCTTAGTGAGCTACCCCTAAAATACCAATACCCCACTGAAAATACCACCACAGTAATAATCAAATCAATCAACATGCATGCTGGGCCATCGTCCTGACTGGACCGCCCTACCGGGACTGCAGTCTGTCTGAATCCGCCCTTAGCCTTCGATATGATTGGTCCGCCACATGGGCCTACCGTCCTCCCGGCCCGTTCATAGGGTATATTAGCCTACAGCACAAAGTAGGACCGCCTCAACCTAGCCACAAGCAAATAACCATGTGTGCATACTATTGATGGGTTTTGAGCATTCTAACACTTCCTAAGTGTACATGCAACCCTAATAACCTTGGATCTATGTTTGTCTAATTATCATGCAAAGTTGAATTCCAAGGTTATATTCCTATCTAGCATACATGGGGAACAATTTTAACTTGAATCATAGATAGAATAACTTACCTTGTTGTTGATTGTGTTCCTTGAAACTTTGTGAGCCTAGCACCCCAAGTGTGATGCCTCAAATGCTTCACACAACACCAAATGCTCTTGGAAAGACTCTTGAGATAACACACACTTCTCAAAATCAGCCAAGCCCTCTAGTTTCTTAGTGTTCAACTTGTGTAGCCAATTTTGTGGAGAATGGGACGCTTATATAGTGTTGGCACATCTAGGGTTACACCATGTAAACCCTAATGTGTCATGACTCTTCATTTCCATGACCCATGGGTTTGTAACTCCCATGGAGCATCCTATGGGTAGAACCCAACTTGATAATCCATGGAGCCTTTTAGCCCACTATACAAGATATGGATGATTTACATAACCAACCCATATATTTAATTAGTTATCCTTTGATCACTTAATTAATTCCAAATTAATTCTTTGATCAACTAATTAAATAATATTATTAATATATTAGAACTTATAATATATTAATAATCTCCAAGTGTTATTTCTCTCATTTAGTCTATCCAATTGCATGGTGCCATGCAACCCAAATGGACCATGCCGGGTCGGGTCAAGTACAAGCCCGCAATAGTTATGGACTTAGACACCTTATCCAACAGTCTCCCACTTGGATAAGTCTAATAACTATATCTCTAGTACTTCAGGAACCGACCGGCAATCGTAGCTCTTTCAAGGTCTCTCGGAACTGAGAAGATGATGATACGCCATTTAAGATAAGTGATCATATAATCCTCTGTTCTAGATATCAGCCGGACAAATACATGGAACATGTCTTGCTTATTGTCCAGCATTTGTTTCCCGATTTCCGATTTGTTTGACATAGAACTTAATTGAACACACCAACTTAGTTCTGACCGGGCCCGGTACATGGGTCAAAACAAAATCATCGAGGGCCCAGATACCAGCTTCTAATCCAAGAAGGAACAGATAAACTTCGACTCAAATGTTTGTTCTACCACTTATTGAATTACACACAAAAGTACGTTTTATAACATCGAGTTACCAATGCGGTTTCGTACAGTCAATGCATAACCAACTTGTAAGTAACAAATCATATCTCTAGGTTTGAAGACTTATATGATATTACCGTCTCACGATCACTCGAGATAAAATTCCATGAAGTGATTCCAGTGAGCGTGGGTTGTGTCCAATGCTCAGAACTTATGAGCACTCATGATTGTTGTAGCCTTGTCCAAGACCTCTACAACCAAACATGACAGTCTTGATTCATATCTACTTCCAACATATGACCGACTGTGGAGGTTTGAATAATATGTTATACCAAACAAACTTATTCTGGAAGTCAAAACATGCAAAAGAAATATAGTAAACGATTGACAAGAGATAGCAACACTTTACTCATAAATAAAACACCTTTTATTCATCATCAAATGTCAATTACACTTTACAAATTTCTGGGTTATCTAACTACTAAAACTTATATCATCCTTCAGCCCTATGCTCCAAGCATGCTGAAGATGCTTAACCCTACTCAGTCCCTTCGTGAGGGGATCTGCTGGGTTCTCATCCGACGATACCCTCTTTGCCACGAGGAGTCCTTCTTCGATCCGATGTCTGATGAAATGGTATTTTCTGTCAATGTGTCTGGATCTCCCGTGATCCCTTGGTTCCTTGGCTAAGGCAACAGCACATTCACTATCACAGAAAATTTCCATTGGCTCTTTAATAGCTGGTACAACTCCAAGGTCTCCAATGAAGTTCTTCAGCCATATCGCCTCCTTTGCTGCTTCACTAGCTGCAATATACTCTGATTCACCAGTAGAATCTGCCACTGTCTCTTCCTTGGAACTCTTCCAAAAAATTGCTCCTCCGTTTAAGGTAAAGACCCAGCCCGACTGAGAGCGGAAATTATCCCTATCAGTCTGGAAGCTAGCATCACTATACCCAACAACTCTCAAGTCATCACTCCTACCGAGGGTAAGGACCCAGTCCTTAGTCCTTCGTAGGTACTTGAGGATATTCTTTACCGCAGTCCAGTGTGCTTTGCCAGGGTTCGCCTGATACCTGCTAACCATGCTCAAGGTAAAAGCTACATCGGGTCGAGTACACGTCATAGCATACATGATCGATCCTACAGCCGAAGCGTAAGGTGTTCGACTCATTTCTGCTATCTCAGCCTCAGTGCTAGGGCTTTGTGTCTTACTCAATCTGGTGTTACTCTGGATGGGTAACTCTCCTTTTTTGGAATCCTGCATGCTGAATCTCTTCAGCACCTTATCCAAGTAGGTACTCTGACTAAGTCCAATTAGTCTTTTACTCCGATCTCTCAAGATTCTTATCCCTAGAATATAGGCAGCTTCACCAAGGTCCTTCATAGCGAAACACTTCCCAAGCCAGGACTTTACTTCCTGCAGGGTTGGAATGTCGTTTCCTATGAGTAGTATGTCATCCACATACAATACCAAAAAGCAAACTATACTCCCACTAGCCTTGACATACACACAAGATTCATCTTCACTCCTAGAAAAGCCAAATTCCTTGACCTTTTCATCAAAGCAAAGATTCCATCTGCGAGGTGCTTGCTTCAATCCATAAATGGATTTCTCAAGCTTACACACTCTATTAGGGTACTCGTTGCTGACAAAACCCTCTGGCTGACTCATGTAAACATCTTCAGCCAACTTTCCATTAAGGAAAGCGGTTTTGACATCCATCTGCCATATTTCATAGTCATGAAATGCAGCTATGGCTAACAGAACCTGAATAGACTTAATCTTGGCTACCAGAGAAAAGGTCTCATCATAATCCACTCCAGGAATTTGAGAGAAGCCCTTTGCAACCAGTCTAGCCTTATAAGTGTGTACTTTACCATCCATGTCGGTCTTCTTCTTGAAGACCCATTTGCACCCTACTGTCTTACGACCTGGTACATTTTCAACCAAGTTCCAAACTTGATTGTCATACATGGATTGTATCTCTCTATCCATAGCCTCTTTCCATTTAGCAGACTCGGGGCCTGCCATGGCTTCCTCGTAGCTGTTAGGGTCATCTTGACTTACTAGTGTCCCATCACTAATAAGTGTCTCACCTTCTGCAGTAATATGGAATCCATAGTAATGCTCAGGTGCACTCCTAACTCTCGTGGAACGTCTCAGAGGTACAGATTTGTCAATTGGCTCAACAGGAGTTTCCTCCTCAAGTTGAGGGCTAGAGTTTGAAGTTCCTTCACCGCTTGATTCTTGAATTTCTTCAAGATCAATTTGCCTCCCACTGTCTCCTTGGCTTATAAACTCTCTTTCTCGAAAGACTCCTCTTCTTGCTACAAAGACCACATTGTCACTAGGTCTGTAGAAGAGGTAACCAAAGGATCGCTGTGGGTAACCGATGAAAATACACCTCTCGCTTCGAGGTTCGAGCTTATCATGAGTCTCGCGTCTCACGAAAGCCTCGCAACCCCAAATCTTGATGTGGTCTAGTTTAGGTACTTTACCAGTCCACATCTCGTGAGGAGTTTTGGCAACTTTCTTTGTAGGGACTAGATTAAGAATATGGGCGGCAGTCTCTAAGGCATACCCCCAGAATGAGATTGGTAGCGTAGCTCGACTCATCATGGAACGAACCATATCTAGCAAGGTTCGATTACGCCTCTCAGCCAAACCATTCAACTGTGGTATCCTGGGAGGTGTCAATTGTGAGACTATCCCACATTCCCTTAGATAGTCGAGGAACTCTGAACTAAGATACTCACCACCACGATCGGATCGAAGCATCTTAATGTTCCTGCCCAATTGATTCTCGACTTCCTGTTTAAATTCCTTAAACCTCTTGAAAGTCTCTGACTTATGTTTGATCAAGTAGACATATCCATATCTACTATAATCATCAGTAAAAGTCAAATAATAACGATTAGCATCCCTTGTGGCATGTTTGAATGGTCCATACACATCCGTGTGTATAAGGTCCAACAAACCTTCACCCCTCTCACACAAACCTGTGAAGGGTGACTTTGTCATTTTTCCAAGTAAGCATGATTCGCAACTATCATCTGACTTTAGGTCAAACGACTCCAAGACTCCATCCTTTTGGAGTTGGCCTATGCGCTTCTTGCTTATATGTCCAAGACGACAATGCCATATAGATGCTTTATCCAAGTTATTATTAGTAGAATCAATACACAAAACATTATTTCCTAAGTTATCAACAACAGATACAGCTTCATACACACCATCACAAGGTAATGCTTTAAAATAAAGAACATTATTAAAGAAAGCATCAATAGAACCAACTTCATTATTAAATGAAAAGGTAAACCCTTGTTTGTACAAAGCATGGAAGGAAATAATATTTCTTGCCATTCCTGGCGAATAACAACACTTATTCAGATCTAAACTAAACCCACTACTTAGCGATAAAGTATAAACTCCAATCTTGGTAACAGGTATAGCTTTCCTATTCCCCATGATCAAGTTTATCCTTCCTTGCTCCACATCCTCACTTCTTCTTAGTCCCTGCAAGTCACAACAAATGTGAATACCACACCCGGTATCAAGGACCCAAGAATTAGAATGGGGTGAGTTATTAGAAATGATAGTGTAAATACCTGCATGGTTGGGTTTAACTTTCCCATCCTTTACATCTTGCTGGTATTTTGGGCAGTTCCGCTTCCAATGAGCTTTTTCATGGCAATAGAAGCATTCAGCCTCTTTTGGGTCAGAAGAAGGACTAATGAAACCTTTCTTGGTTCCACTTGAAGAAGAGCCATCAAGGGTCCGAGCCTTGGTACCCTTCGAAGATCTCTTTCTCTTCCTCCATCGATTCTTCCCGATTGCCAAAACCGGAGTAGAGTTTTGAGTAGGAGTGATAGCAACCGACTTCCCCTTAAGACCTGATTCTGCGGTCTTGAGAAGTCCCTGAAGTTTGTTGAGGGTGACTTCTTCCTTCTTCATGTGATATGTCATGCGGAATTGATCATAGCACGATGGGAAGGAATGCAAAATAATATCTATTGCAAGATCCTCCGGGAAGTTCACATTAAGCTTCAGCAAACGATCCACATACCTTTGCATTTTCTGCATGTGGCTCGTGACGGATTCCTCGTCCTTCATCATGGTTGTTATCATGGAGCAGATGATTTCATACCTCTCTTGTCTTGCACTTTGATGGTATCTTTCCATCAAATCTTGGTGCATGTCATAAGGGTAGAAATCCTCATAAGACTTTTGGAGTTCCGCTGTCATCGTGGCCGTCATGATGCAAGCCACTTTCGTAGCATCCCTTTCATGTGCCCGAAATTCAGCGATCTCCTGAGGAGTTGCAGTGGACTCATCAATCTCCTTAAGCTCCTTGTCAAGGACATATTCTTTGTCCTCGTAGCGGGTAATCATCCTGTTGTTTCTGATCCACTCATTGAAGTTGGATCCATCAAAGGTGACTTTCCCACACAAGTTCATAAGGGTAAAGGAGCTATTAGGATTAGAGCCAGAAGCAGCATTGTTTGAAGACATCTGAAAAGAAGAGAACAAGATTAGTTTAGATATAAGAGAGTCCTTAATAAAACACCCAAATGTAATATTAAGGCTAGGATCCAATCACAATATAATATAACTTACAAGAGGTATGCCGTAATCTAAGCTATATCATATTTGAAAGGTAGGTGAATGACGATTCACCAATTTCCACCACGAAAACCGCAATATTTTAGTATTAGGTTTTTGAATGGTTCTTAGAAATTCCTAGATTCTTTGAGATTCAATGAACTTTTCAAAGGCATGTTTCAATCTCGAGTGTGCCCTCCAAGTTTTGTGACTGGGATGCCGAGGATCACAAAACGAGGTGTGAAGTAACCATGCAAATCACTTGGTACCCTTAAAGTTTATCACTCAATCGATGTGCCGGTTAACCACACACGCTCCATCGATACTATAATAAACCCTAAGTCACCCTTTACCTACCTTGTTAAGTCCAAGTTAGTGTGCCCGTTAACCACACACGCTCCACCAACGACTTAATCAAAGTGTAAAGTGTAATTTCATGGAATAGCACCTTATTCACATTTTTCCTAAAGTAACTAAGATTGGGAATTTAATAAAACATTTAGTTACTTTATAATATTCATCATACTTTGAATGAGAATTTATAAGTCCTTGTCTTACCCGTTCGGCTAACGACCCTCCACCGATCAAGCAAGCGGTGGGTGAGAGTGGACACCCATTAAGTCACCATTTTATAGGCAACAACCTTATACCCACCTTATAGACCGGCTTCGTGAATGAGGCGTACTAGCGGTAAGACGACTTTGTTCTTATACATATATATATATATATATATATATATATATATATAATTATTAAATCATAATAATATAAGTATAAGGGTTGAATTTTAACTTTTAAAATTCTTGGGGTTGGAACTAAAGTTTTAACTTAACTTTACTTGTTCCAAAACATGAGGGCAAGTTTTGTAAACTTTCAAAACTTTTCATTTCTTGTAACTTATGAGTTTAATAGAGTAATAAAATGAGGACTTTTCATTTTTCCTAACTCTTGTGTTCTTTTAATGGTTTTTAATCCAAGAGACTTTTGGTTTTCCATAACTTGAGGACAAGTTATGGACTCCATTAAAACACATTATGATCATGAATTAATCTACCACATAGGTTACAAATAATTCCTATGATCATCTAAACATCATAAGAACAAGAATATCAATATGAACACTTTCAAGAATCAAAATCACATTTAATCTTTGTAATTTTGATAACTAGTTGTTGTAAATGAGTTAGAAAAGACATTACACCTTCTAAAACAAGTTTTCAAGTACCAAAACATTTTAGGGTAATGATTCTAATCCATTTCCAGCAACTCAAGTCGAAATTCTGCACTCTGTCGACCCTACTCGCCGAGTGCATAAACCTACTCGCCGAGTAGGTTGAAGATACACATGAACTCGACGAGTCCTCCCCATGGACTCGCCGAGTCCATCAGTCAGACAGCAGAATTTTCGACTTTCTTCAACTTTTAAGCACAAATAACAAACAAACAAGCCTAGGCTCTGATACCACTGATGGGTTTTGAGCATTCTAACACTTCTTAAGTGTACATGCAACCCTAATAACCTTGGATCTATGTTTGTCTAATTATCATGCAAAGTTGAATTCCAAGGTTATATTCCTATCTAGCATACATGGGGAACAATTTTAACTTGAATCATAGATAGAATAACTTACCTTGTTGTTGATTGTGTTCCTTGAAACCTTGTGAGCCTAGCACCCCAAGTGTGATGCCTCAAATGCTTCACACAACACCAAATGCTCTTGGAAAGACTCTTGAGATAACACACACTTCTCAAAATCGGCCAAGCCCTCTAGTTTCTTAGTGTTGAACTTGTGTAGCCAATTTTGTGGAGAATGGGACTCTTATATAGTGTTGGCACATCTAGGGTTACACCATGTAAACCCTAATGTGTCATGACTCTTCATTTCCATGACCCATGGGTTTGTAACTCCCATGGAGCATCCATGGAGCATCCTATGGGTAGAACCCAACTTGATAATCCATGGAGCCTTTTAGCCCACTATACAAGATATGGATGATTTACATAACCAACCCATATATTTAATTAGTTATCCTTTGATCACTTAATTAATTCCAAATTAATTCTTTGATCAACTAATTAAATAATATTATTAATATATTAGAACTTATAATATATTAATAATCTCCAAGTGTTATTTCTCTCATTTAGTCTATCCAATTGCATGGTGCCATGCAACCCAAATGGACCATGCTGTGTCGGGTCAAGTACAAGCCCGAAATAGTTATGGACTTAGACACCTTATCCAACAACTATCATATACATGCATATATAAACATCAAACATATCTGTCACACTGATCATCAATCATAGAATTCTCCTGTAACTAGTGTACCGACCTAGCAGGTCACTAACACATCAATCCCTACGGATCATAAAGTATAACATACTGTCTACCTCGATTTCGAACTAACAAATCATAACCACATGCAACATACCATAACAATAATAACTAAAGGGGCGGCTTTGGTGCCGTAGACCCTATCGATATAGTGAGGATAACTCACCTTGAAAATGCCGACTCGGAAGATACACTCCAAATCTCAGATCACCTGACACCGGCTCCACCACCTAAGATCATAGCATAATATGCTCATAAGTCCTTAACCTTATAAGGTACCCCATAACCCACTAGTCAAAGTCAAAGCCATCAGTCAAGGTCAATAGTCCATGTTGACCCCTACTCGTCGAGTACCATCTGCTACTTGCCGAGTTCCTTGAAGTACAATCCAACTCGCCGAGTCATCGGGGTGACTCGTCGAGTTCCTTTGATTCTTGTTCGAACTTTAAGGCCACCCGTCGAGTTCCCTTCTTGCAACTCGACGGATACACACTCATACATATCCAAGAGAAAACTCATCCGACTCGCCGAGTTGTTCTTCAACTCGTCAAGTCTTATGGCGATCTTCATCAGACTCGCCGAGTTGTTCATCAACTCGTCGAGTTCACGACCATCTTCATGTGACTCGTCGAGTCCACTTTGCGACTCGCCGAGTCCATTCAGTCATTTTATCATGCAGTCAACTTTTAAGCCATTCCAAGGCCCCAAATTGTAGATCCAACTTCCTTAGGCCTGCTTATCATGTGAAGTTTCAAACTTTACGTGCATGCAAGGCTCCAATGACTCAAAAAGCCCAATCTATGCTTGAAACGGGGTTTTACACTTAGGTAGGGGCTCAAACTTGCCAAGGCTAAGAACTTTATGGTACTTCAATCCATAGAGAGTTGAGATCTGAAGTTACAACTTCAGATCCTGGCTCATACTTTAGGAAATGACTTTATCAACCAAGAACCCTAATCTCCAACCATCAAGGTCTAAAACGAAATAGAAAGGAGGATAATAGCTTGATACCTTCCCAAGAGATGTGAACTGGAGTAGATCCGGATTTTCCCCAAACTCCTTGCTTCAAACCACTTGCTTTCCTAGCTCTTTTCCACCAAAAATCATCTTCCAAGGCTTCAAACACATAATGGGCACACACATACATTTTGGGGTTTTCTAAGAGACTGCAAAGAAGCTGAAAGAGGTTTGTGCTCCCTTAAATAGGGTGCACAACCCTGGGATTTAGGGTTTCAGCTGCCAACTCTTACTCGCCGAGTCCCAATATGGACTCGTTGAGTAGGTTACTTAACCCGCGACCCTTCCCACTACTACTCGACAAGTAGATCAACCAACTCGTCGCGTAGAGCTTAACCCAATAACTCATATTTAGACAATACCTAGGAATCGGGGCATTACAACTCTCCCCCATTTGATCTAGACTTTGTCATCGAAGTCCACTGGAATAAACAACGTTGGGTAATGCTTACACATCTCCGCTTCCAGCTCCCATGTCCACTCGGAACCCTTCCTATGTTCCCATTGTACCTTTACTAAAGGTATTTCCTTGTTTTGCAGAATCTTCTTCTTCCTTTCCAAAATAGCCATAGGCCTCTCCACATAGTTCAGGCGCTCATCGACCTGAATGTCATCCGGCTAAGCTCCTCCGGAAGCTCTAGCCTATAAGCCACCCTGCCAACCCCGACGATAATCCTGAATGGCCCAATGTAACGGGGACCCAATTTTCCCCTCATCCTGAAGCGGATCACACCCTTCCAGGGTGAGACCTTCAGAAGAACCATGTTACCCACCTGGAATTCCGGCTCAAATCGGCATCGGTCGGCATAATTTTTCTGTCGGCTCTGAGCGATCTGTAGTCGTTGTCTAGTCTGCTGTATCATTTCGGTAGTTTGTAGAACTACCTATGTCCAACCCATCACTCTGTGCCCAACCTCATCCCAGCATACTAGGTTCCTACATTTCCACCCATAAAACAGCTCGAAAGGCACAACGCCAATACTGGAATGATAGTTATTGTTGTAGGCGAATTCTGCAAGCGGTAGGTGGGAATCCCAAATCCCACCGAAATCAATAACGGACGCCCTCAACATATCCTCGAGGGTCTGAATGGTCCGCTCACTCTGCCCATCGGTCTGCGGATGGAACACCGTGCTAAAATGCAGTCTCGTACCCAGTTCCTCATGGACCTTCTGCCAATAACGGGAAGTAAACCTGACATCTCGATTAGAAACGATAGAAACAGGAACCCCATGGCGAGAGACAATCTCTCTGACATACAGATCGGCCAACTTCTCTGCGGACGAACTCACTCGTATAGCTAACAAATGGGCACTCTTGGTCAATCGATCCACGATGACCCATATGACATCGAACCCCCTTGCCGTCTTCGGCAACTTCGTGATGAAATCTATTGCGATCCTTTCCCATTTCCACATGGGAATCTCCAGAGGCTGTAACTTACCATGCATCCTCTGATGCTCGGCCTTGCCCATCCTAAAGGTCAAGCACCTCTCAACAAACCAAACAATATCTCGCTTCATACCAGGCCACCAATAACTCGAACTCAAATCACGGTACATCTTGGTGGCTCCCAGGTGAATCGAAAAACAAGACTTGTGAGCCTCCTCCATCACTGTCTGTCAGAACCCTCCGGACATCGAAACCCAAACCTGACCATAATGGGTCAACAATCCGCAGATATCCTGAACAAACCGGGCGCTTTCGCCCTTAATCATCTCGAACTTCTAGTTCTCTGGCCTCATGCCCTCAATCTGAGCATCTCTGATCAAACCCACTAGTGGGGAATCCACTGTTATCCTCATACACCTGGATGGGCTTGAGGACCCAACTGACTTGCGGCTCAGAGCATCCGCAACCACATTCGCTTTACCAGGACGGTAAAGGATCTCGCAATCATAGTCCTTGACCACATCCAGCCACATACGCTGCCTCATATTAAGGTTCGGCTGATCCATGATGTGTCTCAAACTCTTGTGATCCATGTATATAGTACAACGGACCCCGTACAGATAGTGCCTCCAAATCTTGAGAGTGAAAACCACTGATCCCAACTCAAGATCATGCGTAGGGTATCTCGTCTCATGCGGCTTCAACTGTCGCAACGCGTAGGCTACCACCCGTCCTCTTTGCATGAGGACTGCCCCCAAGCCTGTGATGAATGCATCACAAAATACCACAAAATCCTCCACTCCCTCAGGGAGTGTCAACACCGGCGCCTTGCATAAACACTACCAGAGGGTCTCAAACGCCCTCTGCTGCTCAGGGACCCACTGGAAATCCACCCCCTTCCTCGTTAGACGAGTAAGGGGTACGAAAATCTTGGAGAAATCACGAATGAATCTCCGATAATACCCTGCTAAATCCAAGAAACTCCTGATGTCTAAGGGAGATTTCGGAGTCTCCCACTGCATTACCGCCTCCACCTTGGCCGGATCGACCAAAATCCCTTCCTGGTTAACGAGATGTCCAAGGAACTGGACCTCTCGTAACCAAAACTCGCATTTCGAGAACTTTGCATACAGTTGTTCTCATCTCAGAACCCCCAAAAGCTCCCTAAGATGCTCCTCATGCTGCTCTCGAGTCTTGGAATACACCAAGATATCATCTATGAACACAATGACCGAGCGATCGAGCATCGGTCTGCAGACTTGGTTCATCAGATCCATGAACACCATGTTGGATAAGGTGTCTAAGTCCATAACTATTTCGGGCTTGTACTTGACCCGACCCGGCATGGTCCATTTGGGTTGCATGGCACCATGCAATTGGTTAGACTAAATGAGAGAAATAACACTTGGAGATTATTAATATATTATAAGTTCTAATATATTAATAATATTATTTGATTAGTTTGATCAAGAATTAATTTGGAATTAATTAAGTGATCAAAGGATAACTAATTAAATATATGGGTTGATTATGTAAATCATCCATATCTTGTATAGTGGGCTAAGAGGCTCCATGGATTATCAAGTTGGGTTCTACCCATAGGATGCTAGTGATTATACACCCTTTAATCCATCCATTTATGTGTTTTGACTAGTTTTCCAAAACACCAAGAACACACACTAGTGTTCTTGGACTTTTAGTTCATTACAAGCTTCCACGAAGTAAGCACTTCAATCTATGAGTCATTTAAAGCTTGTTATACATATTAATACCAAGGAAATGACCCAAGAACACCAAGAACAAGATGTTCACGGTTTTGGGAGGTTCCCAAAACCGTAAACACCAAATAAAGAGCAAAGTGGTGCCTTAAGGTGCCTAGATGCTTCACAATGCCTTAGGGACTTGTCTAGATTCATCCTTGATGAGTTTATCACACAAAAAACACCAAAACCTTACATTTTTATGTGTTTACGGTTTGGGGATCTCCCAAAACCGTAAACACCCCAAAAGGTGCATAAAAGTCCCATAAAAGTCCCATAGAATCGGTCCTGTATCTCACAAACTAGACCTACTCCGCGAACTCAGTAACGTACAATTTACCCTTCACGTCTCGATCTTGAAACCGTACCTTTCCATTTGGACTCTCATAAGTCCACTCGAAGAGATCGAGATTAACACGATCCTCACCTTCGTGGAAGAACCATAATGACCCTCAACCGAGTGGTCAAGCAGACGAAGAAACGCTATCGCCTGTTAGTGAAGGTTCGATTGGATACCAACCGAGGACCCGAATTCACTTATGAGCGCGAGAACCAATCGATTAGGGAGTTTCCACCTCATGACTCGATCATTCATACCTACTTCCTTACCTAAATTCTAATTTCGGGACGAAATTTCTTCTAACGGGGGGATGATGTGACAACCCCATATTTTCATTCGGTCAAACCCTAAAGTCAATCATTCCAATTTATAAGTCAAGTTCATTTTTAATTATTATTAGCAAATTTAAAGTTGGTTTGTTTATTTTAATAATTAATCTTTAAACGAACGGGTGAAAGGATGTGTCGCCTCGAGTCTTGAAATTGAAAACCGCAAGTACCGCGTAGTTAAGGAATTCCCGGCCAAACTTTTATGTTTGGGCCAAAATTTACTTCAGAAACCGCAAAGTCATGCTTAAGCATGAGTTTACTCCCCAAAGTTATTCATTTCTCATTTTAACCCTAAAAGAGTAAACTCCAAACTCTCTCAAGTATCATCCCGGTCTTCGCCCGATTTCCCAAAAATGTAAGTGTTTCTCGACTTGATTAGTTGATATAACATAACATCTAGTTATTATACATCTTTAATCCATCCATTTATGTGTTTTGACATGTTTTCCAAAACACCAAGAACACACACTAGTGTTCTTGGACTTTTAGTTCATTACAAGCTTCCACAAAGTAAGTACTTCAATCCATGAGTCATTTAAAGCTTGCTATGCATATTAATACCAAGGAAATGACACAAGAACACCAAGAACAAGGTGTTCACGGTTTTGGGAGGCTCCCAAAACCATAAACACCAAATAAAGTGCAAAGTGGTGCCTTAGGGTGCCTAGATGCTTCACAATGCCTTAGCGACTTATCTAGATTCTTCCTTGATGAGTTTATCACACAAAAAACACCAAAACCTTACATTTTTATGTGTTTACGGTTTGGGAATCTCCCAAAAACATAAACACCCCAAAAGGTGCATAAAAGTCCCATAATTATTACTTTTGTTTAAATCTAACCTAGACTATTGCCATGAATGAGCTAAGGACTTGAAAACCACCAAATACCATAAACTTATGAGTTTAAGGTAGTAAACTCATAGGAAAATGGTAAAGGGACCGTAAACTCCATTTAGGAGTGAAATGGTGCCCTAGATCCTTCCAAAGGCCTAACCACCAAGTAGAAATGCTTCAAAGGACTTGTAAAGCCTCAAAACAACATATGGTCATAAAGTGTAGAGTTTACGACCGTAATACCTTGAGTTTACTGCCATAAACTCCATGGGTAATGGTCATGAAAACCATAAACTCCAAAGGAGTTTACCCTTAAACCCCAAACACTCTAGCCTTGCCCTACAAACACTTGAATGCAACCCTTGTGACCTTTAAACACTTAAATCAAAGTGTTATGATGTTCTAGAGTGTCCTAACTTATGTTACTAAAGATAAAGTGCCTAATTAGTTAAATATATATATTGATTATATGATAACTAGGCTCGTTGTGTGGGTGCAAGTCTCCACTTGTCACTTAGCATCGTATCCTAGACTTCAATCCAATCCACTCACTACAGGTGAGTTCATACCCCTTGAATTAACCTTTTAAATGTTTTCAAATGTTTTTAAATGCTTTATGGGAGGAATAAAAGTTTAATCATGTTTAGTTATTATATCAATCACATGTGATTAATGATAAAGATGCAAATGGCTTTACTTTACGTAACTTTTTACCAATCTGTTTTCTTCAAATGTTTATCTTGAACGTTTTTAAGTGTTTAAAACACTTTATTAAACTGTTTATTAAACACAGTATGTTTCATTTTAAACTCGGTTACAAATGTGTTTTCAAACAAAGTTTCCTTTGTACTTAGACTGTCTTATCAAAATACTTTCAAAGGTTTTACAAAACTTCTATCATACTTTTGTGTTATCAAATGCATGCCCATATATGTATAGGTATACTTTCGTAGATACTTGTACGTTCCTAGTAACTATTATAGATATAGTTAGGAGATACCACTTGCTATTCCTATTACAAGGAATTACACTAGAGTCAGTTCATTCATGAGTCTATACTATACATTACATGTTACATGAATACGTCTACATAGATACGCTTACATGAATGCATTTATATAAATACATTTACTTGCATACGCTTACATGGATACTTGTACCTAGATTCTAAATGATGAGTTACTAGTACATATTATACGTGTAAATTTGTTCCGCCTATCCCAGCTCAATGGGATGTCTAGACGGGACTAACCATTCTGGAACCTACCAGTTATCAACAGCGATAATGAACATCTACGGATGCCTACGGTTATTACTTATATTAGGGGTACCTTTACGGGACTAACCATTCCTTTAACCTGTTGTTCGCTACAGAGGTAAAGGAACATCTATGGATGCCTACGGTTAATAATTATATTAGGAGAACATTTATGGGACTAACCATTCCTTAAACCTGTTGCCAACTACAAAGGACAATGAACAATCTACGGATGTTCAAAGGTTATACATTGCGGTAGTTGCGATGTCGTGTTAGTTGTAACAGCCCAGAACTTCAGGTATTGCTTTAAAACTATTTTTGGGGGCATTTTAGGAAGGGACTCGGCGAGTTGGAGCCAGACTTGCCGAGTAGGACCGCAGACTTGGTCGCGGGTTCGCGACTAGACTCGACGAGTCCAGGTATGGACTCGGCGAGTCGACGCTGTTCAGCAGAAACCCTAGCCGTTTGGTTTTGGATCGTATATAACGCCTCTTAGGCCGTCATTGTCCGTCTTTTGGCCAATTGAGAAGAACCCTAATCGTTGTGGACGTCTAGAGCAGGAGAGAAAGCTATTGGAACTTGGAGGAACTTGTTAGGCAAGAAGAAGAAGAGTTTGGCCAAAGGAATATCAAAGAGGATCGAGTCCTGAGGCTTGGGGACACAGAGAGTGCGTTTTCAGGTAATACTCGGACCATTTCTGTTATTTTGATGTGTATACGAATCTAGGGTTTATGAAACCCATTTAGTGATTAGATGGGTTATTATGTTATTACCCAGACGTTTATACCCCAGTAATAAGATGTTTAGAAGTCCAGAAAGTCCCATGATTGTATATCTCGGGACCATACGTATTTCAGGAAGCAGTTGCTCGTCTGCATGGCATGGACTCGCCGAGTTGTTCTTCAGACTCGGCGAGTAGCTTGAAGATTCACTGGGACTCGCCGAGTTGTTCTTCAGACTCGACGAGTGGAGTCGGGGTGGCCCCGCGATTCTTCCACGTGGATCTCGTCGAGTCAAGGGGGATACCCGACGAGTAGAAAGGGAACAACAGGGAAAGTTGGGGAGGACGTCTAGACTCGTCGAGTCGCCTTTGCACTCGACGAGTCCAGTCAAGTTGACCGTTGGCCAGAGTTGACCTGCATGTAATTTCTTAGGGTCAGTTGTCTTGGTTGATAAGAGTATTAATAAGGGTATATGGTATTATAGGGAGTCTGCGGATCGGCGGGTCGAGTGTGAGTGGTTTCAAGAGTTGATAGTTTTCATTACCACGAGGTGAGTCTTCTCACTATACTACACCCGGAAGGGTTTGACTGTGAGACCGGAAGGTCGAATATGATATGTGTTATTTATGCTATAAATAGAAAGGTAGTTGCTATGCATGATATGTATGTTTATACGGGCCGGAAGGCGATATGTTATGTGACAGAAAGGTTAGGTATGATGTATGATATATGTGCTATGTGTGCTAGATTAAATGTATTATGTGTCGTAAACATTATGGGCCGGAAGGCAATATGTTATGGGCCGGAAGGCAATATGTTACGGGCCGGAAGGCAATATGTTATGGGCCAGAAGGCGATTATGTTACGGGCCGGAAGGCAATGTATTGTGGACCGGAAGGTCAGGGCCTGGAAAGGCGTATATGTGTAAGTCGTATACTGGGGAACTCACTAAGCATTTATGCTTACAAGTTGTTATGTATGTGTTTCAGGTACTAGCGAGGACCGTGGGAAGGCGCCGGCATGATGCATACACACTGCTGCTATTTGAGATATTGGGGATTTTATATATGTATTTGATATGAAACACGGAATAAATGTTATTGGTTGAGTAAAATCACTTTATTTTAAATGAAAAATTTGTTTGAAAATTTGCGTTGTTACATTGATCCTAATCCAAAAGGATAACACTTACATGGATATATTTTTCGTATTACTTTTATTTTGTGATAGATTCACATAAACAACGAGGTAGACTTTATTTTGTTAAATAGTAGTTATAGAGGGGAAAACTGTCTTTGTTATAGCAAAACATACAAGTCTTGGTAGAAGACTACTTTCCATACATTTGAGTCTTGGTAGAAGACTACTTTCAAAACATACAAGTCTTGGTAGAAGACTACTTTCAAAACATAGAAGTCTTGGTAGAAGACTACTTTCCATACAAGTCTTGGTAGAAGACTACTTTTAAAACATTCGAGCCTTGGTAGAAGGCAACTTTTTATACTGATAGGAATCATAGGGATTTGGTAGGGTATTCAAACGCTTTCAACTGCTTTCAGACAGTTCATACTTATACAATCTTTTTCCAAAGGTTTACAATTCATTACTTTACAGTTTCACAAATTAAGGACACATTAATAGTTATGAATTCACCAGCTTTTTGGCTGATACTCGCTTTCAAAATAACTTGTATTCTCAGGTCACAAATAGACAGGTACGACGACCACGTTTTGTGAAGACGGAGAAATCAAGACTCCTATTTTATTTTGATTATTCATGATGTTGTCTTTTATTATGAAAGAACACTTGTAACTATAATTATACTATTAATGCAATGGATGATGTTGTTGCTTGTTTACTACTTTGCATTGTTATGATATATTACATGACGTCCTCCGCCCTAGAACGTTTCCGCCATTCTCGGTTATGGGGTGTGACCGATTGGTATCAGAGCATTGTTTATAGTGAATTAAGTACATCAACCCATAAAAGATATACTAACTATAAATACATTCGGATTAAAACACTCTGTCTAAGAGTTTATACTTTAAATAATAAAATATTTAACAAAGTATATGTGCCTGCATTCATACTAAAATCCGTGTCACAATGACAAGAACAAATGTATTACGATTGTTGAATATCACAGGTAAGCTCGGGGATGTAAGGTCAGTCTTAGGAGTGGCATAGCCTCATCAACTATACTCTTCTGAGGAGTGATTAGCACATGCCTAAGAATGGTTGTGATGTACCAACAAGTCTATAAACTTACCAACACCACTACAATGAGAACATTATAACAGAACCTAAGTCTAAAATACCATAGGGGTGTTTTGTGTTACTATAATTACTTACTTGAGAACTAAAAAGGATCTTCATTACTAAGTTGATAATTCCTAAGTGGATACACTAAGGCTATATGTAACTAGGATGTTATAGACTTAGAATCTGTGAAATTTTGCTTTACCCCTATTCCTTGTGAATTTGGATTTAAGGTCACTTATTCGAAGGTCTATCCTGTGTTGATTACATATGACTGGTATGCACTTTACAAATAGCAATATAACTAATGAATTTTTTCTAATAATTATCTAGATAATTCGGCTAATAATTATTTTCTTACCCCAATTCTCACGTAGATAACAAGGTTGGACTCCATCCCCACGGCAACCCGTACCTTCCGAACGAAGTCATTGCGGGATGGTTTGGAGAAGAACCAAGAAATGATCATCCAATCCCTTTCAATGATCACCACGATGAAGACCTCACAGATGATGGTAACTCCGAACCCGAGGTTGAGAACCTACCACAGGAAGCTCCATTTCCAAATCCTAACCCTCGTCCGACTTTTCACGGCCCGACGCCTCCTTGGGTGGAATGCTTGGAAACATGGAGCCAAGGACAGGATCAGCCCATGCCATTTAATGGAGACTGAAGCTTTTATGATCTGAGCAATGGGGGCCTAGCAGAAAAAATCTTGCCAATCCTGGTTTGCAGAGTGGCTTGAAATGAGATTCAAGGCAGGACATCCCTACATCAGATTACAGAAGTTGTCGCTAATGCGAGAATGCATACCCTTCGCACCATTCATCTGGAAGATGCTCGTGAGAGATCTGAAAGAGACCATGAAACCCTGCTTCAAGCACTGGCTAAATCACGAGCTGAAGTCATAGAACTCCGGGTACGCCAGAGGGTGTACGAAAGACACCTACTTGATATGGAACGTCAACTGGCTGAGCTAAGAGTTCACCAGAGGAATGATCATCACCAGTAGTAGAGACTTTACTTTCCTTCTTGTTTTAAAAGAACCGTGTTTCTGTCTATACCCTGTGTGGCATTTTCTATAAAACTGCCTTGTACTGTAGGTACTTTTAGTTAGGCCTTTATGCGGCCAAAACTTTTGATACTCCGGATATGAGGTAAGACCTGCTTCAAGGTGAATTTTCCCTGAACTTATTTCATCTTAAACATCGTTGATGTTGACAGTCGGCTAACTTTCGTGTTATGTTTTGTTCAAATACTCTCATGATACTTTCATTGGAGTCTATCTGAAAATGCTTTAGTCAAGTCATTTGGACTATAGTAATTTAACTCCGGAGACAGTTCCAAGTCTCTTTTAGAGGTTGGATCATGTTATTCACCAACCAACGATACCTCGACTTGAACGACAAACGTCCTGAGACCATTGTACTAACTTATTTCCATTCTATGCTAGGACTGCATCATAGGGATGTAGGTCAAACCTTAGAGAACATACTTCAATTCTTTACATGAGTGATCGAACTACGTCTATGTTCAACCATACTCGCTCACAATTTCATTTTCTTTCCGTGAAACAGAATCATGTCTCCAAAGAAAAACGATCAACCCCTCAACCAAACACCAATTCTTCATATTGATGCAACTACCTTTCAAGTTGCAGTCTCAGCTGTCGTGTCAGCTATTCTGAACCACCTTAACGCTGACAACGCAAATGTTAGCGGGATTGTTAACAATAATTCCAATCCGGGTAACAATCGAGCACCTCAACGAGCAACAAACTATCATGACACCCAGAGTCCCGAGACCAAGAGTAACAAACGGAAGTCTTGGGCTAAATCTAAGGACAAATCGCTCCGAAGGGCGAATAAGAAACAACCACCAGTAACAACCTACACAGCCATGACATCGTTACCTCCTACTACCATCCCTTCGGGTATCCTAATTGTCCCTAATCCAGCCAGACAATATGCTGGAAATCTTCCAAAGTGCAGCAAATGCAACTATCACCACCGCGGGCCTTGTCGGGGGATACAGTGCTCAAACTGCAACAAAAAGGGGCACACCATACGTTACTGCAAGAGCCTAGCAAGGCCGATCAACCAAGTGCCCAATACCGGTGTGAACCAGGGTTGCTATGGTTGTGGCAAGGTGGGTCACTACAGAAGGAACTGCCCAGAGGCAGCAAATGCTAGCACAGACGGAAATATGCTACCGACCACCACCACAGGAGAGACTACTCTGGACCCACGTTAAAGTAATTAAAGCGTTTCGTTGTAACAAACTTATAAACTATTTAAAACTAGTGCAACTAGAGTCTCATATTTTGTGAGACCCAGTCAGTTAAGGGGTCCTCGTGCTGCGTATACTTGTCTTTCGTAGTATACCTTGTTCGCAGCAATAGTCTTGTAGTAAATCTAAAGTACAATAACTATGTTGAAGGTCTCACTATTTGTAACATCCTGAAATATCAAGAGTAGGGTTGAAGGGCTAAAAGTGTTAATTGGGAAAGAGTGACTCGGCGAGTCCATGGATGGACTCGGCGAGTAGAGTCGCGACTTGGTCGTGTGTTAAGTAGCCGACACGGCGAGTCAGTGAGATGGAATCGGCGAGTAGGCGCTAAGTGGAGAAAACCCTAATTCTCGGGGTTGAGCCCTATATAAAGAACATTATGTTTTCCTCCCAGCCTCTTTATCACCCCTTGAGCCCCAGAAAACCCTAAATCGCGGAGAAGCACGATTGTTGAGTGGATTGGAGCTTGGAGAAGTAATTGTTGAAGAAAGTTTGGGAGTTTGAAGGTGTGGAACAAGGGGCTTTGCTTGGATTCGAATTACATTGCAGTTGGGGCGTCCCTTGGAGGTAATATCTCGTTCTTGGACTGTTGATATGTTGTTTCTTCATTTTGGGGTTTGTGGGAACTTGTCTATGGATGTAATTGGAAGTCTAGAGGTTAGATCTGAGGTTGCTACCTCAGATCTGGAAGGGAGAAGAATTAGAGAGCATGAAAGTCCCTGTGTTGGAGTGTTTAGTGAAGCTTACATGTCCCAAACCCTAAACCAATGTGCAAATGGCCTAGATCTCTTTGGATTCACGTAAAGTTTGCCACTTTACGTGATGGATGAGTGGTAGGAGGCTAGATCTATGTTTTGGAGCAATTGCATGGCCTGGAATGGTTCGGAATGGATTCAGACCGGAGGTACTCGGCGAGTCACATGGGTGTACTCAACGAGTTGCTTGAAGATGAGCTGGGACTCGACGAGTTGGAAGAACAACTCGGCGAGTTGGATGAAGATGGCCTGGAACTCGGCGAGTTGTATGAATAACTCGGCGAGTAGGTTGATGATATCCTTAGACTCGGCGAGTCTTGTCGAAGAGTCCCGATATTCCGTGGTTGAGTCGAGAATCGGTGAGTCAAGGGATGACTCGGTGAGTTGTGTGCGAGTGGACTCAGAGTTGTTGGACTCAGGGAGTCTCGAGGTGACTCGGCGAGTTGAGTCGCAGATTGGGGAAGTTCCGAGCATGGGGACTCGACGAGTCGACGGGTTGACTCGACGAGCAGGGTCAACCAGGAGGGTTGACTTTGACTGAGGACTTTGATTTTGACCAAGAGTTGACCGTTGACTTTTAGGGTTTGGTCAGCGATGTGGCCTTTGGGCCAAGTGAGGGGTAAAATAGTCTTTTACCCTTAAGAGGGTGCCATGAGAGGATTGATTCTAGTCTCGAGAGTTATATTCATGAGAGTATTTTAGTAAGGAGTCAGTGAGAAGGGAGAATTTCGATCTGGGTTGAGCGATCAGTCGATAAGGAGATGTCACCTTCTATGATCTGGGAGGTACTGATTATGTTCGTGTGCAAAATATGAAAAGGATGATGTTTAAGTTTTGGGTTTAGGGGTAAACCCCGCAGGTCGTCATTGATGATGATTACCCACCAGAGTATCAGGTAGCATGTGTGCTGCGAGGCAGTGATTTATCATGAGCAGATAGTCAGTTGGGACTGAGATAGTCCAGGACCACACTACATCTATTTGAGTATAGTAGGATGTATTGTAGTGGTATCAGTGGGGAGTTCAGTCGAGTTTAGCAGTGCAGAGAGTTTTCTATCTATGTTGGGTGTTGAATATGGGAGTGGGTCCCTAATCATGGGATGATCCCGGTGTGGGAGCGTTGGTTGATGAGTTGAGGTGAGGGGTACGATGATTTTGTGGTTCAGTCTATGAGCCAGGGACGTTATTAAGCAGTTGAGTTGTTTGGTACTAGATTGGTACGAGATTTGGAACGACTAGGGGCAGTCGTGACAAGAAGTTCTTGAGGAGTTCATCAGAGGTTCAGAGTATATGAGGTCGATTGATTTCCTTAAGAGGGGATTATCAGACGTTGTGTAGCACTTTCCAGGGGCAGTTGCGATTTTGCTGGTGAAAATAGTTATGGGTTGGTTGTGTGCTATTTGGTGATGGTTCGAACCCTAAGTGGGGGAGAACCGGGTACCGTATATAAGAAAGCAGAGATTTGTCAAGAGCAGTTATAAGTGGAGTATAGAGATCTGCGGTAAGAAATCATGAGACCACAGATGTCAGTGATCGAGGAAAGGGGATCAGAGTGAGTTAATGCGGGAAGTACTAATTTGAGAAGGATGAATGTCTCCACGACAGGTGTTTAGTGGTCAGTGTTGTTGCAAGTAGATAAAGAATGTTTGGGCAGCCAACTCCCGGGTCGGTAGGTGTATCCTTGCTTTTGAGCGGTGGAAAAAGGGTTTTGGAGAATTATCAGCGTGTTTCGTAGCGTTAGTGTTTCCTCGTATTCCAATTGAGAAATTGGATACACCGAAGTTGCAATTTGGAAAGATGCAGATCTAATTATGGGGTTCAGAGGAAATGTATTATTGTATCTATATGATGCTTGGGGGCAAGAGATCAGTGGTTGTGGCAGGATCTTGTGATGTTCTGTTGGGATATTCCGAGGTATCCGGGTATGATATCTTTATTTCGGAGTTACTCGTGAATCTTGAGTTGAGACGACTTGTGGCATATCAGGTAACTCTGGATCTAGCGGGAGCCCTTCGAGTATGGGCATCAAGGGTGGGCATTGTTATGTCGATTGCCTCCAGAATCTGTGATGCATATTCGAGTCAAGTATGGGTAGCCGCCTATGATAGTCTGCGGAGCACGAGCTAGTGGGGTCAGAGGGTGTTGTGATACTGCGGGGAGCCGTAGTACTCACTAGTTAGAGGGTGTTGTGATATTGCGGGGAGCCGTAGTACTCACTAGTCAGAGGGTGTTGTGATACTGCGGGGAGCCGTAGTACTCACTAGTTAGAGGGTGTTGTGATACTGCGGGGAGCCGTAGTACTCACTAGATGGCAAGAGAATGTGATGATGGAATGTTCTCCGATTATTGTATGATGTGGAAGAGTTTTGGGCTTGAGTAGCCCTAGTATTGAGTTTTTGGAGCCTGGATGTTGAACCGGGGGCGAGACTGGGGTCTCCGTCTCTGTCGAGGGATGCGGCGAGATGCGCAAGGGATATGCGCAGCAGAAACCAGAGATTAGAGTTGAGACGATCCTCGGTTGGATTGTATTTTCTCACAGGAGGAAACGAGAATTTCGTGACTTGCGTGTCACTGGGCCAGGATAGTGGTCACGGGGAGGAAGTTAGTGGGATATTTGGATCATGATATGGGTGAACTTTAGAGGCTCAGCTGTGGAGTCAAAAGCTGACCTGGTGCTCAGTCTCGAAGAGGGATATGAGAAATGAGCTAGAGCTTATCATGATGATGTCTGAGGACACTTCAGAGCAAGCGAACGATTCAGACGCTCAAAGACATGCTTCGGGCATATGTATTAGATTTCGGAGGGAGCTGCGGCACGTATTTATCCTTGGTTGAGTTATCCTATATCAACAACCATCATTAGTGCATCGGTATGCCACCCTTTGAGCTGTTGTATGCGAGGAGGTGTCGGACCCTCATTTTTTGGGGAAAGTGTTGGTTCACGGAAGTGAAAGTAGTACTGAGAATGGATGATTTGGAGTACGGTGGTTGAACACTGTGTCTGTGACAGTGGTATGGAATGACATCATGTTGGGATGTCTGCTGAGGACGCGGAAGGGATTCCGCGGGTGTAGAGCCAAGAGTTTCAGGATGGATGTAGGGATGGAGTCTGGGACTCCCAGCTTGATTCTGATCAAGGGTTGTGTGCGTAGTGGTGTTCCCTCCTGGGGATGTTGGAGATGTCGTCAGTGTGACGGTTTTCCTAAACTGAGGGTGTTAGATCTAGTTCAACATGCGTATGCGGGTGCAAGAGGGGAACTCGTGAGAGTCGCCCTGAGATTGAGAATGGGTCTTTCCGTCGTCACGGAATGGATAGAGTGGGATTTGGATCGGGGATCCGATGGTTCATGGTTTTCTAGCCCTTATGGGTCAAATGATTGTTGAGATTTTGAGCAGAGTTGCATCTTGGGTAATTTTCAGACATTATGTTTGATTATCAGAGGGTACAGCTGGTGCCCGGTTTGAGACGGTGGTCAGGACACCGTAAGGAAAGGGAAAGTGTGTTCGAGTTTCGATGGGTATGCCTTGTGGGACCTGGTCCGATTAAGGCCAGGTGGCACGTTGTGGGAGTATTCCTGGAGTTGAGTTGCTGTAGGCTTCGAGGACGAAGCCTAATTTAAGTGGGGGAGAATTGTAACATCCCGAAATATCAAGAGTAGGGTTGAAGGGCTAAAAGTGTTAATTGGGAAAGAGTGACTCGGCGAGTCCATGGATGGACTCGGCGAGTAGAGTCGCGACTTGGTCGCGTGTTAACTAGCCGACTCGGCGAGTCAGTGAGATGGACTCGGCGAGTAGGCGCTGAGTGGAGAAAACCCTAATTCTCAGGGTTGAGCCCTATATAAAGAACATTATGTTTTCCTCCCAGCCTCTTTATCACCCCTTGAGCCCCAGAAAACCCTAAATCGCGGAGAAGCACGATTGTTGAGTGGATTGGAGCTTGGAGAAGTAATTGTTGAAGAAAGTTTGGGAGTTTGAAGGTGTGGAACAAGGGGCTTTGCTTGGATTCGAATTACATTGCAGTTGGGGCGTCCCTTGGAGGTAATATCTCGTTCTTGGACTGTTGATATGTTGTTTCTTCATTTTGGGGTTTGTGGGAACTTGTCTATGGATGTAATTGGAAGTCTAGAGGTTAGATCTGAGGTTGCTACCTCAGATCTGGAAGGGAGAAGAATTAGAGAGCATGAAAGTCCCTGTGTTGGAGTGTTTAGTGAAGCTTACATGTCCCAAACCCTAAACCAATGTGCAAATGGCCTAGATCTCTTTGGATTCATGTAAAGTTTGCCACTTTACGTGATGGATGTGTGGTAGGAGGCTAGATCTATGTTTTGGAGCAATTGCATGGCCTGCAATGGTTCTGAATGGATTCAGACCGGTGGTACTCGGCGAGTCACATGGGTGTACTCGACGAGTTGCTTGAAGATGAGCTGGGACTCGACGAGTTGGAAGAACAACTCGGCGAGTTGGATGAAGATGGCCTGGAACTTGGCAAGTTGTATGAATAACTCGGCGAGTAGGTTGATGATAGCCTTAGACTCGGCGAGTCGAGAATCGGTGAGTCAAGGGATGACTCGGTGAGTTGTGTGCGAGTGGACTCAGAGTTGTTGGACTCGGCGAGTCTCGGGGTGACTCGGCGAGTTGAGTCGCGGACTGGGGAAGTTTCGAGCATGGGGACTCGACGAGTCGACGGGTTGACTCGGCGAGCAGGGTCAACCAGGAGGGTTGACTTTGACTGAGGACTTTGATTTTGACCAAGAGTTGACCATTGACTTTTAGGGTTTGGTCAGCGATGTTGCCTTTGGGCCAAGTGAGGGGTAAAATAGTCTTTTACCCTTAAGAGGGTGCCATGAGAGGATTGATTCTAGTCTCGAGAGTTATATTCATGACAGTATTTGCCTTACGTGTTAGGCGGTGGCAAGTTCGAGATTTCAGTGTGGGGATATCTGCTTTCTGCTTTCCAGGTGAGTCTTCTCACCATACTTTACCTTGAGTAGGTAACCAGAGATATGTGACAGAGTATTTGTATGCTATGTATGTTATGTGTTGTACTGCATTATTTCTATGTGATTTATGCTGTGCATGTTTACAGAGTTGGAACCGGAGGGTTCCTAGAGTTAGAACCGGAAGGTTCACATAGTTAGAACCTGAGGGTTCATAGAGTTTGGGTGCACGGACCCATAGAGTTATAGCCTCGAGCGGCTAATATGTGTTATGTGTGTGGTATTTTGGGGAACTCACTAAGCTTTGTGCTTATAATGTTTTGTGTGATGCTTTTCAGGTTTCTTTCAGTATCACGGGACGGCACCGGCTTGATTGTACACACCAGAGAAAGTGTCATGTTTTGGAGGATCCTGGTTTTCTATGCAAGTGAAAATGGAGTTATGTTTTGTAATTCGATTATGAATGAGATTTTTAAACAAGTGTTTCTAAGAATAAAACGATTATTTTAAATGAAAAATTGTTTTGAAATTTTCGGTGTTACAAGTTGGTATCAGAGCCTTGGTTTGAGGGATTCGGATGCGCCTTCGGGTAAATCTGGACTCAAACTGAGGAAGTAAGAAAAGTTTTCAAAGAAATAATTTTCTAAAAGTGAATAAGAGTTCAAAGAGAAAGCAAGAAAGAGCAGTGTGTACAATCAGCCAGAGCCCGAACGGTGATTTCCCAAAATACCCTTACTTTTGTGTTATGAGATATTTATGATGCACTTTATGAGATATTATTGCATGCTAGAGACAGGCTAGGCATTTCATATCTTAGGACTAGAGTGGCCTGATTTGTGATGCCTTAGCCTAGGACTTGTTGTTATATGTGTTATGCTTTTGAGTATGTGATGAGTGAGAGTATCCAGTTAGAACCCATGAGGGGTAGAGTTACAGAGTTCAGTGGTACTTCCGAGGATGAGCCGAGAAAGTGGAGTTATCACAGAGAGGGAGTCCTATGTATTCTTCGATGCTCGAATGTTGCTTGCTATGTGCTTTGTGGAACTCTCGATGATGGGAGTCAGCTACCAAGTGAATATGACGATATTCAGGAGGTAGATGGCTGGCATCATTAGGAGCTCTTCAGCAGCTGATAGCAGAGAAGTGGGAGGACAACGGAAGAGCCTAGGGAGTAACCCTATCCAGATGAGTGCGCTGGTAGAGTAGAGAATTTCGCTGGGGAGCGAGCACGCGCGATGGATTGGTGAAAGAGTGTGACAACTGTCAAATTCAGGTCATTCTCGGACTCATGCATCTTTATAAAAACCATTCATGCACAACATGCCATGACCTAGTAGTATAGATTAGGTCAAAAATCTTGCATAAACTAGGATCCAACTAAGGTCTAGGACTAATATACTTGATACTTACAATTCTAGTAAGTTGCTTAGCTACAATAGGAAATGCCAATACTATAATTAGAATAAAGCTTCAAGCTTTGTTATAATTGAAATAGGGTATAAAACCCTAAAAATAAATTAAAACATTCTAATTATACTTCAACATGTTGTTGAATATCAAACAATATTCCAAAAACCCTAAAGAGCCAAAAATCCAAAGTTATAAATTATAAAGCTTAAAAACTTTATAAAATTTGGCTATAAACTTCCTAATATCAAATTTTTATTAATCAAATTATGAATTATAGTCAATGAAATAGAAACTAAATTACCAAGTATTAATCATAATTCATTTGTTGAAAACAAGATTTTACATAAATCCAAATTTGCTTAATAATCACTTTTATAAAAATTAGATTTTTATAAAAATTAAGGAGGGATTTTTATAAAATTTGAATTGAGGAGAGAGAAGGCCCTAATCCACTCAAAAATCTGGCCATTCTCCCCTCCCCATGCTCCCTCTTCCCCAAAACACAATCATTAAGCTTAAACCCCCACTCCACCTCTTCCCTCTTCACTCTATCACTTCACTCTCTTCACACACTTCACTCTCTTCTTCCCTCTCTCTAAACTCACGAAAATCCTCTCAATTCTCTGCAAAATTTCGAGATTGTGAAGCCCTTGAAGTGTTCTTACTTCTCTCAAGGTCAAAACCAAGGTAAACAACAACATCTTCTTCCATAGTTTCATGGTTAAACTTCTTTTCTTCTTAATCTTCTCTACTTTTCGGATTCTATGCCTTTCCATGGCTAGAAATCTTTATTCTCCCCTTGTGGTTTGTATATTCTCACCATAACACAATGCATGTGTTAAAGATGGTGAAAATCCGGGATCAAACCCATGCAAGGAGTGGAAAAGATGCACATATGATCATGTGACATCAAAACCTAATATTTCATGTTCTTCTCCATTTCTTTTGTGTTCATGCATGAACAAAAGCATTTAAACCATTTCTAGTACATCTTGGATGCTCATTCATTCCATGCATGTATTAGAAATCGGGCCTTACCAAAGACATGCATGATGTTCTTGTTGAAATACCCTAATAATGCACACAAGCAAACATGCAATCTGCCAGATTACTTTCTTCGACTTTGAACAGTCATAACTCAGTCATTTCTTAACCAAATCATGATATTCTTTTTGTATTGGTTAGTTCCACGAATTAACTTTCAAACCCAACTGGTCTTACTGTAAAATATTAAATATCCGATTTTTGGCAGATTTTACAAAAAGGTTGTGCATACAGCTCTTTTTCTGTGATCACTATTTTTATCTTGCTTAAACAATGGCCTTAAACCCAACCATAAATCTGAGGAAAAATACCTTAGAAACTTAACATATCTAGTGAATGATGGTTGAAATTTCGTGGCTTAAAACCTCACAGAATGGGCTACACAAATTCATGAACTTCAGCCACATCTACACTTCATGCATTATTGCATGCAACTTTTCTTAAATTGTTTGGAATCATTACCCTCATTTCTCTTCTGAATACATTTTTTTACATTTTTCCTTTTGAAAGCCCTTGCATGCATGAGATAATCTGGAAAATTTCAAGAGCTTTTGTTATTTCTTTGATTTATTAGAGTTATTGCTAAAACCAAGGGCATAAATCATATAAAATACTTCCAGAGGTCAATAAATCCTAAATAAATTCATGGATGATACTTATGGGGAATAATGACCCCTCACCAAATTTCAGAAATTTTTGTTACTGTTTAATACGATTTCTAATTTTCTTTTATTTAGGACATGATAAATTACAAAACCACCTTAGAGGATATGAAAATTGTATCTAACAATTTTCGCATACCTTACCTGTGATGGGTGACTCCAGAAAATAATTTCAATATTTTTCATCATGTTTTACTATTTTTCCCAAATTTTGGTAATTATAATGGTCTAAAAATGGGAGAAATAGTTCTGATTATCCAAAATTCATGAAAATTTACCAGGATATAATATTATACAGTAGGAGGTTACATAAAATGCACTTAATCGCATACCTTACCTGCCAAATTTTGAATATTTTTCTCTACTGTAAACTATTTTTCTCTTATTTTCTAAAATTAATTGCATTAAAATGCACTTAAATACACATAAATACCCAAAACCCGTTTATGCATTATGAAAACCACTTTTGATATTTTTCCCAGGTTATTTACACTGTAAATGATGTTACAAAAATTTATGGTGATTTATTTTAACTGTTTAATATTATTTCTTTAATTTATGATTATTTAAAGGAATAAAACAAGGAAAAATAGAAATACCCACTGAAAAATATCTTTTATATTTTTCCCAGCCTATTTATGTACAATAACAGTTAATTAAAAAGTTTGGGTAATTTTGGAAACTGTTTTCTATTTATTTCAATTTTTATAGAAATAAATGCTCAAAAATCATAAAATATAATTAAACAGCTTGGAAATCATTTTTATATTTTTCCCAGCTTAGTATTGTGTAATAACAGTTAAATAAAAAGTTTGAGAATTTTTATCCCTCGAATGCTATTTTCGTGAATTTATGTTGTAATAAGGACTTAAAAATTTGGAAAGTTTATATTCCAAGGTTGTAATTAATCGCCCGATATATAGAATTTCATTACTTCAGAAAAAGTGTAACTAATTGATATAAAATCCAATACTAAAACATAAATTGGCATTTCCCTATATGTAGAATTTAGTATATTAGCATTAGATATCGACATGGAAACTCACTAGTGCGTGTGTTTGATGTCGTAGGATCCCGGTAGTAAGACGTTGGTGCATCCCGAAGTACTGCTTGTGTCTACACAAAACATCGTGAGTATTCACGTACTCCCCTATTTTCGGTTTTTATGTTTTGGGGTGGAAAAGCATGTCCTAAACTACTTATGTTCGTTATACTTAATTGATTCGTATAAACTTGATTACTATATTTTGTATATTGTGAGTATTCACGCACTCCCCTATTTTCAGTTTTTATGTTTTGGGGTGGAAAAGCATGTCCTAAACTACTTATGTTCGTTATATTTAATTGACTCGTATAAACTTGATTACTATATTTTGCACATTGTGAGTATTCACCAATCCCCTATTTTCGATTTTTAAATGTTTTGGGGTGGAAAAGCATGTCCTAAACTACTTATGTTCGTTGTATTTATTTGACTCGTATAAACTTGATTACTATATTTTTCATATTGTGAGTATTCACGCACTCCCCTATTTTCAGTTTTTATTTTTTGGGGTGGAAAAGCATGTCTAGAAAAACTATTATTTGCATGTTGTATTTAAATTGATTTGTATCAATCATGATTGCTATTGTATTGCTATGTATCTCTATGTATGTCTATGCAACACGGAACATGAGAACTTATCGTACTAAGGCCCTTCCCTTATCTCTAACCATTAACTCTTTGAGCCAATGGTCATTATGGATAGCGCTATTAGGAATTGACAACTCCTCACTCGCCCGAATCGCTGGAGTGCATGATACCATATTCATCTATGGAACGATAAGCATAGATCTCGATAGGGCTTCAGTCATAGGTTTGGTTGAGACTCATTGTTTGCTCATACACATACAAACGCATTTCTCGTTATAGCAATAAACTTGTATTCCTTAATAGCAATCAACTTTGTTTTATCATTAAAGCAATGTACTTGTACTTACGAAAAGCATTATTGTACCCTCGATTTATAAACTTGTGATACTCACCAACTATTTTCATAGTTGACGCTCGTTTTACATGCTTTTTCAGGAAATAATTAGTAAGTGGATGTAAAGATTCATCATCATAGAGCATGCTGCATCGTGTTGAAGCTATTATGAAGCTATATTTTGAACAATGTTATTTTGAAAAACTTGTATTTTGTTTCTTTTGAAGCTATGGGTTGTAAACTTTTAAATACTGCTATGGTGATGTATCTTTATCTATTGCATTGAAACCGTTATCGCTGTCATACCTTGCGTTTCCGCTTTAGCGGGGTGTGACAAAGAGCAGGTCGAGCAGCTACTTAGGAGCTCTGGGATGGTCCGTGTGGAAAGTATGGGTAGATGTGGCAGGTAGGATGGGCCCGTACTACTGAAAGCAGAGGACCCATACTTGATCCAGGGAGTATTCTGAAGGTCCTAAGGAGCGAATTGAGGAGTGATATTATGGTTCGAGTACCATACATCGGAGCAGATTGAGGAGTGATGTTATGGTTCGAGTACCATACATCGGAGCGGATTGAGGAGTGATGCTATGGTTCGAGTACCATACATTGGAGCGGATTGAGGAGTGATGCTATGGTTCGAGTACCATACATCGGAGCGGATTGAGGAGTGATGTTATGGTTCGACTACCATACATCGGAGCGGATTAAGGAGTGATGTTATGGTTCGAGTACCATATATCAGAGCGGATTGAGGAGTGATGTTATGGTTCGAGTACCATACATCGGAGCGGATTGAGGAGTGATGTTATGGTTCGAGTGATGGGTTTTGAGCATTCTAACACTTCCTAAGTGTACATGCAACCCTAATAACCTTGGATCTATGTTTGTCTAATTATCATGCAAAGTTGAATTCCAAGGTTATATTCCTATCTAGCATACATGGGGAACAATTTTAACTTGAATCATAGATAGAATAACTTACCTTGTTGTTGATTGTGTTCCTTGAAACCTTGTGAGCCTAGCACCCCAAGTGTGATGCCTCAAATGCTTCACACAACACCAAATGCTCTTGGAAAGACTCTTGAGATAACACACACTTCTCAAAATCGGCCAAGCCCTCTAGTTTCTTAGTGTTCAACTTGTGTTGCCAATTTTGTGGAGAATGGGACTCTTATATAGTGTTGGCACATCTAGGGTTACACCATGTAAACCCTAATGTGTCATGACTCTTCATTTCCATGACCCATGGGTTTGTAACTCCCATGGAGCATCCATGGAGCATCCTATGGGTAGAACCCAACTTGATAATCCATGGAGCCTCTTAGCCCACTATACAAGATATGGATGATTTACATAATCAACCCATATATTTAATTAGTTATCCTTTGATCACTTAATTAATTCCAAATTAATTCTTTGATCAACTAATCAAATAATATTATTAATATATTAGAACTTATAATATATTAATAATCTCCAAGTGTTATTTCTCTCATTTAGTCTATCCATTTACATGGTGCCATGCAACCCAAATGGACCATGCCGGGTCGGGTCAAGTACAAGCCCGAAATAGTTATGGACTTAGACACCTTATCCAACAGTCTCCCACTTGGATAAGTCTAATAACTATATCTCTAGTACTTCAGGAACCGACCGGGAATCGTAGCTCTTTCAAGGTCTCTCGGAACTGAGAATATGATGGTACGCCATTTAAGATAAGTGATCATATAATCCTCCGTTCTAGATATCAGCCGGACAAATACATGGAACATTATCTTGCTTATTGTCCAGCATTTGTTTCCCGATTTCCGATTTGTTTGACATAGAACTTAATTGAACACATCAACTTAGTTCTGACCGGGCCCGGTACATTGGTCAAAACAAAATCATCGAGGGGCCCAGATATCAGCTTCTAATCCAAGAAGGAATAGATAAACTTCAACTCATATGTTTGTTCTACCACTTATTGAATTACACACAAAAGTACGTTTTATAACATCGAGTTACCAATGCGGTTTCGTACAGTCAATGCATAACCAACTTGTAAGTAACAAATCATATCTCTAGGTTTGAAGACTTATATGATATTACCGTCTCACGATCACTCGAGATAGAATTCCATGAAGTGATTCCAGTGAGCGTGGGTTGAGTCCAATGCTCAGAACTTATGAGCACTCATGATTGTTGTAGCCTTGTCCAAGACCTCTACAACCAAACATGACAGTCTTGATTCATATCTACTTCCAACATATGGCCGACTGTGGAGGTTTGAATAATATGTTATACCAAACAAAATTATTCTGGAAGTCAAAACATACAAAAGAAATATAGTAAATGATCGACAAGAGATAGCAACACTTTACTCATAAATAAAACTCCTTTTATTCATCATCAAATGTCAATTACCCTTTACAAATTTCGAGGTTATCTAACTACTAAAACTTATATCATCCTTCAGCCCTATGCTCCGAGCATGCTGAAGATGCTTAACCCTACTCAGTCCCTTCGTGAGGGGATCTGCTGGGTTCTCATCCGATGATACCCTCTTTGCCACGAGGAGTCCTTCTTCGATCCGATGTCTGATGAAATGGTATTTTCTGTCGATGTGTCTGGATCTCCCGTGATCCCTTGGTTCCTTGGCTAAGGCAACAACACTTTCACTATCACAGAAAATTTCCATTGGCTCTTTAATAGCTGGTACAACTCCAAGGTCTCCAATGAAGTTCTTCAGCCATATCGCCTCCTTTGCTGCTTCACTAGCTGCAATATACTCTGATTCACAAGTAGAATCTGCCACTGTCTCTTGCTTGGAACTCTTCCAAGAAATTGCTCCTCCGTTTAGGGTAAAGACCCAGCCCGACTGAGAGCGGAAATTATCCCTATCAGTCTGGAAGCTAGCATCACTATACCCTACAACTCTCAAGTCATCACTCCCACCGAGGGTAAGGACCCAGTCCTTAGTCCTTCGTAGATACTTGAGGATATTCTTTACCGCAGTCCAGTGTGCCTTGCCAGGGTTCGCCTGATACCTGCTAATCATGCTCAAGGCAAAAGCTACATCGGGTCGAGTACACGTCATAGCATACATGATCGATCCTACAGCCGAAGCGTAAGGTGTTCGACTCGTTTCTGCTATCTCAGCCTCAATGCTAGGGCTTTGTGTCTTACTCAATCTGGTGTTACTCTGGATGGGTAACTCTCCTTTCTTGGAATCCTGCATGCTGAATCTCTTCAGCACCTTATCCAAGTAGGTACTCTGACTAAGTCCAATTAGTCTTTTACTCCGATCTCTCAAGATTCTTATCCCTAGAATATAGGCAGCTTCACCAAGGTCCTTCATAGCGAAACACTTCCCAAGCCAGGACTTAACTTCCTGCAGGGTTGGAATGTCGTTTCCTATGAGTAGTATGTCATCCACATACAGTACCAAAAAGCTAACTATACTCCCACTAGCCTTGACATACACACAAGATTCATCTTCACTCCTAGAAAAGCCAAATTCCTTGACCTTTTCATCAAAGCAAAGATTCCATCTGCGAGGTGCTTGCTTCAATCCATAAATGGATTTCTCAAGCTTACACACTCTATTAGGGTACTCGTTGCTGACAAAACCCTCTGGCTGACTCATGTAAACATCTTCAGCCAACTTTCCATTAAGGAAAGCGGTTTTGACATCCATCTGCCATATTTCATAGTCATGAAATGCAGCTATGGCTAACAGAACCCGAATAGACTTAATCTTGGCTACTGGAGAAAAGGTCTCATCATAATCCACTCCAGGAATTTGAGAGAAGCCCTTTGCAACCAGTCTAGCCTTATAAGTGTGTACTTTACCATCCATGTCGGTCTTCTTCTTGAAGACCCATTTGCACCCTACTGTCTTACGACCTGGTACATTTTCAACCAAGTTCCAAACTTGATTGTCATACATGGATTGTATCTCGCTATCCATAGCCTCCTTTCATTTAGCAGACTCGGGGCCTGCCATGGCTTCCTCGTAGCTGTTAGGGTCATCTTGACTTACTAGTGTTTCATCACTAATAAGTGTCTCACCTTCTGCAGTAATATGGAATCCATAGTAATGCTCAGGTGCACTCCTAACTCTCGTGGAACGTCTCAGAGGTACAGATTTGTCAATTGGCTCAACAGGAGTTTCCTCCTCAAGTTGAGGGCTAGAGTTGAAAGTTCCTTCACCGCTTGATTCTTGAATTTCTTCAAGATCAATTTGCCTCCCACTGTCTCCTTGGCTTGTAAACTCTCTCTCTCGAAAGACTCCTCTTCTTGCTACAAAGACCACATTGTCACTAGGTCTGTAGAAGAGGTAACCAAAGGATCGCTGTGGGTAACCGATGAAAATACACCTCTCGCTTCGAGGTTCGAGCTTATCATGAGTCTCGCGTCTCACGAAAGCCTCACAACCCCAAATCTTGATGTGGTCTAGTTTAGGTACTTTACCAGTCCACATCTCGTGAGGAGTTTTGGCAACTTTCTTTGTAGGGACTAGATTAAGAATATGGGCGGCAGTCTCTAAGGCATACCCCCAGAATGAGATTGGTAGCGTAGCTCGACTCATCATGGAACGAACCATATCGAACAAGGTTCGATTACGCCTCTCATCCACACCATTCAACTATGGTGTCCTGGGAGGTGTCAATTGTGAGACTATCCCACATTCCCTTAGATAGTCGAGGAATTCTGAACTAAGATACTCACCACCACGATCGGATCGAAGCATCTTAATGTTCCTGCCCAATTGATTCTCGACTTCCTGTTTAAATTCCTTAAACCTCTCGAAAGTCTCTGACTTATGCTTGATCAAGTAGACATATCCATATCTACTATAATTGTCAGTAAAAGTCAAATAATAACGATTAGCATCCCTTGTGGCATGTTTGAATGGTCCACACACATCCGTGTGTATAAGGTCCAACAAACCTTCACCCCTCTCACACGAACCTGTGAAGGGTGACTTTGTCATTTTTCCAAGTAAGCATGATTCGCAACTATCATCTGACTTTAGGTCAAACGACTCCAAGACTCCATCCTTTTGGAGTTGGCCTATGCGCTTCTTGCTTATATGTCCAAGACGACAATGCCATAATGATGCTTTATCCAAGTTATCAATACACAAAACATTATTTCCTAGGTTATCAACAACAGATGCAGCTTCATACACACCATCACAAGGTAATGCTTTAAAATAAAGAATATTATTAAAGAAAGCATCAATAGAACCAACTTCATTATTAAATGAAAAGGTAAACCCTTGTTTGTACAAAGCATGGAAGGAAATAATATTTCTTGCCATTCCTGGCGAATAACAACACATATTCAGATCTAAACTAAACCCACTACTTAGCGATAAAGTATAAACTCCAATCTTGGTAACAGGTATAGCTTTCCTATTCCCCATGATCAAGTTTATCCTTCCTTGCTCCACATCCTCACTTTTTCTTAGTCCCTGCAAGTCACAACAAATGTGAATACCACACCCGGTATCAAGGACCCAAGAATTAGAATGGGGTGAGTTATTAGAAATGATAGTGTAAGTACCTGCATGGTTGGGTTTAACTTTCCCATCCTTCACATCTTGCTGGTATTTTGGGCAGTTCCGCTTCCAATGAGCTTTTTCATGGCAATAGAAGCATTCAGCCTCTTTTGGGTCAGAAGAAGGAGTAATGAAACCTTTCTTGGTTCCACTTGAAGAAGAGCCATCAAGGGTCCGAGCCTTGGTACCCTTCGAAGATCTCTTTCTCTTCCTCCATCGATTCTTCCCGATTGCCAAAACCGGAGTAGAGTTTTGAGTAGGAGTGATAGCAACCGACTTCCCCTTAAGACCTGATTCTGCGGTCTTGAGAAGTCCCTGAAGTTTGCTGAGGGTGACTTCTTCCTTGTTCATGTGATATGTCATGCGGAATTGATCATAGCACGATGGTAAGGAATGCAAAATAATATCTATTGCAAGATCCTCCGGGAAGTTCACATTAAGCTTCAGAAAACGATCCACATACCTTTGCATTTTCTGCATGTGGCTCGTGACGGATTCCCCGTCCTTCATCATGGTTGTTATCACGGAGCAGATGATTTCATACCTCTCTTGTCTTGCACTTTGATGGTATCTTTCCATCAAATCTTGGTGCATGTCATAAGGGTAGAAATCCTCATAAGACTTTTGGAGTTCCGCTGTCATCGTGGCCGTCATGATGCAAGCCACTTTCGTAGCATCCCTTTCATGTGCCCGAAATTCAGCGATCTCCTGAGGAGTTGCAGTGGACTCATCAATCTCCTTAAGCTCCTTGTCAAGGACATATTCTTTGTCCTCGTAGCGGGTAATCATCCTGATGTTTCTGATCCACTCATTGAAGTTGGATCCATCAAAGGTGACTTTCCCACACAAGTTCATAAGGGTAAAGGAGCCATTAGGATTAGAGCCAGAAGCATTGTTGAAAGACATCTGAAGGAAAGAGGACAAGATTAGTTTAGATATAAGAGAGTCGTTAATAAAACACCCAAATATAATATTAAGGCTAGGATCCAATCACAATATAATATAACTTAGAAGAGGTATGTCGTAATCTAAGCTATATCATATTTGAAAGGTAGGTGAATGACGATTCACCAATTTCCACCACGAAAACCGCAATATTTTAGTATTAGGTTTTTGAATGGTTCTTAGAAATTCCTAGATTCTTTGAGACTCAATGAACTTTTCAAAGGCATGTTTCAATCTCGAGTGTGCCCTCCAAGTTTTGTGACTGGGATACCGAGGATCACAAAACGAGGTGTGAAGTAACCATGCAAATCACCTGGTACCCTTAAAGTTTATCACTCAATCGATGTGTCGGTTAACCACACACGCTCCATCGATACTATAAAAAACCCTAAGTCACCCTTTACCTACCTTGTTAAGTCCAAGTTAGTGTGCCGGTTAACCACACACACTCCACCAACGACTTAATCAAAGTGTAAAGTGTAATTTCATGGAATAGCACCTTATTCACATTTTTCCTAAAGTAACTAAGATTGGGAATTTTATAAAACATTTAGTTACTTTATAATATTCATCATACTTTGAATGAGAATTAATAAGTCCTTGTCTTACCCGTTCGGCTAACGACCCTCCACCGATCAAGCAAGCGGTGGGTGAGAGTGGACACCCATTAAGTCACCATTTTATAGGCAACAACCTTATACCCACCTTATAGACCGGCTTCGTGAATGAGGTGGACTAGCGGTAAGACGACTTTGTTCTTATACATATATATATAATTATTAAATCATAATAATATAAGTATAAGGGTTGAATTTTAACTTTTAAAATTCTAGGGGTTGGAACTAAAGTTTTAACTTAACTTTACTTGTTCCAAAATTTGAGGGCAAGTTTTGTAAACTTTCAAAACTTTTCATTTCTTGTAACTTATGAGTTTAATAGAGTAATAAAATGAGGTCTTTTCATTTTTCCTAACTCTTGTGTTCTTTTAATGGTTTTTAACCCAAGAGACTTTTGGTTTTCCATAACTTGAGGACAAGTTATGGACTCCATTAAAACACATTATGATCATGAATTAATCTACCACATAGGTTACAAATAATTCCTATGATCATCTAAACATCATAAGAACAAGAATATGAATATGAACACTTTCAAAAATCAAAATCACATTTAATCTTTGTAATTTTGATAACTAATTGTTGTAAATGAGTTAGAAAAGACATTACACCTTCTAAAATAAGTTTTCAAGTACCAAAACATTTTAGGGTAATGATTCTAATCCATTTCCAGCAACTCAAGTCGAAATTCTGCACTCTGTCGACCCTACTCGCCGAGTGCATAAACCTACTCGCCGAGTAGGTTGAAGATACACATGAACTCGACGAGTCCTCCCCATGGACTCGCCGAGTCCATCAGTCAGACAGCAGAATTTTCGACTTTCTTCAACTTTTAAGCACAAATAACAAACAAACTGTTGGATAAGGTGTCTAAGTCCATAACTATTTCGGGCTTGTACTTGACCCGACCCGGCATGGTCCATTTGGGTTGCATGGCACCATGCAATTGGATAGACTAAATGAGAGAAATAACACTTGGAGATTATTAATATATTATAAGTTCTAATATATTAATAATATTATTTAATTAGTTGATCAAAGAATTAATTTGGAATTAATTAAGTGATCAAAGGATAACTAATTAAATATATGGGTTGATTATGTAAATCATCCATATCTTGTATAGTGGGCTAAGAGGCTCCATGGATTATCAAGTTGGGTTCTACCCATAGGATGCTCCATGGGAGTTACAAACCCATGGGTCATGGAAATGAAGAGTCATGACACATTAGGGTTTACATGGTGTAACCCTAGATGTGTCAACACTATATAAGAAGCATATTCTCCACCAAAAATCGGTACTACTAAAAACTAGAGGGCTTGGCCGATTTTGAGAAGTGTGTGTTATCTCAAGAGTCTTTCCAAGAGCATTTGGTGTTGTGTGAAGCATTTGAGGCATCACACTTGGGGTGCTAGGCTCACAAGGTTTCAAGGAACACAAGCAACAACAAGGTAAGTTATTCTATCTATGATTCAAGTTAAAATTGTTCCCCATGTATGCTAGATAGGAATATAACCTTGGAATTCAACTTTGCATGATAATTAGACAAACATAGATCCAAGGTTATTAGGGTTGCATGTACACTTAGGAAGTGTTAGAATGCTCAAAACCCATCAGTGGTATCAGAGCCTAGGCTTGTTTGTTTGTTATTTGTGCTTAAAAGTTGAAGAAAGTCGAAAATCTTGCTGTCTGACTGATGGACTCGGCGAGTCCATGGGGAGGACTCGTCGAGTTCATGTGTATCTTCAACCTACTCGGCGAGTAGGTTTATGCACTCGGCGAGTAGGGTCGACAGAGTGCAGAATTTCGACTTGAGTTGCTGGAAATGGATTAGAATCATTACCCTAAAATGTTTTGGTACTTGAAAACTTATTTTAGAAGGTGTAATGTGTTTTCTAATTCATTTACAACAACTAGTTATCAAAATTACAAAGTTTAAATGTGATTTTGATTCTTGAAAGTGTTCATATTCATATTCTTGTTCTTATGATGTTTAGATGATCATAGGAATTATTTGTAACCTATGTGGTAGATTAATTCATGATCATAATGTGTTTTAATGGAGTCCATAACTTGTCCTCAAGTTATGGAAAACCAAAAGTCTCTTGGATTAAAAACCATTAAAAGAACACAAGAGTTAGGAAAAAATGAAAAGTCCTCATTTTATTACTCTATTAAACTCATAAGTTACAAGAAATGAAAAGTTTTGAAAGTTTACAAAACTTGCCCTCAAGTTTTGGAACAAGCAAAGTTAAGTTAAAACTTTAGTTCCAACCCCTAGAATTTTAAAAGTTAAAATTCAACCCTTATACTTATATTATTATGATTTAATAATTATATATATGTATAAGAACAAAGTCGTCTTACCGCTAGTACGCCTCATTCACGAAGCCGGTCTATAAGGTGGGTATAAGGTTGTTGCCTATAAAATGGTGACTTAATGGGTGTCCACTCTCACCCACCGCTTGCTTGATCGGTGGAGGGTCGTTAGCCGAACGGGTAAGACAAGGACTTATTAATTCTCATTCAAAGTATGATGAATATTATAAAGTAACTAAATGTTTTATTAAATTCCCAATCTTAGTTACTTTAGGAAAAATGTGAATAAGGTGCTATTCCATGAAATTACACTTTACACTTTGATTAAGTCGTTGGTGGAGCGTGTGTGGTTAACCGGCACACTAACTTGGACTTAACAAGGTAGGTAAAGGGTGACTTAGGGTTTATTATAGTATCGATGGAGCGTGTGTGGTTAACCGGCACATCGATTGAGTGATAAACTTTAAGGGTACCAAGTGATTTGCATGGTTACTTCACACCTCGTTTTGTGATCCTCGGTATCCCAGTCACAAAACTTGGAGGGCACACTCGAGATTAAAACATGCCTTTGAAAAGTTCATTGAATCTCAAAGAATCTAGGAATTTCTAAGAACCATTCAAAAACCTAATACTAAAATATTGCGGTTTTCGTGGTGGAAATTGGTGAATCGTCATTCACCTACCTTTCAAATATGATATAGCTTAGATTACGGCATACCTCTTCTAAGTTATATTATATTGTGATTGGATCCTAGCCTTAATATTACATTTGGGTGTTTTATTAAGGACTCTCTTATATCTAAACTAATCTTGTCCTCCTTCCTTCAGATGTCTTTCAACAATGCTTCTGGCTCTAATCCTAATGGCTCCTTTACCCTTATGAACTTGTGTGGGAAAGTCACCTTTGATGGATCCAACTTCAATGAGTGGATCAGAAACATCAGGATGATTACCCGCTACGAGGACAAAGAATATGTCCTTGACAAGGAGCTTAAGGAGATTGATGAGTCCACTGCAACTCCTCAGGAGATCGCTGAATTTCGGGCACATGAAAGGGATGCTACGAAAGTGGCTTGCATCATGATGGCCACGATGACAGCGGAACTCCAAAAGTCTTATGAGGATTTCTACCCTTATGACATGCACCAAGATTTGATGGAAAGATACCATCAAAGTGCAAGACAAGAGAGGTATGAAATCATCTGCTCCATGATAACAACCATGATGAAGGACGGGGAATCCGTCACGAGCCACATGCAGAAAATGCAAAGGTATGTGGATCGTTTGCTGAAGCTTAATGTGAACTTCCCGGAGGATCTTGCAATAGATATTATTTTGCATTCCTTACCATCGTGCTATGATCAATTCCGCATGACATATCACATGAACAAGGAAGAAGTCACCCTCAGCAAACTTCAGGGACTTCTCAAGACCGCAGAAACAGGTCTTAAGGGGAAGTCGGTTGCTATCACTCCTACTCAAAACTCTACTCCGGTTTTGGTAATCGGGAAAAGTCGAGGGAGGAAGAGAAAGAGCTCTTCTAAGGGTACCAAGGTTCGGACCCTTGATGGCTCTTCTTCAAGTGGAACCAAGAAAGGTTTCATTACTCCTTCTTCTGACCCAAAAGAGGCTGAATGCTTCTATTGCCATGAAAAAGCTCATTGGAAGCGGAACTGCCCAAAATACCAGCAAGATGTGAAGGATGGGAAAGTTAAACCCAACCATGCAGGTATTTACACTATCATTTCTAATAACTCACCCCATTCTAATTCTTGGGTCCTTGATACCGGGTGTGGTATTCACATTTGTTGTGACTCGCAGGGACTAAGAAGAAGTGAGGATGTGGAGCAAGGAAGAATAAACTTGATCATGGGGAATAGGAAAGCTATACCTGTTACCAAGATTGGAGTTTATACTTTATCGCTAAGTAGTGGGTTTAGTTTAGATTTGAATAAGTGTTGTTATTCGCCAGGAATGGCAAGAAATATTATTTCCTTTCATGCTTTGTACAAACAAGGGTTTACCTTTTCATTTAATAATGAAGTTGGTTCTATAGATGTTTTCTATAATAATGTCTTTTATTTTAAAGCATTACCTTGTGATGGTGTGTATGAAGCTGTATCTGTTGTAGATAACTTGGGAAATAATGTTTTGTGTATTGATTCTACTAATAATAACTTGGATAAAGCATCTTTATGGCATTGTCGTCTTGGACATATAAGCAAGAAACGCATAGGCCAACTCCAAAAGGATGGAGTCTTGGAGTCGTTTGACCTAAAGTCAGATGATAGTTGCGAATCATGCTTACTTGGAAAAATGACAAAGTCACCCTTCACAGGTTCGTGTGAGAGGGGTGAAGGTTTGTTGGACCTTATACACACGGATGTGTGTGGACCATTCAAACATGCCACAAGGGATGCTAATCGTTATTATTTGACTTTTACTGATGATTATAGTAGATATGGATATGTCTACTTGATCAAGCATAAGTCAGAGACTTTCGAGAGGTTTAAGGAATTTAAACAGGAAGTCGAGAATCAATTGGGCAGGAATATTAAGATGCTTCGATCCGATCGTGGTGGTGAGTATCTTAGTTCAGAGTTCCTCGACTATCTAAGGGAATGTGGGATAGTCTCACAATTGACACCTCCCAGGACACCACAGTTGAATGGTGTGGCTGAGAGGCGTAATCGAACCTTGTTGGATATGGTTCGTTCCATGATGAGTCGAGCTTCGCTACCAATCTCATTCTGGGGGTATGCCTTAGAGACTGCCGCCCATATTCTTAATCTAGTCCCTACAAAGAAAGTTGCCAAAACTCCTCACGAGATGTGGACTGGTAAAGTACCTAAACTAGACCACATCAAGATTTGGGGTTGCGAGGCTTTCGTGAGACGCGAGACTCATGATAAGCTCGAACCTCGAAGCGAGAGGTGTATTTTCATCGGTTACCCACAGCGATCCTTTGGTTACCTCTTCTACAGACCTAGTGACAATGTGGTCTTTGTAGCAAGAAGAGGAGTCTTTCGAGAAAGAGAGTTTATAAGCCAAGGAGACAGTGGGAGGCAAATTGATCTTGAAGAAATTCAAGAATCAAGCGGTGAAGGAACTTCAAACTCTAGCCCTCAACTTGAGGAGGAAACTCCTGTTGAGCCAATTGACAAATCTGTACCTCTGAGACGTTCCACGAGAGTTAGGAGTGCACCTGAGCATTACTATGGATTCCATATTACTGCAGAAGGTGAGACACTTATTAGTGATGAAACACTAGTAAGTCAAGATGACCCTAACAGCTACGAGGAAGCCATGGCAGGCCCCGAGTCTGCTAAATGGAAAGAGGCTATGGATAGCGAGATACAATCCATGTATGACAATCAAGTTTGGAACTTGGTTGAAAACGTACCAGGTCGTAAGACAGTAGGGTGCAAATGGGTCTTCAAGAAGAAGACTGACATGGATGGTAAAGTACACACTTATAAGGCTAGACTGGTTGCAAAGGGCTTCTCTCAAATTCCTGGAGTGGATTATGATGAGACCTTTTCTCCGGTAGCCAAGATTAAGTCTATTCGGGTTCTGTTAGCCATAGCTGCATTTCATGACTATGAAATATGGCAGATGGATGTCAAAACCGCTTTCCTTAATGGAAAGTTGGCTGAAGATGTTTACATGAGTCAGCCAGAGGGTTTTGTCAGCAACGAGTACCCTAATAGAGTGTGTAAGCTTGAGAAATCCATTTATGGATTGAAGCAAGCACCTCGCAGATGGAATCTTTGCTTTGATGAAAAGGTCAAGGAATTTGGCTTTTCTAGGAGTGAAGATGAATCTTGTGTGTATGTCAAGGCTAGTGGGAGTATAGTTAGCTTTTTGGTATTGTATGTGGATGACATACTACTCATAGGAAACGACATTCCAACTCTGCAGGAAGTAAAGTCTTGGCTTGGGAAGTGTTTCGCTATGAAGGACCTTGGTGAAGCTGCTTATATTTTAGGGATAAGGATCTTGAGAGATCGGAGTAAAAGACTAATTGGACTTAGTCAGAGTACCTACTTGGATAAAGTGCTGAAGCGATTCAGCATGCAGGATTCCAAGAAAGGAGAGTTACCCATCCAGAGTAACACCAGATTGAGTAAGACACAAAGCCCTAGCACTGAGGCTGAGATAGCAGAAATGAGTCGAACACCTTACGCTTCGGCTGTAGGATCGATCATGTATGCTATGACGTGTACTCGACCCGATGTAGCTTTTGCCTTGAGCATGGTTAGCAGGTATCAGGCGAACCCTGGCAAGGCACACTGGACTGCGGTAAAGAATATCCTCAAGTACCTACGGAGGACTAAGGACTGGGTTCTTACCCTCGGTGGGAGTGATGACATGAGAGTAGTAGGGTATAGTGATGCTAGCTTCCAGACTGATAGGGATAATTTCCGCTCTCAGTCGGGCTGGGTCTTTACCCTAAACGGAGGAGCAATTTCTTGGAAGAGTTCCAAGCAAGAGACAGTGGCAGACTCTACTTGTGAATCAGAGTATATTGCAGCTAGCGAAGCAGCAAAGGAAGCGATATGGCTGAAGAACTTCATTGGAGACCTTGGAGTTGTACCAGCTATTAAAGAGCCAATGGAAATTTTCTGTGATAGTGAAAGTGTTGTTGCCTTAGCCAAGGAACCAAGGGATCATGGGAGATCCAGACACATCGACAGAAAATACCATTTCATTAGACATCGGATCGAAGAAGGACACCTCGTGGCAAAGAGGGTATCATCGGATGAGAACCCAGCAGATCCCCTCACGAAGGGACTGACTAGGGTTAAGCATCTTCAGCATGCTCGGAGCATAGGGCTGAAGGATGATATAAGTTTTAGTAGTTAGATAACCCAGAAATTTGTAAAGTGTAATTGACATTTGATGATGAATAAAAGGAGTTTTATTTATGAGTAAAGTGTTGCTATCTCTTGTCGATCGTTTACTATATTTCTTTTGCATGTTTTGACTTCCAGAATAATTCTGTTTGGTATAACATATTATTCAAACCTCCACAGTCGGTCATATGTTGGAAGTAGATATGAATCAAGACTGTCATGTTTGGTTGTAGAGGTCTTGGACAAGGCTACAACAATCATGAGTGCTCATAAGTTCTGAGCATTGGACTCAACCCACGCTCACTGGAATCACTTCATGGAATTCTATCTCGAGTGATCGTGAGACGGTAATATCATATAAGTCTTCAAACCTAGAGATATGATTTGTTACTTACGAGTTGGTTATGCATTGACTGTACGAAACCGCATTGGTAACTCGATGTTATAAAATGTACTTTTGTGTGTAATTCAATGAGTGGTAGAACAAACATATGAGTCGAAGTTTATCTGTTCCTTCTTGGATTAGAAGCTGATATCTGGGCCCCTCGATGATTTTGTTTTGACCCATGTACCGGGCCCGGTCAGAACTAAGTTGATGTGTTCAATTAAGTTCTATGTCAAACAAATCGGAAATCGAGAAACAAATGCTGGACAAGAAGTAAGACAATGTTCCATGTATTTGTCCGGCTGATATCTAGAACGGAGGATTATATGATCACTTATCTTAAATGGCGTACTATCATCTTCTCAGTTCCGAGAAACCTTGAAAGAGCTACGATTGCCGGTCGGTTCCTGAAGTACTAGAGATATAGTTATTAGACTTATCCAAGTGGGAGACTGTTGGATAAGGTGTCTAAGTCCATAACTATTTCGGGCTTGTACTTGACCCGACCCGGCATGGTCCATTTGGGTTGCATGGCACCATGCAATTGGATAGACTAAATGAGAGAAATAACACTTGGAGATTATTAATATATTATAAGTTCTAATATATTAATAATATTATTTAATTAGTTGATCAAAGAATTAATTTGGAATTAATTAAGTGATCAAAGGATAACTAATTAAATATATGGGTTGATTATGTAAATCATCCATATCTTGTATAGTGGGCTAAGAGGCTCCATGGATTATCAAGTTGGGTTCTACCCATAGGATGCTCCATGGATGCTCCATGGGAGTTACAAACCCATGGGTCATGGAAATGAAGAGTCATGACACATTAGGGTTTACATGGTGTAACCCTAGATGTGTCAACACTATATAAGAAGCATATTCTCCACCAAAAATCGGTACTACTAAAAACTAGAGGGCTTGGCCGATTTTGAGAAGTGTGTGTTATCTCAAGAGTCTTTCCAAGAGCATTTGGTGTTGTGTGAAGCATTTGAGGCATCACACTTGGGGTGCTAGGCTCACAAGGTTTCAAGGAACACAAGCAACAACAAGGTAAGTTATTCTATCTATGATTCAAGTTAAAATTGTTCCCCATGTATGCTAGATAGGAATATAACCTTGGAATTCAACTTTGCATGATAATTAGACAAACATAGATCCAAGGTTATTAGGGTTGCATGTACACTTAGGAAGTGTTAGAATGCTCAAAACCCATCACAAACAAGCCTAGGCTCTGATACCACTGATGGGTTTTGAGCATTCTAACACTTCCTAAGTGTACATGCAACCCTAATAACCTTGGATCTATGTTTGTCTAATTATCATGCAAAGTTGAATTCCAAGGTTATATTCCTATCTAGCATACATGGGGAACAATTTTAACTTGAATCATAGATAGAATAACTTACCTTGTTGTTGATTGTGTTCCTTGAAACCTTGTGAGCCTAGCACCCCAAGTGTGATGCCTCAAATGCTTCACACAACACCAAATGCTCTTGGAAAGACTCTTGAGATAACACACACTTCTCAAAATCGGCCAAGCCCTCTAGTTTCTTAGTGTTCAACTTGTGTTGCCAATTTTGTGGAGAATGGGACTCTTATATAGTGTTGGCACATCTAGGGTTACACCATGTAAACCCTAATGTGTCATGACTCTTCATTTCCATGACCCATGGGTTTGTAACTCCCATGGAGCATCCATGGAGCATCCTATGGGTAGAACCCAACTTGATAATCCATGGAGCCTCTTAGCCCACTATACAAGATATGGATGATTTACATAATCAACCCATATATTTAATTAGTTATCCTTTGATCACTTAATTAATTCCAAATTAATTCTTTGATCAACTAATCAAATAATATTATTAATATATTAGAACTTATAATATATTAATAATCTCCAAGTGTTATTTCTATCATTTAGTCTATCCAATTACATGGTGCCATGCAACCCAAATGGACCATGCCGGGTCGGGTCAAGTACAAGCCCGAAATAGTTATGGACTTAGACACCTTATCCAACATCGAGTACCATACATCAGAGCGGATTGAGGAGTGATGTTATGGTTCGAGTACCATACATCGGAGCGGATTGAGGAGTGATGTTATGGTTCGAGTACCATACATCGGAGCGGATTGAGGAGTGATGTTATGGTCCGGGTACCATATATCGGAGCGGATTGGGGAGTGATGTTATGGTTAGGGTACCATACACCGGAGCATATTGAGAAGAGATGTCATGGAATGAGTACCATGGTTTGTATTGAATGATGCTTGTGGTTCTTCGGTTATCCGGTCATGATTAAGTTTGAAGAGGCGTCCCTTGAGAGGGAGACCGAGAGCCCCTTAGAGTATTTTAGTAAGGAGTCAGTGAGAAGGGAGAATTTCGATATGGGTTGAGCGATCAGTCGATAAGGAGATGTCACCTTCTATGATCTGGGAGGTACTGATTATGTTCGTGTGCAAAATATGAAAAGGATGATGTTTAAGTTTTGGGTTTAGGGGTAAACCCCGCAGGTCGTCATTGATGATGATTACCCACCAGAGTATCAGGTAGCATGTGTGCTGCGAGGCAGTGATTTATCATGAGCAGATAATCAGTTGGGACTGAGATAGTCCAGGACCACACTACATCTATTTGAGTATAGTAGGATGTATTGTAGTGGTATCAGTGGGGAGTTCAGTCGAGTTTAGCAGTGTAGAGAGTTTTCTATCTATGTTGGGTGTTGAATATGGGAGTGGGTCCCTAATCATGGGATGATCCCGGTGTGGGAGCGTTGGTTGATGAGTTGAGGTGAGGAGTACGATGATTTTGTGGTTCAGTCTATGAGCCAGGGACGTTATTAAGCAGTTGAGTTGTTTGGTACTAGATTGGTACGAGATTTGGAACGACTAGGGGCAGTCATGACAAGAAGTTCTTGAGGAGTTCATCAGAGGTTCAGAGTATATGAGGTCGATTGATTTCCTTAAGAGGGGATTATCAGACGTTGTGTAGCACTTTCCAGGGGCAGTTGCGATTTTGCTGGTGAAAATAGTTATGGGTTGGTTGTGTGCTATTTGGTGATGGTTCGAACCCTAAGTGGGGGAGAACCGGGTACCGTATATAAGAATGCAGAGATTTGTCAAGAGCAGTTATAAGTGGAGTATAGAGATCTGCGGTAAGAAATCATGAGACCACAGATGTCAGTGATCGAGGAAAGGGGATCAGAGTGAGTTAATGCGGGAAGTACTTGTTTGAGAAGGATGAATGTCTCCACGACAGATGTTTAGTGGTCAGTGTTGTTGCAAGTAGATAAAGAATGTTTGGGCAGCCAACTCCCGGGTCGGTAGGTGTATCCTTGCTTTTGAGCGGTGGAAAAAGGGTTTCGGAGAATTATCAGCGTGTTTCGTAGCGTTAGTGTTTCCTCGTATTCCAATTGAGAAATTGGATACACCGAAGTTGCAATTTGGAAAGATGCAGATCTAATTATGGGGTTCAGAGGAAATGTATTATTGTATCTATATGATGCTTGGGGGCAGGAGATCAGTGGTTGTGGCAGGATCTTGTGATGTTCTGTTGGGATATTCCGAGGTATCCGGGTATGATATCTTTATTTCGGAGTTACTCGTGAATCTTGAGTTGAGACGAGTTGTGGCATATCAGGTAACTATGGATCTAGCGGGAGCCCTTCGAGTATGGGCATCTAAGGAGATTATTCGAGAGAGTGGATCTTCGCAAGGGTGGGCATTGTTATGTCGATTGCCTCCAGAATCTGTGATGCATATTCGAGTCAAGTATGGGTAGCCGCCTATGATAGTCTGCGGAGCACGAGCTAGTGGGGTCAGAGGGTGTTGTGATACTGCGGGGAGCCATAGTACTCACTAGTTAGAGGGTGTTGTGATACTGCGGGGAGCCGTAGTACTCACTAGTCAGAGGGTGTTGTGATACTACGGGGAGCCGTAGTACTCACTAGTTAGAGGGTGTTGTGATACTGCGGGGAGCCATAGTACTCACTAGATGGCAAGAGAATGTGATGATGGAATGTTCTCCGATCAGTGTATGATGTGGAAGAGTTTTGGGCTTGAGTAGCCCTAGTATTGAGTTTTTGGAGCCTGGATGTTGAACCGGGGGCGAGACTGGGGTCTCCGTCTCTGTCGAGGGATGCGGCGAGATGCGCAAGGGATATGCGCAGCAGAAACCAGAGATCAGAGTTGAGACGATCCTCGGTTGGATTGTATTTTCTCGCAGGAGGAAACGAGAATTTCATGACTTGCGTGTCACTGGGCCAGGATAGTGGTCACGGGGAGGAAGTTAGTGGGATATTTGGATCATCATATGGGTGATCTTTGGTGGCTCAGCTGTGGAGTCAAAAGCTGACCTGGTGCTCAGTCTCGAAGAGGGATATGAGAAATGAGCTAGAGCTTATCATGATGATGTCTGAGGACACTTCAGAGCAAGCGAACGATTCAGACGCTCAAAGACATGCTTCGGGCATATGTATTAGATTTCGGAGGGAGCTGCGGCACGTATTTATCCTTGGTTGAGTTATCCTATATCAACAACCATCATTAGTGCATTGGTATGCCACCCTTTGAGCTGTTGTATGGGAGGAGGTGTCGGACCCTCATTTGCTGGGGAAAGTGTTGGTTCACGGAAGTGAAAGTAGTAGTGAGAATGGATGATTTGGAGTACGGTGGTTGAACACTGTGTCTGTGACAGTGGTATGGAATGACATCATGTTGGGATGTCTGCTGAGGACGCGGAAGGGATTCCGCGGGTGTAGAGCCAAGAGTTTCAGGATAGATGCAGGGATGGAGTCTGGGACTCCCAACTTGATTCTGATCAAGGGTTGTGTGCGTAGTGGTGTTCCCTCCTGGGGATGTTGGAGATGTCGTCAGTGTGACGGTTTTCCTAAACCGAGGGTGTTAGATCTAGTTCAGCATGCGTATGCGGGTGCAAGAGGGGAACTCGTGAGAGTTGCCCTGAGATTGAGAATGGGTCTTTCCGTCGTCATGGAATGGATAGAGTGGGATTTGGATCGGGGATCCGATGGTTCATGGTTTTCTAGCCCATATGGGTCAAATGATTGTTGAGATTTTGAGCAGAGTTGCATCTTGGGTAATTTTCGGACATTGTGTGTGATTATCAGAGGGTACAGCCGGTGCCCGGTTCGAGACGGTGGTCAGGACACCGTAAGGAAAGGGAAAGTGTGTTCGAGTTTCGATGGGTATGCCTTGTGGGACCTGGTCCGATTAAGGCCAGGTGGCACGTTGTGGGAGTATTTTTGGAGTTGAGTTGCTGTAGGCTTCAAGGACGAAGCCTAATTTAAGTGGGGGAGAATTGTAACATCCTGAAATATCAAGAGTAGGGTTGAAGGGCTAAAAGTGTTAATTGGTAAAGAGTGACTCGGCGAGTCCATGGATGGACTCGGCGAGTAGAGTCGCGACTTGGTCGCGTGTTAACTAGCCGACTCGGCGAGTCAGTGAGATGGACTCGGCGACTAGGCGCTGAGTGGAGAAAACCCTAATTCTCAGGGTTGAGCCCTATATAAAGAACATTATGTTTTCCTCCTAGCCTCTTTATCACCCCTTGAGCCCCAGAAAACCCTAAATCGTGGAGAAGCACGATTGTTGAGTGGATTGGAGCTTGGAGAAGTAATTGTTGAAGAAAGTTTGGGAGTTTGAAGGTGTGGAACAAGGGGCTTTGCTTGGATTCGAATTACATTGTAGTTGGGGCGTCCCTTGGAGGTAATATCTCGTTCTTGGACTGTTGATATGTTGTTTCTTCATTTTGGGGTTTGTGGGAACTTCTCTATGGATGTAATTGGAAGTCTAGTGGTTAGATCTGAGGTTGCTACCTCAGATCTGGAAGGGAGAAGAATTAGAGAGCATGAAAGTCCCTGTGTTGGAGTGTTTAGTGAAGCTTACATGTCCCAAACCCTAAACCAATGTGCAAATGGGCTAGATCTCTTTGGATTCACGTAAAGTTTGCCGCTTTATGTGATGGATAAGTGGTAGGAGGCTAGATCTATGTTTTGGAGCAATTGCATGGCCTGGAATGGTTCTAAGTGGATTCAGACCGGTGGTACTCGGCGAGTCACATGGGTGTACTCGACGAGTTGCTTGAAGATGAGCTGGGACTCGACGAGTTGGAAGAACAACTCGGCGAGTTGGATGAAGATGGCCTGGAACTCGGCGAGTTGTATGAATAACTCGGCGAGTAGGTTGATGATAGCCTTAGACTCGGCGAGTCTTGTCGAAGAGTCCCGATATTCCCTGGTTGAGTCGAGAATCGGTGAGTCAAGGGATGACTCGGTGAGTTGTGTGCGAGTGGAATCAGAGTTGTTGGACTCGACGAGTCTCGAGGTGACTCGGCGAGTTGAGTCGCGGATTGGGGAAGTTCCGAGCATGGGGACTCGACGAGTCGACGGGTTGACTCGGCGAGCAGGGTCAACCAGGAGGGTTGACTTTGACTGAGGACTTTGATTTTGACCAAGAGTTGACCGTTGACTTTTAGGGTTTGGTCAGCGATGTGGCCTTTGGGACAAGTGAGGGGTAAAATAGTCTTTTACCCTTAAGAGGGTGCCATGAGAGGATTGATTCTAGTCTCGAGAGTTATATTCATGAGAGTATTTGCCTTACGTGTTAGGCGGTGGCAAGTTCGAGATTTCAGTGTGGGGATATCTGCTTTCTGCTTGCCAGGTGAGTCTTCTCACCATACTTTACCTTGAGTAGGTAACCAGAGATATGTGACAGAGTATTTGTATGCTATGTATGTTATGTGTTGTACTGCATTATTTCTATGTGATTTATGTTGTGCATGTTTACAGAGTTGGAACCGGAGGGTTCCTAGAGTTAGAACAGGAAGGTTCACAGAGTTAGAACCTGAGGGTTCATAGAGTTTGGGTTCACGGACCCATAGAGTTATAGCCTCGAGCGGCTAATATGTGTTATGTGTGTGGTATTTTAGGGAACTCACTAAGCTTCGTGCTTATAGTGTTTTGTGTGATGCTTTTCAGGTTTCTTTCAGTATCACGGGACGGCACCAGCTTGATTGTACACACCAGAGAAAGAGTCATGTTTTGGAGGATCCTGGTTTTCTATGCAAGTGAAAATGGAGTTATGTTTTGTAATTCGATTATGAATGAGATTTTTAAACAAGTGTTTCTAAGAATAAAACGATTATTTTAAATGAAAAATTGTTTTGAAATTTTCGGTGTTACAAGTTGGTATTAGAGCCTTGGTTTGAGGGATTCGGATGCGCCTTCGGGTAAATCTGGACTCAAACTGAGGAAGTAAGAAAAGTTTTCAAAGAAATAATTTTCTAAAAGTGAATAAGAGTTCAAAGAGAAAGCAAGAAAGAGCAGTGTGTACAATCAGTCAGAGCCCGAACGGTGATTTCCCAAAATACCCTTACTTTTGTGTTATGAGATATTTATGATGCACTTTATGAGATATTATTGCATGCTAGAGACAGGCTAGGCATTTCATATCTTAGGACTAGAGTGGCCTGATTTGTGATGCCTTAGCCTAGGACTTGTTGTTATATGTGTTATGCTTTTGAGTATGTGATGAGTGAGAGTATCCAGTTAGAACCCATGAGGGGTAGAGTTACAGAGTTCAGTGGTACTTCCGAGGATGAGCCGAGAAAGTGGAGTTATCACAGAGAGGGAGTCCTATGTATTCTTCGATGCTCGAATGTTGCTTGATATGTGCTTTGTGGAACTCTCGATGATGGGAGTCAACTACCAAGTGAATATGACGATATTCAGGAGGTAGATGGCTGGCATCATTAGGAGCTCTTCAGCAGCTGATAGCAGAGAAGTGGGAGGACAACGGAAGAGCCTAGGGAGTAACCCTATCCAGATGAGTGCGCTGGTAGAGTATAGAATTTCGCTGGGGAGCGAGCACGCGCGATGGATTGGTGAAAGAGCAGGTCGAGCAGCTACTTAGGAGCTCTGGGATGGTCCGTGTGGAAAGTATGGGTAGATGTGGCAGGTAGGATGGGCCCGTACTACTGAAAGCAGAGGACCCATACTTGATCCAGGGAGTATTCTGAAGGTCCTAAGGAGCGAATTGAGGAGTGATGTTATGGTTCGAGTACCATACATCGGAGCGGATTGAGGAGTGATGTTATGGTTCGAGTACCATACATCGGAGCGGATTGAGGAGTGATGCTATGGTTCGAGTACCATACATTGGATCGGATTGAGGAGTGATGCTATGGTTCGAGTACCATACATCGGAGCGGATTGAGGAGTGATGTTATGGTTCGAGTACCATACATCGGAGCGGATTAAGGAGTGATGTTATGGTTCGAGTACCATATATCGAAGCGGATTGAGGAGTGATGTTATGGTTCGAGTACCATACATCGAAGCGGATTGAGGAGTGATGTTATGGTTCGAGTACCATACATCGGAGCGGATTGAGGAGTGATGTTATGGTCCGGGTACCAGATATCGGAGCGGATTGCGGAGTGATGTTATGGTTAGGGTACCATACACCGGAGCATATTGAGAAGAGATGTCATGGAATGAGTACCATGGTTTGTAGTGAATGATGCTTGTGGTTCTTCGGTTATCCGGTCATGATTAAGTTCGAAGAGGCGTCCCTTGAGAGGGAGATCGAGAGCCCCTCAGAGTATTTTAGTAAGGAGTCAGTGAGCTGGGACTCGACGAGTCACATGGGTGTACTCGACGAGTTGCTTGAAGATGAGCTGGGAGTCGACGAGTTGGAAGAACAACTCGGCGAGTTGGATGAAGATGGCCTGGAACTTGGCGAGTTGTATGAATAACTCGGCGAGTAGGTTGATGATAGCCTTAGACTCGGCGAGTCTTGTCGAAGAGTCCCGATATTCCCTGGTTGAGTCGAGAATCGGTGAGTCAAGGGATGACTCGGTGAGTTGTGTGCAAGTGGACTCAGAGTTGTTGGACTCGGCGAGTCTCGGGGTGACTCGGCGAGTTGAGTCGCAGACTGGGGAAGTTCCGAGCATGGGGACTCGACGAGTCGACGGGTTGACTCGGCGAGCAGGGTCAACCAGGAGGGTTGACTTCGACTGAGGACTTTGATTTTGACCAAGAGTTGACCGTTGACTTTTAGGGTTTGGTCAGCGATGTGGCCTTTGGGCCAAGTGAGGGGTAAAATAGTCTTTTACCCTTAAGAGGGTGCCATGAGAGGATTGATTCTTGTCTCGAGAGTTATATTCATGAGAGTATTTGCCTTACGTGTTAGGCGGTGACAAGTTCGAGATTTCAGTGTGGGGATATCTGCTTTCTGCTTGCCAGGTGAGTCTTCTCACCATACTTTACCTTGAGTAGGTAACCAGAGATATGTGACAGAGTATTTGTATGCTATGTATGTTATGTGTTGTACTGCATTATTTCTATGTGATTTATGTTGTGCATGTTTACAGAGTTGGAACCGGAGGGTTCCTAGAGTTAGAACAGGAAGGTTCACAGAGTTAGAACCTGAGGGTTCATAGAGTTTGGGTTCACGGACCCATAGAGTTATAGCCTCGAGCGGCTAATATGTGTTATGTGTGTGGTATTTTAGGGAACTCACTAAGCTTCGTGCTTATAGTGTTTTGTGTGATGCTTTTCAGGTTTCTTTCAGTATCACGGGACGGCACCAGCTTGATTGTACACACCAGAGAAAGAGTCATGTTTTGGAGGATCCTGGTTTTCTATGCAAGTGAAAATGGAGTTATGTTTTGTAATTCGATTATGAATGAGATTTTTAAACAAGTGTTTCTAAGAATAAAACGATTATTTTAAATGAAAAATTGTTTTGAAATTTTCGGTGTTACAAGTTGGTATTAGAGCCTTGGTTTGAGGGATTCGGATGCGCCTTCGGGTAAATCTGGACTCAAACTGAGGAAGTAAGAAAAGTTTTCAAAGAAATAATTTTCTAAAAGTGAATAAGAGTTCAAAGAGAAAGCAAGAAAGAGCAGTGTGTACAATCAGCCAGAGCCCGAACGGTGATTTCCCAAAATACCCTTACTTTTGTGTTATGAGATATTTATGATGCACTTTATGAGATATTATTGCATGCTAGAGACAGGCTAGGCATTTCATATCTTAGGACTAGAGTGGCCTGATTTGTGATGCCTTAGCCTAGGACTTGTTGTTATATGTGTTATGCTTTTGAGTATGTGATGAGTGAGAGTATCCAGTTAGAACCCATGAGGGGTAGAGTTACAGAGTTCAGTGGTACTTCCGAGGATGGGCCGAGAAAGTGGAGTTATCACAGAGAGGGAGTCCTATGTATTCTTCGATGCTCGAATGTTGCTTGATATGTGCTTTGTGGAACTCTCGATGATGGGAGTCAGCTACCAAGTGAATATGACGATATTCAGGAGGTAGATGGCTGGCATCATTAGGAGCTCTTCAGCAGCTGATAGCAGAGAAGTGGGAGGACAACGGAAGAGCCTAGGGAGTAACCCTATCCAGATGAGTGCGCTGGTAGAGTAGAGAATTTCGCTGGGGAGCGAGCACGCGCGATGGATTGGTGAAAGAGCAGGTCGAGCAGCTACTTAGGAGCTCTGGGATGGTCCGTGTGGAAAGTATGGGTAGATGTGGCAGGTAGGATGGGCCCGTACTACTGAAAGCAGAGGACCCATACTTGATCCAGGGAGTATTCTGAAGGTCCTAAGGAGCGAATTGAGGAGTGATGTTATGGTTCGAGTACCATACATCGGAGCGGATTGAGGAGTGATGTTATGGTTCGAGTACCATACATCGGAGCGGATTGAGGAGTGATGCTATGGTTCGAGTACCATACATTGGATCGGATTGAGGAGTGATGCTATGGTTCGAGTACCATACATCGGAGCGGATTGAGGAGTGATGTTATGGTTCGAGTACCATACATCGGAGCGGATTAAGGAGTGATGTTATGGTTCGAGTACCATATATCGAAGCGGATTGAGGAGTGATGTTATGGTTCGAGTACCATACATCGAAGCGGATTGAGGAGTGATGTTATGGTTCGAGTACCATACATCGGAGCGGATTGAGGAGTGATGTTATGGTCCGGGTACCAGATATCGGAGCGGATTGCGGAGTGATGTTATGGTTAGGGTACCATACACCGGAGCATATTGAGAAGAGATGTCATGGAATGAGTACCATGGTTTGTAGTGAATGATGCTTGTGGTTCTTCGGTTATCCGGTCATGATTAAGTTCGAAGAGGCGTCCCTTGAGAGGGAGATCGAGAGCCCCTCAGAGTATTTTAGTAAGGAGTCAGTGAGCTGGGACTCGACGAGTCACATGGGTGTACTCGACGAGTTGCTTGAAGATGAGCTGGGACTCGACGAGTTGGAAGAACAACTCGGCGAGTTGGATGAAGATGGCCTGGAACTTGGCGAGTTGTATGAATAACTCGGCGAGTAGGTTGATGATAGCCTTAGACTCGGCGAGTCTTGTCGAAGAGTCCCGATATTCCCTGGTTGAGTCGAGAATCGGTGAGTCAAGGGATGACTCGGTGAGTTGTGTGCGAGTGGACTCAGAGTTGTTGGACTCGGCGAGTCTCGGGGTGACTCGGCGAGTTGAGTCGCAGACTGGGGAAGTTCCGAGCATGGGGACTCGACGAGTCGACGGGTTGACTCGGCGAGCAGGGTCAACCAGGAGGGTTGACTTTGACTGAGGACTTTGATTTTGACCAAGAGTTGACCGTTGACTTTTAGGGTTTGGTCAGCGATGTGGCCTTTGGGCCAAGTGAGGGGTAAAATAGTCTTTTACCCTTAAGAGGGTGCCATGAGAGGATTGATTCTTGTCTCGAGAGTTATATTCATGAGAGTATTTGCCTTACGTGTTAGGCGGTGGCAAGTTCGAGATTTCAGTGTGGGGATATCTGCTTTCTGCTTGCCAGGTGAGTCTTCTCACCATACTTTACCTTGAGTAGGTAACCAGAGATATGTGACAGTGTGTTTGTATGCTATGTATGTTATGTGTTGTACTGCATTATTTCTATGTGATTTATGCTGTGCATGTTTACAGAGTTGGAACCGGAGGGTTCCTAGAGTTAGAACCGGAAGGTTCACAGAGTTAGAACCTGAGGGTTCACAGAGTTTGGGTGCACGGACCCATAGAGTTATAGCCTCGAGCGGCTAATATGTGTTATGTGTGTGATATTTTGGGGAACTCACTAAGCTTCGTGCTTACAGTGTTTTGTGTGATGTTTTTCAGGTTTCTTTCAGTATCACGGGACGGCACCGGCTTGATTGTACACACCAGAGAAAGAGTCATGTTTTGGAGGATCCTAGTTTTCTATGCAAGTGAAAATGGAGTTATGTTTTGTAATTCGATTATGAATGAGATTTTTAAACAAGTGTTTCTAAGAATAAAACGATTATTTTAAATGAAAAATTGTTTTGAAATTTTCGGTGTTACACTATTGTGTTTTGTCTGTAACACCTTATGTTCAAATCTAATGTCTTTAAGTTTCCTTATGATTCCAACATTATCATACGACTAGAATCCTTTGATCCGCACGAAACCAGTTTCATACATACATCTCTTTCTTAGTAAACATCTTTTTAGCAAAGCCGTCATCTCAGCACACCGAAGTACTCATGCATGGAGTACCTAATAGTTCTTTTCATTTCCGAAGAAATCCCCAAAGTACCACTCGTACAGTACGTCAAGTTTAATCCAAATATCCATACGGTTTATCTGTCGCTGAATAATGTATGCATAGGGGCGATATATAATCAAGGTTCTACAGGTTTAGAATTGATGATTCCGCTTTAACTTCTTTTTCCTCGATAGGATGTGAGCTTAAAGAAGAATCAATTATTTGGATATCTTTTCAATCTTAATTATATACGACTCGTATACACGAGATTGTGATCGTTGAACCATGTGTGGATTCTAAAATAAACTTCAGGACAGAGAACTGCCCAAGAGTACGAGTAATCGCATCCTCATGTGAACAAACTTAGAACCCAGTACGACTTCTGTAAACAAATTGCCCTTTAGTCTAAACACCTATGGAGATACAAGAATAGTCCGGACAACTTAGCGAACTGCACAAAAATAGAATTGGAAGACCAGGCTTCTCACCCTGGAGAGCCTCGGTCATATTCTTCCAAAAGTCGACGGATCGCATAATATGTACCTCGGCTATCGAGGGCTTCGTCAAGAATTCTGTTTGAAATCGTTACATCTGCCTCGCATAGATGAATTGGCTGAGCAAACGCAAGGAAATAATTACTTTTAGAAATGGACCTGAGATCAGAATATCACCAGTTTGAGTGTTAGGGAAGGATGTCTGGAAGACTACCTGCCGAACTTGATGCGGACACTCTGAGTCCGTAGTGATACCCTTCGGATAGGACCAATACGCCCGAGGCATTCATGAGTTAATGAATAAAGTCTGTCTTTCTTACTTGGATCAGTTCGTCATTTTCCATGTAACGACTTACTTATCAACCCTAGTAGTAAGAAGAAACCCACGAAAACATTACCCTCGGAGAAACTTTTCACAAAGTTCTCTGAACACGAGTTTGGAATTGAAGAGTCAAATTTCTAAGACACACTATTAGTGATGTGGAAATTCTTAAGTACTCTGTCAATTTATCCAAAACCGTTGAGAATTTGTCGACACCAGAGACGCCGACAGAAATTCGCCAAATTCTAGGTCTTGCAGACCTACTATCGTAGTCCATTCAGAACTCCTCACGAATTACAGAAACCCTTACGACTTTGACCCACCAGAGGGTGGCCCTTGACTGGGAAGTTAAGCAAGAGAAATAACCTTTGGGATTCCAAGAGAGAGACCCAATTTCTTTAGGAAGTCTCACTCGGGGAATGGCTTAATACGCTTCGTAAAGCATGGAGGGCTAAATCCCAGATAGTTAGGACCTCCGAGATTCTTACTAGAATCGGTCCTGTATCTCACAAACTAGACCTACTCCGCGAACTCAGTAACGTACAATTTACCCTTCGCGTCTCGATCTTGAAACCGTACCTTTCCATTTGGACTCTCGTAAGTCCACTCGAAGAGATCGAGATTAACAAGATCCTCACCTTTGTGGAAGAACGATAATGACCCTCAACCGAGTGGTCAAGCAGACGAAGAAACACCATCGCCTGTTAGTGAAGGTTCAGTTGGATACCAACCGAGGACCCGAATTCACTTATGAGCGCGAGAACCAATCGATTAGGGAGTTTCCACCTCATGACTCAATCATTCATACCTACTTCCTTACCTAAATTCTAATTTCGGGACGAAATTTCTTCTAACGGGGGGATGATGTGACAACCCCATATTTTCATTCGGTCAAACCCTAAAGTCAATCATTCCAATTTATAAGTCAAGTTCATTTTTAATTATTATTAGCAAATTTAAAGTTGGTTTGTTTATTTTAATAATTAATCTTTAAACGAACGGGTGAAAGGATGTGTCGCCTCGAGTCTTGAAATTGAAAACCGCAAGTACCGCGTAGTTAAGGAATTCCCGGCCAAACTTTTATGTTTGGGCCAAAATTTACTTCAGAAACCGCAAAGTCATGCTTAAGCATGAGTTTACTCCCCAAAGTTATTCATTTTTCATTTTAACCCTAAAAGAGTAAACTCCAAACTCTCTCAAGTATCATCCCGGTCTTCGCCCGATTTCCCAAAAATGTAAGTGTTTCTCGAGTTGATTAGTTGATATAACATAACATCTAGTTATTATACATCTTTAATCCATCCATTTATGTGTTTTGACATGTTTTCCAAAACACCAAGAACACACACTAGTGTTCTTGGACTTTTAGTTCATTACAAGCTTCCACAAAGTAAGTACTTCAATCCATGAGTCATTTAAAGCTTGCTATGCATATTAATACCAAGGAAATGACACAAGAACACCAAGAACAAGGTGTTCACGGTTTTGGGAGGCTCCCAAAACCGTAAACACCAAATAAAGTGCAGAGTGGTGCCTTAGGGTGCCTAGATGCTTCACAATGCCTTAGGGACTTATCTAGATTCTTCCTTGATGAGTTTATCACACAAAAAACACCAAAACCTTACATTTGTATGTGTTTACGGTTTGGGGATCTCCCAAAACCGTAAACACCCCAAAAGGTGCATAAAAGTCCCATAAAAGTCCCATAGTTATTCCTTATGTCTAAATCTAACCTAGACTATTGCCATGATTGAGCTAAGGACTTGAAAACCAGCAAATACCATACACTTATGAGTTCAAGGTAGTAAACTCATGAGTGTAAGGTAGTAAACTCAAAGGAAAATGGTAAAGGGACCGTAAACTCCATTTAGGAGTGAAATGGTGCCCTAGATCTTCCAAAGGCCTAACCACCAAGTAGAAATGCTTCAAAGGACTTGTAAAGCCTCAAAACAACATATAGTCATAAAGTGTAGATTTTACGACCGTAAACCCTTGAGAGTACTGCCATAAACTCCATGGGTAATGGTCATGAAAACCGTAAACTCCAAAGGAGTTTACCCTTAAACCCCAAACACTCTAGCCTTGCCCTACAAACACTTAGATGCATCCCTTGTGATCTTTAAACACTTAAATCAAAGTGTTACCATGTTCTAGAGTGTCCTAACTTATGTTAAAAGGAATTACACCAGAGTTAGTTTATTCATGATTCTATACTATACATTACATGTTACATGAATACGTCTACATAGATATGCTTACATGAATACATTTATATAAATACATTTACTTGCATACACTTACATGGATACTTGTACCTAGATTCTAAATGATGAGTTACTAGTACATATTATACGTGTAAATTTGTTCTGCCTATCCCAGCTCAACAGGATGTCTAGACGGGACTAACCATTCCGGAACCCACCTGTTAGCAACAGCAGTAATGAACATCTACGGATGCTTACGGTTATTACTTATATTAGGGGTACCTTTACGGGACTAACCATTCCTTTAACCTGTTGTTCGCTACAGAGGTAAATAAACATCTACGGATGCCTACGGTTAATACTTATATTAGGAGAACATTTATGGGACTAACCACTCCTTAAACCTACTGCCAGCTACAGAAGACAATGAACAATCTATGGATGTTCAAAGGTTATACATTGCGGTAGTCACGATGTCGTGTTGATCCTAATCCAAAAGGATAACACTTACATGGCTATATTTTTCCTATTACTTTTATTTTGTGATATATTCACATAAACGACGAGGTAGACTTTATTTTGTTAAATGGTAGTTATAGAGGGGAAAACCATCTTTGTTATAGCAAAACATACGAGTCTTGGTAGAAGACTACTTTCCATACATTTGAGTCTTGGTAGAAGAATACTTTCAAAACATACTAGTCTTGGTAGAAGACTACTTTTTAAAACATACAAGTCTTGGTAGAAGACTACTTTCCATACAAGTCTTGGTAGAAGACTACTTTTAAAACATTTGCGCCTTGGTAGAAGGCTACTTTTTATACCGATAGGAATCATAGGGATTTGCTAGGGTATTCAAACGCTTTCAACTGCTTTTAGACAGTTCATACTTATACAATCTTTTTCCAAAGGTTTACAAGTCATTACTTTACAGTTTTACAAATCAAAGACACATTAATACTTATGAATTCACCAGCTTTTTGGCTGATACTCGCTTTCAAAATAACTTGTATTCTTAGGTCACAAATAGACAGGTACGACGACCAGGTTTTGTGAAGACGGAGAAATCAAGACTCCTATTTTATTTTGATTATTCATTATGTTGTCTTTTATTATGAAAGAACACTTGTAACTATAATTATACTACTAATGCATTGGATGATGTTGTTGTTTGTTTACTACTTTGCATTGTTATGATACAATACATGACGTCCTCCGCCCCAGAACGTTTCTGCCGTTCTCGATTTTGGGGTGTGACATTACACAGGTACTTCAGGTAGCAGAGGGAGGAGCTCGGGATGACTATATTGCACACACCAAGAAGCATTAGCCTGAGAGGCTTTTACTCTGATAAAAGAACATGTTTTGAGATGATACTCAGATTTGATATAACAACTTTTGTTTATGAATGATATGATTTGTTTATTATGGTTTTTACTAATTAATTGAAAAGAAATTTCCGGACCGTATTTTTAGGACATTACATTTATTATAACTAAACTTTTTTCTATAAATTTCACTTATGATTGAGACATATGACAATAGAGTAAAGATAATACCTCAACAATGGACTCACTTTCCATATCATTAAGATCCATAAATTCATTTCCTACAAAATATAAGAAATAAACTCTCATCCTCAAAATCAATCCTTGAAATATTAAGAAACACAACCACATTATGTATCTTGTTCTCATCATAGTATTTTGCTGCTTTCATTTTCTGAAAGATCAAAAAGATTATGTTCCAAAGCATAGCTAAAAGGAATAATTGTCTCACCCCTATACACTTGAAGTAGTACAAAAAGAATTAAAAGTTAAATCACCAACAAACATGTTAGCTATTGGCCAATGAAGAGAATCATGTAAAACTTGAATTAGGAAGCCCAAGAGAATCCAATGCATCTTTAAACAAAGAATTCAATAAAAAAAACAAATTAACATACACAAGGGCTTGGAATTGTTTTTCCAAAAAGAATATGAAAGGATGATATAGATTACCTTGTTCATTGGTGTGCTGAGAAGGGGTAATAGTCTTAGCCTCTCAAGTTTTAGAGAAATAAGTTCATCAACAATTATTGCAAGGTAAAGGAGAATGCAACATATTCTATTATGTTTCCATACAAAAATTATCATTTATTTTGAGAAAGTCGTGAAGATATCTCTTTGAAAGAAATTAGGTTAGAATAGAGTTTGTCCCTAACTTTTACCTAAGAATTCAAACAACGAAGGAGCAAATTTTCTATAGAAATACCTTGTAATAATCTGAAAGATAGAATTGATGGGTTTTAGCCATAAGAACTTTCCTATGTGCGCATGCAAAACCCTAATGCTTGGATCTAGGCTTTCTAATTAAACATGCTTTGAATCCAAGACTTCTAATGACTAATTAGGTATAATAACAACATTGAAACAGATCTAGAACCATACCTTTGAATTCCTTGTTGATCTTGATGTCTTGGAGCTTCTAGAGTCACAATTGTCACTCCTCTAATGGCTTACAAACACCAATAGCAAGGAAGATGATTTGGGAGAGAGGAGAGGGGATGAAATCGGCCAGGGTTCTCTTACTTTAGGTGAAGTGCTGATTTCCCTTAGCCATGGGGTCTATTTATACTTGTAGACTCCTTAAGGGTTACAACCTAAACCCTAATTGGATAATCTTCTCTTAAGGCTATCCAAATCCATTCCATAGATAACCCCTTTGACAAAATTTGAAGCTATCCTAGCTTCTAGAATCCGTCCCTTGTATATCTATATGGATTTACAGTCTAAAGTTTAACTATCAAACAATTGACAGTTTATACCCTCTTATTTAATTAATCTCTTTAAGTCACCAAATTAATTCCAATTAATTCTATGACTTATATTAATCAAATCAATATATTATTCTTTATATTATTCTCATAATATATTAATAATATTTACTCTCTCTTAATAAATCATCCTATCAAGTTGCTATGGTGAAGGCAACCCAAGAGGACCATGCACAACCGGGTCAAATACTTGTCTAATATAGTTGCAGCCTTAGACACTATTCCAACAGTCTCCCACTTGGATAAGTCTAGTAACTATATGCACAAGTACAATTCGGTTTGCAATCGTAGCTCTCCAAGATGCTGTCAAACTCTGATTTAATCAATCTTGTCCTTTAGATAAGGGATCGTACAGTCCTCTATTAGATATCATGCTGACTATCCTATGGAATGGTTAGTCAAGCATTTAGGTTTCTCGATCTCTGATTTATTCGACATAGAACTTAATCGAACACATCAATTCAGTTCTGATTGGGCCCGGCACATAAGTCAAATCAAATCATCGAGCGGCCGAGATATTTCCTTTACCTTCTTAGATAAAAGTTACAGATAAATTTCGACTTATATGCATTTACTTATTCATTAACCAACTATACACAACAATGCGTTTTATAACACCGAGTTACTGATGCGTTTTCGCATTATCAATGTACAATCAATTAAGAAATAACAAACCATATATCTAGGTTTTAAGACTATATGATATTATCGTCTTGCGATCACCCTTTTATATCATATTCCATAAGGTGATTCCAGCAAGCGTCGGTTTGTTCCAATGCTCAAAACTAGTTCATAAGTACTCATGAACGTTGCAACAACCCTTTGCTATGTTTAACACCATTTAGACAATCTACACACCAATTCATGACAATCTTCATTCATATCTACTTCCAACATATGAACGATTGTGGACAATTTGAACAATTCGATTATTCCTAATAAACTCAATTATTCTGGAAGTCAAAACATGCAAAGTGAAACAATAGTTAAAAAATTAACATAAGATAGTAACATTACTCATAAATAAAACTCCTTTATTTAATCATCAAATGTTAATTACATTTATCTATTACACGTTTCTAATACTATCTAATCCATGCTAATATCATCCTTCAGCCCAATACTCCTAGCATGATGCAAGTGCTTAACCCTACTCAGTCCCTTCGTAAGCGGATTTGCTGGGTTATCTTCTGATGATATCCTCTTCACTACGAGTTGTCCTTCTTCTACACGATGTCTAATGAAGTGATATTTTCTGTCGATATGTCTTGATCTACCATGATCCCTCAGTTCCTTGGTCAAGGCAACCGCTTATCACAGATAATCTCCATGGGCTCCTTTATGACAGGTACAACTCCAAGATCACCGATGAAGTTCTTTAGCCATATTGCCTCCTTCGACGCTTGGCTCGCTGCAATGTACTCTGATTCGCACGTTGAATCAGCTACGGTTTCCTGCTTGGAACTCTTCCATGTCACTGCTCCTCCATTTAGGGTAAAGTCCCAGCCTGACTACGAACGATAGTTGTCCCTGTCGGTCTGAAAACTAGCGTCACTATACCCTCGCACCTTCAAGTCATCACTCACTCCGAGGACTAAGAACCATTCCTTCGTCCTCCAAAGGTACTTAAGGATATTCTTCACCGCAATCCAATGTGCTCTGCCAGTATTCCCTTGATATCTGCTAACCATGCTCAAAGCGAAGGCTACATCAGGGCGAGTACAAGTCATAGCGTACATGATTGAGCCAACTGCGGAAGCGCATGGTACTCGGCTCATTTCTTCTATCTCAGCTTCGGTACTCGGACTTTGAGTCTTACTCAACTTGGCATTACTTTGTATCGGTAATTCTCCCTTCTTTGAGTTTTCCATACTAAAATGCTTTAGTACCTTCTCTAAGTAAGTATTCTGACTAATTCCAATTAGTCTCTTACTTCTTTCTCTTACTATCCTTATTCCCAAAATTTAAGAAGCCTCTCCGAGGTCCTTCATAGCGAAGCACTTCCCGAGCCAGGACTTAACCTCATGCAGAGTTGGGATGTCGTTTCCTATGAGTAATATGTCATCGACATATAGAACGAGGAAGCTTACTATACTCCCACTGGCTTTGACATATACACATGATTCATCTTCGCTTCGTACAAATCCAAACTCTTTGACTTTCTCATCAAAGCAAAGATTCCATCTGCGAGATGCTTGCTTAAGTCCATAAATGGACTTCTCAAGCTTACACACTCTATTCGGATGCTTCGGATCCACAAACCCCTCTGGCTGAGCCATGTAAACATCCTCAGCCAACTCCCCGTTAAGGAAAGCGGTCTTGACATCCATTTGCCAAATCTCATAATCATGAAATGCGGCAATAGCTAGCATCACTCTAATTGATTTAATCTTCACAACTGGTGAGAAGGTCTCATCATAGTCAACTCCGGGAGTTTGAGTAAAGCCCTTCGCAACCAATCGCACTTTATATGTGTGTACGTTTCCATCCACGTCGGTCTTCTTCTTGAAGATCCATTTGCACCCAACGGTCTTACGTCCGGGCACATAATCAACCAAATTCCAAACTTGGTTATCATACATGGATTGGATCTCGCTATCCATTGCCTCTTTCCACTTCGCAGACTCTGGGCCTGCCATGGCTTCCTTATAGCTATTAGGTTCATCAAGATTTACTAGTGTACCATCACTAATATACGTGTCCCCTTCGGTAGTAATATGAAAACCATAAAACTGGGGATGAACTCTAACTCTATCAGAACGTCTAAGAGGTAAGGACTCGTCAATCGGTTCAACCGGAGTTTCCTCCTCGGGTTGAGTGCCAGCGGTAGAGGTTCCTTCATCTATTGACTCTTGAATCTCTTCAAGTTCGATTTGCCTCCCACTGTCTCCTTGGCTTATGAGTTCTCGCTCTCGGAAAACTCCTCTCCTTGCAACGAAGACAACGTTGTCCTTCGGTCTATAGAAGAGATATCCAAAGGATGTCTGCGGGTAACCGATAAAAATACATCGCTCACTTCGAGGTTCGAGCTTGTCGTGAGTATCTCGTCTTACGAAAGCCTCGCAACCCCAAACCTTGATGTGTGCCAACGAGGGAGCTTTCCCTGTCGACATCTCGTGAGGTGTTTTGGCAACCTTCTTAGTAGGGACTCGGTTAAGGATATGGGCGGCATTCTGTATGGCATACCCCCAAAAAGAGATAGGTAGTGAAGCACGACTCATCATAGAGCGAACCATATCCAATAAGGTTCGATTACGCCTTTCTGCCACACCATTCAACTGCGGTGTCCTAGGAGGCGTCAATTGCGAAACTATTCCACACTCCTTGAGATAATCGTGGAATTCAAGACTTAGGTACTCTCCTCCTCGATCGGATCGAAGCATCTTGATTTTCCTGCCCAATTGATTCTCCACTTCATTCTTGAACTCTTTGAACTTTTCAAAGGTTTCTGACTTTTGCTTGATTAAATAGATATACCCATATCTACTATAATCATCGGTAAAGGTCACGTAGAAGCGGTTGCCATTCTTCGTGGTTGATCTAAACAGTCCACATACATCGGTATGTATTAGGTCCAATAGACCTTCACCCCTTTCACACGTACTCGTGAAGGGTGACTTGGTCATCTTTCCAAGTAAACAAGAGTCACATGTGTCATCTTCCCTAAGGTCGAATGACTCCAACACTCCATCCTTTTGGAGTTGGGCTATGCGTTTCTTGTTGACATGTCCAAGACGACAATGCCAAAAGGATGCTTTATCCATACTAGTGGAAGAATCTATATTCAAAACATCATTTCCTAAGTTATCAACAATCATAACAGTTTCATAAATTCCATTACATGGTATAGCTTCAAAGTAAAAGACACCATTTAGATAAGCCAAAATAGAACCATTCTCATTATTTCTGGCGAATAGCAACAATTGTTCAAATCTAAACATAAATTATTCCTAAGCACTAAAGAATACACTCCAATCTTGGTCACAGGCGACGATCTTCTGTTCCCCATGATTAGATTGATCCTTCCTTGCTCCACATCCCTACTTCTTCTTAATCCCTGCACATTAGAGAAAATGTGGTAACCACAACCGGTATCAAGAACCCAAGAAATAGCATGATTAGAATCGTTAGATTTAATTGTGTATATACCTGTGAAAGATGGCTTGATCTTTCCTTCTTTGATTGCTTGCAGGTACTCTGGGCAGCTTCTCTTCCAATGTCCTATCTTGTGGCAGTGGTGGCACTCTGCCTCCTTCGGGTTAGGGCAGGGCTTAGCGGGATCAACTTTGGTCCCACTAGAAGAGGCACCATCTTGGGCTTTGACCTTGCGATAGTTCTTCGATGAAGCCTTCCTCTTCTTTCCCTTTCCTTGACCAATAGCCAAGACAGGAGCAGCGGGTGGATTGGGAGTTGGTGCAACAGACTTGTCTTTGAAGTTGCTCTCAGCGACCCTCAACAGACCTTGGAGTTTGCTTAGGTTGACCTCTTCTTTGTTCATGTGGTAGGTCATCCTAAATTGATTGTACATCGGAGGCAAAGAGTGAAGCACCATGTCGATCGCCAAGTCTTCCCCAAAGTCAACATTTAACTTGCGAAACATACCTTTGTATCTTTTGCAGGTGCACGGTAAGAGATTCTCCATGACCCATCTTAGCGGAAATCATGTTGGTGAAAATCTCATAACGCTCTTGTCTCGCGTTCTGGTGGTATCTCTCCAATAAGTCTTGGTGCATCTCGTACGGGTACATGTCCTCGTAGGACTTTTGGAATTCGGAGTTCATGGTGGCAATCATGATGCAATGTACCTTCGTTGCATCTCGCTCATGAGTTTCAAAAGCGGTGATTTCAGCCGGAGTAGCGATTTCAGGGTTGATCTTCTCGAGCTTCTCATCGAGGACATACTCCTTATCCTCATAGCGAGCAATGGTGCGAATGTATCTTATCCATTCACTAAAGTTCGTTCCATCGAAGGTGACCTTTTGGCAAAGGCTCATCAACGTGAAAGAACTAGCAGCAACGTTGTTTGCGTTCGACATCTACAAAAGAAGAAAGGACAAAGATAGATTAGAATAAGAATCCCTAATTATCACCCAATAAGAAAAATTAGGGCTAGGATCCAACAATAACATTTACATACTAGAAAAGGGATGCCGTAATCTAACATGCAAATAAATTGAAGGTAAGTGAATGACGATTCACTAATTCTCCATCACAAAACTTAACTATTAGTCCTAAGTGTATTGAGAATTCCTAGGTTCGGATGAGATTCATTGAAACTATTCAATGGCATGTTTAAATCTCTATATGCCCCTCTTGTTTGTGACTGGGATACCGAGGATCACAAAGCGGGTGTGAATTACCATGCAAATTCACATGGTGCCTTCATTGTAACGTTCACCTATTCGATGTGCCGGTAAACCACACATGCCCCATCGAACTATCATAGACAATGAATCACCCTTTGCCACCTTTGCTTAGAACCAATTAGTGTGTCGGTAAACCACACACGCTCCACTAACTTCTTAGCAAGGGTGCAAAGTGTAATTTCATGGGATTGCATCAATTCACTTTTCCTAAAGTAACTAAGATTGGGAAATTTTTAAAAAAAATGTGTAGTTACTTTGTATTACTTATTATACTTTTAATGAGAGGATGAGGTTGCCCTATCCTACCCGTTTGGCTAACGACCCTCCACCAATCAAGCAAGCGGTGGGTGTGAGTGTACACCCATTAAGCGCCATTTTGTAGGCCGCAACCTTATATCCACCTTATAGATCGGCTTCGTGAATGAGGCCTACTAACGGTAAGACTAGCATTTTAGTTATACATATATATATATATATATATATATATATATATATATATATATATATATATATATATTATTCTAGTAATATTATATTAGTATAGGGTTGTATTTTAAACCTTTTAAAATCTAGGGTTTGAAATTTAAGTTGTCTAAATTAAAACTTTTAATCACAAAATATAAATTTCAAAACTTGAGGGCAAGGTTTAAACATTTAAAACATGGAGGATCAAATAACAAATAATTCCAATTAACAATTAATATCCTAATTATCTATATTTGATTTTATTCAAGATTTCTTTTTAAGATAATTACCAAAATAATTAAAATAATTAATTAATTATCATATAAGGAAATTCAATATTTTATTAGTTGATAAATATCTTTAATTAGATGAAGATTATAGTCATATATATAAAAAAATCGGATTAGGGTTGATCTAATATGATTAAGGTAAGTTTCCATAAGATAATTATGAAGAAATCCCGAATCTGGCCATTCCTTACGCTTGGACTCGCCGAGTGCACAAAGGGACTCGACGAGTCAGGCCAACTCGCCGAGTCCACTTTGGAACTCGCCGAGTCCATGACTCAGAAACCCAAAAATCGAATTTTGCAGGTTAGTTTCATACAATTAAGCAACAATTTAATGAAAACCAAGCTAGGCTCTGATACCACTGATGGGTTTTAGCCATAAAAACTTTCCTATGTGCGCATGCAAAACCCTAATGCTTGGATCTAGGCTTTCTAATTAAACATGCTTTGAATCCAAGACTTCTAATGACTATTTAGGTATAATAACAACATTGAAACAGATCTAGAACCATACCTTTGAATTCCTTGTTGATCTTGATGTCTTGGAGCTTCTAGAGTCACAATTGTCACTCCTCTAATGGCTTACAAACACCAATAGCAAGGAAGATGATTTGGGAGAGAGGAGAGGGGAGGAAATCGGCCAGGGTTCTCTTACTTTAGGTGAAGTGCCGATTTCCCTTCGTCATGGGGTCTATTTATACTTATAGACTCCTTAAGGGTTACAACCTAAACCCTAATTGGATAATCTTCTCTTAAGGCTATCCAAATCCATTCCATAGATAACCCCTTGGACGATTTTGAAGCTATCCTAGCTTCTAGAATCCGTCCCTTGTATATCTATATGGATTTACAGTCTAAAGTTTAACTATCAAACAATTGACAGTTTATACCCTCTTATTTAATTAATCTCTTTAAGTCACCAAATTAATTCCAATTAATTCTATGACTTATATTAATCAAATCAATATATTATTATTTATATTATTCACATAATATATTAATAATATTTACTCTTTCTTAATAAATCATCCTATCAAGTTGCTATGGTGAAGGCAACCCAAAAGGACCATGCACAACCAGGTCAAATACTTGCCTAATATTGTTGCAGCCTTAGACACTATTCCAAAAAGAATAGTAGAAATAAAATTTAGTAACACGAATTAAGAACCTCAATAAGTGAACCATAAATTCTCAAAGTGAATCCACCATCGTTATCATTTCTATCTACTTAAACCAGTTGATGAGACCAGAATCCCAAGACGACAATATATCCAAACCACAACTTGCCTCCTGCAATAGGGGAACGTGGAAAAGAAATCAGAATATTTGAAAGACGGAGATAGGGTTATGATACATGAAATCGATTTAATGTGGCATTTTGCCAAACATTTAGCATGCATTGATGAAACTGATGATAATATCAAATTATAATTTAATCTTATACATTAAAAATTTTAACCAAAAAGGGATGGAAGACATGATACCGATTTAATGATATCTCACTAAACCATGAACTCTTACCAACCACACAACTGCAGATGAAGTAAAGGAATAAATCGAAATTATTGCATAAAAGCTAAACTTGACGATTGATTGAACATTGATCAAAAGAGAATTGTGGCATAGTAGTTGATTGAAAGAAACTAAAACCTTCGATTGATGAAGACCAATTGCAGACATGCTTTATATGAGACTCTTTTATTTCGTCTTCTCCACATACTTTGACTGAACGTTCTCTCACCATTATACAATCAAAACTTCCTCTTTATTCTGCTTCATTTTCATCTAGATCAAACCCTCATTTAAACCCTAAAGACCATATACCCATAGATTTTTAAATCGAATATGTTAAAAATCAAAACTACCACATTCAGAGAAAGAGATAAAGAAATTGACTTGTGAAACGAAAAAAAAACTTCATCGAGGTGTTGGCTGATAGGTCTAGGTTACGTAGAATAAAAAATCTAGGTTAAATGAGTACCGAATCACTACAGATTGTATGGGATTACATCCCTGATTTGTGGAATTTTGGGGCTGATTTATCCTTGGAAACTCTTAAGTGTATCTAATGCCAGAGCGGGAATGAGGTGGATGGGGTATTAAGATGAAGAAAGGGCATTTTCGGAAATTCACACAGAAATTTTGAGTGGGAAAAATTCGATGGGGAGAGGCTAAGAAATTGGCACGTGGCAAAATTGATTTTATTTATTAGATTAGGGTATTGTATTATCTTTAACAATTTTTATTGTAATGTTTAATTTACGTGTATTTGTTTTTCCTGTATAAATGTGTATTATTTTATGTGTATTTGTTTAATTAGTTATTTACTATTTAAAAAAAAATATTTTATTTATCATCCTTACGGAATCTGTCACTAAAAGTGTCCGTCGGAAATTCGTAGGTGAATTTATCCATCAGTTAACCGTTGGAAGATCGTCAGTAATTTGATTAAACAAGATCTGTCGGCATCCGTTAGAAATCCATCACAAATTTTGTCAGAACGGTGATGTTTACCTTTTTCGTATGACACGACCTTCGGTAGATGGAATACCGACTAAAGCGTCCGTCAGTGCTAACATGATTTTCTACAACTGTTGTGGGCCTGAGCCCCATGCTACAAAGCTTTTACAAACAACCATAAATGTGTAAACCAATTACAATATAGCATCATTCTTGCAAAAAGCTCCAAGCAGATGGCCGAACCACCGTACACAGTAATCGTGTCTAAGCTAATGAACGATGTTTTAATTTTTGTAATTTCTTTTTCTTTTATACCGGACTTTACTCCATTGTACTTATATAATGCTGTACTCTGTTTAGTTTTTAAATAGAAAACGGTTCTATGACCATAGTGTATAATCAATTTTGTAGTAGTGTATTGTATATTTAGTTAATATATGAGGGGAAAGCATTAATATTTCCACTTGCAAACTCTTGCAGCGTGATGTCTCATGATCACAAATTGCCATTCTAAAGATCATGTAGCAAACATATACTCTAAAGGAAAAAAAAAAAAAAAAAAAAAACTTGTCTAGAGCCTAAATAAATGACATATATAGCTAGTGAGAATGATAAACAACTCTATGCTCTAGGTTATAAGCATGTCTTCCCTTTTGAAGCAGTTTGGACTCTTTATTGCTGAGAGACATCTGTTTTGCAGTACTCATGACCTCCCCTTCACGATAATCAGCCCATTCATATTCGATCTCATGAAGCTCTTCTGGAGAAATAAAGCACATGCATTCTCTTATCACGTTTTTTGCTTCCACAGTCATGTTGTTATATGGGGGCAGATCATCTATACTAGCACTGACACGTGGATAGCGTGCCTCCAACTCTCTTGGTGTCAAAAAAGGACCAACATCTACAGTTTTAGTTTGAATTTGACCCCAAATCTCTCTGCAAAGCTCGCGAATCTTGGCTTCATGGGTGCTCGCTGGCAAAACCTCTTCTGAAGTGTTGAAGAACTTAGTCTTGAGAGTTCGGACCTTACGACTCACCTGAAGTTTGGAAAATGGTCTTTCAAAACATCCCATGGTAATACTATGTAACATGATCATATCAGACTTGCCATGGCTATTCCTCAAAGCTTCAAGTAGAAAAATTTCATCATTATCACTCCAAAGTTTGGTGATAGCACCCGTCTCTCGTTGGCTAGGGACCCACTCCGTGTCATCCTCTTCAACTTCTCCCTTTTTGGATGTCTGAGCCGATTGCTTCCTCTTTCGGGGGTTGGATATTGTAGATGAAGGGATTATGGTGTTAGCAAGATCATGAATTTCAGCCATTTTATTTGAAGGAAATTCAATAAATATAAATCTTTAGAGCATGTAAGCTATTTATATGCACTCCAATCTCCTATATCTCCTCTCCTATACTAATAAAAGAGCTCAAGCTATTTTTCCCGCTCAAAATCTTTGGTCCTTTCAACTCACATTGCAGGAAAATCAGGAACGTGATCTTCAAAAGAAAATTCAAACTCAATTAAAATGGAAACATGATTCGTCCGCCATTTAAGATTATGATTTTACTCTATCACAAAAAATCAGGCTAATCAATTTGAATTCGGTTTAATAACAATAAAAAAGTTAAGTATAATCTGTTCTTAATTTAAACATTCTTAAATTACGATAGTTTCTATTTCAAATATATATATGAAAAAATAGGGTTTAGACTTCCCATTCTTATATACATATACGTTTACATTTTTCAAATCGATACAGGTTAGCTATTCTACAAATATAAAATTATTCGTTCTCTTCTTCCTGTTACCTCTTGTTCGTATTTCAATTTCTTATTATATTTCTTGGTATAAACACAAACATTTTTGTTTGTGGTTGTGTATGACAAAGGTTTGTGTATGTTTTGACTCTCATTATAAGTATCTCCATCGTCCCTTTTCTATACTTGTCACTTTTTCGTTTCCTTCATCTCTTCCACCACAGGAAACATAAATACAAAGATCAAACAACAGCAGGTAAGAACTTTGTTAATTTTTCTTGATATTTTATCTATTTTGACAGTTTCTTGATTATCTCTAAAAATTCAAATTTTCAAAGTCCATTTGAAAAGTAAAAATTCGATTTTTTCATAGTCCAAGTTCCCAATTTTTTTTTTTTTTTTTTGCTGTAAAGTCCATGTGAAAAGTAAAGATGTTCTGATAACAATCTAATAATTTGAAGATTATGATAATCAAAAAAATCTGAAAGAAAACATACTCTTAAAAATCTCAAACAACACTAAAGCTCAGTATTTTCGTTTTTAAGGTTTAACCAAATCTTAGTGTAAGTTGGCTCTAAGATAAGTAGCAAGAATTGAAGAAATCGAGTCACCTGGTGTGGCTGAGTGAGAGTTAACCGAGGAAGAAGCTGGTGTAAGCAAGAAATGGGAAGGAGACGTGGGACTTGGTTATCTTTAGTTTATCTAGTCGATTAGGTTTAAAAGACATGTAATTTTGACTTTCTTTTGTTTGACTTTTGTTACTGGGTATTTTAGAAACAATATACTTTGATTATTATGGTATTTATTTATTTAATATAACTAGGTTAAAACCCGTGGAACCCACGGATGTAGATTTTTAATTGAATTTAAAAATTAATTAATTAATAAAATAAAATGTCATTAATTTTGATAATTTATGAATTGTAATATTGAATTTTTCAATAACTTTTTGATTTGTAACTATTTAATTACAAACTAAATCATAAGTATTTCATTAGAAATTGAGATTTTTGAAAAACCTTATTTTTGGTGCATTACCGATGTGTGTAATCAAATTAACATAAAAAAAACAATATGTAATTATAAATAAATAAAATAATATGATGGATTAAGTGTGATTTGCTAAAAATGAATAAAATATGCTACAAATTTTGAAAAACTTCTTTATAAACAACATTGAAAGTTTTATTTGTGAGTTTCTCATCTTTATCTAAAATTAATAATTTTAATCATTCTCTGCTTTGAACTCTAGATAAGACAGCATACAATTATCTATGTGAAAAAACTGGATCTTTGAGAAACAAACCAACATTTCATAACGATTGTATTTGACTTTTATTAACAGTCATTGCAAAACATACGACCAAAAGAAACTGTCTTCTTGTGAATTTGAAGGGAATCTTTTTTTTTGATCGGTCATATTCTGAAAACATGACAAATCCTGAAAATTCAGATCACGAAGAGCATAGAAACTTTGGTAATCTTGATTTCTAGTTCCTTATTCTAACAATAATAAAACGATCTTAACATTAATCAGTGTATAATTGTAATAATAAATCTGACATTGCTAAATCGTGTTTTGGTAAATGGTGTTTTTAACTAAACAGGTAGAAGAAGAAGATGAGGAAGAAGAATAAAGAAACTATGAAGAAGATCGGTCATATTCTGAAAAGATGACAAATACTGAAAAATCAGATCACGAAGAGCATAGAAACTTTGGTAATCTTGATTTCTGGTTCTCTATTCTAACAATAATAAAACGGTCTTAACATAACGTTAAATAATTACTACAAATTATTTTGAAAAGACTAACCTGATATGTGTTTATGGAAGCGTTGAAGAATTAAGAGGGCGGAGGATGATTATGCAGTAAACCTGGTACCAACAGGAAGGATTGAAGAACTCTCTGAAGCAAAATACTGAAAACAAAAAAAGCATATAGATGATATGTACTTGTATATATTTCGGTATTTCATAAATTGGGGCAGATTTTTTGGGATTTAATCACTAGAAATTATTTAATTTCCAATCATAATAAACAAACTTTCATATTAAATGGGGTATTTGAAATTTGAAACTTGAATAACCGATATTTTCATATTATTTGCAAATCTTTTATTAATTTTAATTATTTGATTGCATTTTTTTATATTAGTTTTTTCCAGATTTATTGTCCTCATTTTAATTGAATGACATTTACGTAATTAGAGTTGAAAAAAAGAAGCGGGAAAACTGTATTTTGGGGGGCTGGGAGAATGACAGGTGGCGTTATTCTATTTATTTATTAAGATAGGGGATTATTTCCTTTTTTTACTAATGATATATTCTTCTTCATCTTAGGGAAGGAAAATCCAAGCCAAAGTGTTCAAAAAACTTTTCAATTTAAACACAATTGTAACAAAAATGCCATGACTTTTCTTCTTTATTTATGGATTATCTATTGCAAATTTTAAATCGATAATCATATTAAAAATCAATACATTGCAAACAATCCAAATATCATAATTGTTTTGTAATTTGCAAAAATAAACCTTTTGACAAGGTTGTTGAAAATGTCTTTTTTTCATGAAGAATGATATTGATCAACTCATAGACTTCAACAAAATGTTAGTTAATTCCTGGTATTTTTTACCTTATTTTATTTTTAGATAATTCATTAAATAGTTTATCTAGTCGATTAGGTTTAAAAGACATAATTTTGACTTTCTTTTGTTTGACTTTTTGTTGACGGGGTATTTTAGAAACAATATACTTTGTTTATTTTTGTACTTATTTATTTAATATAATTACTAGTTTATAACCCGTGAGAACCACGGTTATAAAATTAATTAAACTTTCATATAAAAAGTCAAAATTATTAATTAATTATTTTAAATAAATTATTATTTAAGAGAAAGTTTTTTTAGTTATATAAAATTATAATCATTGATTTAAATAAATACATGAAGTTATATCATCTTATAATATGTATTAAATTTATTTTATTTTTCAATCTAATGTTATTAATTTAATATAATTAGAATGAGAAAATTTAAAATTTGAAATTTAAATAAAAGAATCAATTATTAGTCTAATGTAATTAGAGTGAAAAATTTTAAAATTTGAAATTTGAAATTATTAATTAATAGATTGACAAGTGGCATGATAATAGATATATAAGATTAATGAGGTGTTTTAATTGTATGACACTTGTCAATAGGAGATTAAACCTATTCTTTTATTAGAATAGGGAGAATTTATTAGAATAGGGAGATTTCCGTTTTTTTTTACAAATTATGTATTCTTCTTCATCATAGGGAAGGAAAATCCAAGCCAAAGTGTTCAAAAAACTTGTCAATTTAAACACACTTGTAACAAAAATGCCATGACTTTTCTTCCTTTATTTATGGATTATCTATTGCAAATTTTAAATCAATTATCATATTAAAAATCAATACACTGCAAACAATCTAAATATCATAATTGTTGTGTAATTTGCAAAAATAAACCTTTTGACATGGTTGTTGAAAATGTTGTTTTTTTCATGAAGAATGATATTGATCAACTCATAGACTTCAACAAAATGTTAGTTAATTCCTGGTATTTTTTACTTTATTTTATTTTTAGATAATTCATTAAATAGTATTTACAATCCTTCTCTCAAATTCATATCGTGAACAATATTATTTTCTTATAATTGACGAGTTAAAGATGGTTTATGAGATTTTGGAACCATCTTAGTTAGACACTACAAAAATTTCATATACTTTTTTCCCATACAAAATTTTATACTAGTTACATTTTTATTTGTACAAGAGAAGTTGGACACCAAAAGATTTTGATCCAAAAAAATTCACTGTTCTTTAGATTTCTAGTGTTTGTAGTTTGTGTACAAGTTTTAGAAGCATTTAAAAAGTGTTTTTCGTAATTTATATAAACGGTTTTTCTCAACATTTATTATACAGTTTATAACCTAGGAGTTTGACATGTGTGCGATTGTACAAGTGAATAAATTAGTAAATCCGCAAGGCACAACGAAGCTGATTTGTAGAATATTCATAACAATGTATATATTTATTTTAAAACACAGTCATAAACATGTTGGATTAGGTGTCTAAGCCCATAACTATAATTGGTATGTACTTGAATTGATAGCAGCACAGTCCTTTTGGGTTGCCCTCAAACCTAGCAATCAAACAAGGAAATTATGAAAGGAGAGATATTAATTTATTATAAGATTAATAAATTAATATAAATGAATTTATTAATATGTTAAAAGATTAATATATTAATAAGAAATCATTTTGTTTAATTAATTGTTAGCTAGAAATTAATTAGAATTAATTTTGGGGTTAAAAGAATTGATTATAAGGTGTAGGGACTAGTTTGCAATTATCTAATAGTTAAGTGGAAGGCTCTAGAAACCCCTTGGATAAGGGTGGACGAAATCTTTAGGGTAAACCCTAATAATTTCGTCCATAGGGGCTTGGATAAGGCCCTTGGGTTTGCTTAGGCCCTAAGCAAAGGATAACTAGGGTTTCCCCTAAACCCTAGACCCCTCAGCTATATAAGGAGCCTCCTGGTTCATGTTTTGGTCACTCTTTTCTTTTGAAGAAACCCTAAGGGCCGAAATTTTGCATACTCCCTCTCCCCTCTCTCCTCTACTTTCCTTCTTGCTAGTTTGGGTGTGATTCCATTAGAGGCATTACACTTGTGGTGCTAAGCTTCCAAGAAGATCAAGATCAAGATCAAGGGAATTATCAATTGTTTACTATAACAATTGAAAGGTATGTAATTACTAAACCCTAGGTTGTAAATTTCGATTATAGCCTCTCTCCTTTAGGGTTCTTGTTTTGCAATTCAAAGTTGTACGTTCAATAAATAAAACATGTATCCAAAGTAGGTTGCATGTGAACTTAGGAATTGTTTTCTAGTTTATTTGTTTTACCTAAAACCCATCAGTGGTATCAGAGCCATTGTTTATTTTAAATTGAATTGTTATAATTGTTGAATTGTAAATTAGGGTTTATAGCTATTAAACCCTAAAGGCCATTTTTTTCGATTTTTAGGGTTGTGGATCAAAGGGTTTTTGAAAACCCTAGCCTCCAAAGAACCCTAATCGAAATTAGAGTTAGGGTTTTGAAAACCCAAGCCTCCTCCCTTGAAAATTTCGAAATATGCTATAAAGATTAGGGTTTCTTTGTTTTGGATAATAGTTGCCTTATTGGATAATTGAGAAAAATAAGGAAATTATCCTATCCCCATATTTTCGAAATCTAGAAGGGATATGGATTAGGATTAAATTAATTGTTTAATTTAATTAGATAATCCTTAGAAGATTTAATAAATTAATTAAAAGTTAATTAATAGATAAATATTAAATCTAATTAATTGGTTTATTTAAATTTAAGATTTAATAGTTTAAATTTCGAAAAAAATTTATATAAACCCTTGAAGTTTTAAAATGTTATTAAAACACACCTTATATATATATATATATATATATATATATATATATATATATATATATTATAATTAAAAGTTAAATATTATATATGTATAAGAATATGGTCAGTCAAATCGCTAGTATGCCTCATTCACGAAGCTAGTCTATAAGGGGGGTATAAGGAAACTGCCTATAAAATGATAGTTGAATGGGTGTCCACTCTCATCCACCGCTTCCTTGATTAGTGGAGGGTCGTTAGCAGAACGGATTTGATAGGACAACTACTTCCCATTAAAAGTATAATGCTATTAAAGAAAGTACTAGAACACTATTTTTCAAAATCCCAACTCTAGTTACTTTAGGAAAATTGTGAAAAGTATGCTAATCCATGAAATTGCACATTATGCTTTATTGGTCGTTAGTGGAGCGTGTGTGGTTAACCGGCACACTAAAAGGCACTAATAAAGAGTAGTAATGGGTATCTTATAATTATCATTTTGATGGAGCGTGTGTGGTTTACCGGCACATCAATAGTTAATGATAAAGACAATAAGGTTACCAAGCACATTTGCATGGTTATTCACATCTAGTTTGTGATCCTCGGTATCCCAGTCACAAATAGTAGAACATAATCCGAGATTAAAACATGCCATTAAATAGTTTTAATGTATCTCAAAAGAATTAGGAATTTCACTTCGTTTATTTTGTCTAATGGTGGAATTGGTGAATCGTCATTCACCTACCTTTATGAGATTTGAACTTGGATTTCGGCATCCCATTTCTAAGTTGTAAATCGTCATAGTTGGGTCCTAACCTTGATATGATATCTTTGGGTTATTATATTGAGGTGTCTTGGAATCTAACTAAAACTATCTTTCTTTTCAGATGTCTACTCCTGGAAACACTTCTGCTTCATCATCCTCCAGCCACAACTTCTCTCTACTAAACATCTGCTCCAAAGTCGTTATGGATGGATCCAACTATAACGATTGGATGCGTAACATCAAGATGGCACTTAGATTCGAGGACAAAGAGTATGTCCTTGAAAAGGAGCTCAAAGAACTTGATGAGTCAAAAGCCACTCCCGAAGAGTATGCTGCCTACAAGAAACACTATGATGATGTTACCAAAGTGGCATGCATCATGGTTGCAACCATGTCCCCAGAATTGCAGAGGTACTATGAGGACTACTGGCCTTTTGAGATGAACAAGGACCTTATGGAAAAGTACCATAAGCGAGCTCGTCAAGAAAAGTTTGAGGTAGTCAAGTCACTCATGGCTTGCAAGATGAAAGAGGAGGAATCGGTTGTATCTCATGTGCAAAGAATGCAACGCTACATAGAGCGTTTGGTCAAGCTCAACATTCACTTCGATGAGGAATTGGCCATTGACATGGTCTTGAACTTGTTGCCTGATTGTTATGGTCAGTTTATCTTAACTTACCATTTGAACAACACTGAGCAGACTTTGGCCCAATTGCACAACTTGTTGCAGACAGCTGACGCAGGGATGAAGGGTAAAAGTATACTCTCCACACCTGCAAGTGCCCCTGTCTTGGCCATTGGACAGGGAAAGGGGAAGAAGAGGAAAGGTCTGTTGGATATAGTGTCTAAGTCCATAACTATATTTGGTATATACTTGACCCGACCCGGCATGGTCCATTTGGGTTGCACTTCACCCGAACACTTTATGGATAATATTTGAGAATAGTACAAGTTATGATTTATTAATATATTATAAGTTCTAATATATTAATATAAGATCATATTATTTAATTAGTAGTGATCTATAATTAATCTAGGATTAATTTAGTGATCAAAGATATTACTAATTAAATATGGGCTTCTATATTTATATAGTGTGGGCTTATGCTTATTTGGAATGGGCTAGGCTTGGATGGAGAAGTCCATGGATACTCCATGGAGCTTTAACCCATGGATCTCATGGAAATGAAGAGACATGGGTATTAGGGTTTACATGGATGTAACCCTAATCCACCACACTATATAAAGGAGGCTTTGGTTCTTGAAATCACACTAGTTGACACTTGTGGAGTTGAGGGCCGATTTCAAGAAGTGGTGACTATTCTCTTAAAGTTCCAAGTTTGTGGTGATTTGTGACTTTCATTTGAGGCATCCACATTATTGGTGCTAGGCTCAAGAACTACAAGCAATCAACTACAACTACAAGGTAAGTGTTTCTACTAGCTTTATTTGATTCAAGTTCCCCATGCCATGCTAGTTAGGATATAAGCCTTGGAAAATTAATTATTTGCATGTATCTTAGACAAACATAGATCCAAGGTTTAATAGGGTTGCATGTACACTTAGGAAGTGTTAGAATGCTCAAAACCCATCAGTGGTATCAGAGCCTAGGCTTGTTTGTTTGATACTTGTTGCAATATGCTTGAAAAAGTCGAAATCTTGCTGTCTGTCTGATGGACTCGCCGAGTCCATGGGGGGGACTCGCCGAGTTCACTTGTATCTTCAACCTACTCGTCGAGTAGGTTCATGCACTCGGCGAGTAGGGTCGACAGAGTGCAGTTTTTCGACTTTAGTTGCTGGAAATGGATTAGAAATATTACCCTAAACTGTTTTGGTACTTGGAAACTTGTTTTGGAAGGTGTAATGTCTTTTCTAACTCATTTACAACAACTAGTTATCAAAATTACAAAGATTAAATGTGATTTTGATATATGAAAGTGTTCATATTCATATTCTTGTTCTTATGATGTTTAGATGATCATAGGAATTATTTGTAACCTATGTGGTAGATTAATTCATGATCATAATGTGTTTTAATGGAGTCCATAACTTGTCCTCAAGTTATGGAAAACCAAAAGTCTCTTGGATTAAAAAACCATTAAAAGAACACAAGAGTTAGAAAAATGAAAAGTCCTCATTTTATTACTCTATTAAACTCATAAGTTACAAGAAATGAAAAGTTTTGAAAGTTTACAAAACTTGCCCTCAAGTTTTGGAACAAGTAAAGTTAAGTTAAAACTTTAGTTCCAACCCTTAGAATTTTAAAAGTTAAAATTCAACCCTTATACTTATATTATTATGATTTAATAATTATATATATATATGTATAAGAACAAAGTCGTCTTACCGCTAGTACGCCTCATTCACGAAGCCAGTCTATAAGGTGGGTATAAGGTTGTGGCTTATAAAATGGTGACTTAATGGGTGTCCACTCTCACCCACCGCTTGCTTGACCGGTGGAGGGTCGTTAGCCGAACGGGTAAGACAAGGACTTATAAATTCTCATTCAAAGTATGATGAATATTATAAAGTAACTAAATGTTTTATTAAATTCCCAATCTTAGTTACTTTAGGAAAAATGTGAATAAGGTGCTAATCCATGAAATTACACTTTACACTTTGTTTAAGTCGTTGGTGGAGCGTGTGTGGTTAACCGGCACACTAACTTGGACTTAACAAGGTAGGTAAAGGGTAACTTAAAGGTTTATTATAGTATCGATGGAGCGTGTGTGGTTTACCGGCACATCGATTGAGTGATAAACTTTAAAGGGTACCAAGTGGTTTGCATGGTTACTTCGCACCTCGTTTTGTGATCCTCGGCATCCCAGTCACAAAACCTGGAGGGCACACTCGAGATTGAAACATGCCTTTGAAAAGTTCATTGAATCTCAAAGAATCTAGGAATTTCTAAGAACCATTCAAAAACCTAATACTTAAATATTGCGGTTTTCGTGGTGGAAATTGGTGAATCGTCATTCACCTACCTTTCAAATATGATATAGCTTAGATTACGGCATACCTCTTCTAAGTTATATTATATTGTGATTGGATCCTAGCTTTAATATTACATTTGGGTGTTTTATTAAGGACTCTCTTATATCTAAACTAATCTTGTTCTCTTCTCTTTAGATGTCTTCCAACAATGCTTCTGGCTCTAATCCTAATGGCTCCTTTACCCTTATGAACTTGTGTGGGAAAGTCACCTTTGATGGATCCAACTTCAATGAGTGGCTCAGAAACATCAGGATGATTACCCGCTACGAGGACAAAGAATATGTCCTTGACAAGGAGCTTAAGGAGATTGATGAGACCACTGCAACTCCTCAGGAGATCGCTGACTTTCGGGCACATGAAAGGGATGCTACGAAAGTGGCTTGCATCATGATGGCCACAATGACAGCGGAACTCCAAAAGTCTTATGAGGATTTCTACCCTTATGAAATGCACCAAGATTTGATGGAAAGATACCATCAAAGTGCAAGACAAGAGAGGTATGAAATCATCTGCTCCATGATAACAACCATGATGAAGGACGGGGAATCCGTCACGAGCCACATGCAGAAAATGCAAAGGTATGTGGATCGTTTGCTGAAGCTTAATGTGAACTTCCCTGAGGATCTTGCAACAGATATCATTTTGCACTCCTTACCATCGTGCTATGATCAATTCCGCATGACATATCACATGAATAAGGAAGAGGTCACACTCAGCAAACTTTAGGGACTTCTCAAGACCGCAGAATCAGGTCTTAAGGGGAAGTCGGTTGCTATCACTCCTACTCCAAACTCAACTCTGGTTTTGGCAATTGGGAAAGGTCGATGGAGGAAGAGAAAGAGGTCCTCGAAGGATACCAAGGCTCGGACCCTTGATGGCTCTTCTTCAAGTGGAACCAAGAAAGGTTCCATCACTCCTTCTTCTGACCCAAAAGAGGCTGAATGCTTCTATTGCCATGACAAGTCTCATTGGAAGCGGAACTACCCAAAATACCAGCAGGATGTGAAGGATGGGAAAGTCAAACCCAACCATGCAGGTATTTACACTATCATTTCTAATAACTCACCCCATTCTAAATCTTGGGTCCTTGATACCGGTTGCGGTATTCATATTTGTTGTGACTTGTAGGGACTAAGAAGAAGTGAGAATGTGGAGCAAGGAAGAATAAACTTGATCATGGGGAATAGGAAAGCTTCACCTGTCACCAAGATTGGAGTTTATACTTTATCACTAAGTAGTGGGTTTAATTTAGAATTGAATAAATGTTGTTATTCGCCAGGAATGGCAAGAAATATTATTTCCTTTCATGCTTTGTACAAACAAGGGTTTACCTTTTCATTTAATAATGAAGTTGGTTCTATTGATGCTTTCTATAATAATGTCTTTTATTTTAAAGCATTACCTTGTGATGGTGTGTATGAAGCTGTATCTGTTGTAGATAACTTAGGAAATAATGTTTTGTGTATTGATTCTACTAATAATAATAACTTGGATAAAGCATCGTTATGGCATTGTCGTCTTGGACATATAAGCAAGAAACGCATAGGCCAACTCCAAAAGGATGGAGTCTTGGAGTCGTTTGACCTAAAGTCAGATGATAGTTGCGAATCATGCTTACTTGGAAAAATGACAAGGTCACCCTTCACAGGCTCCTATGAGAGGGGTGAAGGTTTGTTGGACCTTGTACACACGGATGTGTGTGGACCATTCAAACATGCCACAAGGGATGCTAATCGTTATTATTTGACTTTTACTGATGATTACAGTAGATATGGATATGTCTACTTAATCAAGCATAAGTCAGAGACTTTCGAGAGGTTTAAGAAATTTAAACAGGAAGTCGAGAATCAATTGGGAAGGAACATTAAGATGCTTCGATCCAATCGAGGAGGTGAGTATCTTAGTTCAGAGCTCCTCGACTATCTTAGGGAATGTGGGATTATCTCACAATTGACACCTCCCAGGACACCACAGTTGAATGGTGTGGCTGAGAGGCGTAATCGAACCTTGTTGGACATGGTTCGTTCCATGATGAGTCGAGCTACGCTACCAATTTCATTCTGGGGGTATGCCTTAGAGACTGCTGCCCATATTCTTAATCTTGTCCCTACAAAGAAAGTTGCCAAAACTCCTCACGAGATGTGGACTGGTAAAGTATCTAAGCTAGACCACATCAAGATTTGGGGTTGTGAGGCTTTTGTGAGACGCGAGACTCATGATAAGCTCGAACCCCGAAGCGAGAGGTGTATTTTCATCGGCTACCCACAGCAATCCTTCGGTTACCTCTTCTACAGACCTAGTGACAATGTGGTCTTTGTAGCAAGAAGAGGAGTTTTTCGAGAGAGAGAATTTATAAGCCAAGGAAACAGTGGGAGGCAAATTGATCTTGAAGAAATTCAAGAGTCAAGTGGTGAAGGAACTTCAAACCCTAGCCCTCAACTTGAGGAGGAAACTCCTGTTGAGCCAACTGATGTGCCTGTACCTCTTAGGCGTTCCACGAGAGTTAGGAATGCACCTGAGCATTATTAGTGATGAGACACTAGTAGGTCTGGATGAACCTAACAGCTACACGGAAGCCATGGCAGGCCCTGAGGCTGCTAAATGGAAAGAGGCCATGGATAGCGAGATACAATCCATGTATGACAATCAAGTTTGGAACTTGGTTGAGAATGTACCTGGTCGTAAGACTGTAGGGTGCAAATGGATCTTCAAGAAGAAGACCGACATGGATGGTAATGTACACACTTATAAGGCTAGACTGGTTGCAAAGGGCTTCTCTCAAATTCCTGGAGTGGACTATGATGAGACCTTTTCTCCAGTAGCCAAGATTAAGTCTATTCGGGTTCTGTTGGCCATAGCTGCATTTCATGATTATGAAATATGGCAAATGGATGTCAAAACCGCTTTCCTTAATGGAACGTTGGCTGAGGATGTTTACATGGTTCAGCCAGAGGGTTTTGTCAGTACAGAGTACCCTAATAGAGTGTATAGACTCAAGAAATCCATTAAGGATTGAAACAGGCACCTCGCAGGTGGAATCTATGCTTTGATGAGAAAGTCAAGGAATTTGGCTTTTCAAGGAGTGAAGCTGAATCTTGTGTCTATATCAAGGCTAGTGGGAGCATAGTCAGCCTTTTGGTACTGTATGTGGATGACATACTACTCATAGGAAATGACATCCCAACCCTGCAGGAAGTTAAGTCCTGGCTTGGGAAGTGTTTCGCTATGAAGGACCTTGGTGAAGCTGCCTATATCCTAGGGATAAAGATTTTGAGAAACATGAGTAAAAGACTAATTGGACTTAGTCAAAGTACCTACTTGGACAAAGTGTTGAAAAGATTCAACATGCATAACTCCAAGAAAGGAGAGTTACCCATTCAGTGTAACGCCAGATTGAGTAAGACACAAAGACCTAGTACTGAGGCTGAGATAGCAGAAATGAGTCGATTTCCTTATGCTTCAGCTGTAGGATCGATCATGTATGCCATGACGTGTACTCGGCCTGATGTAGCTTTTGCTTTGAGCATGGTTAGCAGGTATCAGGCGAACCCTGGCAAGGAACACTGGACTGCGGTAAAGAATATCCTCAAGTACCTACAAAGGACTAAGGACTGGGTCCTTACCTTCGGTGGGAGTGATGACTTGAGAGTTATAGGGTATAGTGATGCTAGCTTCCAGACTGATAGGGATAATTTCCGCTCTCAGTCAGGCTGGGTCTTTACCCTAAACGGAGGAGCAATCTCTTGGAAGAGTTCCAAGCAGGAGACAGTGGCTGATTCTATTTGTGAATCAGAGTATATAGCGGCAAGCGAAGCAGCAAAAGAGGCGATATGGCTAAAGAACTTCATCGGAGACCTTGGAGTTGTACCAGCTATAAAAGAGCCAATGGAGATTTTCTGTGACAGCAATAGTGCGGTTGCCTTAGCCAAGGAACCAAGGGATCATGGGAGATCCAGACACATCGACAGAAAATACCATTTTATCAGACATCGAATCGAAGAAGGAATCCTCATGGCGAAGAGGGTATCATCGGATGAGAACCCAGCAGATCCCCTCACGAAGGGACTGAGTAGGGTTAAGCATCTCCAGCATGCTTGGAGCATAGGGCTGAAGGATGATATAAGTTTTAGTAGTTAGATAACCCGGAAATTTGTAAAGTGTAATTGACATTTGATGATGAAAAAAAGGTGTTTTATTTATGAGTAAAGTGTTACTATCTCTTTTCGATCTTTTACTATATTTCTTTTGCATGTTTTGACTTCCAGAATAATTTTTTGTTTGGTATAACATATTATTCAAACCTCCACAGTCGGTCATATGTCGGAAGTAGGTATGAATCAAGATTGTCATGATGGGTTGTAGAGGTCTAAGGTGTTGAACAAGGCTACAACAATCATGAGTGCTCATAAGTTCTGAGCATTGGACACAACCCACACTCACTGGAATCACTTCATGGAATTTTATCTCGAGTGATCGTGAGACGGTAATATCATATAAGTCTTCAAACCTAGAGATATGATTTGTTACTTACGAGTTGGTTATGCATTGATTGTACGTAAACGCATTGGTAACTCGATGTTATAAAACGTGCCTTTGTGTGTAATTCAATGAGTGGTAGAACAAACATATGAGTCGAAGTTTATCTGTTCCTTCTTGGATTAGAAGCTGATATCTGGGCCCCCCGATGATTTTGTGTTGACCTATGTACCGGGCCCGGTCAGAACTAAATTGATGTGTTCAGTTAAGTTCTATGTCAAACAAATCGGAAATCGGGAAACAAATGTTGGACAATAAGTAAGACAATGTTCCATGTGTTTGTCCGGCTGATATCTAGAACAGAGGATTATATGATCACTTATCTAAATGGCGCGTTCTAGTTAAACAGAGTTTAAAGAGCTACGAGTGTTGATCGGTTCCTGAAGTTATACTTATAAATATAGTTACTAGACTTATCCAAGTGGGAGACTGTTGGATATAGTGTCTAAGTCCATAACTATATTTGGTATATACTTGACCCGACCCGGCATGGTCCATTTGGGTTGCACTTCACCCGAACACTTTATGGATAATATTTGAGAATAGTACAAGTTATGATTTATTAATATATTATAAGTTCTAATATATTAATATAAGATCATATTATTTAATTAGTAGTGATCTATAATTAATCTAGGATTAATTTAGTGATCAAAGATATCACTAATTAAATATGGGCTTCTATATTTATATAGTGTGGGCTTATGCTTATTTGGAATGGGCTAGGCTTGGATGGAGAAGTCCATGGATACTCCATGGAGCTTTAACCCATGGATCTCATGGAAATGAAGAGACATGGGTATTAGGGTTTACATGGATGTAACCCTAATCCACCACACTATATAAAGGAGGCTTTGGTTCTTGAAATCACACTAGTTGACACTTGTGGAGTTGAGGGCCGATTTCAAGAAGTGGTGACTATTCTCTTAAAGTTCCAAGTTTGTGGTGATTTGTGACTTTCATTTGAGGCATCCACATTATTGGTGCTAGGCTCAAGAACTCCAAGCAATCAACTACAACTACAAGGTAAGTGTTTCTACTAGCTTTATTTGATTCAAGTTCCCCATGCCATGCTAGTTAGGATATAAGCCTTGGAAAATTAATTATTTGCATGTATCTTAGACAAACATAGATCCAAGGTTTATTAGGGTTGCATGTACACTTAGGAAGTGTTAGAATGCTCAAAACCCATCAAGGTCCTCCCAAGCAAAACTGGAAGAGCAAGGCTCAAGCTGTGTCATCTAGTAATGGCCCGAAGGCTAAGCCCAATGGTTCCACTCCCCATGTTTCTGATCCAAAAGAGGCCATTTGCTTTTACTGCAATCAAAAGGGGCATTGGAAGAGATCTTGCCCACAATATATGCAAGATATCAAGGATGGCAAAGTGAAGCCATCCTCGGCAGGTATTTACACTATTTTTGCTAATAACTCATTATCTTCTCGTTCATGGGTCCTTGATACAGGATGTGGATTTCATATCTGTTCTGATTTGTAGGGGCTAAGGGAAAGTGAGAAAATAGAGCATGGGAGAATAAACTTGATCATATGGAACAGAAAGTCTTCACCAGTTACCAAGATCGGAGTTTATCAATTTTTGCTCAGTAATGATGTTAGATTAGATTTAATAAATTGTTGCTATTCATCTGAGATGACGAGAAACATTATTTCATTTCATGCATTGTTCAGACAAGGTTTTAAATATTCTTTTAATGATTTGAATGGTTCAATTTCTATTTATAAGAATGGTGTTTTTGTGTTTGAAGCTTTACCTTGTGATGGTGTGTATGAAACAGTGACTTGTGTTGATAGCTTAGGAAATAGTGTACTTAATATTGACTTGTCTAATAGTGTAGACAAGGCATGCTTGTGACATTGTCGTCTTGGACACATTAACAAGAAACGCATAGCCCAACTCCAAAAGGATGGAGTGTTGGAATCATTTGACCTAAAATCAGATGATATGTGTGAATCATTTCTTTTGGGAAAGATGACAAAATCACCATTCACAGGGTCTTGTGAAAGAGGTGAAGGTCTGTTGGATCTCATACACACAGATGTGTGTGGGCCCTTCAGATCAACCACAAGGGATGCTAATCGATTCTATGTGACTTTCACTAACGATTATAGCAGATATGGTTACATCTACTTGATCAAACATAAGTCAGAAACCTTTGAAAAGTTCAAAGAGTTTAAGCATGAAGTCAAAAATCAATTGGGTAGAAAGATCAAGATACTTAGATCCGATAGAGGCGGGGAGTATCTTAGTACTGAGTTCAACGACTATCTGAAAGAATGTGGGATAGTCTCACAATTGACTCCTCCTAGGACACCACAGTTAAATGGTGTAGCTGAGAGGCGTAATCGAACCTTGTTAGACATGGTTCGTTCTATGATGAGTCGTGCCTCGCTTCCTATTCACTTCTGGGGGTATGCCTTAGAGACAGCCGCCCACATCCTCAATCTTGTCCCTACAAAGAAGGTTGCCAAAACACCTCACGAAATGTGGACAGGTAAAGTTCCCTCGTTAGCACATATTAAAGTCTGGGGTTGTGAAGCTTTCGTAAGACGAGAGACTCACGACAAGCTAGCAGCTAGAAGTGAGAAATGTGTTTTCATTGGTTACCCAAAGCAGTCTTTTGGATATTTGTTCTACAGACCTAGTGAAAACGTGGTGTTTGTAGCTCGAAGAGGAGTCTTTCTAGAAAGAGAGCTCATATTCAAAGAGGACAGTGGGAGTACCATTGACCTTGAAGAGATTCAAGAGTCAACCAATGAAGGAACCTTATATGACACTAGCACTCAACCAGAGGAAACAGTTCCTGTTGAACCGGTTGATAAATCATTACCTCTTCGAAGATCCACTAGGGTGAGTGTGCCACCTGAGTTGTATGGTTCTCATATTACTTCAGATGGTGACACATTCATAAGTGACAGAACACTGGTAAACTTAGATGAACCAGTCACTTATAAGGAAGCAATGGCAGGCCCAGAGTCTTCCAAGTGGAAAGAGGCAATGGACAGCGAGATTAAGTCCATGTATGACAACCAAGTTTGGAATTTGGTTGATAGTGCACCAGGTCGGAAGACAGTTGGGTGCAAATGGATCTTCAAGAAGAAGACAGACATGGATGGGAATGTGCATACGTTCAAGGCTCGACTGGTTGCAAAAGGTTTCACTCAAACCCCAGGGGTTGACTATGATGAGACTTTTTCGCCGGTGGCTAAGATTAAATCTATTAGGATATTGCTCGCCATAGCTGCCTTTCATGACTATGAAATCTGGCAGATGGATGTCAAGACTGCCTTCCTTAACGGGAAGTTGGCTGAGGATGTTTACATGAGTCAGTCAGAGGGTTTTGTTGATGCAAAGTTTCCCAATAGAGTATGCAAGCTTGAGAAATCAATTTATGGATTGAAACAAGCATCTCGCAACTGGAATCTTTGCTTCCATGAGAAAGTCAAAGAGTTTGGTTTCTCTAAAAGTGAAGATGAGTTTTGTGTGTATATCAAGGCTAGTGGGAGTATAGTAACTTTTCTGGTGTTATATGTCGATGACATATTACTCATTGGTAACGACGTTCCAACCTTGAATGAAGTTAAGTCTTGGCTTGGAAAGTGTTTTGCCATGAAAGACCTAGGAGAAGCCGCCTATATTCTTGGGATTAGAATATTGAGAGATAGAAAGAAGAGACTAATTGGACTTAGTCAAAGCACATACTTGGATAAGGTACTAAAGAGGTTTAGTATGGAAAATTCCAAGAAGGGAGAGCTACCTATCCAGAGCAATACCAAATTGAGTAAGACTCAATGCCCGAGTACAGATGAGGAAATAGATGACATGAGTCGTGTACCTTATGCTTCCGCTGTCGGATCGATCATGTACGCTATGACATGTACTCTCCCTGACGTGGCATTTGCTTTGAGCATGGTCAGTCGCTATCTGGGAAACCCAGGTAGAGCTCATTGGATAGCCATGAAGAATATACTCAAGTATTTGTGAAGAACAAAGGACTGGGTCCTTGTACTTGGTGGCAATGATACTTTGAGAGTAGATGGTTACGGTGATGCCAGCTTTCAGACGGATAGAGATAACTTCCGTTCTTAGTCAGGCTGGGTATTCTTATTTAATGGAGGAGCAGTTACTTGGAAGATTTCCAAGCAAGATACGGTGGCTGATTCTACTTGTGAATCAGAGTACATAGCAGCAAGTGAAGCGTCGAAAGAAGCAGCTTGGTTGAGGAACTTCATCGGGGATCTCGGAGATTTTCCAACCATCCAGGAGCCTATGGAACTGTTCTGCGATAATGAAGGAACGGTTGCCTTGACAAAGGAACCGAGAGATCATGGTAAAACCAGACATATCGACAGAAAGTACCATTTCATCAGACATAGAGTAGAAGAAGGCCATCTTATAGTGAAGAGGGTGTCATCTGAAGATAACCCAGCAGATCCCCTCACAAAGGGTCTGAGTAGGGCTAAGCATATTCAGCATGCTCGGAGCATAGGACTGAAAGATGATATTAGTTTTAGTAGTTAGATTAGTTTTCTGAAACTTGTAACAAAGTAAATGTAATTGACTTTTGGTGATTAAATAATAAAGTATTATTTATAAGTTTGGGTTCTACCTTTTGTCAATTGTTTATTATTGTGTTTCATTTTTGCATGTTTTACTTCCCGAATAATAAGATTATTCAAACTCCACAGTCACTCGTACTTTTGGAAGTAAGTAGTGAATCAAGACTGTCATGAACTGGATTGTAGATTGTCTAAGGATAGACATGGCAATGTATTTGCTGCAACGTTCATGAGTACTCAGAAATTGAGATTTGAGTATTGGATAAACCCTCGCTTAGAGTATTACTTCATGGAATTCATCACGAGTAATACTGAGACGATAATATCTTATAATCTTGAAACAGAGATATATGAGTTGTGATTTGCAAGTCGGCTATGCATTGGTGATACGAAAATGCATTAGTAACTTGGTGTTATAAAAGGTATTATCATGTATGGTTTGATGAGTAAAAGATACAAGCATATGAGTCAATGTTTATTCGTTCCTTTTGCCCTAACTGGAAAAGCGATATCTGTGGGCCCCTTGATGATTTGGTGTTGACTTGTGTGCTGGGCCCAGCCAGGACTAAATTGATGTGTTCAATTAGAAGTCCTAGATCATCACAAATCAGGAATCGGGAAACATAGATTCTGGACAAAGAGGTTGATTGCATTCCATGTCTTTTGTCTAGGGATATCTAGCAGAACGAAGGATTATATGATCACTTATCTTAGGACACGTAACTGACTGGGTCAGAGTTCGGCAACAGCTTTTTGGAAGCTATAATTTGCTGGTCAAATTTAGAAGGCATACTAGCAATTATAGTTACAGACTTATCCAAGTGGGAGACTGTTGGATTAGGTGTCTAAGCCCATAACTATAATTGGTATGTATTTGAATTGATAGCAGCACAGTCCTTTTGGGTTGCCCTCAAACCTAGCAATCAGACAAGGAAATTATGAAAGGAGAGATATTAATTTATTATAAGATTAATAAATTAATATAAATGAATTTATTAATATGTTAAAAGATTAATATATTAATAAGAAATCATTTTGTTTAATTAATTGTTAGCCATAAATTAATTAGAATTAATTTTGGGTTAAAAGAATTGATTATAAGGTGCAGGGACTAGTTTACAATTATCTAATAGTTAAGTGGAAGGCTCTAGAAACCCCTTGGATAAGGGTGGACGAAATCTTTAGGGTAAAACCTAATAATTTCGTCCATAGGGGCTTGGATAAGGCCCTTGGGTTTGCTTAGGCCCTAAGCAAAGGATAACTAGGGTTTCCCCTAAACCCTAGATCCCTCAGCTATATAAGGAGCCTCCTGGTTCATGTTTTGGTCACTCTTTTCTTTTGAAGAAACTCTAAGGGCCGAAATTTTGCATACTCCCTCTCCCCTCTCTCCTCTACTTTCCTTCTTGCTAGTTTGGGTGTGATTCCATTAGAGGCATTTCACTTGTGGTGCTAAGCTTCCAAGAAGATCAAGATCAAGATCAAGAGAATTATCAATTGTTTACTATAACAATTGAAAGGTATGTAATTACTAAACCCTAGGTTGTAAATTTCGATTATAGCCTCTCTCCTCTAGGGTTCTTGTTTTGCAATTCAAAGTTGTATGTTCAATAGATAAAACATATATCCAAAGTAGGTTGCATGTGAACTTAGGAATTGTTTTCTAATTTATTTGTTTTACCTAAAACCCATCAAAACATGCATACAATTTTCAATATTTGTAAATTAATATCCATTTCATAAATATTTAAATATTTAGTTAGTCATTATAAAATCTAGTTATGAATAGTGTTTTCCGTTGTTCCTACGATTTAAACCTAATGAAATAATATATATTTTATGTTGATTTGGTTCTGCACAAATTACGGGAATGCCAAATCTCGCTCTCGGTATCTTTTTTGGTGTGTATTTGTGTTGTTAAACACTAATTAAGGGAGGGGCAATTTATTATCATATTTTAAATATAAAATAAATATGAACTAAAAAATTAAAGGATATCAAGTATCTTTTTTAATATATTTTCACATGCAATCTTTTATAACGCAAACGATGTTCAATTTGGAGGCGTTTGGTTCTTAGAATATTTTAATAATATTTGTTTGGTTGGAGTTAAGTATAATTCTATATTCCTCAATTTTATCCCTTCTTATATCTCACTTTGGTTTGTAGTCCTATTACAAATAATGACAATCTATGGTATCATCATTTCTTACATTATCTCCAAGAATGTTCTTAAATACATGTAAAAATATTTAAGTCAACTTTTTTATAATTTATTCGTAAAGCAGCTTTTCTTAAACTAGTTTTAGAGAAAAATAAAAAGAATTAAGGATTGATACACAAACGACATCATATTTTAGTCCAGTTTTGGTAATAGAAATAATAATTAACCATTTGTTTTCTCTATTTGCCCTTAATTCTACCCATTTGTATCAATTTTCAGAGAAGACGGTATGGACCAACATTTGTATGTTATGGGTAACGTGGATACGCCATAACGGCATGGTAACCGGAACCCCCCCCCCCCCCCCCCCCCCCCCTCCCTTTTCCCGTTGTTTCTCGTTATGGCGAACCTCTTGCTCGTTACCACCGATTGAAACGCGATAAATTTAACCGTTGGTTTATTGGACCGTTGCAAACGGTCAAAACTAAAATTTAATATATATATATATATATATATATATATATATATATATATATATATATATATATATATATATAGTTTTACTCTTTTATCTACATAAATACTCTTTTTAACCCATTTTTTTTTAACATTTCTCTCATTCTCTCTATATCTTATATAAATAGTTTTTTCTCATTGAAAAAAGTAGAGCAAAACCCAAACACCCCACTCCATCATCAAAACAAACACACAACCAAACACAACCTTGCCTCTCGTATTTGCGGGTTATGAAAATTATGTCAACATTTTATCCTCTCAAGGATCACCAAAAATCTCATACCAAGGCGCCGCTTTCAATCACGCTTCATCACCACTACAATTTCTCAACTCACCTTACATTCAACAATATTTATTTGGTCACAACCCAAATTTGCAACAAAATATTTTCCCTACTTTTGTTTCGATGCAACAAAAAACCACCCAACCACCACCTACACCAAAACCATCGGGTGAAGTGGAAGCGTGAGGTAGTATGAGAGGGAAAAGGAAAAGAAAAATGAAAAGAAAATCGATAGCGGTTGAAACGAAAAATACAGACGTTCCACAATGGTGGACACCAGATGTAACGACCATAAAATTCGAGCAAATTTAAAACATTTTAAATCATTCAAAACCATTAAGTTCATATATTTGTTTTCAAAATGGTTTAAACATCAGAGTATTTCCCAGAACCATATCACAATAATCATAAATCATGAGGAGCGGTACGATCACGCCTTCGCCTTGACACGATCTCCTGAAGTACATGAAACAAAACACTGAACTGTCAGCCCAAAAGTTTAGTGGGTTACCCCTAAAATACCAACGACATATAACCATACTCATAACATATCACAATACAGAACAACCATGCACATCAGGTCTACTATGTGACTGGTCCACCGCACCGGGCCATCAGTCCACCTGCTCCACCCTCCGAGTCTAGCCATATACATCGAGTCTACAGTGTGATTGGTCCGCTCGCACCGGGCCTTCAATCCAACTGGTCCACTCTCTGAGTCTACAGTATGACTAGTCCGCCCGCATCGGGTCTACTGTGTGACTGGTCCGCCGCACCGGGCCTTCAGTCCACCTGCTCCACCCTCCGAGTCTAGCCATATACATCGAGTCTACAGTGTGATTGGTCCGCCCGCACCAGGCCTTCAATCCACCTGGTCTACTCTCTGAGTCTACAGTATGACTAGTCCGCCTGCATCGGGTCTACTGTGTGACTGGTCCGCCGCACCGCGCCTTCAGTCCACCTGCTCCACCCTCCGAGTCTAGCCATATACATCGAGTCTACAGTGTGATTGGTCCGCCCGCACCAGGCCTTCAATCCACCTGGTCTACTCTCTGAGTCTACAGTATGACTAGTCCGCCCGCATCGGGCCTTCAGTCGGCCTGGTCCACTCTCCGAGCCTCGGCACGTCTGTTCCGCCCTCTTGGGGCCTTCAGCCTATCCGGACCGCTCGCTGGGCCTTCGGAATATCCGGTCCGCCGTGGGTATGTTGGCCTACAGCACAAAGCAGCACCGCCTCAACCCAACCCAGTCAAACAACCATGTGCGCATAAATCAATTAATCACATAACAATCCTTAACCAGACAGACAGTCTAACAGATCACATAGCATATCAACATCCTAACCAGGATTCCAACCTAACCGGTCACTAGCATAACACTACCCTATATACCGGGATACCGACCTTAACCAGGTAACTAACATAATACCATCCTAAATACCAGGATGCAGATCTAGCAAATCAATAATATAGCAACAATACCCAGGTTTCCATCCAATAAAGGGCCGACCTTGGTGCCGTAGACCATGTCAATATAGTGAGGATAACTCACCTCACAACTGCCGACTGAAAAGATAAAACCAAGCTGCTCCGACCATAGACACGATCTTCACCAAAAAACACTACTAAAGAACCAATTCCATAAATACCAATATTACCAAAATACCCTTGGAAGTCAAACTGGTCAACTCTTAGTCAAGTCAAAGTCAAAGTCAAAGTCAACCTTCCTGGTTGACTCTACTCGCCGAGTCACCCCGTCGACTCGCCGAGTCGCCCCAAGACTTGCCAAGTTCAACGATCTCTGAGTTCCACCTTGACCAACTCACTAAGTACCCAACCGAATCACTAATCCAAGGCTTTAACTGAAAGGGATTGGGGTTCTACGACCTGACTCGCCGAGTCCAAGGCAATCTTCATTAGACTCACCGAGTTGTTCTTCCAACTCGCCGAGTCCATGCACATGTTCATACAACTCGTCGATTACACCCACGTGACTCGCCGAGTCTTTCCAGTTCTTAACCCATTCATAAGCTATTCGAGCAATGCAAGGGCTCAAATCCATAGAACCACCCCTCTACGATCTAATCCCCACATAAAGCTGCGAACTTTACGTGAAACCTTGGAGATTTGGGCCTAAAACACACTAGGGCTTGGGTTTTAGACAAATGGGCTTCACCATCAACTCAAATACTGAAACTTTATGACATTATGGACCATAACAAGCCAAGATCTGAAGTAGAAATGTAACACCATAAATTCTCAAAATAATTTTTCATTTTCAAAACCACATAATGTATCACATCACAAATCAAAATCCATAATCAATTCTGTTTTCAAAAACAAATCCCAAGATCTCTACACATAAAAACCTCCATCAGTGTGTGTGTACGTGTCAAGTCGTCGCCTTCCCACGGTCCTTGCTGGTACCTGAGACATCAAACATAACAACTGTAAGCATAAATGCTTAGTGAGTTCCCCAAAATACCATATACCACAAATACGCCACTAGAGGCTAACCCGACCCTCTGGTCAAGATGTCTCAGCGGAACCCTCCAGTCCCGCAGCTCGTCGGACCCTCTGGTCTAGTCATAGCTCATTGAGCTCTCTGGCCCGTTCTGAATCGTTGGACCCTCCGGTCCGGTCTATATAGTCATACAACATACAAATAACACATAGCATATAATCTCATAAATAGCACATAATCGCATACATAGCAGATAAGACCCTCTGGTCAACTTATAATACCACTCAAGGTTGTTGGATAAGGTGTCTAAGTCCATAACTTATTTGGTATATACTTGACCCGACCCGGCATGGTCCATTTGGGTTGCATCTCACCCGAACTATTTATGGATAATTTTATGAGAGTTATACACATATGTTTATTAATATATTATAAGTTATAATATATTAATATGAAGTCATGTTATTTAATTAGTCTTAGTCTTAAATTAATTATGAATTAAGTTAGAGATTAAAAGGAAGACTAATTAAATTGTGGGCTATTGTTTTATATAGTGTGGGCTAACACTCATTTGTTAATGGGCTAGGCTTGTATGGAAGTCCATGGATGATCCATGGAGCTTTTAACCCATGGATCCTTGGAAAAGGAAAGGTCATGGGTTATTAGGGTTTCACCCTAATCATGTACACTATATAAGCATGCTTATGTTGCATGAAATAGCCACTAGTGTGGTTTTTGTGTGTGTGGCCGTTTTTTATGTGTGTATACACTCTCTCAAAGTTTTCCAAGAGTTTGTGGTGATTTGTGATTCCATTTGAGGCATTCACACTATTGGTGCTTGGCCCTCAAACTCCTTAGGAATCAAACTCATCATCAAAAGGTATATAATCTTATCTAATTCTTTTATGTTTAAAAGTACTCCATGCCATGTTAGATAGGTTATGAACCTTGGAAAATTATTATTTTGCATGTATTTAGACAAACATAGATCCAAGGTTTATTAGGGTTGCATGCACACTTAGGAAGTGTTAGATTGCTCAAAAGCCAACAGTGGTATCAGAGCCTAGGCTTGCTTGTTTGATACTTGATGCAAAATAATAATAAAAAAAAAAAACAGAATTTCGACTTTTGCTGCTGGAAATGGACTAGAAATATTACCCTAAACTCTTTTGGTGTTTTAAAACTTGTTTTAGTTGGTGTAATGGTTATTCTAATCCATTTACAATAGCATATATCAAAATTCCATGATTTTATGTGTTCATATAATTCTTGAAATTTTGATGATCATGTTCATGTTCTTATGAATTTAGAAGATGATAGGAATTATTTGCTGAATTGTTTAGAATTAATTCTTGGTCATTTATGTGTTTTAATGGAGTCCATAATTTGTCCTCAAGTTATGGATATCCAAAGGTCACTTTTCTTTAACGCACATTAAACACATAAGTTACATAAAATGAAGAGTCTTCATTTTTATGAACCTTTAATTCATAAGTTATGAAATGAAAAGTTTTGGATAGTGGATGTTCATGTTCATATGAGTTTTGTTAGATCATAGGAATTATTTGCAAATTGTTTGTTAGTTAATTCTTGATCTTAATGTGTTTTAATGGAATTCTTAATTTGTCCTCAAGTTATGAAATTCCAAGAGTTTTTCTTTAAATGTTTTTAAGAAGTTGTAGGTTACATTTTCTTGAAGAGTTTTTCCCATAAATGCTTTTATGGACTTCATAACTTGTCCTCAAGTTATGGATTTCCAAGAGACTCTTCATTAAAAGCTTTAAAACACTTAATTAAAACTCATAAGTTATGAATATCCAAAAGTTTATGAATTGTTCAAAACTTGCCCTCAAGTTTTGGAATTTGGAGAAGTTTCACACAGTTTAATAAACTTTAATTCCAACACTTAGAATTTTAAAAAGTTAAAATTCAACACTTATACTATTTATAACATTAATGGTTAATTATTATATATATGTATAAGAACAAGTCGTTTTACCGTTAGTAGGCCTCATTCACGAAGCTGGTCTATAAGGTTGTTGCCTATAAAATGGCGACTTAATGGGTGTCCACTCTCACCCACCGCTTGCTTGATCGGTGGAGGGTCGTTAGCCGAACGGGTAGGACAATGACTTTAAATTCTCATTAAAAGTATAATGATTATTATAAAGTAACTAAATATTTTTTATTTAATTCCCAATCTTAGTTACTTTAGGAAAAATGTGAATTTGGTGCTAGCCCATGGAATTCACACTTTGTACCTTACCAAGTCGTTGGTGGAGCGTGTGTGGTTAACCGACACACTAACTTGGACTAGTAAGGATCACGAAGGGTGACTTAATGTTTGTCATAGATCAATGGAGCGTGTGTGGTTAACCGGCACATTGATTGGGTGATAATATTAAGGGTACCAAGTGAATTGGTATGGTTATTCACACCTTGTTTTGTGATCCTCGGCATCCCAGTCACAAAATTTGAGAGGGCACACTCGAGATTGAAACATGCTATTGAAAAGTTCAATGAATCTCAAAAGATCTAGGAATTTCAAATCCAATTAAAACCTAATAAATTATTTCGTTTTTCATGGTGGAAATTGGTGAATCGTCATTCGCCTACCTTCAAATGTTTTATAGCTTGGATTACGACATCCCTCTTCCAAATTATAAAATATTGTGTTGGGTCCTAGCCTTAATATTTCATATTGGGTGTTATATTAAGGACTTTATATCAACTAACTTGATTTTCTCCCATTGTAGATGTCTGGTTCAGACAACTATGATCTTCCCAAATCTCTTGAAGATGGTGTCCCTCAACATCATGCTTCACATCCTCCACCTCCTCCAATTATTCTCCCTCACACACTAGTTCACTAAGTGTGCATGCAACCCTAATAAACCTTGGATCTATGTTTGTCTAAATACATGCAAAATAATAATTTTCCAAGGTTCATAACCTATCTAACATGGCATAGGGAACATTTCAACATAAAAGAGTTAGAAGAGATTACATACCTTTTTGATGAGTTTGATTCTTGAGGAGTTTGAGGGCCAAGCACCAATAGTGTGAATGCCTCAAATGGAATCACAAATCACCACAAACTCGTGGAAAACTTTGAGAGAGTGTATACACACACTAATTTCGGCCACACACAAGCACACACACTAGTTCACTAGTTGCCATTTCATGCACCATAAGCATGCTTATATAGTGTACATGGTTAGGGTGAAACCCTAATAACCCTTGACCTTTCCTTTTCCAAGGATCCATGGGTTAAAAGCTCCATGGATCATCCATGGACTTCCATCCAAGCCTAGCCCATTAACAAATGAGTGTTAGCCCACACCATATAAAACCAATAGCCCATAATCTAATTAGTCTTCCTTTTAATCTCTAAATTAATTCATAATTACTTTAAGACTAAGACTAATTAAATAACATAACCTCATATTAATATATTATAACTTATAAAATATTAATAAACATATGTGTATAACTCTCATAAAATTATCCATAAATTGTTCGGGTGAAGTGCAACCCAAATGGACCATGCCGGGTCGGGTCAAGTACATACCAAATAAGTTATGGACTTAGACACCTTATCCAACAGAATCCCACTTGGATAAGTCTAATAACTCTATTTGCCTATATAACTTCAGGAACCAACCAGCAATCATAGCTCTCGAAAACTCTGTTGAACTATGAAGCGCCATTTTAAGACAAGTGATCATATAATCCTCTGTTCTCATGATATCAGCCGGACAAACACATGGAACTATGTCTTGCTTATTGTCTGGCAGTTGTTTCTCGATTTCCGATTTGTTTGACAAAGAACTTTACTGAACACATCAGTTTAGTTCTGACTGGGCCCGGTACATGGGTCAACACAAAATCATCGAGGGGCCCAGATATCGCTTCTATTTCTAGAAGGAACAGATAAAATTCGACTCATATGCTTGTTCTACTACTTGTTGAATTGTACACAAAGGCACGTTTTATAACATCAAGTTACTGATGCGTTTATGTGCAATCAATGCACAACCAAGTCATAGGTAACAACTCATATCTCTAGGTTTGAAGACTTATATGATATTATCGTCTCACGATCACCCGAGATAAATTCCATGAAGTGATACAAGTGAGCGTGGGTTTATACCAATACTCATAACTTATGAGTACTCATGAATGTTGCAGCAACCATTGCCATGTCTAAACACCTTTAGCCATCTAGAAACCCAATTCATGACAATCTTGATTCATACCTACTTCCGACGTATGACCGATTGTGGAGGTTTGAATAAATTAATTATTCTAGAAGTCAAAACTTGCAAAATTGAAACAATAGTAAATAATTGACAATGATACCAACACTTTACTCATAAATAAATCACAAATTTTATTCATCATCAAACGTCAATTACATTTTACAAGTTTCAGGAAAACTATCTAATCTATAAAACTAATATCGTCCCTCAGCCCGATGCGCCTCGCATGCTGAAAATGCTTAACCCTCGTCAGTCCCTTCGTAAGGGGATCTGCAGGATTCTCATCCGACGATATCCTCTTTGCCACGAGGAGTCCTTCTTCAATCTTGTGTCTTATGAAGTGATATTTTCTGTCAATGTGTCGGGATCTGCCATGATCTCTTGGTTCCTTGGCTAAGGCAACCGCACTATTGTTGTCACAGAAAATCTCCATAGGTTCCTTAATAGCCGATACAACTCCAAGGTCTCCGATGAAGTTCTTTAGCCATATCGCCTCCTTCGCTGCTTCACTCGCTGCTATATACTCTGATTCACAAGTCGAATCAGCCACCGTCTCCTGCTTGGAACTCTTCCAAGAAATTGCCCCTCCATTTAAGGTAAAGACCCAACCCGACTGAGAGCGGAAGTTATCCCTATCAGTCTGAAAACTAGCATCACTATACCCTAATACTCTCAAGTCATCACTCCCACCAAGGGTAAGGATCCAATCCTTAGTCCTCCGCAGATACTTGAGAATGTTCTTTACCGCGGTCCAATGAGCCTTGCCAGGGTTCCCTTGATACCTGCTGACCATGCTCAAAGCAAATGCCACATCAGGGCGGGTACAAGTCATTGCATACATGATCGAGCCAACAGCGGAAGCATACGGTAATTGGCTCATCTCAGCTATCTCTGCCTCTGTACTCGGACTCTGAGTCTTACTTAGTTTGGCATTGCTTTGGATCGGTAAATCTTCTTTCTTGGAGTTCTGCATGTTGAACCTTTTCAACACCTTATCCAAGTAGGTACTTTGACTAAGTCCAATTAGTCTCTTACTCCTTTCTCTTAATATCCTTATCCCTAGGATATAGGCAGCCTCCCCTAGGTCCTTCATAGCAAAGCACTTCCCAAGCCAGGACTTAACCTCCTGCAAGATTGGGATGTCATTTCCTATAAGTAGTATGTCATCCACATACAGTACCAAGAAGCTAACTATACTCCCACTAGCTCTGACATACATGCAAGACTCATCTTCACTTCTCGAGAAGCCAAACTCTTTGACCTTCTCATCAAAACAAAGATTCCAGCTACGAGATGCTTGTTTTAATCCATAAATGGATTTCTCAAGCTTGCATACTCTATTAGGGTACTCTGCACTGACAAAACCCTCTGGCTGATTCATGTACACATCCTCAGCCAACTTTCCATTAAGGAAAGCGGTTTTGACATCCATTTGCCATATTTCATAATCATGAAATGCTGCAATGGCTAGCATAACCCTAATAGACTTAATCTTTGCTACCGGCGAGAAGGTTTCATCATAATCAATACCCTGAGTCTGAGTAAAACCCTTCGCAACCAGTCGAGCCTTATAAGTATGCACTTTTCCTTCCATGTCGGTCTTCTTCTTGAAGATCCATTTGCACCCGACTGTTTTACGGCCTGGTACATTGTCAACCAAGTTCCAAACTTGATTGTCATACATGGACTGTATCTCGCTGTCCATAGCCTCCTTCCATTTAGCAGACTCCGGGCCTGCCATGGCTTCCTTAACACTGCTAGGTTCATCCAAATTTATCAGTGTACTATCGCTGATAAACGTATCACCTTCCGTAGTAATATGAAAGCCATAATAAAATGAAGGTGTGTTCCTAACCCGTGTGGAACGCCTCGGAGGTACAGACATGTCAACTTGCTCAATAGGAGTTTCCTCCTCAGGTTGATTGCTAGTGTCTGAGGTTCCTTCACCAATTGCTTCTTGAATTTCTTCAAGATCAATTTGCCTCCCACTGTCTCCTTGGCTTATAAATTCTCTCTCACGAAAGACCCATCTTCTCGCTACAAAGACCACATTCTCACTGGGTCTGTAGAAGAGGTAACCAAATGATTTCTGTGGGTAGCCGATGAAAATACACCTTTCACTTCGGGGTTCGAGCTTATCATGAGTCTCACGCCTCACGAAATCCTCGCAACCCCAAATTTTGATGTGGTCCAAATTGGGAACCTTCCCAGTCCACATCTCATGAGGTGTTTTGGTAACCTTCTTTGTTGGGACTAGATTAACGATATGGGCGACAGTCTCTAAGGCATACCCCCAAAAAGAAATTGGTAGCGAAACTCGACTCATCATAGAGCGAACCATGTCCAATAAGGTTCGATTACGCCTCTCAGCTACGCCATTCAGTTGTGGTGTCCTGGGAGGAGTCAATTGTGAGACAATCCCACACTCCTTAAGATAGTCAAGGAACTTGGTACTAAGATACTCACCAGCTCGATCGGATCGAAGCATCTTAATGTTCCTGCCCAATTGATTTTCTACTTCCTGTTTGAATTCCTTAAACCTTTCAAAGGTTTCTGACTTATGTTTGATTAAGTAGACATACCCATATCTACTAAAATCATCAATAAAAGTCACATAATACCGATTAGCATCCCTTGTGGCGGTTTTGAATGGCCCACATACATCAATATGTATTAGGTCCAACAAACCCTCACCCCTTTCACAAGTTCCAGTGAAGGGTGATTTTGTCATCTTTCCAAGTAGACAAGATTCACAACTATCATCCGATTTAAGGTCGAATGATTCCAAAACTCCACTCTTTTGGACTTGGCCTATGCGTTTCTTGTTTACATGTCCAAGACGACAATGCCACAATGATGCTTTATCTAGGCTAGTAGAAGAATCAATATACAACACATTATTTCCTAAGTTGTCTACAATCGACACAGTTTCATACACACCATCACAAGGTAACGCTTTAAAATAAAACACATTTTTAAAGAAAGCATTAATACCACCACATTCATTATCAAACGAAAAGGTAAAACCTTGTTTGTACAAAGCATGAAAAGAAATAATATTCCTCGCCATTTCAGCCGAGTACACACATTTATTCAAATCTAATTTTAACCCATTATTAAGCAACAAAGTATAAACTCCAATCTTGGAAACAGGTGAAGCCTTCCTATTCCCCATGATCAAGTTTATCTTCCCGTGCTCCACATCCTCACTTCTTCTTAGGCCTTGCAAATCAGAACATATGTGAATACCACATCCTGTATCAAGCACCCAAGAGTTAGAATATGTTGAGTAATTAGACAATATAGTGTAAGTACCTGCATGGGTGGGTTTCACTTTCCCATCCTTTAGATCCTGCAAGTATTTAGGGTAGTTTCGCTTCCAGTGTGCTGTTTCATGGCAATAAAAGCATTCAGCATCCTTGGGAATGGCAGAAGGAGTGACAGAACCGCTCTTGGTCTTCGATGAGGAGCCTTCAAGAGAGTTTCCCTTGGTACCCTTCGATGGGTGCTTCCTCTTTTTCCCTTTGCCTTGCCCGATAGCCAAAACAGGGGTAGATGTTGGAGTAGGAGTAGTAGAGGTAACAACCGCCTTGCCCTTAAGACTGGTTTTCGCGGTCTTCAAGAGTCCTTGAAGCTTGCTGAGGGTAACTTCCTCCTTGTTCATATGATATGTCATACGACAATGGTCATAACAAGAAGGTAAGGAGTTCAGAATGATGTCAATCGCCAACTCCTCAGGGATGTTCACATTCAGCTTCAGCAAACGGTCCACATACCTTTGCATCTTTTGCATGTGAGCCGTGATGGAATCACCGTCCTTCATGCGGGTAGTTATTATGGAGGAGATTATTTCATACCGCTCCTGACGAGCACTCTGATGATACCTTTCCATCAGGTCTTGGTGCATCTCAAAAGGGTAGAAATCTTCATATGACTTTTGGAGCTCGGCTGTCATCGTGGCCATCATGATACATGCCACCTTAGTAGCATCTCTCTCATGTGTCCTGAATTCAACGATCTCCTCAGGAGTAGCAGTAGACTCATCAAGCTCTTTTAACTCCTTATCGAGGACATATTCCTTGTCCTCATAACGAGTAACCATCCTGATGTTCCTAATCCAATCCATGAAGTTGGAACCATCAAAGATGACTCTCCCACAAAGATTCATGAGAGAGAAAGAACCAGTTGGGTTAGAGCCCGAAGCATTAGTGTTGGAAGACATCTGAAGGAAGAAAGCAAGTTTAGATTAGATATATAGAATCCTTAATAAGACACCCAAATGTAATATTAATGCTAGGATCCAATCACAATATATTATACTTAGAAGAGGGATGTCGTAATCTAAGTAATAATATATTTGAAAGGTAGGCGAATAACGATTCACCAATTTCCACCATGAAAAACAAAATGAATTATTAGGTTTTAATTGGATTTGAAATTCCTAGATTCTTTTGAGATTCATTGAACTTTTCAATGGCATGTTTCAATCTCGATTGTGCCCTTCAAGTTTTGTGACTGGGATGTCGAGGATCACAAAACAAGGTGTGAATAACCATGCTAATTCACTTGGTACCGTTAATATTATCACCTAATCAATGTGCCGGTTAACCACACACGCTCCATTGATCTATGACAATCATTAAGTCACCCTTCGTGATCCTTACTAGTCCAAGTTAGTGTGCCGGTTAACCACACACGCTCCACCAACGACTTGGTAAGGTACAAAGTGTGAATTCCATGGACTTGCACCATGTTCACATTTTTCCTAAAATAACTAAGATTGGTAATTAAAAGGTTTAGTTACTTTATAATAATCATTATACTTTTAATGAGGATTTAAATTCATTGTCCTACCCGTTCGGCTAACGACCCTCCACCAGTCAAGCAAGCGGTGGGTGAGAGTGGACACCCATTAAGTTGCCATTTTATAGGCAACAACCTTATACCCACCTTATAGACCGGCTTCATGAATGAGGCCTACTAACGGTAGAACGACTTATTCTTATACATATATATAATAATTAACCATTAATGTTATAAATAGTATAAGGGCTGAATTTTAACTATTAAAACTCTAAGGGTTGGAATTAAAGTTTATTAAAGTGTGTGAAACTTTACAAATTCCAAAACTTGAGGGCAAGTTTTGTAACTATCCAAAACTTTTCATTTCATAACTTATGAATTAAAGTTTCATAAAAATGAAGACTCTTCATTTTCATGTAACTTATGTGTTTAAATGTGTGTGTTAAAAAAAAAGTGACCTTTGGATATCCATAACTTGAGGAAAAATTATGGACTCCATTAAAACACATAAATGATCAAGAATTAATTCTAAACAATTCAGCAAATAATTCCTATAATCTTCTAAATTCATAAGAACATGAACATGATCATCAGAATTTCAAGAATTATATGAACAGATAAAAATCATGGAATTTTGATATATGCTATTGTAAATGGATTAGAACAACCATTACACCAACTAAAACAAGTTTTAAAACACCAAAACAGTTTAGGGTAATGTTTCTTGTCCATTTCTAGCTGCAAAAGTCGAAAATCTGCACTCTGTGGCTCCTACTCGTCGAGTGCATGAACCTACTCGGCGAGTAGGTTGAAGATACGCATGAACTCGGCGAGTCCCCCCATGGACTCAGCGAGTTCATTAGGCAGACAGCAAGTTTTTCGACTTTTTCAACTATTTTGCATCAAGTATCAAACAAGCAAGCCTAGGCTCTGATACCACTGTTGGGTTTTGAGCAATCTAACACTTCCTAAGTGTGCATGCAACCCTAATAAACCTTGGATCTATGTTTGTCTAAATACATGCAAAATAATAATTTTCCAAGGTTCATAACCTATCTAACATGGCATGGGGAACATTTCAACATAAAAGAGTTAGAAGAGATTACATACCTTTTTGATGAGTTTGATTCTTGAGGAGTTTGAGGGCCAAGCACCAATAGTGTGAATGCCTCAAATGGAATCACAAATCACCACAAACTCTTGGAAAACTTTGAGAGAGTGTATACACACACTAATTTCGGCCACACACAAGCACACACACTAGTTCACTAGTTGCCATTTCATGCACCATAAGCATGCTTATATAGTGTACATGGTTAGGGTGAAACCCTAATAACCCATGACCTTTCCTTTTCCAAGGATCCATGGGTTAAAAGCTCCATGGATCATCCATGGACTTCCATCCAAGCCTAGCCCATTAACAAATCAGTGTTAGCCCACACCATATAAAACCAATAGCCCATAATCTAATTAGTCTTCCTTTTAATCTCTAAATTAATTCATAATTAATTTAAGACTAAGACTAATTAAATAACATAACCTCATATTAATATATTATAACTTATAAAATATTAATAAACATATGTGTATAACTCTCATAAAATTATCCATAAATTGTTCGGGTGAAATGCAACCCAAATGGACCATGCCGGGTCGGGTCAAGTACATACCAAATAAGTTATGGACTTAGACACCTTATCCAACAGTATGCGGTACTGAAATGCAGCCTCGTAACTAAATCCTCGTGGAACTTCTTCCAAAATCTGGAAGTAAATCGCATGTCTCGATCCGAAACGATCGACAACGGAACCCCATGTCGCGATACCACCTCCGTCACATACAACTCTGCCAACCTCTCAGCAGAAGAGCTCTCACTGATAGCAAGAAAATGAGCGCTCTTCCTCAACCTGTCTACAATCACCCAAATTGCATGGACTCCTCTCGCAGTACTTGGCAATTTGGTGATGAAATCCATGGTAATATGTTCCCACTTCCACTCGGGAATCTCCAACGGCTGCAGCTTACCATGCGGACGCTGGTGCTCGGCCTTAACTTGGCGACAAGTTAGGCACCTCTCGACGAACCAAGCAACATCCCTCTTCATATAGGGCCATCAATACTCCTTCTTTAGGTCCAAATACATCTTGGTAGCCCCGGGATGGATCGAGAACTTCGATCGATGCGCCTCCTCCATCAAAATGGTATGCGTCCCTCCCACAAACGGTACCCAAATCCGTCCCTGGAAGGTCATAAGCCCACGGCTATCGGTAACAAACTCCGATACCTGCCCGTTAACTCGCTCTCTCTTACGGTTCTCCGGTCTCACCGCCTCGGCCTGGGCCCCTCGGATGGTATCCAATACCGGAGTCATCACCGTCAACCTCATACATATATCTCACCTTGGGGCACCCTCTGCCCTACGACTCAGGGCGTCAGCTACCACATTAGCCTTGCCCAGGTGGTACAGGATCTCGCAATCATAATCCTTTACCACGTCCAACCACCTCCTCTGCCGCATGTTCAGGTTGGGCTGATCCATCAAGTACTTCAAACTCTTGTGGTCCGTGTATATCGTACACCGAACCCCATACAGATAGTGACGCCAGATCTTGAGGGCGAACACCACAGCCCCCAAATCCAGATCGTGGGTGGGATATCTCGTCTCATGAGGCTTCAACTGCCTTGATGCATACGCGATCACATGCCCTCTCTGCATCAACACCGCTCCCAAACCCGATATGATGCGTCACAGTACACCACAAAATCCTCCATCCCTTCCGGTGGTGCGAGCACATGGGCTTCGCACAATCTCTGGCGAAGGGTCTCAAACAAGGTCTGCTACTCTGGACCCCATGAGAAAGTAACACCCTTCCGGGTTAACTTGGTAAGTGGCACGGCGATCTTGGAGAAATCTCTGATAAATCTCCGATAGTAGCCTACCAACCCTAAGAAGCTCCTGATCTTCGTAGGTGACCTCGGCACCTCCCAACTCATCACAGCCTCGATCTTGGCTGGGTCAACCAAAATCCCATCCTGGTTAACGAGATGTCCTAAGAACTGGACCTCCCGTAACCAAACATCGCACTTGGAGAATTTGGCGAAAAGCCTCTCCGCTCTCAGAACTCCGAGGAGCTCCCTCAAATGCTCCTCATGCTGCTCTCTGGTCCTCGAATACACCAGAATGTCATCAATGAATACAATGACTGAACGATCCAACATCGGCCTACACACCATGTTCATGAGATCCATGAATGCCGCTGGTGCATTGGTGAGCCTGAATGGCATCACCACGAACTCGTAATGCCCGTAACGAGTCCTAAACGCCGTCTTTTGGATATCCTCATCCCGAACTCTCATCTGATGATATCCCGATCTCAGGTCAATCTTGGAGAACCAAGACGCCCCCTGCAACTGATCAAATAGATCATCGATCCTCGGTAATGAATAACGGTTCTTGACCGTCAACTTGTTCAACTCCCGGTAATCAATGCACATCCGGTGTGAACCATCCTTTGTCTTGACAAAAAGGATCGGCGCTCCCCAGGGAGAGCTACTAGGACGGATGAACCCTTTCCCCAACAACTCTTGCAGCTGTGAGGATAACTCCTGCATCTCTGGCGGTGCTAGCCGATACGGCGCCTTGTCGATAGGCGCAGCCCCGGGAACCAAATCGATACGAAACTCCACCTGCCTTTCGGGAGGCACACCCGGCAATTCCTCGTGAAACACGTCCGGGAACTCACGCACTATCGGCACCTCATCCACTAAACTTGGCCTCCCAGCGGCCTCTCACACATCTGTCACATAGGCTACGAACCCCTTGCAGCACTGCTGCAAACCCCGCCTCGCTCTAGCGGCCGAACAGAAAACCGAACCACCACGAGTCCCCTCGCCGTAAACCGTCAGCGCTCCCCCACTAGGATCTCGGATCGTCACCAATTGACACTCGCAATCAGAATCAAATCGATCGGGAACTCCACCTCGAAGATCTCCAGCATGCATCCACATATCACCTTGGTAGCACATACCTCACGCTCATCTGCTATGGAAACCCACAGAGTTCGACTTAACGCCTCCCTCAAAATACTAATGTGTCGACTAAAAGCCAAAGATATGAAAGACCGACTCGCACCCGAGTCGAATAAAACCAATGCAGGTACAGAAATCACAAGAAAAGTACCCACCACGACGTCAGGTGCTGCGCGGACCTCCTCCGCAGTCAGCTGGAAGGCTCTCCCCCTAGCCTTCGGTGCTTCGGCCTTCACTGGCCGGGTCTCGGTAGCTCGAACCACAAGTGCAGATCCCTGTGCTGATCTCTGAAGCTGGGGTCACTCGGCCTTCTGATGGCCGGTCTGGTTGCAATGGAAGCAAACCGAGAACCCCTTCGGACAGTCCCTCGCAAAATGTCCTTCCTTCCCGCATTTGTAGCATACCCCAGTCTTGCACGGCCCGTCATGGCTCTTGCCGCACTTCCCACAAGTGCGGCCCCTCGAACTTCCTGTCCTCGAATCAGCGGGCTTTGCCCGCTTGGCGGCCGGCTGCGACTGCGCTGGTCGCCGATCACCCCTCTGCAACTCAGTCTCCTCCCTCGCCTGTGTCTCAATCTCGATCTCCCTTTTCCTGGGATTTGCCTGGAGCTCGGTAAATGTCTGATAAGTCGAGTTCGCCACGAACTCACAAATGTCCCTCCTCAAGATACTTAGATAACGGCTCATGCGAGCCTGCTCAGTGGACACCAACTCCGGGCAAAACAGCGCCCGCTCATGAAACATCCTCATAACCACTGTCACCGACTCGGTCCCCTGCTTGAGGGTCAGAAACTCCTGAGCTAAACGTTCCCTCTCCACCTGGGGAACATACTCGTCACGAAACATCGTAGTAAACCTCTCCCAGGTCACTGCAGTCAACTCAGCTGTAGAATAGCTCGCGGTCACGAATTTCCACCAGTCCTTCGCCCCCAAACGAAGCTGGTTGAGTGCGAATCGCACCCTCAAGTGCTCCGGACACGAGCACATATAGAAACACCCCTCCATGTTTGAGATCCACCTCATAGCGGCGATTAGATCCTGTGTACCATCGAACTCCGGTGGTTTCGTGTTGCTGAACTCTCGGTACAGCAACGAATCACCACCCTGGGGTCTCGCGGCAGCAACAGCTGCGGTGGCTGCAGCAACACCAGCATCAGTCAAAGTAGCGTAACGCTCGTCAAACGTCTCGATCAGTGTGGTCTTAATAGACCCAAACATCTCCGAAATCTTGGCTCTGATGGCAGCAGCCACCTCCTCATGGATGATCCGACGGATCTCCTCATCGCTCACCCCACTGCTCTCGGGGTTATGGCGTGTCCCAACCATGATCAACCTATGAAATACAACATAAGAGATATCAGGAATACTCTCGAGTATACTCACACTCGATAACTCAAACGTCCTCTCTCCTGGTACCCCCAAGGATTCTTACTTGGACTGCGCACCAATCTGGTGTCTTCAATAGTACGGGCCCAATACTATCGTCCACACCGAATCGATATACAACCCAAATCCTCCTCCTAGGATCCCAAGTCGCAAACACTCTACTCTCGCTATGCACTGGCTACCCTTAATAGCCCTCTCCTGAGCTCCTCACTGCTACCTACTCACTCTCGAAGTATCTCATAGCAGCAGCGATCTCCTAAGCTAAGGCATCACAAATCAGGCTCACTCTAGTCCTAATAGGAATACCTAGCCTCTCTAACATGCACAACATAATATCTCATAACTCATAACATATAATGTAAGGGTATTTTGGGGATTCACCGTTCGGGCGCTGGCTGACCGTACACACCTTCCACTCTACTCGTTTCCCCAAACCTCTTTTTCTTTTTAGATTTTTTTTTGTTTTATTTGAAAATTTCTCAAATCCTCGGTTTGAGTTCAAATACGCCCGAAGGTGCATCCGAATCCCTCAAACCAAGGCTCTGATACCAACTTGTAACACCGTAAATTTTCAAAATAATTTTTCATTTTCAAAACCACATAATGTATCACATCACAAATCAAAATCCATAATCAATTATGTTTTCAAAAACAAATCCCAAGATCTCTACACATAAAAACCTCCATCAGTGTGTGTGTACGTGTCAAGCCGTCGCCTTCCCACGGTCCTCGCTGGTACCTGAGACATCAAACATAACAACTGTAAGCATAAATGCTTAGTGAGTTCCCCAAAATACCACATACCACAAATACGCCACTCGAGGCTAACCCGACCCTCTGGTCAAGATGTCTCAGCGGAACCCTCCAGTCCCGCAGCTCGTTGGACCCTCTGGTCCAGTCATAGCTCATTGGGCTCTCTGGCCCATTCTGAATCGTTGGATCCTCCGGTCCGGTCTATATAGTCATACAGCATACAAATAACACATAGCATACAATCCCATAAATAGCACATAATCTCATACATAGCAGATAACACCCTCTGGTCAACTCATAATACCACTCAAGGTAACGTATAGTGAGAAGACTCACCTCGCATGTCTCGGTAACTCATAAAGCTCTCAACCACTAGTGCTCGATCTCCCGAGCTATCGTCCTCCTACAACACAAGTGTATTTCTACTTAATACTACTTAACTCTGGTTGACTAATACCACGAAGTCAAACCAGTCAACACTGGTCAACGGTCAACGGTCAACGGTCAACCCGACTCGCCGAGTCTGGCGTGGACTCGCCGAGTTCCTACGGGAACCCGATCCCTCTGAATCTCTTTCGACTCACCGAGTCACTCACCCGAATCGTTTACTCAACCCCTGGTTTGTAATCGACGAACAACTCGCACCAACTCGCCGAGTCTGGGAAATGGACTCGGCGAGTGCATTCCATGCACATCCCCAAACGACCTTCTGAGGTCAGATCCGCTTCACTAACTCCTAGATCCAGTCTCCTAAAGCTTATTGACCACATAAAGTCCAAGTCTTGATGCTCACCAAGCATTGAATAGCTCATGAATGGTGTTTTAGCCTCAAATACATTGATCCCAAGCCAAAACCTCCATGGATGCATATAAAGCTTTGGCAATGAGGTGCTCTGGACCTCTATGGGTCCAGATCTAGGACCTTAACTCGCTATGGGACCATGAGGACACTAGATCTAGCCACAAATGGGTCCAAATGCCCTAAATCTACATGAACATCACAATAATAGAGAATGATTCGAGATTATACCTCAGATGTGATGTTCTGGACCTCAAATCTTCAAGAATCCACCCCTCTCTTGCTTCCTCTTGGCTAGATCTCCTCTTTCCTTGCTAGACAACAACTCCAAGATCAATAATGGCTCCTTCCCTCACTTGAATCACTCAAACGCTCTAGGGTTTCACTTTGGGGACTGATGAGTGAAAATGATGGCCATAAGGCCCTTTAAATACGCCTCAAACCCAAGAAATTAGGGTTTCATTAAACAGCATGGACTCGCCGAGTCCACTCTTGGACTCGTCGAGTCCGGACGCGAACCCGCGCCCAAATCCGCGAACATACTCGGCGAGTCTAGGCTCCAACTCGCCAAGTCCCCTCAACAATTACCAAAATAAATAAATAAATAATACCTGGGAATCCGGGCTGTTACAAGCAACCTCAGATCTAAGCCTCTAACTCGAAATAGCTCTTAATCTTACCAAAAACGCCCCAAATCTAAAATGATAAAAAATCTAGGTACCAAAGTGCCCAAGCAACAAATTATTACCTACAATATGTGCTCCAGCTGCTGCAGGGATCATCACAGGGATTCGCACTTGTTGCCAGAGCTACCGAGATCCAGGTAGCGAAGGCCGAGGCACTGAAGACTCGCGGGAGAGCCTTCCAGTTGACAGCGGAGGAGGTCCACGCAGTGCCCAATGTCGTGGCTGGTATGTATTCTCTCATTATTTATTCTGACTTTGAGAAATTGTGCTTATATTATGATATGCATAGGTATGTTTCTTGTGAGTTCTATACCTGCTTCGAGTTTCCATCAGTATCCATCGAGAGGCGTTGAGTCAACCTCTTCGAGTTTCCATAGCTGATGAGCAAGCGACATATGCTACTGAGGTGATTGGAGGATGTGTACTCAAGATCTTTAGCTTTGAGTTCCTGATAGATCTGGTACCGATTGCGATGGGGGAGGTCTGTGTCATCGTGGGCATGGACTGGTTGAGCCGATTTGGAGCCGTTATCGACGGCGAGCATCAGTTGGTGGCCATATGAGGCCCTAGTGGGGGAGTACTGACGGTTTATGGAGAGGGTACCCATTCTGGGTCAGTGTTTTGTTTGGCTACTAGAGCGAGGCAGAGCCTACAACAGATTCTGGGTTTGTGGCCTATGTGATGGATATACGAGTGGCCGCAGAGAGGCCGAGTTTGGTTAGTGATGTACCGATAGTACGAGAGTTCCCGAATGTTTTCCCCAAGGAGTTGTCGGGTTTACCTCCTGAGAGGCAGGTGGAGTTTCGCATCGGCTTGGTTCCGAGAGCGGCGCCCATTGCCAAGGCACCCAATCGCCTTGCGCCGTCAGAGATGCAGGAGTTATCATCGCAGCTTCAGGAGCTGCTGGGGAAGGCGTTTGTTCGACCGAGTAGCTCGTCGTGGAGAGTGTTGATCATTTTGGTCAAGAAAAAGGATGGTTCACACCGGATGTGCATTGATGTCACAATTAGGAATTTTTGTGCCTTGTAACCAACACTTAAACCAATTTATGAATCAAAAACATAAGAGCATGTATGATGCATACTCTATGTCAGCAAAATTTCAATCAAACACCCCATGCAAGCAATTCAAATAGTCATTAAGCAATTGGAAACCCTAGAAGTTCTTGTTTAAGTCCATTTTGGACTAGGACTTCCTTATTGGGCCCAATGGACCAATAAGCTTCCAATTTGGCTATCTTGGGCTTAGAACTCTTAAATAGGCTCTAATTGGACCCACTTCCATTTAATTCAATATTTTGGGCCATATTGGACCTAGAATGAGATAGATTAATTATATGAACCATTTTGGACCATAATTAACCTAATCTAACATAATGGGTCATAAAAATCATATTTATATTTTTTTAGGGCCAAAAATCATCCAACCTAGCTATAACATGGGCTTAAGGGCAAAAAGCCCAAAAACCTCCTCTCACCCTCCCTATTCTAGGCCCAAGCCCAAAAGAAGAGGAGAGTTGACATTGTGAGTGACACCTCACAATTGTTCAAGGGACATCCATGCATGAAGACCCAAACATCCATGCACTCACATACTTCCAAGTCTAGCTACTCTTTTTCTCCCTCTCTCTCTTACTCTCGGCCGAGTTCAAGCGCACACACACACACATTTCACTCACTTTTCTCTCAAGGAAACACTCTCATAACTCATCCATATTTCGAGATCTAAGAAGGAATCAAGGGGATTTTTACACAAAAATCGTCATCTAAGGTAAGAAATCTCTTAGATCCTTAAGCTAGCTACTTCATTTCAACCAAAAATCACCTCTTAATTCATTCAAACTCATCATCTAGCACCTAAGAAGCATCAAGTTCGAAATCTTCCAAGGAAGGTTGCTAAGGCCGAAATTCTTCTCATTTTCTTCCAAAAACCGAAATCACACCCAAAGGTGAGCTTTGTACCCCCTCTTTTTCGTTTTTTATAAGTTTTGTGGGGGAGAATACAAGCAAATGTGTAGATCTATGAGTATATGTATGCCTTGTGTGATTTTTATGCTTATATGTATGGTCTTATGTGATTGTGATGTTTATACTAGTCAAAAGAACCTAAAATCCGAGATCTACAATATGATCAATGAAATAAGTATAACATATACCATTTAACACTAATCAAGTCTAGAAAAATAACCAAGTTGGTTAATATGAACATTTTTGGACTTAAAACCCATTTTGGACTCAAAACGCTAAAAATACAAAACTAAGGGGCCCAAAACCAGATTCTGAAGGTTGAGATGAGTCTAAACAGTTTCTAATATGTATTTTCTGAATATTAACACTTTTGAAGGGTTAAAAATGTGAAATTTAAACATAATGGGTCAAAATGGGCTTTTCGGCCCAATAAAGCCCCAAATTGCGAGATTTTTGAGTTGGAGGGGCTGAAATTGCACATCTCTGTAAAAAAGGGGATTAGTAGTGTACCAAATCTATTTCAAGGGTCAAAAATGCTTTTCAAATTAAAAAGGGACCAAAGATGCAAAAAATTTCCATTTTGGGTCAAAATTGTAAAAGTTACGAAAATGGAGGTTTCAACCGAGAAAATTTCATTTTTGAAGGACTTAAGCTGCTTATCAAGTAAATTTGTGCTAAAAATGTCTTTCCAATAAGTTTTGATACTAAAGTGTCAAGAAAAATAGTTTAAGGACTAAACCGGAAATTCTGTTATACACAAAGGGTTAAAAGTGTAAATTTTATCCGAGAAAAGGGCTTAAGAAGATAAACTCACATTCTTAAAACAATAGATCCCTTAAAATAAAAATACGAGTACTACGTCTACCGGCGAAACGTAATAATAAATACACCATCAACACCAAAATCGTTGCCAAACGAATTGATTCGGTATCTAATCAATAACGAATCAAAAATCAATAAATAATGATAGTTCAATACACACGCGCAAATTTACGAGAAGTCAATACACCATCTTTGGGCTCGAAAGTTTCAAATTGTGCTTGTTGGGCCTAGCTAGCCCAATGACATGATCTTTAGGCCCGAAGGGAACGCGCTTACATGTTATTGGGCCTTATATGACCTAATGCTGTGTAAAAGGAGTTTCAATAGCTTTATTGTGCTGTTGGGCCCCAAGGGTCCTTTGGTACTGCTAGCAAAGTCGAGAAGTCAAATGCGAGTCGGGCCAAGTGCCTTTCGCATTCACGATAGCCTTGAACGACTTGTGGAAATGACGGGGGCTTCGCACCCTGTTTTCTCCTCGGTTGTGGGGCTATGAGTAGTCAGGGTGGTTGGATTAAGTGAGTAGTACGGACGATGCCTAAGGGATCGTTTGTATAGTTGTAAACTAGTCATTTTCATTAATGCGTGATTATAACGACTCACAACCCATAATTAATCCAATGTCACCTGGAATTATAGAAAACTACGTCGTATCGGAATAATACTAACTAAGCCACGTAATTTGATGTGTTGGGAAAACATCGGGTTTTCCCTGGGGAATTCAACACTCTTAACTATTTGATATATATAAAGTCTAACAAATTATTCACGTTTATAATAATCAACAAGCATACTTACGGATCTTCACACTTTTTCTCATATACAACACTTTTTTTTTAGAAAATATCGGATTTTCTGTGGTTTTCAAAATTATACAAATCATTTCTTTTCAAACCTTACTTATGAACTCACCAACATTTCATATGTTGACGTTTTTCCAAAATACTTGTATTCTCAGGTAACAGGTAAATCGAAGAAAAATGTATCCAGTGATGTCATGATGTTTGTTTAATTAATATCGAATGGCTTATGTTTTGGAAATGTAATGTTTTGAAACAATGTACTGAATGTAAACAATACTGGTAGTAATATTATAATGCATGATGATGAATGATGTTATGATTCATCTATATTCATTGTGATGGTATTCAATTGAGTCACAATAGCCCTCGGACATTTCCGCCGTCTGGTTCGGGGGTGTGACAGGTTGGTAACAGAGCTCTGTTTATAGTGAACTAGCATATCTAGCCACACATTGATATGCAACTATAAACCAAAAGTGGGACTAACACAACTCTGAACAAAACAAGTACATAACAATAAAACACCCTTTCTTGTATTAGGAACGAGAACCTAACACCGAATCAAACAAGATAACGCTAGTATCTCGGTTAATCCAGGACTGTTCTTAGTTGTATCAAGGAGCGGATGTAGCCTGATCAACTACATTCCTACCAAGGTATCACTACCACATATCCTGAGGAGATCGTGATAGCTAGGGAACCTAAAAGCATACCCCTTTATCACCAAAAAGAGAACGTCTGTTTAGTCTATACCATAGTTGTAGAGTCATAGGAGTAACGATAGTTTATACCTTCCCTCAGTCTTCATGGAGGGAGAGCAGCAGGGTATCCAGTTTCATCAAGTCCTAGTGGCTCACAGAAGGGAATCAAGAGGGAGCACACGACGTCGGACCTGACGAATACACAGACACCGACTACGAGTTTGAGGAGATTGATGATGACATGGAAGAAGGGCAAAACTCGGGCAAGGATAACACCACACCACCTGTAGACGAGGCGCAACCGGACCACCCCGCCCCACCAGTGAACCCCCCAAGGGAGAACCGCTCTCCCGAAGCTGAGATCGCCGCCCTACAACAACAGTTGTATGCCATGGAAGCACGTGCAGTGCAAGCTGAGCATGAGAGGGATGAGGTTATTGGAGACATGACTGAGATGGCTCAGTTGCTGGCTCAACAATTCGACATATGACCCCGCCACTATATAGGACGCACCACCGAGTGTTAGGGATAGGCTTATCTGACTAGGCCATTAGGATCTATGCTTGGTACCCCTACTCTATGTTTAAGTGACTACACTACTCATAGAGCCGTTATGCTGCCGAACTAATATCACTTATGTATGCTCTTTCGAGCAAAATTTTCATGTTTCAAATGCGGATAATATTAGTGAACTTTTACGTGCTTTATTATGACATTACAAATTGCTCTGTGTTGCGAATTCATGATTGTATGCTAATTTGTAGAAGTACTTAAGTTCGTACCATGCACCTAGTCAGTTGGATCACAACCTCACAGAACCCACAAACATTCAACATCTTTCCGTTTCATGACAGAAAGATGCCTCGCCGACCTACTCGCAGAAACCCTGGACCAACCCCACCCGAAGTTGACTCCACTGCATTCCAGGCAGCCGTATCTGCTGTTGTCACTGCAGCTATGGCACAAATTCACCAAGGGAACAACGAAGGAGGCAACGGGCAAGGGGCCGGGAGTTCGAACAACGGAATGAATCAAGGATCCACCAAAGCATGTACCTACAAGGACTTCACAAACGCCAAACCACAAACCTTTAACAACACTAGAGGAGTGATCACCCTGAAACGATGGATCGAGAAGGTGGAATCGGTGTTCGAGATATGCGATTGCCCTGAAGAGATGAAAGTAAAGTTTGCTGCATGAACTTTTGTCGACCAAGCGCTCACTTGGTCGAACGGGCACGTGGAAGCCATGACACTCCCCGTAGCCAATTCCATGCCATGGACAGAAATGAAGGAAATGCTGATGGACGAATACTGCCCTTGTGGTGAGATTCAGAAAATGGAGCAAGTGTTGTGGAACCTCACTGTACAGAATGCTGATATCGATGCCTACATATCAAGATTTAGTGAACTATCTCTGTTATGTCCGGGCATGATCACCTCGGAAAGAAAGAAGATCGAGCGATTCATCTGGGGACTAACCTCTCCGATCCAAGGAAACGTGATAGCTGCAAATCCCGAAACTTTCGACAGTACTAAGAGATTGGAAAAGAAGCTGTATGACCATAACAACAAGAAGGGTGAGAAGCCAGCGGAGGCTGAACGCAAGAAGGAAGGTGATGGCAAGTAGGGGAAGAACAACAAGAGTAAGGGGCGTCAAGGCCCCGAGACTTCTAAGAAGCAGCAGACAGTGGCAGTTAATGCTGCCACCGCACAAGTTCCGGCCATACCACATGCTCCAGCCTCAGCTGCTTCGAATGCTCCTAGACCTTATTCCGGTAATCTTCCCAAGTGCAACAAGTGTGGTTTCCATCACAATGGAGAGTACAAGGAGCTGCAGTGCACCAGTTGCAATCGGAAGGGGCACACGACAAGGTATTGCAGGACTTACCCTCCTCAGAATCAACAACAGGGAAACAGCAACAACAACAATCGCAACAACAACAACATCAACACCAGCGGCAACAATGCAGGGCCTAGCCACACCTGCTATGGGTGTGGGAGGACTGGGCATTTCCGCTGAGATTGCCCTAACAACAACAATCCCGGAAATGGAGGAACAGGAAAGGTGCTGACCATGGGTCAGGGGGAGGTGATTCAGGATCCTGCTGTTGTCACCGGTACGTTTCCCCTAAACCAAACTTATGCATGCATCCTATTTGACACCGGAGCCGAGCGAAGTTTTGTGAGCAATAAGTTTAAACATTTATTAAAACAACAACCCCAGAAGCTCAATGAAACCTTTACGGTGGAAATGGCCAATAGGAAAAACGAATCCACTGGGGAAATCTACACCGGATGTACCCTAAACTTAAATCAACACGTCTTTCGAATAGACTTAATGCCTGTTTCCATTAGGAGTTTCGATGTGATTATTGGCATGGACTGGTTAAACCCCCACCATGCTGAAATTATGTGTCATGAGAAAGCCGTTCACCTTCACCTTCCCAATCACGGAACCCTAGTTATTTACGGAGACAAACCTAGCACGAACCTTCGCCTCATCTCGTGCATGCAGGCACAGAAGCATCTACGGAAGAACGATTTGACGTTCCTGGCTCACATAGTGGATAAAACCAAGGAAGAGGTTAACATTCAAGACAATCCCATAGCAAGTGAATTCCTAGACGTATTTCCTGAAGATCTTCCTGGAGTACCCCCAAAGAGACAAGTTGAGTTCCGAATTGACCTCGTTCCAGGAGCAACTCCTCTCGCTAAATCGCCCTACCGGCTAGCTCCACCTGAAATGCAGGAATTGTCCAGCCAACTCAGCGAACTCCTCGGCAAGGGATTCATCCGACCTAGTTACTCGCCATGGAGAGCTCCAGTCCTCTTTGTCAAAAAGAAGGACGGATCTTTTAGAATGTGCATCGATTACAGGGAGTTAAATAAACTCACTATCAAAAATCGCTATCCACTCCCACGAATCGACGATCTATTTGACCAGCTCCAAGGAGCTAGTTACTTCTCTAAGATAGATCTACGGTCCGGATACCATCAACTCAATGTCCGGGAAGAGGATATTCCTAAAACTGCTTTCCGAACTCGTTACGGACATTATGAATTTGTCGTAATGCCCTTCGGTCTAACAAATGCCCCTGCCGCATTTATGGATCTGATGAACCGAATCTGTCGACCATTCCTCGACAACTTTGCCATCGTCTTCATTGATGACATTCTCGTTTATTCCCGAAGCGAGGAAGAGCATGGCCAACATCTCCGACAAATCCTAGAAACTCTGCGATCGGAAAAGCTATACGCAAAACTCTCCAAGTGTGAGTTCTGGCTCCCTAGCGTGAACTTCCTAGGTCATGTTGTTAGCCAAGATGGAATTCATGTGGATCCCTCTAAGGTCAAAGCCGTTGAAGGATGGGCCGTCCCGACAACACCCACAGAAATTCGTCAATTCTTAGGCCTAGCGGGCTAATATAGGACGTTCATTCAAAACTTCTCTAAGATCGCCAAGCCACTTATCTCGCTTACACAAAAGGTCATACCATTCAAATGGACGGACAAACAAGAAGGTGCATTCCGAACCCTAAAGCAGATGCTCTGCAGCACCCCGGTACTATCTCTACCAGACGGAACGAAAGATTTCGTGGTCTACTGTGACGCGTCAAATCAGGGTTTAGGTTGCGTTCTCATGCAGCGTGGAAGAGTGATAGCTTACGCATCCTGCCAACTAAAAACGCACGAAGTGAATTATACGACCCATGACCTAGAATTGGGAGTCGTGGTATTTGCTCTGAAGATTGGAGGCATTACCTTTATGGTACAAAGTGCACCATCTTCACAAACCACAAGAGTCTCCAGCACATCTTGAATCAGAAAGAGATGAATATGAGGCAAAGAAGATGGGTGGAGTTATTAAATGATTACGAGTGTGAAATCAAGTATCACCCAGGCAAGGCCAATGTAGTGGCTGATGCAATGAGCCGGAAAGAGTACTCTAATCGTCGTGCAAAAACTCTCTCGATAACCATCCAATCTCACCTAACCACTCAGATTGGGGTAGCCCAGTCAGATGCCATGAAGACGGAAAACAGAGCAAGCGAAGCATTACGTGGAATGGAAAAGAACCTAGAGGCGAGAGAGGATGGAGTATACCATTTCATGAACCGTATTTGGGTCCCTAAACTCGGAGGATTTAGGGAGGTAGTCATGACGGAAGCCCACAAGACACGATACTCCATCCATCCCGGTTCGGACAAGATGTATTTGGATATTAAACAACACTATTGGTGGCCTAACATGAAGGCAGAAATTGCCACCTATGTCGGTAAGTGTCTTACTTGTGCCAAGGTAAAGGTGGAGTACCAGAAGCCCTTAGGATTATTACAGCAACCGGTAATTCCCGAGTGGAAGTGGGAAGGGATTTCTATGGATTTTGTGACCAAGCTACCCAAGACGACGGACGGATTAGACACTATATGGGTAATAGTTGACCGACTGACAAAATCCGCCCATTTCCTGCCAATAAAAGAATCCTACAAGATGGGGAGACTGACGCGTTTATACATTCGAGAAATCGTGAGACTTCATGGAATACCAGTTTCTATCATCTCAGATAGAGACAGTAGATTCACTTCACGTTTTTGGCAATCACTTCAGAAAGCACTAGGAACCCATCTCGACATGAGCACCGCTTATCACCCACAAACGGACGGTCAAAGCGAACGAACCATTCAGACGCTCGAAGACATGCTTCGCGCATGTGTGATAGACTTTGGGAAGTCTTGGGACATCCACTTACGCTTAGTTGAATTCTCTTATAACAACAGTTACCATTCGAGCATCAAAGTCGCTCCTTTCGAAGCACTATATGGACGTAAGTGTATATCACCGTTGTGTTGGGCTGAGGTGGGTGACACCTAGCTAGCAAAGACACTAGCATCGGACAAGGCGCTAACGGGACCGGAGATCATTCGTGAAACCACGTAAAAGATAGTTCAAATCAGAGCTCGATTACAAGCATCGCGCGACCGATAGAAGAGCTACGCTGATAAACGGCGAAAGCCCTTAGATTTTCAAGTCGGGGATCGAGTGCTGTTAAAAGTCTCACCTTGGAAAGGAGTCATTCGTTTCGGAAAATGGGGAAAACTGAACCCACGATACATTGGACCTTTCGAGATCGTTGCCCGAATAGGTCCAGTGGCATACAAACTGCAGCTACCCGCGGAGCTAAACAATGTACACCCTGTGTTCCATGTCTCCAATCTAAATAAGTGTCTATCAGATGAAACACTCGTCATTCCCCTTGACGAGATTGAAATCAACGAGAATCTCCTGTTCGTTGAAGAACCGGTTGAAATCATGGATGGGGAGGTGAAGCGTACTAAGCAAAGCCGCGTCCCGATCGTGAAAGTACGGTGGAACGTGAAGCGTGGCCCATAATTCACGTGGGAACACGAAGACCAAATGAAGCAAAAGTACCCTCACCTATTCTAGCATTCTCAAATCTAGCTTTCAAAAGAATTTCGGGACGAAATTTCCTTTAACGGGGGGATGATGTCACAATTAGGAATTTTTGTGCCTTGTAACCAACACTTAAACCAATTTATGAATCAAAAACATAAGAGCATGTATGATGCATACTCTATGTCAGCAAAATTTCAATCAAACACCCCATGCAAGCAATTCAAATAGTCATTAAGCAATTGGAAACCCTAGAAGTTCTTGTTTAAGTCCATTTTGGACTAGGACTTCCTTATTGGGCCCAATGGACCAATAAGCTTCCAATTTGGCTATCTTCGGCTTAGAACTCTTAAATGGGCTCTAATTGGGCCCACTTCCATTTAATTCAATATTTTGGGCCATATTGGACCTAGAATGAGATAGATTAATTATATGAACCATTTCGGACCATAATTAACCTAATCTAACCTAATGGGTCATAAAAATCATATTTATATTTTTTTAGGGCCAAAAATCATCCAACCTAGCTATAACATGGGCTTAAGCGCAAAAAGCACAAAAACCTCCTCTCACCCTCCCCATTCTCGACCCAAGCCCAAAAGAAGTGGAGAGTTGAGTTTGTGAGTGACACCTCACAATTGTTCAAGGGACATCCACGCATGAAGACCCAAACATCCATGCACTCACATACTTCCAAGTCTAGCTACTCTTTTTCTCCCTCTCTCTCTTACTCTCGGCCAAGTTCAAGCACACACACACACACATTTCACTCACTTTTCTCTCAAGGAAACACTCTCATAACTCATCCATACTTCGAGATCTAAAAAGGAATCAAGGGGATTTTTACACAAAAATCATCATCTAAGGTTAGAAATCTCTTAGATCCTTAAGCTAGCTACTTCATTTCATCCAAAAATCACCTCTTAATTCATTCAAACTCATCGTCTAGCACCTAAGAAGCATCCAAGTTCGAAATCTTCCAAGGAAGGTTGCTAAGGCCGAAATTCTTCTCATTTTCTTCCAAAAACCGAAACCACACCCAAAGGTGAGCTTCATACCCCCTCTTTTTCGGTTTTTATAAGTTTTTTGGGGGAGAATACAAGCAAATGTGTAGATCTATGAGTATATGTGTGCCTTGTGTGATTTTTATGCTTATATGTATGGTCTTATGTGATTGTGATGTTTATACTAGTCCAAAGAACCTAAAAACCGAGATCTACAACATGATGAATGAAATAAGTATAACTTATACCATTTCACACTAATGAAGTCTAGAAAAATAACCAAGTTGGTTAATATGAACATTTTTGGACTTAAAACCCATTTTTGGACTCAAAATGCTAAAAATACAAAACTAAGGGGCCCAAAATGACAAAATATAGATTCTGAAGGTTGAGATGAGTCTAAACAGTTTCTAATATGTATTTTCTGAGTATTAACACTTTTGAAGAGTTAAAAATGTGAAATTTAAACATAATGGGCCAAAATGGGTTTTTCGGCCCAATAAAGCCCCAAATTGCTAGATTTTTGAGTTGGAGGGGCTGAAACTGCACATTTCTGTAAAAAAGGGGATTAGTAGTGTACCAAATCTAATTCAAGGGTCAAAAATGCTTTTCAAATTAAAAAGGGACAAAAGATGCAAAAAATTTCCATTTTGGGTCAAAATTGTAAAAGTTGCGAAAATGGAGGTTTCAACCGAGAAAATTTCATTTTTGAAGGACTTATGCTGTTTATCAAGTAAATTTGTGCTAAAAATGTCTTTCCAATAAGTTTTAATACTAAAGTGTCAAGAAAAATAGTTTAAGGACTAAACCAGAAATTGTTTTATACACAAAGGGTTAAAAGTGTAAATTTTATCCGAGAAAAGGGCTTAAGAAGATAAACTCACATTCTTAAAACAATAGATCCCTTAAAATAAAAATACGAGTACTACTTCTACCGGCGAAACGTAATAATAAATACACCTTCAACACCAAAATTGTTACCAAACGAATTGATTCGATATCGAATCAATAACGAATCAAAAATCAATAAACAACGATACTTCAATACACACGCGCAAATTTACGAGAAGTCAATACACCATCTTTGGGCTTCAAAGTTTCAAATCGTGCTTGTTGGGCCTTGCTAGCCCAATGACATGATCTTTAGGCCCGAAGGGAACACGCTTACATGTTATTGGGCCTTATATGACCTAATGGTGTGTAAAAGATGTTTCAATAGCTTTATTGTGCTGTTGGGCCCCAAGGGTCCTTTGGTATTGCTAGCAAAGTCGAGAAGTCAAATGCGAGTCGGGCCAAGTGCCTTTCGCATTCACGATAGCCTTGAACGACTTATGGAAATGACGGGGGCTTCGCACCCTATTTTCTCCTCGGTTGTGGGGCTATGAGAAGTCATGGTGGTTGGATTAAGTGAGTAGTACGGACGATGCCCAAGGGATCTTTTGTATAGTTGTAAACTAGTCATTTTCATTAATGCGTGATTATAACGACTCACAACCCATAATTAATCCAATGTCACCTGGAATTATAGAAAACAACGTCGTATCGGAATAATACTAACTAAGCCACGTAATTTGATGTGTTGGGAAAACATCGGGTTTTCCCTGAGGAATTCAACACTCTTAACTATGTGATATATACAAAGTCTAACAAATTATTCACGTTTATAATAATCAAAAAGCATACTTACGGATCTTCACACTTTTTCTCATATACAACACTTTTTTTTAGAAAATATCGGATTTTCTGTGGTTTTCAAAATTATACAAATCATTTCTTTTCAAACCTTACTTATGAACTCACCAACATTTCATATGTTGACGTTTTTCCAAAATACTTTTATTCTCAGGTAACAGGTAAATCGAAGAAAAATGTATCCAGTGATGTCATGATGTTTGTTTAATTAATATCGAATGGCTTATGTTTTGGAAATGTAATGTTTTGAAACAATGTACGGAATGTAAACAATACCGGTTGTAATATTTCAATGCATGGTGATGAATGATGTTATGATTCATGTATATTCATTGTGATGGTATTCAATTGAGTCACAATAGCTCTCAGACGTTTCCGCAGTCTGGTTCGGGGGTGTGACAATTGAATACCGAGAGTTGAACAAGTTGATGGTCAAGTACCGTTACCCCTTACCGAGGATCGACAATCTGTTCGATCAGTTGCAGGGAGCGTCCTGGTTCTCCAAGATTGACTTCAGGTCTGGATATCATCAGATGAGAGTGCGCGACGAGGATTTCCATAAGACGGCATAAGGTGTCTAAGTCCATAACTTATTTGGTATATACTTGACCCGACCCGACATGGTCCATTTGGGTTGCATTTCACCCGAACAATTTATGGATAATTTTATGAGAGTTATACACATATGTTTATTAATATTTTATAAGTTATAATATATTAATATGAGGTTATGTTATTTAATTAGTCTTAATCTTAAATTAATTATGAATTAATTTAGAGATTAAAAGGAAGACTAATTAGATTATGGGCTATTGGTTTTATATGGTGTGGGCTAACAGCCATTTGTTAATGGGCTAGGCTTGGATGGAAGTCCATGGATGATCCATGGAGCTTTTAAACCATGGATCCTTGGAAAAGGAAAGGTCATGGGTTATTAGGGTTTCACCCTAACCATGTACACTATATAAGCATGCTTATGGTGCATGAAATGGCAACTAGTGAACTAGTGTGTGTGCTTGTGTGTGGCCGAAATTAGTGTGTGTATACACTCTCTCAATGTTTTCCAAGAGTTTGTGGTGATTTGTGATTCCATTTGAGGCATTCACATTATTGTTGCTTGGCCCTCAAACTCCTCAAGAATCAAACTCATCAAAAGGTATGTAATCTCTTCTAACTCTTTATGTTGAAATGTTCCCCATGCCATGTTAGATAGGTTATGAACCTTGGAAAATTATTATTTTGCATGTATTTAGACAAACATAGATCCAAGGTTTATTAGGGTTGCATGCACACTTAGGAAGTGTTAGATTGCTCAAAACCCAATAGTGGTATCAGAGCCTAGGCTTGCTTGTTTGATACTTGATGCAAAATAGTTGAAAAAGTCGAAAAACTTGCTGTCTGCCTGATGAACTCGCCGAGTCCATGGGGGGACTCGCCGAGTTCATGTGTATCTTCAACCTACTTGCCGAGTAGGTTCATGCACTCGACGAGTAGGAGCCACAGAGTGCAGATTTTCGACTTTTGCTGCTGGAAATGGACTAGAAACATTACCCTAAACTGTTTTGGTGTTTTAAAACTTGTTTTAGTTGGTGTAATGGTTGTTCTAATCCATTTACAATAGCATATATCAAAATTCCATGATTTTTATGTGTTCATATAATTCTTGAAATTTTGATGATCATGTTCATGTTCTTATGAATTTAGAAGATGATAGGAATTATTTGCTGAATTGTTTAGAATTAATTCTTGATCATTTATGTGTTTTAATGGAGTCCATAATTTGTCCTCAAGTTATGGATATCCAAAGGTCACTTTTCTTTAACACACACATTTAAACACATAAGTTACATGAAAATGAAGAGTCTTCATTTTTATGAACCTTTAATTCATAAGTTATGAAATGAAAAGTTTTGGATAGTTACAAAACATGCCCTCAAGTTTTGGAATTTGTAAAGTTTCACACACTTTAATAAACTTTAATTCCAACCCTTAGAGTTTTAATAGTTAAAATTCAACCCTTATACTATTTATAACATTAATGGTTAATTATTATATATATGTATAAGAATAAGTCGTTCTACCGTTAGTAGGCCTCATTCACGAAGCCGGTCTATAAGGTGGGTATAAGGTTGTTGCCTATAAAATGGCAACTTAATGGGTGTCCACTCTCACCCACCGCTTGCTTGGCTGGTGGAGGGTCGTTAGCCGAACGGGTAGGACAATGACTTTAAATCCTCATTAAAAGTATAATGATTATTATAAAGTAACTATACCTTTTAATTCCCAATCTTAGTTATTTTAGGAAAAATGTGAACATGGTGCAAGTCCATGGAATTCACACTTTGTACCTTACCAAGTCATTGGTGGAGCGTGTGTGGTTAACCGACACACTAACTTGGACTAGTAAGGATCACGAAGGGTGACTTAATGATTGTCATAGATCAATGGAGCGTGTGTGGTTAACTGGCACATTGATTTGGTAATAATATTAAGGGTACCAAGTGAATTAGCATGGTTATTCACACCTTGTTTTGTGATCCTCGGCATCCCAGTCACAAAACTTGAAGGGCACAATCGAGATTGAAACATGCCATTGAAAAGTTCAATGAATCTCAAAAGAATCTAGGAATTTCAAATCCAATTAAAACCTAATAATTCATTTTGTTTTTCATGGTGGAAATTGGTGAATCGTCATTCACCTACCTTTCAAATATTTTATTACTTAAATTACGACATCCCTCTTCTAAGTATAATATATTGTGATTGGGTCCTAGCCTTAATATTACATTTGGGTGTCTTATTAAGGATTCTATATATCTAATCTAAAATTGCTTTCTTCCTTCAGATGTCTTCCAACACTAATGCTTCGGGCTCTAACCCAACTGGTTCTTTCTCTCTCATGAATCTTTGTGGGAGAGTCATCTTTGATGGTTCCAACTTCATGGATTGGATTAGGAACATCAGGATGGTTACTCATTATGAGGACAAGGAATATGTCCTCGATAAGGAGTTAAAAGAGCTTGATGAGTCTACTGCTACTCCTGAGGAGATCGCTGAATTCAGGACACATGAGAGAGATGCTACTAAGGTGGCATGTATCATGATGGCCACGATGACAGCCGAGCTCCAAAAGTCATATGAAGATTTCTACCCTTATGAGATGCACCAAGACTTGATGGAAAGGTACCATCAGAGTGCTCGTCAGGAGCGGTACGAAATAATCTCCTCCATAATAACTACCCGCATGAAGGACGGTGATTCCGTCACGGCTCACATGCAAAAGATGCAAAGGTATGTGGACCGTTTGCTGAAGCAGAATGTGAACATCCCTGAGGAGTTGGCAATTGACATCATTTTGCACTCCTTACCTTCTTGTTAAGACCATTTTCGTATGACATATCATATGTGATGGGTTTTGAGCATTCTAACACTTCCTAAGTGTACATGCAACCCTAATAACCTTGGATCTATGTTTGTCTAATTATCATGCAAAGTTGAATTTCCAAGGTTATATTCCTATCTAGCATACATGGGGAACAATTTTAACTTGAATAATAGATAGAATAACTTACCTTGTTGTTGCTTGTGTTCCTTGAAACCTTGTGAGCCTAGCACCCCAAGTGTGATGCCTCAAATGCTTCACACAACACCAAATGCTCTTGGAAAGACTCTTGAGATAATACATACTTCTAAAAATCGGCCAAGCCCTCTAGTTTCTTAGTGTAGCTGATTTTGGTGGAGAATATGCTTCTTATATAGTGTTGACACATCTAGGGTTACACCATGTAAACCCTAATGTGTCATGACTCTTCATTTCCATGACCCATGGGTTTGTAACTCCCATGGAGCATCCATGGAGCATCCTATGGGTAGAACCCAACTTGATAATCCATGGAGCCTCTTAGCCCACTATACAAGATATGGATGATTTACATAATCAACCCATATATTTAATTAGTTCTCTTTTGATCACTTAATTAATTCTAAATTAATTATTGATCAAACTAATCAAATAATATTATTAATATATTAGAACTTATAATATATTAATAATCTCCAAGTGTTATTTCTCTCATTTAGTCTATCCAATTGCATGGTGCCATGCAACCCAAATGGACCATGCCGGGTCGGGTCAAGTACACGCCCGAAATAGTTATGGACTTAGACACCTTATCCAACAGTCTCCCACTTGGATAAGTCTAATAACTATATCTCTAGTACTTCAGGAACCGACCGGCAATCGTAGCTCTTTTCAAGGTTTCTCGGAGCTGAGAAGATGATGGTACGCCATTTAAGATAAGTGATCATATAATCCTCCGTTCTAGATATCAGCCGGACAAATACATGGAACATTGTCTTGCTTATTGTCCAGCATTTGTTTCCCGATTTCCGATTTGTTTGACAAAGAACTTAATTGAACACATCAACTTAGTTCTGACCGGGCCCGGTACATAGGTCAAAACAAAATCATCGAGGGGCCCAGATATCAGCTTCTAATCCAAGAAGGAACAGATAAACTGTGACTCATATGTTTGTTCTACCACTCATTGAATTACTCACAAGAGCACGATTTATAACATCGAGTTACCAATGCGTTTTTCGTACAATCAATGCATAACCAACTTGTAAGTAACAAATCATATCTCTAGGTTTGAAGACTTATATGATATTACCGTCTCACGATCACTCGAGATAGAATTCCGTGAAGTGATTCTAGTGAGCGTGGGTTGAGTCCAATGCTCAGAACTTATGAGCACTCATGATTGTTGTAGCCTTGTCCAAGACCTCTACAACCAAACATGACAGTCTTGATTCATACCTACTTCCAACATATGACTGACTGTGGAGATTTGAATAATATGTTACACCAAACAAAAATTATTCTGGAAGTCAAAACATGCAAAAGAAATATAGTAAACGATCGACAAGAGATAGCAACACCTTACTCATAAATAAAACATTTTTATTCATCATCAAATGTCAATTACACTTTACAAATTTCGAGGTTATCTAACTACTAAATCTAATATCATCCTTCAGCCCTATGCTCGGAGCATGCTGAAGATGCTTAACCCGAGTCAGTCCCTTTGTGAGGGGATCTGCCGGATTCTCATCTGATGATACCCTCTTTGCCACGAGGAGTCCTTCTTCGATCCGATGTCTGATGAAATGGTATTTTCTGTCGATGTGTCTGGATCTCCCGTGATCCCTTGGTTCCTTGGCTAAGGCAACAGCACTTTCACTATCACAAAAAATTTCCATTGGCTCTTTAACAGCTGGTACAACTCCAAGGTCTCCAATGAAGTTCTTCAGCCATATCGCCTCCTTTGCTGCCTCGCTAGCTGCAATATACTCTGATTCACAAGTAGAATCTGCCACTGTCTCTTGCTTGGAACTCTTCCAAGAAATTGCTCCTCCGTTTAGGGTGAAGACCCAGCCCGACTGAGAGCGAAAATTATCCCTATAAGTCTGGAAGCTAGCATCACTATACCCTACAACTCTCAAGTCATCACTCCCTCCGAGGGTAAGGACCCAGTCCTTAGTCCTCCGTAGGTACTTGAGGATATTCTTTACCGCAGTCCAGTGTGCCTTGCCAGGGTTCGCCTGATACCTGCTAACCATGCTCAGGGCAAAGGCTACATCGGGTCGAGTACACATCATAGAATACATGATCGATCCTACAGCCGAAGCATAAGGTGTTCGACTCATTTATGCTATCTCAGCCTCAGTGCTAAGGCTTTGTGTCTTACTCAATCTGGTGTTACTCTGGATGGGTAACTCTCCTTTCTTGGAATCCTGCATGCGGAATCTCTTCAGCACCTTATCCAAGTAGGTATTCTGACTAAGTCCAATTAGTCTTTTACTCCGATCTCTCAAGATCCTTATCCCTAAAATATAGGCAGCTTCACCAAGGTCCTTCATAGCGAAACACTTCCCAAGCCAGGACTTTACTTCCTGCAGGGTTGGAATGTCGTTTCCTATGAGTAGTATGTCATCTACATACAATACCAAAAAGCTAACTATACTCCCACTAGCCTTGACATACACACAAGATTCATCTTCACTTCTAGTAAAGCCAAATTCCTTGACCTTCTCATCAAAGCAAAGATTCCATCTGCGAGGTGCTTGCTTCAATCCATAAATGGATTTCTCAAGCTTACACACTCTATTAGGGTACTCGTTGCTGACAAAACCTTCTGGCTGACTCATGTAAACATCTTCTGCCAACTTTCCATTAAGGAAAGCGGTTTTGACATCCATCTGCCATATTTCATAGTCGTGAAATGCAGCTATGGCTAACAGAACCCGAATAGACTTAATCTTGGCTACTGGAGAAAAGGTCTCATCATAATCCACTCTAGGAATTTGAGAGAAGCCCTTTGCAACCAGTCTAGCCTTATAAGTGTGTACTTTACCATCCATGTCGGTCTTCTTCTTGAAGACCCATTTGCACCCTACTGTCTTACGACCTGGTACATTTTCAACCAAGTTCCAAACTTGATTGTCATACATGGATTGTATCTCGCTATCCATAGCCTCTTTCCATTTAGCAGACTCGGGGCCTGCCATGGCTTCCTCGTAGCAGTTAGGGTCATCTGGACTTACTAGTGTCCCATCACTAATAAGTGTCTCACCTTCTGCAGTAATATGGAATCCATAGTAATGCTCAGGTGCACTCCTAACTCTCGTGGAACGTCTCAGAGGTACAGGTTTGTCAATTGGCTCAACAGGAGTTTCCTCCTCAAGTTGAGGGCTAGAGTTTGAAGTTCCTTCACCGCTTGATTCTTGAATTTCTTCAAGATCAATTTGCCTCCCACTGTCTCCTTGGCTTATAAACTCTCTTTCTCGAAAGACTCCTCTTCTTGCTACAAAGACCACATTGTCACTGGGTCTGTAGAAGAGGTAACCAAAGGATTGCTGTGGGTAACCGATGAAAATACACCTCTCGCTTCGAGGTTCGAGCTTATCATGAGTCTCGCGTCTCACGAAAGCCTCGCAACCCCAAATCTTGATGTGGTCTAGTTTAGGTACTTTACCAGTCCACATCTCGTGAGGAGTTTTGGCAACTTTCTTTGTAGGGACTAGATTAAGAATATGGGCGGCAGTCACTAAGGCATACCCCCAGAATGAGATTGGTAGCGTAGCTCGACTCATCATGGAACGAACCATATCTAACAAGGTTCGATTACGCCTCTCAGCCACACCATTCAACTGTGGTGTCCTGGGAGGTGTTAATTGTGAGACTATCCCACATTCCCTAAGATAGTCGAGGAACTCTGAACTAAGATACTCACCTCCTCGATCGGATCGAAGCATCTTAATGTTCCTGCCCAATTGATTCTCGACTTCCTGTTTAAATTCCTTAAACCTCTCGAAAGTCTCTGACTTATGCTTGATCAAGTAGACATATCCATATCTACTGTAATCATCAGTAAAAGTCAAATAATAACGATTAGCATCCCTTGTGGCATGTTTGAATGGTCCACACACATCCGTGTGTATAAGGTCCAACAAACCTTCACCCCTCTCACACGAACCTGTGAAGGGTGACTTTGTCATTTTTCCAAGTAAGCATTATTCGCAACTATCATCTGACTTTAGGTCAAATGACTCCAAGACTCCATCCTTTTGGAGTTGGCCTATGCGTTTCTTGCTTATATGTCCAAGGCGACAATGCCATAATGATGCTTTATCCAAGTTATTATTAGTAGTAGAATCAATACACAAAACATTATTTCCTAAGTTATCTACAACAGACACAACTTCATACACACCATCACAAGGTAATGCTTTAAAATAAAGAACATTATTAAAGAAAGCATCAATAGAACCAACTTCATTATTAAATGAAAAGGTAAACCCTTGTTTGTACAAAGCATGAAAGGAAATAATATTTCTTGCCATTCCTGGCGAGTAACAACATTTATTCAAATCTAAACTAAACTCACTACTTAGCGATAAAGTATAAACTCCAATCTTGGTAACAGGTAAAGCTTTCCTATTCCCCATGATCAAGTTTATTCTTCCTTGCTCCACATCCTCACTTCTTCTTAGTCCCTGCAAGTCACAACAAATATGAATACCACAACCGGTATCAAGGACCCAAGAATTAGAATGGGGTGAGTTATTAGAGATGATAGTGTAAATACCTGCATGGTTGGGTTTGACTTTCCCATCCTTCACATCCTGCTGGTACTTTGGGCAGTTCCGCTTCTAATGAGCCTTTTCATGGCAATAGAAGCATTCAGCCTCTTTTGGGTCAGAAGAAGGAGTAATGAAACCTTTCTTGGTTCCACTTGAAGAAGAGCCATCAAGGGTCCGAGCCTTAGTACCGTTCGAAGATCTCTTTCTCTTCCTCCCTCGACTTTTCCCGATTGCCAAACCCAGAGTAGAGTTTTGAGTAGGAGTGATAGCAACCGACTTCCCCTTAAGACCTGATTCTGCGGTCTTTAGAAGTCCCTGAAGTTTGCTGAGGGTGACTTCTTCCTTGTTCATGTGATATGTCATGCGGAATTGATCATAGCACGATGGTAAGGAATGCAAAATGATATCTATTGCAAGATCCTCCGGGAAGTTCACATTAAGCTTCAGCAAACGATCCACATACCTTTGCATTTTCTGCATGTGGCTCGTGACGGATTCCCCGTCCTTCATCATGGTTGTTATCATGGAGCAGATGATTTCATACCTCTCTTGTCTTGCACTTTGATGGTATCTTTCCATCAAATCTTGGTGCATTTCATAAGGGTAAAAATCCTCATAAGACTTTTGGAGTTCCGCTGTCATCGTGGCCATCATGATGCAAGCCACTTTCGTAGCATCCCTTTCATGTGCCCGAAAGTCAGCGATCTCCTGAGGAGTTGCAGTGGTCTCATCAATCTCCTTAAGCTCCTTGTCAAGGACATCTTCTTTGTCCTCGTAGCGGGTAATCATCCTGATGTTTCTGATCCACTCATTGAAGTTGGATCCATCAAAGGTGACTTTCCCACACAAGTTCATAAGGGTAAAGGAGCCATTAGGACTAGAGCCAGAAGGATTGTTGAAAGACATCTGAAGAAAAGAGAACAAGATTAGTTTAGATATAAGAGAGTCCTTAATAAAACACCCAAATGTAATATTAAGGCTAGGATCCAATCACAATATAATATAACTTAGAAGAGGTATGCCGTAATCTAAGCTATATCATATTTGAAAGGTAGGTGAATGACGATTCACCAATTTCCACCACGAAAACCGCAATATTTTAGTATTAGGTTTTTGAATGGTTCTTGGAAATTCCTAGATTCTTTGAGATTCAATGAACTATTCAAAGGCATGTTTCAATCTCGAGTGTGCCCTCCAAGTTTTGTGACTGGGATACCGAGGATCACAAAACGAGGTGTGAAGTAACCATGCAAATCACTTGGTACCCTTAAAGTTTATCACTCAATCGATGTGCCGGTAAACCACACATGCTCCATCGATACTATAATAAACCCTAAGTCACCCTTTACCTACCTTGTTAAGTCCAAGTTAGTGTGCCGGTTAACCACACACGCTCCACCAACGACTTAATCAAAGTGTAAAGTGTAATTTCATGGAATAGCACCTTATTCACATTTTTCCTAAAGTAACTAAGATTGGGAATTTAATAAAACATTTAGTTACTTTATAATATTCATCATACTTTGAATGAGAATTAATAAGTCCTTGTCTTACTCGTTCGGCTAACGACCCTCCACCGATCAAGCAAGCGGTGGGTGAGAGTGGACACCCATTAAGTCACCATTTTATAGGCAACAACCTTATACCCACCTTATAGACCGGCTTCGTGAATGAGGCGTACTAGCGGTAAGACGACTTTGTTCTTATACATATATATATATATATATATATATATATATATATATATATATATATATATATATATATATATAATTATTAAAGTCATAATAATATAAGTATAAGGGTTGAATTTTAATTTTTTAAAATTCTAGGGATTGGAACTAAAGTTTTAACTTAACTTTACTTGTTCCAAAACTTGAGGGCAAGTTTTGTAAACTTTCAAAACATTTCATTTCTTGTAACTTATGAGTTTAATAGAGTAATAAAATGAGGATTTTTCATTTTTCCTAACTCTTGTGTTCTTTTAATGGTTTTTAATCCAAGAGACTTTTGGTTTTCCATAACTTGAGGACAAGTTATGGACTCCATTAAAACACATTATGATCATGAATTAATCTACCACATAGGTTACAAATAATTCCTATGATCATCTAAACATCATAACAACAAGAATATGAATATGAACACCTTCAAGAATCAAAATCACATTTAATCTTTGTAATTTTGATAACTAGTTGTTGTAAATGAGTTAGAAAAGACATTGCACCTTCTAAAACAAGTTTTCAAGTACCAAAACAATTTAGGGTAATGTTTCTAATCCATTTCCAGCAACTGAAGACGAAATTCTGCACTCTGTCGACCCTACTCGCCGAGTGCATAAACCTACTCGCCGAGTAGGTTGAAGATACACGTGAACTCGACGAGTCCTCCCCATGGACTCGCCGAGTCCATCAGTCAGACAGCAAGATTTTCGACTTTCTTCAACTTTTAAGCACAAATAACAAACAAACAAGCCTAGGCTCTGATACCACTGATGGGTTTTGAGCATTCTAACACTTCCTAAGTGTACATGCAACCCTAATAACCTTGGATCTATGTTTGTCTAATTATCATGCAAAGTTGAATTTCCAAGGTTATATTCCTATCTAGCATACATGGGGAACAATTTTAACTTGAATAATAGATAGAATAACTTACCTTGTTGTTGCTTGTGTTCCTTGAAACCTTGTGAGCCTAGCACCCCAAGTGTGATGCCTCAAATGCTTCACACAACACCAAATGCTCTTGGAAAGACTCTTGAGATAATACACACTTCTAAAAATCGGCCAAGCCCTCTAGTTTCTTAGTGTAGCCGATTTTGGTGGAGAATATGCTTCTTATATAGTGTTGACACATCTAGGGTTACACCATGTAAACCCTAATGTGTCATGACTCTTCATTTCCATGACCCATGGGTTTGTAACTCCCATGGAGCATCCATGGAGCATCCTATGGGTAGAACCCAACTTGATAATCCATGGAGCCTCTTAGCCCACTATACAAGATATGGATGATTTACATAATCAACACATATATTTAATTAGTTCTCTTTTGATCACTTAATTAATTCTAAATTAATTATTGATCAAACTAATCAAATAATATTATTAATATATTAGAACTTATAATATATTAATAATCTCCAAGTGTTATTTCTCTCATTTAGTCTATCCAATTGCATGGTGCCATGCAACCCAAATGGACCATGCCGGGTCGGGTCAAGTATACGCCCGAAATAGTTATGGACTTAGACACCTTATCCAACAATATTAACAAGGAGGAAGTTACCCTCTGCAAGCTTCAAGGACTCTTGAAGACCGCGGAGACCGGTCTTAAGGGCAAGGCGGTTGTTACCTCTACTACTCCTACTCCAACATCTACCCCTGTTTTGGCTATCGGGCAAGGCAAAGGGAAAAAGAGGAAGCACCCTTCGAAGGGTACCAAGGGAAAGTCTCTTGAAGGCTCCTCATCGAAGACCAAGAGCGGTTCTGTCACTCCTTCTGCCATTCCCAAGGATGCTGAATGCTTTTATTGCCATGAAAAGGCACACTGGAAGCGAAACTGCCCTAAATACTTGCAGGATCTAAAGGATGGGAAAGTGAAACCCACCCATGCAGGTATTTACACTATATTGTCTAATTACTCAACATATTCTAACTCTTGGGTGCTTGATACAGGATGTGGTATTCACTTATGTTCTGATTTGCAGGGCCTAAGAAGAAGTGAGGATGTGGAGCACGGGAAGATAAACTTGATCATGGGGAATAGGAAGGCTTCACCTGTTTCCAAGATTGGAGTTTATACTTTGTTGCTTAATAATGGGTTAAAATTAGATTTGAATAAATGTGTGTACTCGTCTGAAATGGCGAGGAATATTATTTCTGTTCATGCTTTGTACAAACAAGGTTTTACCTTTTCATTTGATAATGAATGTGGTGGTATTAATGCTTTCTTTAAAAATGTGTTTTATTTTAAAGCGTTACCTTGTGATGGTGTGTATGAAACTGTGTCGATTGTAGACAACTTAGGAAATAATGTGTTGTATATTGATTCTTCTACTAGCCTAGATAAAGCATCATTTTGGCATTGTCGTCTTGGACATGTAAACAAGAAACGCATAGGCCAACTCCAAAAGGGTGGAGTTTTGGAATCATTCGACCTTAAATCGGATGATAGTTGTGAATCTTGTCTACTTGGAAAGATGACAAAATCACCCTTCACTGGAACTTGTGAAAGGGGTGAGGGTTTGTTGGACCTAATACATACTGATGTATGTAGGCCATTCAAAACCGCCACAAGGGATGCTAATCGGTATTATGTGACTTTTATTGATGATTTTAGTAGATATGGGTATGTCTACTTAATCAAACATAAGTCAGAAACCTTTGAAAGGTTTAAGGAATTCAAACAGGAAGTAGAAAATCAATTGGGCAGGAACATTAAGATGCTTCGATCCGATCGAGTTGGTGAGTATCTTAGTACCGAGTTCCTTGACTATCTTAAGGAGTGTGGGATTGTCTCACAATTGACTCCTCCCAGGACACCACAGCTGAATGGTGTAGCTGAGAGGCGTAATCGAACCTTGTTGGACATGGTTTGCTCTATGATGAGTCGAGTTTTGCTACCAATTTCTTTTTGGGGGTATGCCTTAGAGACTGCCGCCCATATCGTTAATCTAGTCCCTACAAATAAGGTTACCAAAACACCTCATGAGATATGGACTGGGAAGGTTCCCAATTTGGACCACATCAAGATTTGGGGTTGCGAGGCTTTCGTGAGGCGTGAGACTCATGATAAGTTCGAACCCCGAAGTGAAAGGTGTATTTTCATCGGCTACCCACAGAAATCATTTGGTTACCTCTTCTACAGACCCAGTGAGAATGTGGTCTTTGTAGCGAGAAGAGGGGTCTTTCGTGAGAGAGAATTTATAAGCCAAGGAGACAGTGGGAGGCAAATTGATCTTGAAGAAATTCAAGAAGCAATTGGTGAAGGAACCTCAGACACTAGCAATCAACCTGAGGAGGAAACTCCTGTTGAGCAAGTTGACATGTCTGTACCTCCGAGGCGTTCCACACGGGTTAGGAACACACCTTCGTTTTATTATGGCTTTCATATTACTACGGAAGGTGATACATTTATCAGCGATAGTACACTGATAAATTTGGATGAACCTAGCAGTGTTAAGGAAGCCATGGCAGGCCCGGAGTCTGCTAAATGGAAGGAGGCTATGGACAGCGAGATACAGTCCATGTATGACAATCAAGTTTGGAACTTGGTTGACAATGTACCAGGCCGTAAAACAGTCGGGTGCAAATGGATCTTCAAGAAGAAGACCGACATGGAAGGAAAAGTGCATACTTATAAGGCTCGACTGGTTGCGAAGGGTTTTACTCAGACTTAGGGTATTGATTATGATGAAACCTTCTCACCGGTAGCAAAGATTAAGTCTATTAGGGTTATGCTAGCCATTGCAGGATTTCATGATTATGAAATATGGCAAATGGATGTCAAAACCGCTTTCCTTAATGGAAAGTTGGCTGAGGATGTGTACATGAATCAGCCAGAGGGTTTTGTCAGTGCAGAGTACCCAAATAGAGTATGCAAGCTTGAGAAATCCATTTATGGATTAAAACAAGCATCTCGTAGCTGGAATCTTTGTTTTGATGAGAAGGTCAAAGAGTTTGGCTTCTCGAGAAGTGAAAATGAGTCTTGCGTGTATGTTAGAGCTAGTGGGAGTATAGTTAGCTTCTTGGTACTGTATGTGGATGACATACTACTTATAGGAAATGACATCCCAACCATGCAGGAGGTTAAGTCATGGCTTGGGAAGTGCTTTGCTATGAAGGACCTAGGGGAGGCTGCCTATATCCTAGGGATAAGGATATTAAGAGAAAGGAGTAAGAGACTAATTGGACTTAGTCAGAGTACCTACTTGGATAAGGTGTTGAAAAGGTTCAACATGCAGAACTCCATGAAAGGAGATTTACCGATCCAAAGCAATGCCAAACTAAGTAAGACTCAGAGTCCGAGTACAGGGGCAGAGATAGCTGAGATGAGCCAATTACCGTATTCTTCCGCTATTGGCTCGATCATGTATGCAATGACTTGTACCCGCCCTGATGTGGCATTTGCTTTGAGCATGGTCAGCAGGTATCAAGGGAACCCTGGCAAGGCTCATTGGACCGCGGTAAAGAACATTCTCAAGTATCTGCGGAGGACTAAGGATTGGATCCTTACCCTTGGTGGGAGTGATGACTTGAGAGTATTAGGGTATAGTGATGCTAGTTTTTAGACTGATAGGGATAACTTCCGCTCTCAGTCGGGCTGGGTCTTTACCTTAAATGGAGGGGCAATATCTTGGAAGAGTTCCAAGCAGGAGACGGTGGCTAATTCGACTTGTGAATCAGAGTATATAGCAGCGAGTGAAGCAGCAAAGGAGGCGATATGGCTAAAGAACTTCATCGGAGACCTTGGAGTTGTACCAGCTATTAAGGAACCTATGGAGATTTTCTGTGACAACAATAGTGTGGTTGCCTTAGCCAAGGAACCAAGAGATCATGGCAGATCCCGACACATTGACAGAAAATATCACTTCATAAGACACAAGATTGAAGAAGGACTCCTCGTGGCAAGGAGGATATCGTCGGATGAGAATCCTGCAGATCCCCTTATGAAGGGACTGACGAGGGTTAAGCATTTTCAACACGCGAGGCGCACCGGGCTGAGGGACGATAGTTTGATGATGAATAAAATTTGTGATTTATTTATGAGTAAAGTGTTACTATCATTGTCAATTATTTACTATTGTTTCAGTTTTGCATGTTTTGACTTCCAGAATAATTAATTTATTCAAACCTCCACAATCGGTCATACGTCGGAAGTAGGTATGAATCAAGATTGTCATGAATTGGGTTTGTAGATGGCTAAAGGTGTTTAGACATGGCAATGGTTGCTGCAACATTCATGAGTACTCGTAAGTTATGAGTATTGGTATAAACCCACGCTCACTTGTATCACTTCATGGAATTTATCTCGAGTGATCGTGAGACGATAATATCATATAAGTCTTCAAACCTAGAGATATGAGTTGTTACCTATGAGTTGGTTGTGCATTGATTGCATGTAAACGCATCAGTAACTTGATGTTATAAAACGTGCCTTTGTGTACAATTCAACAAGTAGTAGAACAAGCATATGAGTCGAAGTTTATCTGTTCCTTCTAGAAATAGAAGCGATATCTAGGCCCCTCGATGATTTTGTGTTGACCCATGTACCGGGCCCGGTCAGAACTAAACTGATGTGTTCAGTAAAGTTCTTTGTCAAACAAATCGGAAATCGAGAAACAACTGCCAAACAATAAGCAAGACATAGTTCCATGTGTTTGTCCGACTGATATCATGAGAACAGAGGATTATATGATCACTTGTCTTTAAATGGCGCTTCATAGTTCAACAAACTTTTCGAGAGCTACGATTGCTGGTTGGTTCCTGAAGTTATATAGGCAAATAGAGTTATTAGACTTATCCAAGTGGGAGTCTGTTGGATAAGGTGTCTAAGTCCATAACTTATTTGGTATATACTTGACCCGACCCGACATGGTCCATTTGGGTTGCATTTCACCCGAACAATTTATGGATAATTTTATGAGAGTTATACACATATGTTTATTAATATTTTATAAGTTATAATATATTAATATGAGGTTATGTTATTTAATTAGTCTTAGTCTTAAATTAATTATGAATTAATTTAGAGATTAAAAGGAAGACTAATTAGATTATGGGCTATTGGTTTTATATGGTGTGGGCTAACAGTCATTTGTTAATGGGCTAGGCTTGGATGGAAGTCCATGGATGATCCATGGAGCTTTTAACCCATGGATCCTTGGAAAAGGAAAGGTCATGGGTTATTAGGGTTTCACCCTAACCATGTACACTATATAAGCATGGTTATGGTGCATGAAATGGCAACTAGTGAACTAGTGTGTATGCTTGTGTGTGGCCGAAATTAGTGTGTGTATACACTGTCTCAAAGTTTTCCAAGAGTTTGTGGTGATTTGTGATTCCATTTGAGGCATTCACATTATTGGTGCTTGGCCCTCAAACTCCTCAAGAATCAAACTCATCAAAAAGGTATGTAATCTCTTCTAACTCTTTTATGTTGAAATGTTCCCCATGCCATGTTAGATAGGTTATGAACCTTGGAAAATTATTATTTTGCATGTATTTAGACTAACATAGATCCAAGGTTTATTAGGGTTGCATGCACACTTAGGAAGTGTTAGATTGCTCAAAACCCAACAGAGCATTTGAGAGAGATTTTCGGAGTTTTGAGATCGGAGAGGCTTTACGCCAAATTCTCCAATTGTAATTTCTGGTTACGAGAGGTCCAGTTCTCAGGGAATCTTGTCAACCAGAATGGGATATTGGTCGATCCAGCCAACATTAAGGCTGTAATGAGATGAGAGATGCCGAGATCCCTCACCGAGATTAGGATTTTTCTGGGGTTGGCCGGCTATTATCCGAGATTTATCAGGGATTATCCATGATTGTTGTTCCTCTCACCGGGTTAACCAGGAAGGGCGTGACTTTTAGTTGGGGTCCAGAGAAACAGGCCTCATTTGAGACGCTTCGCCAAAGATTATGCGAAAACCCGGTGTTGGCCCTTCCAGAAGGGATGGATGATTTTGTGGTTTATTGTGATGCATCGATATCGGGCTTGGGTGTGGTGCTTATGTAGAGAGGGCACGTGATAGCATATGCATCGAGGCAGCTAAAGCCTCATGAGACGAGGTATCCCACCTATAATTTGGAGTTAAGGGTAGTGGTGTTTGCCCTCGAGATATGGCGTCATTAGTTGTATAGGGTTCGGTGTACCATATACACGGAGCACAAGAGTTTAGAAGTACTTGATGGATCAACCCAAACTAAACATGTGCCAGAGGAGATGGTTGGATGTGGTAAAGCATTATGACTGCGAGATCCTGTAGCACCCTGGTAAGGCTAACGTTGAAGCCGATGCACTTAGTTGCAGGGCAAAGAGTGCCCCGATACGAGACATTTGTATGAGGATGACGATGATGACTCTGTTGGATTAATATCTATGTCCATAACTATAATTGGTAAGACTTGACCCGACCCGGCATGGTCCATTTGGGTTGCATGTCATCATGAACTTGGATAGACTAAAATGAGAGAAATAACACTTAAGGTTTATTAATATATTATAAGTTCTAATATATTAATAAGATTATTTAACTAGTATTGATCAATAATTGATTTAGAATTAATTATGTGATCAAAAGAAGACTAATTAAATATATGGGTTGATTGTGTAAATCATCCATACTTATATAGTGGACTAATGCTCAATGGATTATCAAGTTGGGCTCAAACCCATTGGATGCTCCATGGTATATTTGAACCCATGGATCCAAGGAAATGGAAAACCATGACAATTAGGGTTTACCCTAATTGTAAAAACTATATAAGCATCTTATTGATGTGAGAATCGGTGGCTATGATATGCATGGAGGGCAAGCTGATTCTTGAAGTGTTCTAATTTCTCTCTAAGTTATTCTAAGTGCTTATGGTGTTGTGTGAACCATTTGAGGTGTCACACTTGGGGCAATAGGCACTCAAGCTTCATGAAGACAAGCACCAACAAAAGATATGTTATTCTAACTTGTGTTATTTAAAGTTTTGTGTGCTAGAATAGAACAATACCTTGGAAAGTTGATATTTGCATGTATAATAGAGAAAACATAGATCCAAGGTAGTTAGGGTTGCATGTACACTTAGGAGTGCTAGATTGCTCAAAACCCAACAGACTCTTGTGTTGGATACCATATGAGAGGCCCAGGCAAAGGCTGTGAGACTGGAGAACCGCAAGAGAGAGCGGGTGATTGGGCAGGTATCTGAGTTCGTTACCGATAGCCGAGGGCTTATGACCTTTTAGGGTCGGATTTGGGTATTGTTTGCGGGCGGGGCACATACCATTTTGATGGAGGAGGTGCACAGATCGAGGTTCTTCATCCATACCGAGGCCACTATGATGTATTTGTTGGATTAATGTCTAAGTCCATAACTATATTTGTTAAGACTTGACTCGACCCGGCATGGTCCATTTGGGTTGCATGACACCATGCATTTGGATAGACTAAAATGAGAGAAATAACACTTAAGGTTTGTTAATATATTATAAGTTCTATTATATAAATAAAGTTATTTAATTAGTATTGATCAAGAATTTATTTGACATTAATTAAGCGATCAAAAGGAGACTAATTAAATATATGGGTTGATTGTGTAAATCATTCATTCTTTTATATGTGGGCTTATGATCCAAGATTCCTTATGTTGGACTAAGTCCATGGGGTGACCCATGGATACTCCATGGTCGTTAAAATCCATGGAGCATAAGGAATGGGTAAATTTGTGTACAATTCAACAAGTAGTAGAACGCATCAGTAACCCTAATAGCCAGCATATAAAAGAATCCCATGGCTCAAGAAAATCGGCTACTATGTGTGTGAGAAAGGGCTAGCCGATTTTATGAAGTGTTCCAATTTCTCTCAAGTCATTCCACGTGTATTTGGTGTTGTGTGAACCATTTGAGATGTCACACTTGGGGCACTAGGCACTCAAGCTTCATGAAGACTTTCTACATCAAAGAGGTATGTAATTCTATCTTGATATATTCATTTGAATCAATGTTATTATGCTAGTTAGGATGAATACCTTGGAAAGTTCATATTTGCATGTATAATAGAGAAAAATTAGATCCAAGGTATTTAGGGTTGCATGTACACTTATGAGTGTTAGAATTCTCAAAACACAACAGTGGTATCAGAGCCTAGGCTTGTTTTCTTGTTATACTTGATGCAAACTTGTTTTTCCAAAGCTGAAACTGCCCAGACCATAAAACTCGACGAGTTTATGCGAAAAACTCAACAAGTTCATCATTTTGGGCATGAACTCGACCAGTTTCTCAAGGAACTCGACGACTTTTGGGTGCTGACAAATTGTTGTTTGATGTTTTGGCTGGAATTGGACTAGAAACATTACCCTAAGCTGTTTTTGGACTTATAAACTTTTTTTTTGATGTGGTAATGTTCATGTTAACCCAACTTCAAAGATAATTGTCAATAGGTTCATGTTTTGTATTAGTTTAAAAGTTATGCAAATTACATGAAAAAGTTTGATGTGAATTATCTTTGTTTATATGAGTTGCTTAGATTCATAGGGAAGTTTTGTGAAATTGTTGTTTTCAATTCATTTTAATCTAAGAGTTGATTCTAAAATGGGTTTGTGTAACTTGTCCTCAAGTTACATGAAAAGTCACATTTAAGTTTCTTAAAACTCTTAAAAGTTGGCAAACGTTACAAAATGAAGAGTCTTGTCTCATTGAATAGTTTTATGACTCCATAACTTCTCCTGAAGTTTAATATATTAATAATATTTATTCTCTCATAACAAATCATCCTGTCAAGTTGCTATGGTGAAGGCAACCCAAAAGGACCATGCAGAATCGGGTCAAATACTTGCCTAATATAGTTGCAGCCTTAGACACTATTCCAACAGTCTCCCACTTGGATATGTCTAGTAACTATATGCACAAGTACAATTCGATTTGCATACGTAGCTCTCAAAGACGCTGTCAAACTCTGATCTAATCAATCTTGTCCTTTAGATAAGGGATCGTATAGTCCTCTGTTAGATATCATGCTGACAATTCTATGGAATAATTTGTCTAGCATTTGGTTTCTCGATCTCTGATTCATTTGACATAGAACTTCATTGAACAAATCAATTCAGTTCTGACCGGGCTCGGCACATAAGTCAAATCAAATCATAGAGCGGCCGAGATATCGCTTTTACCTTCTTGGGATAAAAGTAATAGATAAACTTCGACTTATATGCATTTACTTATTCATTAATCAACTATACACACCAATGCGTTTTATAACACCGAGTTACTGATGTGTTTTCGCATTATCAATGTACAACCAAGTAACAAATAAAAAACCATATATCTAGGTTTTAAGACTATATGATATTATCGTCTTGCGATCACCCTTTTATATCATATTCCATAAGGTGATTCCAGCAAGAGCGGGTTTGCTCCAATGCTCAAAACTAGTTCATAAGCACTCATGAACGTTGCAGCAACCCTTTGCTATGTCTAATACCATTTAGACAATCTACACACCAATTCATGACAATCTTCATTCATATCTACTTCCAACATATGAACGGTTGTGGATAATTTGAACAATTCGATTATTCTTAATAAATTCAATTATTCTATAAGTCAAAACATGCAAAATGAACCAATAGTTAAACAATTAACATAAGACAGTGTCACACACCAAAACCAAGAACGGTGGAAATGTTCTGGGGCGGAGGACGTCATGTAAAGTATCACAACATAGTAAATGTAAATAAGCAAACAACATCATCCATTGCATTAAATATATAATTTTAATACAAGCGTGTTCTGTACAGTTTTAGACACCAAAAATATAAGGTAAATCAAAATAATAATATGATGAGTCTTGAATGCGCTCCATCTTCTCAAAAGTTGGCATCGGTACCTGTCTACTGATGACCTGAGAATACAAGTTATTTTGAAAGAGTTTATCAGCATTAAGCTGGTGACTTCATAAGTATTTTAGTGTCAGTGTTTGTTATCAAAATCTTTTGAACGTGTCTCAAGTATAAGTTTGTAAAATGTATGTAAGTGTTTGTAAAAGTTTGAATCTTTCAGAAAAACCTATATTTTCTATTAAAGTAGCCTTCTACCAAGGCTTAACTGTTTTTTATGCTCGTTTGTTGTAAAAGTGTGTAATTTCCCAAGTGTAACTATTATTTAATAAAATATAGTTTGTACATTAATGTTTAAGTGAGGTTATCACTAAAAATATGTAATGGGTAAATCAATGTAGTACTGTAGTTTTGTTTTATAGGAACTACTGCTGTACTAACTACCTTAAACAGGATTTTATATTAAGGCATTATGTGATAAATTGCACCATACTATCGACTGGTACAACGGCATACGAATGGCCGTAATAACAGAATGACGTTTGGCACCTGCAGACCTGCAGGTCTGGCTGTAGCTAGCAGCAAGGTGTAGGATAGTCAATCCAGTATAGATCTATACGCAAACTCACGCCCTCCCTCCATGAGAATTTTGACTACAACTCGGGCCATGACATTTAAGGCATGCTCCGATACAGTGGATCACAATTGTTAACGTATTAATGTAAGGGTAATGTTTCTCGTTCTAGTATAGTTGTATATGTTCTCTTCCTAGTATAGTTGTATATGTTCTCATAATATAGTTGTATATGTTCTCTTCCTAGTATAGTTGTATATGGACTCATGAATGAACTGACTCATTGATCTAACAGTTGTAATAGTATGATCCTGTGTTACCCCGATGGTAACTTACTAATGGTGTGTCTAGTACGTATGAATATGCAAGTACTTTTATGTCTATATATGTGTATTTGATATATAATTAATATTGAAACGACCTTCGGATGGTCACCCGAAATCCCACCAGACCACATCCAAATCGAGAAAAAGGAAATAGGGCGGATGGCCTTCTTAAGCCCTTTAAACATTATTTATACATCTATACATATATGGGCATGCAATTTATAATATAAAAGCGTAAATAAGTTTTTATAAGACATTTGAAACATAAGTATTATTTTAAGAAAAGATCGACTTGATGTCAATCTATAAAGCAATTTGAAGGCATACATTTGATAAAACAGTTTAAGTATAAGGAACATTTGTTTGATTCACAGTTGTAAATAAGTTTGAAAAGTAAAAGGGTTTGTAAAACATTTTGAAGTAAAACAGTTTGATACACAGTTTGAACAGTGATAAAATCACTGGTTTCCCTAGTTATTAATCACATGTGATTAATGCAATCACATGTGATTGAAGCAATAACTATAAGTATTTAACTTGTATCCCCCCCATAAGTATTTAAAACATTTAAAATCATTTCAAAGGTTGATTAAAGGGGTATGAACTCACTTGAAAGTTTGAAGATAGCGAGATGGAAAACCGGGCAGAGTTTCGTCTTGGGAAACGGAGTTTTCTCGGGATTCTCGGGAATCTCGGGAGTAAAATCGACCCTCGGGACTTGAGCAAAAAGACCAGAGCTTCGGGTTTGAACGGGCACGGAAATCGAGGCAAGATCGTGAGAGAAAGGAGAGAAATGAGCAATTTTTCCGGAAACCCTCACATTCTATTTATAGGGGGTCTGAGAAGCCTCGGTACGCGGTGCGTACGCTCGTACGCAGCGCGTACGCGTACGTCATGCATGAGCGAGTCCTCGACTGCCTCGGCTTCAGATGGGACAGATCGGATGGGACGGGTCGGATGGGGCGGGTCGGATGGGGCGTGTCGGTAGCTTCGCATAGGGGCAATGTGGACGGACCGAGACCAAGGCCCTCAGGTACGCGGGCCGTACGGGGTTACATAGCGCGTATCTCGAATGAGGATGCTGACTCCTTCTTCGGATATTACCGGATTTTTGATATAAATATATATATAAATTATTTAATAAACTTCAAAAAATCATATCCCCTTCACACGAACTCCGTTTTCGATGGTCTTTATATCCACGCGTAGGTGAGACTACGCTCTACAACTTTCCTTTAGACTCCGTTGGCAAATTCCGAAATTATTTTTATTATTTAATTATAAAATGACGTGACTAAGGAATTTCTTTAAAAATTCATAACTTCTTTATCTGACGTCGGTTTTTGCCAGATTTTTCACAGCTGAAATACCATTGTCGACAACTTCGATTCTCATTTAGGTCATTCCGGCCAAAAGTCGCTCGATCTCCGATTCGAGTTTTTAGTTGTCTACTGTTATACCCGAATCTTGGAAAAATCGTAACTTCCTCATCCGAAGTCAGATTTTGACGTTCTTTTTATATACGCTCACGGTTTGAGGTTATCTATAACTTGATTTAGATACTTAAGGCTAAAAACTATTGTATTGAAACTTCGCGTTTTCCGTTTAATCGGTGTTGCCGGTTTTACCGAGAATCTTTGGTTGGTCATAACTTCTTCGTTATAACTCGGATTTTAGGGTTCTTTATATGTACGAAAACCTTGATACGATTCCTACTACTTTATTTAACCCAAATAAGATTTTAGGAAAGTTATATTTTGACCTAAATTTGATTGGTTTTACATTACATTGTCTCGAAATATCGGGTTGTCACAGACAGTAACATTACTCATAAAGAATACTCTTTTATTTAATCATCAAATGTTAATCACATTTATCTATTACACGTTTTGACTATTATCTAATCTATGTTAATATCATCCTTCAGCCCAATACTCCTAGCATGCTGCAAGTGCTTAACCCTACTCAGTCCCTTCGTAAGCGGATCTGTTGGGTTATCCTCCGATGATATCCTCTTCACTACGAGTTGTCCTTCTTCTATACGATGTCTCATAAAGTGATATTTTCTGTCGATGTGTCGAGATCTACCATGATCTCTCGGTTCCTTGCTCAAGGCAACCGCTCCTTCATTATCACAGAAAATCTCCATGGGCTCCTTTATGGCAGGTACAACTCCAAGATCACCGATGAAGTTCTTCAACCATATCGCCTCCTACGACGCTTCGCTCGCTGCAATGTACTCTGATTCGCACGTTGAATCAACTACGGTTTCCTGCTTGGAACTTTTCCAAGTTACTGCTCCTCCACTCAGGGTAAAGACCCAGCCCGACTGCGTACGGTAGTTGTCCCTGTCGGTCTGAAAGCTGGCGTCACTATACCCTCGCACCTTCAAGTCATCACTCCCTCTGAGGACTAAGAACCATTCCTTTGTCCTCCAAAGGTACTTAAGGATATTCTTCACTGCAATCCAATGGGCTTTGCCAGGATTCCCTTGATATCTGCTAACCATGCTCAAAGCAATGGCTACATCAGGGCGAGTACAAGTCATAGCATACATGATTGAGCCAACTGCGGAAGCATATGGTACTCGGCTCATTTCTGCTATTTCAGCTTCGGTACTCGGACTTTGAGTCTTACTCAACTTGGCATTACTTTGTATCGGTAATTCTCCCTTCTTCGAGTTTTCCATACTAAAACGTTTTAGTACCTTATCTAAGTAAGTGTTTTGACTAAGTCCTATTAGTCTCCTACTTCTCTCTCTTACTATCCTTATTCCCAGAATATAGGAAGCCTCTCCGAGGTCCTTCATAGCGAAGCACTTCCCGAGCCAGGACTTAACTTCCTGCAGAGTCGGGACGTCGTTTCCTATGAGTAGTATGTCATACATACAAAACGAGAAAGCTAAAAATGCTCCCATTAGCTTTGACATATACACACGATTCATCTTTGCTTTGTACAAATCCAAACTCTTTGACTTTCTCATCGAAGCAAAGATTCCATCTGTGAGACGCTTGCTTAAGTCCATAAATGGACTCCTCCATCAAAGAAGTCCTCGTCCATCCTTAACGAACTCTGAAATTAACCCAACGACCCATTCTTTTTTCTGCATCTCGGATCTCACAACCTCGGCCTGCGCCCCACGAATAGCATCCAATACCGGAGTCATCACCGTCAGTCTCAGACATACATCTCGCAATGGAGTGCCCTCCGCCCTACGACTCAATACATCGGCTACCACATTAGCCTTGCCTGGGTGGTATAGGATCTCACAGTCATAATCCTTAACCACGTCCAACCATCTCCTCTGACGCATATTTAGGTTGGGTTGATCCATCAAATACTTCAAACTCTTATGGTCCGTGTATATAGTACAACGAACCCCATACAGGTAGTGGCGCCAAATCTTGAGAGCGAACACCACTGCCCCCAACTCCAAGTCATGCGTGGGATATCTCGCCTCGTGAGGTTTTAATTGCCTCGATGCATAAGCTATCACATGGCCCCTCTGCATCAACACTGCACCCAGTCCCGAAATCGATGCATCGCAATATACAACAAAATCTTCCATCCCTTCCGGGAGGGCTAATACCGGGGCTTCACACAGTCTCTGGCGTAGTGTCTCGAAGGAAGTCTGTTGCTCGGGTCCCCATGAGAATGTAACTCCCTTCCGGGTCAATCTGGTGAGCGGTACTGCGATCTTGGAGAAGTCCCTAATAAACCTCCGATAGTACCCCGCCAACCCAAGGAAACTCCTGATCTCGGAAGGTGACTTCGGTGCTTCCCAACTCATCACTGCTTCCACCTTGGCCGGATCGACCAATATCCCTGACTGATTAACAACATGTCCAAGAAATTGGACCTCCCGCAACCAGAAGTCACGTTTGGAGAATTTTGCATATAGCTTCTCCGACCTCAGTACCTCGAGGACCTCTCTCAAATGTCCCTCATGTTGCTCTCTAGTTCGCGAATACACTAGGATGTCGTCGATAAATACAATCACAGACCGATCCAGCATCGGCCTGCATACCCTGTTCATGAGGTCCATGAAAACTGTCGGGGCATTGGTGAGCCCGAAAGGCATCACCACGAACTCATAATGCCCATACCGCGTCCTGAATGCTGTCTTCCGAACGTCCTCATCCCGTACTCTTACCTGATGGTACCCTGATCTCAAATCGATCTTGGAAAACCAAGATGCCCCTTGCAACTGATCGAATAGATCGTCGATCCTCTGTAACGGATAGCGGTTCTTGACCGTCACCTTGTTCAACTCCCGGTAATCAATACACATCCGGTGTGAACCATCCTTCTTCTTGACGAACAGAATCGGTGCTCCCCACGGCGAGCTACTCGGCCGAATAAATCCCTTCCCCAGCAACTCCTGGAGTTGCGAGGACAACTCCTGCATCTCTGGAGGTGCAAGATGATAAGGCACCTTCGCAATAGGCGCAGCCCCCGGAATCAGATCGATACCAAACTCCACTTGCCTCGCAGGAGGTACTCCCGGCAACTCCTCGGGAAAAACATCTGGAAACTCACGCACCACTGGAACCTCCTCCACTGTCCTCGGTCTCTCGGAAGCCTCCCGCGTATCCATCACATATTCCACAAAACCTTTACATCCCTGCTGTAGGCATTGCCTCGCCCTAGTGGCCGAACAAAAAGCTGATCCTGAACGGGTACCCTCGCCGTATACCGTAAGAACTCCCCCACTAGGGTCTTGTATAGTCACCAGCTGGCGCTCACAGTCGATGACAGCGCTGAATCGGCTCAACCAGTCCATGCCCACGATGACACAGACATCCCCCATCGCAATAGGAATTAGGTCAATCGGAAACGCAACCCCGAAAATCTCTAGTACGCATCCCCGAAGAACCTCCGTGGCACAAACCACCCTCTCGGCCGCTATAGAAACGCTCAGAGGCCGACTTAACGGCTCACGACTAATGCTGATATGCTGACTAAAAGCTAAAGATACAAAGGATCTACTCGCACCCGAATCAAATAACACTAGGGCAGGCATAGAGTTCACAAGAAAAGTACCTACACATACATTAACATAAGCATAACATTTCCACTTTAAAGTAAATACGTGAATTACAGCATACCTGCCACAACATCGGGCGCAGCGCGGACCTCCTCCGCAGTCAGCTGAAAGGCTCTCCCGCGAGCCCTCGGGGCCTCGACCTTCGCCGGTCGGGTCTCAGTAGTCCTGGTAGTCGGTGTAGATCCCTGACGAAGCTGCGGGCACTCGGCCTTTCGATGGCCTGTCTGGTTGCAGTGAAAGCAAACCATAAACCCCTTAGGGAAATCCCTGGCAATGTGTCCCTCCTTACCACACTTGTAACAACCACCAGCTCGACACGCCCCCTCATGACTCTTGCCACACTTTCCGCAAGTGCGGCCCTTCGGACCTCCCATCCTCGAATCAGCGGACTTGATCCGCTTGGCTGCCGGCTGAGACTGAGCCGGCCGCCGATCCACCTGCCGAGACTCGGCCTCCTCCCTGGCCTGGGTCTCCAACTCGATCTCGCGCTTCCTGGCGTTCGCCTGAAGCTCAGTGAAAGTACTCGCCGAGTCCAGTCGTGAACCCGCGACCAAGTCTGGGGCCCTACTCGGCGAGTCTGGCTCCAACTCGCCGAGTCCCTTCCTAAAATGCCCCAAAATAATATTAAAGCAATACCTGAAATTCCGTTCCTGCAGAGTCGGGACGTCATTTCCTATGAGTAGTATGTCATACATACAAAACGAGAAAGCTAAAAATGCTCCCATTAGCTTTGACATATACACACGATTCATCTTTGCTTTGTACAAATCCAAACTCTTTGACTTTCTCATCGAAGCAAAGATTCCATCTGTGAGACGCTTGCTTAAGTCCATAAATCGACTTCTCAAGCTTACACACTCTATTAGGATGCTTCGGATCGACAAAACCTTCTGGATGAGCCATGTAAACATCCTCGACCAACTTCCCATTAAAGAAAGCAGTTTTGACATCCATTTGCCAAATCTCATAATCATGAAATGCGGCAATTGATAGCATCACTCAAATAGATTTTATCTTCACAACTGGTGAGAAGGTCTCATCATAGTCAACTGCAAGACTTTAAGTAAAGCCCTTCGCGACCAATCACGCTTTATATGTGTGTACGTTTCCATCCACGTCGGTCTTCTTCTTGAAGATCCATTCGCACCACACGGTCTTACGTCCGGGCACATTATCAACCAAATTCCAAACTTGGTTATCATACATGGATTGAATCTCGCTGTCCATTGCCTCTTTCCTTTTCGCAGACTCCGGGCCTGCCATGGGTTCCTTATAGCTTTTAGGTTCATCTATTTTTATTAGTGTACCATCACTAATATACGTGTCCCCTTCGGTTGTAATATGAAAATCATATAACTGGGTTTGAACTCTAACTCTTTCGGAACGTCTTAGAGGTAAGGACTTGTCATTCGGTTCAACCGGAGTTTCCTCCTCGGGTTGAGTGTCAGCGGTAGAGGTTCCTATTGGAATAGTGTCTAAGGCTGCAACTATATTAGGCAAGTATTTGACCCGGTTGTGCATGGTCCTTTTGGGTTGCCTTCACCATAGCAACTTGATAGGATGATTTGTTAAGAGAGAGTAAATATTATTAATATATTATGGGAATAATATATAGAATAATATATTGTTATTTGATTAACATAAGTCATAGAATTAATTGGAATTAATTTGGTGACATAAAGAGGTTAATTAAATAAAGGGGTATAAACTGTCAATTGTTTGATAGTTAAGCTTAAGACTATAAATCCTTATAGATATATAGTGGACGGATTCTAGAAGCTAGGATAGCTTCAAAATCGTCCAATGAGTTATCTAAGGAAAGGATTTGGATAGCCTTAAGAGAAGATTATCCAATTAGGGTTTAGGTTGTAACCCTTAAGGAATCTACGAGTATAAATAAACCCCATGGGAAAGGGAAATCGGCACATCACCTAAAGTAAGAGAACCCTGGCCGATTTCCTCCCCTCTCCTCTCTCCTAAATCATCTTCCTTTCTATTGGTGTTTGTAAGCCATTAGAGGAGTGACAATTGTGACTCTAGAAGCTCAAAGACTACAAGATCAACAAGGAATTCAAAGGTATGGTTCTAGATCTGTTTCAATGTTGTTATTTAACCTAATTAGCCATTAGAAGTCTTGGATTCAAAGCATGTTTAATTTGAAAGCCTAGATCCAAGCATTAGGGTTTTGCATGCGCACATAGGAAAGTTCTTATGGCTAAAACCCATCAGTGGTATCAGAGCTAGGTTGGTTTTCTTTAAATTGTTGCTTGATTAACTGAAACAAACCTGCAAAATTCGATTTTCTGGTTTCTGAGTCATGGACTCGGCGAGTTCCAAAGTGGACTCGGCGAGTAGGCCTGACTCGGCGAGTCCCTTTGTGCACTCGGCGAGTCCAAGCGTCAGGAATGGCCAGATTCGGGATTTTTTCATAATTATCTTATGGAAACTTACCTTAATCATAATAGATCAACCTAATTCCGATTTATTGATATATATGACTATTATCTTGATCTAGTTAAAGGTATTTATCAACTAATAAAATATTTAATTTCCTTATATGATAATTAATTAATTATTTTAATTATTTTGGTAATTATCTTTCAAAGAAATCTTGAATAAAATCAAATATAGATAATTAGGATATTAATTGTTAATTGGAATTATTTTTTATTTGATCCTCTATGTTTTAAATGTTTAAAACTTGCCCTCGAGTTTTGAAATTTATATTTGTGATTAAAAAGTTTTAATTTAAACAACTTAAATTTCAAACGCTAGATTTTAAAAAGTTTAAAATACAACCCTATACTAATATGATATCACTAGAATAATATATATGTATAACTAAATGCTAGTCTTACCGTTAGTAGGCCTCATTCACGAAGTCGATCTATAAGGTGGGTATAAGGTTGCGACCTATAAAATGGCGCTTAATGGGTGTACACTCACACCCACCGCTTGCTTGATTGGTGGAGGGTCGTTAGCCGAACGGGTAGGATAGGGCAACCTCATACTCTCATTAAAAGTATAATAAGTAATACAAAGTAACTACACTTTTTTTTTAAAAATTTCCCAATCTTAGTTACTTTAGGAAAAGTGAGTTGATGCAATCCCATGAAATTACACTTTGCACCCTTGCTAAGAAGTTAGTGGAGCGTGTGTGGTTTACCGGCACACTAATTGGTTCTAAGCAAAGGTGGCAAAGGGTGATTCATTGTTTATCATAGTTCGATGGAGCGTGTGTGGTTTACCGGCACATCAAATAGGTGATCGTTACAATGAAGGCACCATGTGAATTTGCATGGTAATTCACACCCGCTTTGTGATCCTCGGTATCCCAGTCACAAACAAGAGGGGCATATCGAGATTTAAACATGCCATTGAATAGTTTCAGTGAATCTCATTCGAACCTAGGAATTCTCAATACACTTAGGACTAATGGTTAAGTTTTGTGATGGAGAATTAGTGAATCGTTATTCACTTACCTTCAATTTATTTGCATGTTAGAGTACGGCATCCCTTTTCTAGGATGTAAATGTTTTTGTTGGATCCTAGCCCTAATTTTCTTATTGGGTGATAATTAGGGATTCTTATTCTAATCTATCTTTGTCCTTTTTCTTTTGTCGATGTCGAACGCAAAAAATGCTGCTGCTAGTTCTTTCATGTTGATGAGCCTTTGGCAAAAGGTCACCTTTGATGGAACGAACTTTAGCGAATGGATAAGGTACATTCGCACCATTGCTCGCTATGAGGATAAGGAGTATGTCCTTGATGAGAAGCTCGAGAAAATCAACCCTGAAATCGCTACTCCGGCCGAAATCACCACTTTTGAGACTCATGAGCAAGATGCAACGAAGGTACATTGCATCATGATTGCCACCATGAACTCCGAATTCCAAAAGTCCTACGAGGACATGTACCCATACGAGATGCACCAAGACTTATTGGAGAGATACCACCAAAACGCGAGACAAGAGCGTTATGAGATTTTCACCAACATGATTTCTGCTAAGATGGGTCATGGAGAATCTCTTACCGTGCACTTGCAAAAGATGCAAAGGTATGTCGACCGCCTTCGCAAGTTAAATGTTGACTTTGGAGAAGACTTGGCGATCGACATGGTGCTTCACTCTTTGCCTCCGATGTACAACCAATTTAGGATGACCTACCACATGAACAAAGAAGAGGTGACCCTAAGCAAACTCCAAGGTCTCTTGAGGGTTGCTGAGAGCAACTTCAAAGACAAGTCTGTTGCACCGACTCCCAATCCACATGCTGCTCCTGTCTTGGCTATTGGTCAAGGAAAGGGAAATAAGAGGAAGTCTTCATCGAAGAACTATCGCAAGGTCAAAGCCCGAGATGGCGCCTCTTCTAGTGGGACCAAAGTTGATCCCGCTAAGCCCTGTCCTAACCCGAAGGAGGCAGAGTGCCACCACTACCATAAGATAAGACATTGGAAGAGAAGCTGCCCAGAGTACCTACAAGCAATCAAAGAAGGAAAGATCAATCCATCTTTCGCAGGTATATACACAATTAAATCTAACGATTCTAATCATGCTATTTCTTGGGTTCTTGATACCGGTTGTGGTTATCACATTTGTTCTAATGCGCAGGGACTAAGAAGAAGTAAGGATGTGGAGCAAGGAAGGATCAATCTAATCATGGGGAATAGAAGATCGTCGCCTGTGACCAAGATTGGAGTGTATTCTTTAGTGCTTAGGAATAATATATGTTTAGATTTGAACAATTGTTGCTATTCGCCAGAAATGGCTAGAAACATCATTTCATTTCATGGTTTATATAGACAAGGATTTAGAGTTTCTTTTAATAATGAGAATGGTTCCATTTTGGCTTATCTAAATGGTGTCTTTTACTTTGACGCTATACCATGTAATGGAATATATGAAACTGTTATGATTATTGATAACTTAGGAAATGATGTTTTGAATATAGATTCTTCCACTAGTATGGATAAAGCATCCTTATGGCATTGTCGTCTTGGACATGTTAACAAGAAACGCATAGCCCAACTCCAAAAGGATGGAGTGTTGGAGTCATTCGACCTTAGGGAAGATGACACATGCGAGTCTTGTTTACTTGGAAAGATGACTAAGTCACCCTTCATGAGTACATGTGAAAGGGGTGAAGGTCTATTGGACCTAATACATACCGATGTATGTGGACCGTTTAGATCAACCACAAAGGATGGGAACCGCTTCTATGTGACCTTTACCGATGATTATAGTAGATATGGGTATATCTATTTAATCAAACAAAAGTCAGAAACCTTTGAAAAGTTCAAAGAGTTCAAGAATGAAGTCGAGAATCAATTGGGCAGGAAAATCAAGATGCTTCGATCCGATCGAGGAGGAGAGTACCTGAGTCTTGAATTCCACGAATATCTCAAGGAGTGTGGAATAGTTTTGCAATTGACGCGTCCTAGGACACCGTAGTTGAATGGTGTGGCCTTAAGGTGTAATCGAACCTTATTGGATATGGTTCGCTCTATGATGAGTCGTGCTTCACTACCTATCTTTTTTTGGGGGTATGCCTTAGAGACTGCCGCCCATATCCTTAACTGAGTCCCCACTAAGAAGGTTGCCAAAACAACTCACGAGATGTGGACAGGGAAAGCTCCCTCGTTGGCACATATCAAGGTTTGGGGTTGCGAGGCTTTCGTAAGACGAGATACTCACGACAAGCTTGAACCTCGAAGTGAGCGATGTATTTTCATCGGCTACCCGCAGACATCCTTTGGATATCTCGTCTATAGACAGAAGGACAATGTTGTCTTCGTTGCGAGGAGAGGAGTTTTAGGTGAGCGAGAACTCATAAACCAAGGAGACAGTGGGAGGTAAATCGAACTTGAAGAGATTCAAGAGTCAATAGATGAAGGAACCTCTACCGCTGGCACTCAACCCGAGGAGGAAACTCCGGTTGAACCGATTGACAAATCCTTACCTCTTAGACGTTCCGATAGAGTTAGAGTTCATCCCCAGTTTTATTGTTTTCATATTACTACCGAAGAGGACACGTATATTAGTGATGGTACACTAATAAATCTTGATGAACATAATAGCTATAAGGAAGCCATGGCAGGCCCGGAGTCTGCGAAATGGAAAGAGGCAATGGATAGCGAGATCCAATCCATGTATGATAACCAAGTTTGGAATTTGGTTGATTATGTGCCCGGACGTAAGACCCTTGGGTGCAAATGGATCTTCAAGACGAAGACCGACGTGGATGGAAAGGTACACACATATAAAGCACGATTGGTTGCGAAGGGCTTTACTCAAACTCCCGGAGTTGACTATGATGAGACCTTCTCACCAGTTGCGAAGATTAAATCTATTAGAGTGATGCTAGCAATTGCCGCATTTCATGATTATGAGATTTGGAAAATGGATGTCAAGACCGCTTTCCTTAACGGAAAGTTGGCTGAGGATGTTTACATGGCTCAGCCAGAGGGGTTTGTGGATCCGAAGCATCCAAATAGAGTGTGTAAGCTTGAGAAGTCCATTTATGGACTTAAGCAAGCATCTCGCAGATGGAATCTTTGCTTCGATGAGAAAGTCAAAGAGTTTGGATTTTTACGAAGTGAAGACAAATCTTGTGTATATGTCAAAGCCAGTGGGAGTATAGTAAGCTTCCTCGTTCTATATGTCGATGACATATTACTCATAGGAAACGACATCCCAACTCTGCAGGAGGTTAAGTCCTGGCTCGGGAAGTGCTTCGCTATGAAGGACCTCGGAGACGCTTCTTACATTTTGGGAATAAGGATAGTAAGAGAAAGAAGTAAGAGACTAATTGGACTTAGTCAGAATACTTACTTGGATAAAGTACTAAAACGATTTAGTATGGAAAACTCGAAGAAGGGAGAATTACCGATACAAAGTAATGCCAAGTTGAGTAAGACTCAAAGTACGAGTACCGAAGCTGAGATAGCATAAATGAGCCGAGTACCATACGCTTCCGCAGTTGGCTCAATCATGTACGCTATGATTTGTACTCGCTCTGATGTAGCCTTCGCTTTGAGCATGGTTAGCAAATATCAGGGGAATCCTGGCAGAGCACATTGGATTGCGGTGAAGAACATCCTGAAGTACCTTCGGAGGACGAAGGAATGGTTCTTAGTCCTCGGAGGGAGTGATGAATTGAAGGTGCGAGGGTACAGTGACGCCAGTTTTCAGACCGACAGGGACAACTACCGTTCGCAGTTGGGCTAGGTCTTTACCCTAAATAGAGGAGTAGTGACATGGAAGAATTCCAAGCAGGAGACCGTAGCTGATTCAACGTGTGAATCAGAGTACATTGCAGTGAGCGAAGCATCGAAGGGGGCAATATGGCTAAAGAACTTCATCGGTGATCTTGGAGTTGTAACTGCCATAAAGGAGCCCATGGAGATTTTCTGTGATAACGAAGGAGCGGTTGCCTTAACCAAGGAACCAAGGGATCATGGTAGATCAAGACATATTGACAGAAAATATCTCTTCATTAGACATCGTGTAGAAGAAGGACAACTCGTAGTGAAGAGGATATCATCAGAAGATAACCCAGCAGATCCGCTTACGAAGGGACTAAGTAGGGTTAAGCACTTGCAGCATGCTAGGAGTATTGGGCTGAAGGATGATATTAGCATAGATTAGATAGTATTAGAAACGTGTAATAGATAAATGTAATTAACATTTGATGATTAAATAAAGGAGTTTTATTTATGAGTAATGTTAATGTCTTATGTTAATTGTTTAACTGTTGTTTCACTTTGCATGTTTTGACTTCTAGAATAAAATAATTGAATTGTTCAAATTGTCCACAATTGTTCATATGTTGGAAGTAGATGTGAATGAAGATTGTCATGAATTGGTGTGTAGATTGTCTAAATGGTTTTAGACATAGCAAAGGGTTGCTGCAACGTTCATGAGTGCTTATGAACTAGTTTTGAGCATTGGAACAAACCCGCGCTTGCTGGAATCACCTTATGGAATATGATATAAAAGGATGATTGCAAGACGATAATATCATATAGTCTTAAAACCTAGATATATGGTTTGTTATTTGTTAATTGATTGTACATTGATAATGCGAAAACGCATCAGTAACTCGGTGTTATAAAACGCATTGTTGTGTATCGTTGATTAATGAATAAGTAAATGGATATAAGTCGAAGTTTATCTGTAACTTTTATCTAAGAAGGTAAAAGCGATATCTCGGCCGCTCGATGATTTGATTTGACTTATGTGTCAGGCCCGGTCAGAACTGAATTGATGTGTTCGATTAAGTTCTATGTTGAATAAATCAGAGATCGAGAAACCTAAATACTTGACTAACCGTTCCATAGGATTGTCAGCATGATATCTAACAGAGGACTGTACGATCCCTTATCTAAAGGACAAGATTGATTAGATCAGAGTTTGACAGCGTCTTTGAGAGCTACGATTGCAAACCAAATTGTACTTGTGCATATAGTTACTAGACTTATCCAAGTGGGAGACTGTTGGAATAGTGTCTAAGGCTGCAACTATATTAGGCAAGTATTTGACTCGGTTGTGCATGGTCCTTTTGGGTTGCCTTCACCATAGCAACTTGATAGGATGATTTGTTAAGAGAGAGTAAATATTATTAATATATTATGGGAATAATATAAAGAATAATATATTGTTATTTAATTAATATAAGTTATAGAATTAATTGGAATTAATTTGGTCACTTAAAGAGGTTAATTAAATAAAGGGGTATAAACTGTCAATTGTTTGATAGTTAAGCTTAAGACTATAAATCCTTATAGATATATAGTGGACGGATTCTAGAAGCTAGGATAGCTTCAAAATCGTCCAATGAGTTATCTAAGGAAAGGATTTGGATAGCCTTAAGAGAAGATTATCCAATAGGGTTTAGGTTGTAACCCTTAAGGAATCTACAAGTATAAATAGACCCCATGGGCAAGGGAAATCGGCACCTCACCTAAAGTAAGAGAACCCTGGCCGATTTCCTCCCCTCTCCTCTCTCCTAAATCATCTTCCTTGCTATTGGTGTTTGTAAGCCATTAGAGGAGGGACAATTGTGACTCTAGAAGCTCCAAGACTACAAGATCAACAAGGAATTCAAAGGTATGGTTCTAGATCTGTTTCAATGTTGTTATTTAACCTAATTAGCCATTAGAAGTCTTGGATTCAAAGCACGTTTAATTAGAAAGCCTAGATCCAAGCATTAGGGTTTTGCATGCGCACATAGGAAAGATCTTATGGCTAAAACCCATCAGTTCCTTCATCTATCGACTATTGAATCTCTTCAAGCTCGATTTGCCGCCCACTGTCTCCTTGGCTTATGAGTTCTCGCTCTCGGAAAACTCCTCTCCTCGCAAGAAAGACAACATTGTCCTTCGGTCTATAGAAGAGATATCCAAAGGATTTCTGCGGGTAGCTGATGAAAATACTTCGCTCACTACGAGGTTCGAGCTTTTCGTGAGTATCTCGTCTTACGAAGGCCTCACAACCCCAAACCTTGATATGTGCCAACGAGGGAGCTTTCCCTGTCCACATGTCGTGAGGTGTTTTGGCAACCTTCTTAGTAGGGACTCGGTTAAGGATATGCGAGGCAGTCTCTAAGGCATACCCACAAAAAGAGATAGGTAGTGAAGCACGACTCATCATCAAGCGAACCATGTCCAACAAGGTTCGATTACGCCTTTCTGCCACACCATTCAATTGTGGTGTCCTAGGTGGCGTCAATTGTGAAACTATTCCACACTCCTTGAGATAATCGTGGAATTCAAGACTTAGGTACTCTCCTCCTCGATCGGATCGAAGCATCTTGATTTTCCTGCCCAATTGATTCTCCACATCATTCTTGAACTCTTTGAATTTTTCAAGAGTTTTTGACTTTTTCTTGATTAAGTAGATATACCCATATCTACTATAGTCATCGGTAAAAGTCACATACTTTTGAAGGGTGACTTAGTCATCTTTCCACACGTGCTTTTGAAGGGTGACTTAGTCATCTTTCCAAGCAAACAAGATTCGCATGTGTCATCTTCCTTAAGGTCGAATGACTCCAACACTCCATCATTTTGGAGTTGGGCTGTGGGCTTCTTGTTGACATGCCTAAGACGACAATGCCATAAGGATGCTTTATCCATACTATTGGAAGAATCCATGCATAAAACATCATTTCCTAATTTATCTACAATCATAACGGTTTCATAAATTCCATTACATGGTATATCTTTAAAATAAAAGACACCATTTAGATAAGCCAAAATAGAAGCATTCTCATTATTAAAAGAAAATCTAAAACCTTGTCTAAACAAACCATGAAATGAAATGATGTTTCTAGCAATTTCTGGGAAATAGCAACAATTGTTCAAATCTAAAGATAAACCATTCCTAAGCACTAAAGAATACACTCCAATCTTGGTCACAGGCGACGATCTTCTGTTCCCCATGATTAGATTTATCCTTCCATGCTCCACATCCATATTTCTTCTTAGTCCCTGCACATTAGAACAAATGTGGTAACCACAACCGGTATCAAGAACCCAAGAAATAGCATGAGATTAATCGTTAGATTTAATTGTGTATATACCTGCGAAAGACGGCTTGATCTTTCCTTCCTTGATGGCTTGCAGGTACTCTGGGCAGCTTCTCTTCCAATGTCCTATCTTGTGGCAATGATGGCACTCTGCCTCCTTAAGGTTAGGGTAGGGTTTAGCAGGATCCACTTTGGTCCCACTAGTAGAGGCACCATCTCAGGGCTTAACCTTGCGATGGTTCTTAGACGAAGCCTTCCTCTTCTTTCCCCTTCCTTGTCAAATAGCCAAAACTGGAGCAGCGGGTCGATTGGGAGTTGGTGCAACAGACTTGTCCTTGAAGTTGCTCTCAGCGACCCTCAAGAGACCTAGGAGCTTGCTTAGGGTGACCTCTTCTTTGTTCATGTGGTAGGTCATCCTAAATTGATTGTAACTTGGAGGCAAAGAGTGAAGCACCATGTCGATCGCCAAGTTCTCCCCAAAGTCAACATTCTACTTGCGAAGACGGTCGACATACCTTTGCATCTTTTGCAGGTGCACGGTAAGAGACTCTCCATGACCCATTTTAGCGGAAATCATGTTGGTGAAAATCTCATAACGCTCTTGTGTCGCGTTTTGGTGGTATCTCTCCAACAAGTCTTGGTGCATCTCGTACGGGTACATGTCCTCATAGGACTTTTGGGATTCGGAGTTCATAGTGGCTATCATGATGAAATGTACCTTCGTTGCATCACGCTCGTGAGTTTCAAAAGCGGTCATTTCAGCCGGAGTAGCGATTTCAGGGTTGATTTTTTCGAGCTTCTCATCGAGGACATACTCCTTGTCCTCATAGCGAGCAATAGTGCGAGTGTATCTTATCTATTCGCTAAATTTCGTCCCATCGAAAGTGACCTTTTGACAAAGGCTCATCAATGTGAATGAACTAACAGCAGCGTTGTTTGCGTTCGACATCTACAAATAGAAAGGAAAAAAGATAAATTAGATAGATTAAAAAGTGTGAAGATCCGTAAGTATGCTTGTTGATTTTTGTAAACGTGAATAATTGTTAAACCTTGTATACATCACATAGATAAAAGTGCTGAACTCCCCAGGAAAACCCGATGTTTTCCTAATACATAAAATTTTGTGTCTTATTCATTGTTATACCGATACGACAATTGTTTTTGATAATTTCAGGTGACATTGGATTAATTATGGGTTGTGAGTCGTTATAATCACGCATTAATGAAAATGACTAGTTTATAACTACCAAATATAAACGATCCCTTAGGTGTCGTCCGTACTACTCACTTAATCCAACCACCCTTACTTCTCACAGCCCCAGAACCGAGGAGAAAGGAGGGTACGAAGCCCCCATTATTTCTGCAAGTCGCTCAAGGCTAACACTTGGAGATTATTAATATATTATAAGTTCTAATATATTAATAATATTATTTGATTAGTTTGATCAAGAATTAATTAAGTGATCAAAGGATAACTAATTAAATATATGGGTTGATTATGTAAATCATATATATTAATAATATTATTTGATTAGTTTGATCAAGAATTAATTTAGAATTAATTAAGTGATCAAAGGATAACTAATTAAATATATGGGTTGATTATGTAAATCATTCATATCTTGTATAGTGGGCTAAGAGGCTCCATGGATTATCAAGTTGGGTTCCACCCATAGGATGCTCCATGGATGCTCCATGGATGCTCCATGGGAGTTACAAACCCATGGGTCATGGAAATGAAGAGTCATGACACATTAGGGTTTACATGGTGTGACCCTAGATGTGTTAACAATATATAAGAGTCCCATTCTCCACCAAAATCGGCTAAACATAAGAAACTAGAGGGTTGGCCGATTTTATGAAGTGTGTATTCTCTCAAAAGTCTTTTCAAGAGCATTTGGTGTTGTGTGAAGCATTTGAGGCATCACACTTGGGGTGCTAGGCTCACAAGGTTTCAAGGAACATAAGCAAGAACAAGGTAAGTTATTCTATCTTTCATTCAAGTTAAAATTGTTCCCCATGTATGCTAGATAGGAATATAACCTTGGAAATTCAACTTTGCATGATAATTAGACAAACATAGATCCAAGGTTATTAGGGTTGCATGTACACTTAGGAAGTGTTAGAATGCTCAAAACCCATCACATAAGTGATATTAGTTCGACAGCATAACGGCTCTATGAGTAGTGTAATCACTTAAACATAGAGTCGGGGTACGTAGCATAGATCCTAGTGACATAGTACTAAAGACTGATACTGCTATCCCTAGTACTCCATGGAGTATCCTAAGATAAGGGGGGGGGGGGGGGTGAGATCATATGCCGAAGTGTTGAGCCAACAACTGAGCCATCTCCGCCATGTCTCCAATGACCTCATCTCTCTCATGCTCAGCTCGCACTGCACGTGCTTCCATGGCGAACAGCGGTTGCCGCAGGGCGGCAATCTCAGCTTCGGAGGAGCGATTCTCCCTTGCGGGGTTCACTGGTGGGGCGGGGTGGTCCTGCTGCGCCTCGCTAACCAACGACGTGGCGCAATCTTTTCCCGAGTCTTGTCCTTCCTCTATGTCATCATCGGCCTCCTCGAACTCGTAGTCGGTGTCTGTGTATTCGTCAGGTCCGACGTCGTGTGCTCCCTCTTGATTCCCTTCTGGTTCATCTTAAAGCATTCCGTGAGCCACTAGGACTTGATGAAACTGGATACCCTGCTGCTCTCCCTCCATGAAGACTGGGGGAAGGTATAAACTATCGTTACTCCTATGACTCTACAACTATGGTATAGACTAAACATATGTTCTCTTTTTGGTGATAAAGGGGTATGTTTTTAGGTTCCGTAGCTATCACGATCTCCTCAGGACGTGTGATAGTTATACCTTGGAGGGAATGTAGTTGATCAGGCTACATCCGCTCCTTGATACAACTAAGAACGGTCCTGGATTAACCGAGATACTAGCATTATCTTGTTTGGTTCGGTGTTAGGTTCTTGTTCCTAATACAAGCAAGGATGTTTTTTTTGTTATGTTTTACTTGTTTGGTTTAGAGTTGTGTTAGTCCCTCTTTTGGTTTATAGTTGCATATCAATGTGTGGTTAGATATGCTAGTTCACTATAAACAGAGCTTTGATACCAACCATCACAATGATTATACATGAATCATAACATCATTCATCACCATGCATTGAAATATTAGAACCGATATTGTTTACATTCAGTACATTGTTTTAAACATTACATTTCCAAAACATAAACTGCTCGATACTAATTTAAACAAAACACCATGACACCATTGGATACATATTCTTCGATTTACCTACTACCTGAGAATACAAGTATTTTGGAAAAACATCAACATATGAAATGTTGGTGAGTTCACAAGTAATGCTTGAAAAAAATGATTTTTGGGAAGTTTGAAAACCCAGAAAATCCGATATTTTCTGAAAAGAGTATTCTATATAAGAAAAAGTGTGAAGATCCATAAGTATGCTTGTTGATTTTTGTAAACGTGGATAATTGTTAAACTTTGTATACATCACATAGATAAAAGTTTTGAACTCCCCAGGAAAACCCGATGTTTTCCTAATACATAAAATTTCGTGTCTTATTCATTGTTATACCGATACGACAATTGTTTTCGATAATTTCAGGTGACATTGGATTAATTATGGGGTGTGAGTCGTTATAATCACGCATTAATGAAAATGACTAGTTTATAACTACCAAATATAAACGATCCCTTAGGTGTCGTCCATACTACTCACTTAATCCAACCACCCTTACTTCTCATAGCCCCACAACCGAGGAGAAAGGAGGGTACGAAGCCCCCGTTATTTCTGCAAGTCGTTCAAGGCTATCGGGAATGCGAATGGCACTTGGCCCGACTCGCATTTGACTTCTCGACTTTGCTAGCAGTACTAACGGACCCTTGGGGCCCAACAACACAATAAAGCTATTGAAATTCCTTTTACACGGAATTAGGTCATACAAGGCCCAATAACATGTAAGCGTGTTCCCTTCGGGCCTAAAGATCATGTCATTGGGCTATCTAGGCCCAACAAGCACGATTTGAAACTTTTAAGCCCAAAGATTGAATATTGACTTCTCGTAAATTTCGTGTGTTTATTGAAGTACTCTTGTTTATTGATTTTTGATTCGTTATTGATTCGAGACCGAATCAATTCGTTTGGTAACGATATTGGTGTTGAAAGTGTATTTGTTATTACGTTTCGCCAGTAGTCGTGGTGCTCGTATTATATCTTAAGGGATTTATTTGTTTAAAAGTAAGAGTTTACCTTTTTATGACCCTTCTTAGATAAAATTTACACTTTTAATCCTTTATATAAAAGAATTTCCATTTTAGTCCTTAAACCATTTTTCTTGACACTTTAGTATCAAAACTTACTAAAAAGGCATTTTCCGCCTAGATTTACTTGATAAACAGCTTAAGTCCTTCAAAAATGAAGTTTTCTTGGTTGGAACCCCCATTTTCGCAAACTTAACAGTTTTCGCCCAAAATGGAAAATTTTTGCATTTTTGATTCTTATTGACTTTGAAAAAACATTTTTGAGCTTTGAAATGGTTTTAATACACTTTTAATCCTCTGTTTTGTAGAAAGTTGCTTTTCCAGCCCCTAAATTTCAAAAATCTCGCAATTTGGGGCTTATTGGGCCGAAAAGCCCATTTTAGCCCATTATGCTCAAAATTTACATTTTAAGCCCCTCAAAAGTGTTGATTTTCAGAAAAAATATATTAGAAACTGTTTGGACCCTTTTCAACCTCCAGAAATTATCATTTGTCGTTTTGGGCCCTTAGTTTTGTATTTTTGTCAATTTAAGCCCAAAAATGAGTTTTATGTCCAAAAAATGTTCATCCTAACCAAATAAACTATTTTTCTAGACTAGATTAGTGTAAAATGGTGTAAGTTATGTTTATCTCATTCCTCATGTTGTAGATCTCGGTTTTTAGGTACTTTTTGGCTAACATATTCATCACAAAACACATAAAATCATACATACAAGCATAAAAATCACACAAGGCATACATTTACTCATAGATCTACACATTTGGTTTTATTCTTTCCCATAAAACTCATAAAAACCGAAAAGAAGGGGGTATGAAGCTCACCTTGGGTGTGGTTTTGGTTTTGGAAGGAAACGATAAGAAGAATTCGATCCTAGCATCCTTTCTTGAAATATCTCGAACTTGGATGCGTCTAAGGTGCTAGATCATAAGTTTGAATGAATTAAGAGATGATTTTTGAATGAAATGAATAGGTAGCTTATGGATCCAAGCAATATCTTACCTTAGATGATGATTTTTATGGAAGAATTCCCTTGAAAAGCTCTTGATTCTCGAAAATTTGATGAAGAAAGGTGAGGGCGTTCATTGAGAGAGCTTGCTTAATAAAAATTGGATGAAGTGTGTGTGTTTGGGAGCTCTCGGACGAGAATCAAGAAGAAAGGAAAGAAGAGAGAGGATTGATAAGATGGTTGCATGGAAGTATGAGAGTTGCATGGAAAACATTGGTGTAAAAGTGAGGTGGCACACACACAAAGTCAACTCTTTCTCTTTGTGCCCATATTATAGTTAAGTTAGATGATTCTTGACTCAAATAAATCAAAGTATAATTTTTATGACCTATTAGGACTAAATTAGGTTAATTATGGCCCAAAGTGGTGCATATAATTAATTTCTTTCATTCTTGGCCCAATATGGCCCAAAATATTGAAGTAAATGGAAATGGGTCCAATTAGAGCCCATTTAAGAGTTCCAAGCCCCAGATGGTCAAATTGGAATCTTATTGGTCCATTGGGCCCAATAAGGAAGTCCTAGTCCAAAATGGACTTAAACAAGAACTTCTAGGGTTTCCAATTGCTTATTAACTACTTGAAATGCTTGCATGGGGTGTTTGATTGAAATTTTGTTGTCATAGAGTATGCATCATACATGCTCTTAAGTCTTAGATTCATAATTTGGCTTAAGTGTTGTAGTTACAAGGCACAAAAATTTCTAGTTGTGACATCATCCCCCCGTTAGAGGGAATTTCGTCCCGAAATTCTTTTGAAAGCTAGATTTGAGAATGCTAGAAGTCGTGAGGGTACTTTTGCTTCATTTGGTCTTCGCGTTCCCACGTGAATTCTGGCCCATGCTTCGCGTTCCACCGTACTTTCACGATCGGGATGCGACTTTGTTTAGTACGCTTCACCTCCTAGTCCATGATTTGGACTAGTTCCTCAACAAACAGGAGATTCTCGTTGATTTCATTTTCGTCAAGGGGAATGATGAGGGTTTCATCAGATAGGAACTTCTTTAGATTGGAAACATGGAACACGGGGTGTACACTATTTAGCTCGGCGAGTAGCTGCATTTTGTACGCCACTGGACCTATTCGGGCAACGATCTCGAAAGGTCCAATGTATCGTGGGTTCAGTTTTCCCCGTTTTCCGAAACGAATGACCCATTTCCAAGGTGAAACTTTTAACAGCACTCGATCCCCGACCTGAAACTCTAAGGGCTTTCGTCGTTTATCAGCGTAGCTCTTTTGTCAGTCGCGCGATGCTTGTAATCGAGCTCTGATTTGAACTATCTTTACCGTGGTTTCACGAATAATCTCCGGTCCCGTTAACGCCTTGTCCGATGTAAGTTTCTTTGCTAGCTGGGTGTCGCCCACCTCAGCCCAACACAACGGTGATCTACACTTACGTCCATATAGTGCTTTGAAAGGAGCGACTTTGATGCTCGAATGGTAACTGTTGTTATACGAGAATTCAACTAAGGGTAAGTGGGTATCCCAAGACTTCCCAAAGTCTATCACACATGCGCGGAGCATGTCTTCGAGCGTCTGGATGGTTCGTTCGCTTTGACCGTCCGTTTGTGGGTGATAAGCGGTGCTCATGTCGAGATGGGTTCCAAGTTCTTTGTGAAGTGATTGCCGAAAACGTGAAGTGAATCTACTGTCTCTATCTGAGATGATAGACACTGGCAGTCCGTGAAGTCTCACGATTTCTCGAATGTATGGTCGCGTCAGTCTCTCCATCTTTTAGGATTCTTTTATTGGCAGGAAATGGGCGGATTTCGTTAGTCGGTCAACTATTACCCATATAGTGTCTAATCCGTCCGACGTCTTGGGTAGCTTGGTCACAAAGTCCATGGAAATCCCTTCCCATTTCCACTCGGGGATCACCGGTTGCTGTAATAACCCCAAGGGCTTTAGGCACCCCACCTTAACTTTGGCGCAAGTAAGGCATTTGCTGACATAGGTGGTAATTTTTGCCTGCATGTTAGGCCACCAATAATGTTGTTTAATATCCAAGTACATCTTGTCCCAGCCTGGATGGATGGAGTATCACATCTTGTGAGCTTCATTCATGACTACCTCCCTAAATCCTCTGAGTTGAGGGACCCAAATACGGCTCATGAAATAGTATACTCCGTCCTCTTTTACCTCTAGATTCTTCTCCATTCCGCATAATGCTTCGCTTGCTCTATCTTCCGTCTTCATGGCATTTGACTAGGCTACCCCGATCTGAGTGGGTAGGTGAGATTGGATGGTTATTGAGAGATTTTTCGCACGATGATTGGAGTACTCCTTCCGGCTCAAGGCATCATCTACCATGTTGGCCTTGCCTGGGTGGTACTTGATTTCACACTCGTAATCGTTTAATAGTTCAACCCATCTTGGTTGCCTCATATTCAGCTCTTTCTGATTCAAGATGTGCTGGAGACTCTTGTGGTCCGTGAAGATGGTGCACTTCGTACCATAAAGGTAATGCCTCCAAATCTTCAGAGCAAGGACCACTGCTCCCAATTCCAGATCATGGGTTGTATAATTCACTTCGTGTGTCTTTAGTTGGCGGGATGCGTAAGCTATCACTCTTCCACGCTGCATGAGAACACAACCTAAACCCTGATTCGACGCGCCACAGTAGACCACGAAATCTTCCGTTCCTTCTGGTAGAGATAGTATCGAGGCACTGCAGAGGGCTTGCTTCAGGGTTCGGAATGCAACTTATTGTTTGTCCGTACATTTGAATGGTATGCCCTTTTGCATAAGCGAGGTAAGTGGCTTGGCGATCTTAGAGAAGTTTTGAATGAACCTCTTATAGTAGCCTGCTAGGCCTAAGAATTGGCGAATTTCTGTGGGTATCGTCGGGACTGCCCATCCTTCAACGGCTTTGACCTTAGAAGGATCCACATGAATTCCTTCTCGACTAACAACATGACCTAGGAAGTTCACGCTACGGAGCCAAAACTCACACTTGGAGAGTTTTGCATATAGCTTTTCCGTTCGCAGGGTTTCCAGGATTTGTCGGAGATGTTGGCCATGCTCTTCTTCGCTTCGGGAATAGACTGGAATGTCGTCAATGAAGACGATAACAAAGTTGTCGAGGAATGGTCGACAGACTCAGTTCATCAGGTCCATAAATGCGGCAGGGGTATTCGTTAGACCGAAGGGCATGACGACAAATTCATAATGCCCGTAACGAGTTCGGAAGGCGGTTTTGGGAATATCCTCTTCCCAGACCTTGAGCTGATGGTACCCGGACCGTAGATCTATCTAAGAGAAGTAACTAGCTCCTTGGAGCTTGTCAAATAGATCGTCGATTCGTGGGAGTGGATTGCGATTTTTTACAGTGAGTTTGTTTAGCTCCCAGTAATCAATTCACATTCTAAAAGATCTGTCCTTCTTTTTGACAAAGAGGACTGGAGCTCCCCATGGCGAGTAGTTGGGTCGGATGAATCCCTTGCTCAGGAGTTCGCTGAGTTTGCTGGACAATTCCTGCATTTCAGCAGGAGCTAGTCGGTAAGGCGATTTAGTGAGAGGGGTTGCTCCTGGCACGAGGTCAATTCGGAACTCAACTTGTCTCTCTGGGGGTACTCCAGGAAGATCTTCAGGAAACACGTCTGGGAATTCACGTGCTACTGGAATGTCTTGAATGTTAACCTCTTCCATGGTTTTATCCACTATGTGAGCTAGGAACGTTAAATCGTTCTTTCGTAGAAGCTTCTGTGCCTGGATGCACGAGATGAGGCGAAGGTCCGTGCTAGTTTTGTCTCCGTAAATAACTAGGGTTTCGTGATTGGGAAGGTGAAGGCGAACGGCCTTCTCGTGACACATAATTTCAGCATGGTGGGGGCTTAACCAGTCCATGCCAATAATCACATCGAAACTCCTAATGGAAACAGGCATTAAGTCTATTCGAAAGACGTGGTAATTTAAGGTTAGGGTACATCCGATGTAGATTTCCCCAGTGGATTCGGTTTTCCCATTGGCCATCTCCACTGTAAAGGTTTCATTGAGCTTATGGGATTGTTGATTTAACAAATGTTTAAACTGATTGCTCACAAAACTTCGCTCTGCTCCGGTATCAAATAGGATGCATGCATAATTGTGGTTTAGGGGAAACGTACTGGTAACAACAGTGGGATCCTGAATCGCCTCCCCCTGATCCATGGTCAATATTCTTCCTGTTCCTCCATTTCCGGGATTGTTGTTTTTAGGGAAATCTTGACGGAAATGCCCAGTCCTTCCACACCCATAGCAGGTGTGGCTAGGTCCTGCATTGTTGCCGCCGGTGTTGGTTTTGTTGTTGTTGCGGTTGTTGTTGTTGTTGCTTCCCTGTTGTTGATTATGAGGAGGGTAAGTCCTGCAATACCTTGTCGTGTGCCCCTTCCGATTGCAACTGGTGCACTGCATCTCCTTGCATTCTCCATTGTGATGGAGACCGCACTTGTTGCACTTGGGAAGATTACCAGAATAAGGTCTAGGAGCATTTGGAGCAGCTGAGGCTGGAGCATGTGGTGTGGGCGGAACTTGCACAGTTGCAGCATTAACCGCCACTTTTTGCTGCTTCTTGGAAGATTCGGAGCCTTGACGCCCCTTTCTCTTGTTGTTCTTCCCCTTCTTGCTATCATTTTCCTTCTTGGCTTCAGTCTCTGTCGGCTTCTCACCTTTCTTGTTGTTGTGGTCATACAGCTTCTTCGCCAATCTCTTAGCACTGTCGAAAGTTTCGGGATTTGCAGCTATCACGTTTCCTTGGATCGGGGAGGTTAGTCCCCAGATAAATCGCTCGATCTTCTTTCCTTCTGAGGTGATCATGCCAGGACATAACAGAGACAGTTCACTAAATCTTGATATGTAGGCCTCGATATCAGCATTCCGGACAGTGAGGTTCTACAGCTCTTGTTCCATTTTCTGAATTTCACCACGAGGGCAGTATTCGGCCATCAACATTTCTTTCATTTCTGCGCATGGCATGGAATTGGCTACGGGGAGTGTCATGGCTTCCACGTGTCTGTTCCACCAAGTCATCGCTTGGTCAACAAAAGTGCATGCAACAAACTTCACCTTCATCTCTTCAGGACAATCGCATATCTCAAACACCGATTCCACCTTCTCCATCCATTCTTTCAGGCTGATCACTCCTCCAGTGCCGTTAAAGTTTCGTGGTTTGGTGTTTGTGAAGTCTTTGTAGGAACATGTTTTGGTGGGTCCTTGATTCATTCCGTTATTCGAACTCCCGGCCCCTTGTCCGTTGACTCCTCTATTGTTCCCTTGGTGAATTTGTGCCATTGCTACACTGACCGCAGCAGATACAGCTGCCTGGAATGCAGTTGAGTCAACTTCGGGTGGGGTTGGTCCAGGGTTTCCGCGAGTGCGTCGTCGAGGCATCTTTCTGCCAAGGAACAGAAAGATGTTGAGTATCTGTGCATTTTGTGAGAGCGTGTCCTATGAGCTAAGATTGTGGCACTAACTTAGGTACTTTCACAATTTGGCACACAATCATGGATTCGTACACATAGCAGATTACAACATCAAAGTAAAACACATAAAAGTTTACTAATATTATCCGCATTTGATACATGAAAATTTTGCTCGAAAGAGCATACATAATGTTGGATCAGGTGTCTAAGTCCATAACTATTTCGGGTCAGTACTTGACCCGACCCGACATGGTCCATTTGGGTTGCACGGCACCATGCAATTGGATAGACTAAATGAGAGTAATAACACTTTGAGATTATTAATATATTATAAGTTCTAATATATTAATAATATTATTTGATTAGTTTGATCAACAATTAATTTGGAATTAATTAAGTGATCAAAGGATAACTAATTAAATATATGGGTTGATTATGTAAATCATTCATATCTTGTATAGTGGGCTAAGAGGCTCCATGGATTATCAAGTTGGGTTCCACCCATAGGATGCTCCATGGATGCTCCATGGGAGTTACAAACCCATGGGTCATGGAAATGAAGAGTCATGACACATTAGGGTTTACATGGTGTGACCCTAGATGTGTCAACACTATATAAGAGTCCCATTCTCCACCAAAATCGGCTACACATAAGAAACTAGGGGGCGTGGCCGATTTTAAGAAGTGTGTATTCTCTCAAAAGTCTTTCCAAGGGCATTTGGTGTTGTGTGAAGCATTTAAGGCATCACACTTGGGGTGCTAGGCTCACAAGGTTTCAAGTAACATAAGCAAGAACAAGGTAAGTTATTCTATCTTTCATTCAAGTTAAAATTGTTCCCCATGTATGCTAGATAAGAATATAACCTTGGAAATTCAACTTTGCATGATAATTAGACAAACATAGATCCAAGGTTATTAGGGTTGCATGTACACTTAGGAAGTGTTAGAGTGCTCAAAACCCATCAGTGGTATCAGAGCCTAGGCTTGTTTGTTTGTTATTTGTGCTAAAAAGTTGAAGAAAGTCGAAAAACTTGCTGTCTGACTGCTGGACTCGTCGAGTGCATGGGGAGACTTGCCGAGTTCACTTGTATCTTCAACCTACTCACCGAGTAGGTTCATGCACTCGGCGAGTAGGAGCCACAGAGTGCAGATTTTCGACTTTAGTTGCTGGAAATGGACTAGAAACATTACCCTAAACTGTTTTGGTACTTGAAAACTTGTTTTAGAGGGTGTAATGTCTTTGCTATTCCATTTACAACAACTAGTTATCAAAATTACAAAGTTTTAAGTGTAGTTTTGATTAATAAAAGTGCTTATGTTCATGTTCTTGATCTTATGATGTTTAGATGAACATAGGAATTATTTGTAACCTATGTGGTAGTTTAATTCTTGATCATAATGTGTTTTAATGGTATCTATAACTTGTCCTCAAGTTATGGAAAACCAAAAGTCACTTGGATTAAAAAAAACCATTAAAAGAACACAAAAGTTAGAAAAATGAAGAGTCTTCATTTTATTACTCTATTAAACTCATAAGTTACAAAAAGTGAAAAGTTTTGAAAGTTTACAAAACTTGCCCTCATGTTTTGGAACAAGTAAAGTCAAGTTAAAACTTTAGTTCCAACCCTTAGAATTTTAAAAGTTAAAATTCAACCCTTATACTTATATTATTATGATTTAATATATATATATATATATATATATATATATATATATATATATATATATATATATATATATATATATATATATATATACTAGTGGGATACCCGCGCGATGCAGCGGTGGTGATTAGTTTCATTCCGGCGATTAGTGTTCAAACGGAAGTTTTGTTTCGGTGGTCATCAAATTGTTTCCTTTCGATTTGTTTCATTTAGACAATTTGTTCCTTTTGGCTATTAGTTGCGTCTAAACCGGCATCAAATAAGTATTTCCTGTCTATTACTTTTTTTTTTTCAGCATATTGTATTTCATTGATTTGTCTGTTCGCAAGCATGTAATTTTCTAAAGAACACAACAATTGTATGATATAATCGTTAGATGGTATTTTATTATGTGTAACCAGGATATTTGTTTTAAGCAAACTATACTATATTCTAGTATTTGTTTGGAAAATCGATTTAGATATAGTGGGACTTTAATTTCCCTCTCCCAATCGTGTAACATTGAATTATTGAATTAAACGACATTGGGGGAACGGGTTTGCAACGAATCATCCACCAATAGACAAAGTTATAACGGTATGTCTATGTTTATTCAATTCCTAAATTGTATCAATTTATTTTCTCTTGGTAGTTTTCTTTATTTTCAAATAAGCATTTTACCCCTCGACCAAAATTGAAAAAGACAATATACCAAAAATTATAAAATTGTAATTAAATCCTATTTTCTAATCAATGGTTTGTCACATTCAGTTTCTTTTTTCAAGTATGTCTTAGTTTTCTTATTTTACTTATATTAATAAAAAATAAAATAAAAAAAGATTAAATCTAATCCTTGATGATAATTTTTGTTTTTATAGGAGATATAATATGCAGATGATGGAAATAAAACTACCAAGAAAAATAAAAAGCCAAAGAAATATTGAAATATGATATGATAAAAAAAGAAAAAAAAAAAAAAAATCAGTTATGTGTTACATTAATACTAACCTTAGTTCCTTGGAAATTCAGTTTTTTATGAGTTAACTAAGTAGAAGAGAGAAGGTCGCAGGTCAAGAAAAAATAATGGAATAAAAACTCTACCATACCATTTTTAATCGGTAAATAATTTATATTTCCTGTTTCAAAAGGGGTTTTTATTTCTTAAGATGGTTCTTAAAAACATTAAAAAGCTTCAAAATGGTTGAAGATGAAACTTAAACCATTCTTCTAATTCACTGTATGGATATGGCTATTCATTATACAAATATAGCCATTAATAAAACGTAAATTCCACCAACTCACATAGCAGATTTGTCATTCCTCCACTCATGCACTATATCTAATTGAAATAAATAATCCATAAATGTGAATTTAACTCAGAAACTATTTTATACATTAATAGAACCTTAATCGTTTATACAAATGAAACACTCCTAAACCATACTAACACTAAGCACTTTATCCATATAACCTAACCTAATGGTGTCTACGCCATACTCCTTCATCCAATTGATCATCTCTTGGGACTTCTCAAGCTTATTGTACCTAGTCTTCACAGAAACCTGGAAAATCATACAAAAGGTATTAGTTGAACGTATTATTCTTTATTATTCAACAACAGACCATATACAGAAATAAACTGAATGCTGATCAAATAGATGCAAATCGTCTCAACCCTAAAAATTCAACTCAATCCTAGTAGTATCATATCCCTTCATGACTCATGACAGAGAAAAATTTCAAGCAATCCACCCATGTTGACTTGAGTGATTTGGTCAAAACAAAAAATAGCTAATGATAAGAGTAGCAGAACCTATACACATGGTAGGTTTCCATTTATAGTACCACAACCCCTTTTATAGACACTCATATAGTCATATAAATGCATACATTCATATATACACATACATAGTCGAATATACACAAAGCTACACAGGTCTGGCCCAGATCTGGTAAACAACTACAAAAAAACAACCATAACTAAAAGCTTCTACATACAAAGTTGGATCAACGGAAAAACAACACTTATCAAATCAACAATAGGCCAATTTCCTCAACAAAAAACATGTTTTTAGTAAAACGGGCACATAAATCAGAATATCCTACTTAAGTTTCCTCAATCACATCACAATAAATACATTACCATGATGTTAGACAAACAAATGGCAGAGCTTTGACCCTTTGTAGATCTAATTTTGAATAGATAATGTAGTTGATCAATCAAGATGTTATGGAGAAGTGATCTACTGAGTTCTAGGCTTTAGGGGTTTTGTTGTAGTAATATTTTCATAGCCAAAAAAACATTTATAAAGTGTAAGTTATTGCAATCTAATAACCTTGAATTATTTTTTTGTATTAAACTAATTATTATTAATGTTGTAAATCAGAGAAGATATGAACTCACATAGTTCTTGCTTTTTCTTGTGTAAGAGTGGATAAGTTCTTGCCTGGTCTGATAACTCCTTGGTTTTGATTTGGTTATTCCTTCAACCACCACCACATTAAAACATTCCCAATAGCTTCCTGTAATAGAAACAAATGAAAACTTTAGATCTGGGTTTTTTTACTCTTTATTAGAGTGAAAAGTTTAAAGAATATCTAATTACCCTTGATCTTGGACAAGGGTGACAACAACTTTCTATCTCCAATCAACTAAACCTCATTATTCTTTATTTATCCAAGCTTTCCCCAATTTTTATAAGTATTAGGGGGTAAATATCAGAAATAGCAACTTATACCCCTTTAGTGACCATGTTAATGAATTTATATAAATGTGTGTGTGTGTGTATATATATATATATATATATATATATATATATATATATATATATATATATATATATATAGTGTTATAAAATGGCATCTTTTGTTTTGAAGTGCAACCTTTCATGGATTTATCTGACTTCCATTATTGGCTACTGCAGAACCACGAAACCAAATAAGAACATCAAGATTTCATGACAAAGGCTTCCCAGTAACTCATCTACAGTAGCATAATTAGGTCATCCGTAACTTATCTTCAACTCCATCATCATTAATTTGAAATACAAACAAAAACATCAAGATTTCTTTACAAAAAATAAACAAAATAATATTGGTTTTACTTGGATGCAAACTATTATTCAAATCATTGTATCTTTCAAGTTAGAAGACACGGTTTCCTGAAGCCCTAAGATGCGATATTTCCAAAAGTTACAAGACTCCAAATCAGATTTCAGATCTAGAGATTTCTGTGTGCAAGTTTATCGAGAGGTTTCCTTCACTAAAAATCGAACCTGCGATATCAAAAACCAAAAACAATCAAACATGAACATCGGATATCTTGTTTCACCAATTATAAAGTAAAGAAGAGAAAACAATTACCACCAAATTCGTATCCACAAAAACTTCCTGGTGTTCCGAAATCCCTAATAAAAAAACAATGTTTGTGTTCATCAATCCATAATCATTCGACAACATAAAAATAAAAGAAAACCCAGGAGAGAGAGAGAGAGAGAGAGAGAGAGAGAGAGAGAGAGAGAGAGAGAGAGAGAGAGATCTTAAGGTTTATGGAGACGACGATTGATACGTAATGTGCGATTCTGCGTTTTTGGTATTGCGACGGTCACGACAATCGCAATGGCTTGGAGGTTTATGCTTGAAGATTGATTGGATCTACCCGTTCCTTACTCAAGACTCATGAATCTTCGGACTGAAAAAAAATATATCTGTCATAGTCAACATAAATTTGACTTATAGAAATCAAAATAGATTATGAGGGTATGTGAGAGTCGATATCATAAGTTGAAATCTCATACGCCTGAGATTGCGTAAAATCTTACATGTTCTCATTATCGCTTAAACGAATGTGCAGGTAAGGGAAGCAGGAGGCGACACAATGGTTATGACCAATTATCTAGGGCTTAGAAGGAGTGAGAAGGAGGTATACGATCATGGGGTGAGAGAAAGTGATAGACAGGAAAAGAGACGCCATCTGATTTCAAAAAATTTGAATTGCCCTCCTAGAATTCAACCCTAGATTAAAGTTAAAATGCTGCCCAAACGTTTCTTAGTATTGAACCTTGATATTGAATGCTCTGTTTTGATTGGTTATAAGCAAATCACACGGATCACCATGGATAGAATCCTGACCATCCAATATATATTTAAGGGACCAGATTTTTTTTCCTTGAGTTTTAAGACAATTATCTTAATTTGTAGAGGGCCCACAAAGATAAACTCTTTATAAGATGGTATATATATATATATATATATATATATATATATATATATATATATATATATATATATATATATATATATATATAAGAACAAAGTCGTCTTACCGCTAGTACGCCTCATTCACGAAACCGGTCTATAAGGTGGGTATAAGATTGTTGCCTATAAAATGGCAACTTAATGGGTGTCCACTCTCACCCACCGCTTGCTTGACCGGTGGAGGGTCGTTAGCCGAACGGGTAAGACAAGGACTTATAAATTCTCATTAAAAGTATGATGAATTTTATAAAGTAACTAAATGTTTTATTAAATTCCCAATCTTATTTACTTTAGGAAAAATGTGAATAAGGTGCTAATCCATGAAATTACACTTTACACTTTGTGTAAGTCGTTGGTGGAGCGTGTGTGGTTAACCGACACACTAACTTGGACTTAACAAGGTAGGTAAAGGGTGACTTAAGGTTTATTATAGTATCGGTGGAGCGTGTGTGGTTTACCGGCACATCGATTGAGTGATAAACTTTAAAGGTACCAAGTGATTTGCATGGTTACTTCACACCTCGTTTTGTGATCCTCGGTATCCCAGTCACAAAACTTGGAGGGCACACTCGAGATTGAAACATGCCTTTGAAAATTTCATTGAATCTCAAAGAATCTAGGAATTTCTAAGAACCAATCAAAAACCTAGTATCTAATATTTCGGTTTTCGTGGTGGAAATTGGTGAATCGTCATTCACCTACCTTTCAAATATGGTATAGCTTGGATTACGGCATACCTCTTCCAAGTTATAATATATTGTGATTGGATCCTAGCCTTAATATTACATTTGGGTGTTTTATTAAGGACTCTCCTAATATCTAAACTAATCTTGTCCACTTCTTTCAGATGTCTTCAAACAATGCTGCTTCTGGCTCTAACCCTAATAGCTCCTTTACCCTTATGAACTTGTGTGGGAAAGTCACTTTTGATGGATCCAACTTCAATGAGTGGATCAGAAACATTAGGATGATTACCCACTACGAGGACAAAGAATATGTCCTTGACAAGGAGCTTAAGGATATTGATGAGACCACTGCAACTCCTCAGGAGATCGCTGACTTTCAGGCACATGAAAGGGATGCTACGAAAGTGGCATGCATCATGATGGCCACGATGACAGCGGAACTCCAAAAGTCTTATGAGGATTTATACGCTTATGAAATGCACCAGGATTTGATGGAAAGATACCATCAAAGTGCACGACAAGAGAGGTATGAAATCATCTACTCCATGATAACAACCATGATGAAGGACGGGGAATCCGTCACGAGCCACATGCAGAAAATGCAAAGGTATGTGGATCGTTTGCTGAAGCTTAATGTGAACTTCCCTGAGGAGCTTGCAATAGATATCATTTTGCACTCCTTACCATCGTGTTATGATCAATTCCGTATGACATATCACATGAATAAGGAAGAGGTCACACTCAGCAAACTTCAGGGACTTCTCAAGACCGCAGAAACAGGTCTTAAGGGGAAGTCGGTTGTTAACACTCCTACTCCAAACTCTACTCCGGTTTTGGCAATCGGGAAAAATCGAGGGAAGAAAAGAAAGAGCTCATCGAAGGGTACCAAGGCTCGGACCCTTGATGGCTCTTCTTCAAGTGGAACCAAGAAAGGTTTCATCACTCCTTCTTCTGACCCAAAAGAGGCTGAATGCTTCTATTGCCATGAAAAATCACATTGGAAGCGGAACTGCCCAAAATACCAGCAAGATGTGAAGGATGGGAAAGTTAAACCCAACCATCCATGTATTTACACTATCATTTCTAATAACTCACCCCATTCTAAAATTTGGGTCCTTGATACCGGTTGTGGTATTCATATTTGTTGTGACTTGCAGGGACTAAGAAGAAGTGAGAATGTGGAGCAAGGAAGAATAAACTTAATCATGGGGAATAGGAAAGTTTTACCTGTTACCAAGATTGGAGTTTATACTTTATCGCTAAGTAGTGGGTTTAATTTAGATTTGAATAAATGTTGTTATTCGCCAGGAATGGCAAGAAATATTATTTCCTTTCATGCTTTGTACAAACAAGGGTTTACCTTTTCGTTTAATAATGAAGTTGGTTCTATTGATGCTTTCTTTAATAATATTCTTTATTTTAAAGCATTACCTTGTGATGGTGTGTATGAAGTTGTATCTGTTATAGATAACTTAGGAAATAATGTTTTGTGTATTGATTCTATTAATAATAATAACTTGGATAAAGCATCATTATGGAATTGTCGTCTTGGACATATAAGCAAGAAACGCATAGGCCGACTCCAAAAGGATGGAGTCTTGGAGTCATTTGACCTAAAGTCAGATGATAGTTGCGAATCATGCTTACTTGGAAAGATGACAAAGTCACCCTTCACAGGTTCTTGTGAGAGGGGTGAAGGTTTGTTGGACCTTGTACACACGGGTGTGTGTGGACCATTCAAACATGCCACAAGGGATGCTAATCGTTATTATTTGACTTTTACTGATGATTACAGTAGATATGGATATGTCTACTTGATCAACCATAAGTCAGAGACTTTCGAAGGGTTTAAGGAATTTAAACAGGAAGTCGAGAATCAATTGGGCAGGAACATTAAGATGCTTCGATCCGATCGTGGTGGTGAGTATCTTAGTTCAGAGTTCCTTGACTATCTAAGGGAAGGTGGGATAGTCTCACAATCGACACCTCCCAGGACACCACAGTTGAATGGTGTGGCTGAGAGGCGTAATCGAACCTTGTTGGATATGGTTCGTTCCATGATGAGTCGAGCTTTGCTACCAATCTCATTCTGGGGGTATGCCTTAGAGACTGCCGCCCATATCCTTAATCTAGTCCCTACAAAGAAAGTTGCCAAAACTCCTCACGAGATGTGGACTGGTAAAGTACCCAAACTAGACCACATCAAGATTTGGGGATGCGAGGCTTTCGTGAGACGCGAGACTCATGATAAGCTCGAACCCCGAAGAGAGAGGTGTATTTTCATCGACTACCCATAGCAATCCTTTGGTTACCTCTTCTACAGACCTAGTGAAAATGTGGTCTTTGTAGCAAAGAGGGATTTCTTTAGAGAGAGAGAGAGAGTTCATAAGCCAAGGAAATAGTGGGAGGCAAGTTGATCTTGAAGAAATTCAAGATTCAAGCGGTGAAGGAACTTCAAACCCTAGCACTCAACTTGAGGAGGAAACTCCTGTTGAGCCAATTGACAAGTCTGTACCTCTGAGGCGTTCCACAAGGGTTAGGAATGCTCCTGAGCATTACTATGGATTCCATATTACTGCAGAAGGAGATACACTTATCAGCGATGATACACTGATAGGTCTGGATGAACCTAACAGTTACGCGGAAGCCATGGCAGGCCTTGAGTCAGCCAAGTGGAAAGAGGCAATGGACAGCGAAATACAGTCCATGTATGACAATCAAGTTTGGAACTTGGTTGAGAATGTACCAGGTCGTAAGACAGTAGGGTGCAAATGGGTCTTCAAGAAGAAGACCGACATGGATGGTAATGTACACACATATAAGGCTAGACTGGTTGCAAAGGGTTTCTCTCAAATTCTTGGAGTGGACTATGATGAGACCTTTTCTCCAGTAGCCAAAATTAAGTCTATTCGGGTTCTGTTAGCCATAGCTGCATTTCATGACTATGAAATATGGCAAATGGATGTCAAAACCGCTTTCCTTAATGGAAAGTTGGCTGAAGATGTTTACATGAGTCAGCTAGAGGGTTTTGTCAGCAACGAGTACTCTAATAGAGTGTGTAAGCTTGAGAAATCCATTTATGGATTGAAGCAAGCACCTCGTAGATGGAATCTTTGCTTTGATGAAAAGGTCAAGGAATTTGGCTTTTCTAGGAGTGAAGATGAGTCTTGCGTGTATGTCAAGGCTAGTGGGAGTATAGTTAGTTTTTTGGTGTTGTATGTGGATCACATACTACTCATAGGAAATGACATCCCAACTCTGCAGGAAGTTAAGTCCTGGCTTGGGGAGTGTTTCTCTATGAAGGACCTAGGAGAAGATACTTATATTCTAGGGATAAGGATCTTAAGAGATCGGAGTAAAAGACTAATTGGACTTAGTCAGAGTACCTACTTGGATAAGGTGCTGAAGAGATTTAGCATGCAGGATTCCAAGAAAGGAGAGTTACCCATCCATAGTAACACCAGATTGAGTAAGACACAAAGCCCTAGCACTGAGGCTGAGATAGCAGAAATGAGTCGAATACCTTATGCTTCGGCTGTAGGATCGATCATGTATGCTATGACGTGTACTCGACCTGATGTAGCCTTTGCCCTGAGCATGGTTAGCAGGTATCAGGCGAACCCTGGCAAGGCACACTGGACTGCGATAAAGAATATCCTCAAGTACCTACGGAGGACTAAGGACTGGGTCCTTACGCTCGGTGGGAGTGATGACTTGAGGGTTGTAGGGTATAGTGATGCTAGCTTTCAGACTGATAGGGATAATTTCCGCTCTCAGTCTGGCTGGTTCTTTACCCTAAACGGAGGGGCAATTTCTTGGAAGAGTTCCAAGCAAGAGACAGTGGCTGATTCAACTTGTGAATCAGAGTATATTGCAGCTAGCGAGCCAGCAAAGGAGGCGATATGGCTGAAGAACTTCGTTGGAGACCTTGGAGTTGTACCAACTATTAAAGAGCCACTGGAAATTTTCTGTGATAGTGAAAGCGCTGTTGCCTTAGCCAAGGAACCAAGGGATCACGGGAGATCCAGACACATCGACAGAAAATACCATTTTATCAGACATCGAATAGAAGAAGGACTCCTCGTGGCAAAGAGGGTATCATCGGATGAGAATCCAGCAGATCCCCTCACGAAGGGACTGACTCGGGTTAAGCATCTCCAGCATGCTCGGAGCATAGGGCTGAAGGATGATAATAGATTTAGTAGTTAGATAACCTAGAAATTTGTAAAGTGTAATTGACATTAGATGATGAATAAAAGGTGTTTTATTTATCAGTAAGGTGTTGCTATCTCTTGTGGATCATTTAATATATTTCTTTTGCATGTTTTGACTTCCAGAATAATTTTGTTTGCTATAACGTATTATTCAAACCTCCACAGTCGGTCATATGTCGGAAGTAGGTATGAATCAAGACTGTCATGATTGGTTGCAGAGGTCTAAGGTGTTGGACAAAGCTACAACAATCATGAGTGCTCATAAGTTCTGAGCATTGGGCTCAACCCACGCTCACCGGAATCACTTCATGGAATTCTATCTCGAGTGATCGTGAGACGGTAATATCATATAAGTCTTCAAACCTAGAGATATGATTTGTTACTTACAAGTTGGTTGTGCATTGATTGTACGAAAACGCATTGGTAACTCGATGTTATAAAACGTGCTTTTGTGTATAATTGAATGAGTGGTAGAACAAACATATGAGTCAAAGTTTATCTGTTCCTTCTTGGATTAGAAGCTGATATCTGGGCCCCTCGATGATTTTGTTTTGACCTATGTACCGGGCCCGGTCAGAACTAAGTTTATGTGTTCAATTAAGTTCTCTGTCAAACAAATCAGAAATCGAGAAAAAACTGTTGGATAATAAGTAAGACATTGTTCCATGTATTTGTCCGGCTGATATCTAGAACGGAGGATTATATGATCCCTTATCTTAAATGGCGTACCATCATCTTCTCAGTTCCGAGAGACCTTGAAAGAGCTACGATTGTCGGTCGGTTCCTGAAGTACTGGAGTTATAGTTATTAGACTTATCCAAGTGGGAGACTGTTGGATAAGGTGTCTAAGTCCATAACTATTTCGGGTCAGTACTTGACCCGACCCGGCATGGTCCATTTGGGTTGCATGGCACCATGCAATTGGATAGACTAAATGAGAGTAATAACACTTGGAGATTATTAATATATTATAAGTTCTAATATATTAATAATACTATTTGATTAGTTTGATCAAGAATTAATTTAGAATTAATTAAGTGATCAAAGGATAACTAATTAAATATATGGGTTGATTATGTAAATCATTCATATCTTGTATAGTGGGCTAAGAGGCTCCATGGATTATCAAGTTGGGTTCCACCCATAGGATGCTCCATGGATGCTCCATGGGAGTTACAAACCCATGGGTCATGGAAATGAAGAGTCATGACACATTTGGGTTTACATGGTGTAACCCTAGATGTGTCAACACTATATAAGAGTCCCATTCTCCACCAAAATCGGCTACACATAAGAAACTAGAGGGCTTGGCCGATTTTAAGAAGTGTGTATTCTCTCAAAAGTCTTTCCAAGAGCATTTGGTGTTGTGTGAAGCATTTGAGGCATCACACTTGGGGTGCTAGGCTCACTAGGTTTCAAGGAACATAAGCAAGAACAAGGTAAGTTATTCTATCTTTCATTCAAGTTAAAATTGTTCCCCATGTATGCTAGATAGGAATATAACCTTGGAAATTCAACTTTGCATGATAATTAGACAAACATAGATCCAAGGTTATTAGGGTTGCATGTACACTTAGGAAGTGTTAGAATGCTCAAAACCCATCACATAAGTGATATAAGTTCGACAGCATAACAGCTCTATGAGTAGTGTAATCACTTAAACATAGAGTCGGGGTACGTAGCATAGATCCTAGTGACATAGTACTAAAGACTGATACTGCTATCCATAGTTCTCCATGGAGTATCCTAAGATAAAGGGGGGGGGGGTGAGATCATATGCCGAAGTGTTGAGCCAACAACTGAGCCATCTCCGCCATGTCTCCAATGACCTCATCCCTCTCATGCTCAGCTCGCACTGCACGTGCTTCCATGGCGAACAGCTGTTGCCGCAGGGCGGCAATCTTAGCTTTGGAGGAGCGATTCTCCCTTGCGGGGTTCACTGGTGGGGCGGGCTGGTCCTGCTGTGCCTCGCTAGCCAACGACGTGGCGCAATCTTTGCCCGAGTCTTGTCCTTCCTCTATGTCATCATCGGCCTCCTCGAACTCGTAGTCGGTGTCTGTGTATTCGTCAGGTCCGATGCCGTGTGCTCCCTCTTGATTCCCTTCTGGTTCATCTTAAAGCATTCCGTGAGCCACTAGGACTTGATGAAACTGGATACCCTGCTGCTCTCCTCCATGAAGACTGGGGGAAGGTATAAACTATCGTTACTCCTATGACTCTACAACTATGGTATAGACTAAACATATGTTCTCTTTTTGGTGATAAAGGGGTATGTTTTTAGGTTCCCTAGCTATTACGATCTCCTCAGGACGTGTGATAGTTATACCTTGGAGGGAATGTAGTTGATCAGGCTACATCCGCTCCTTGATACAACTAAGAACAGTCCTGGATTAACCGAGATACTAGCATTATCTTGTTTGGTTCGTTGTTAGGTTCTTGTTCCTAATACAAGCAAGGATGTGTTTTTTGTTATGTTTTACTTGTTATGTTTAGAGTTGTGTTAGTCCCTCTTTCGGTTTATAGTTGCATATCAATGTGTGGTTAGAGATGCTAGTGCACTATAAACAGAGCTTTGATACCAACCTGTCACACCCCCGAACCAGACGGCGGAAACGTCCGAGGGCTATTGTGACTTAATTGAATACCATCACAATGATTATACATGAATCATAACATCATTCATCACCATGCATTGAAATATTAGAACTGATATTGTTTACATTCAGTACATTGTTTTAAACATTACATTTCCAAAACATGAACCGTTCGATACTAATTTAAACAAAACACCATGATACCACTGGATACATATTCTTCGATTTACCTGCTACCTGAGAATACAAGTATTTTGGAAAAACATCAACATATGAAATGTTGGTGAGTTCATAAGTAATGCTTGAAAAAAATGATTTTTGGGAAGTTTGAAAACCCAGAAAATCCGATATTTTCTGAAAAGAGTATTGTATATAAGAAAAAGTGTGAAGATCCGTAAGTATGCTTGTTGATTTTTGTAAACGTGGATAATTGTTAAACTTTGTATACATCACATAGATAATAGTGTTGAACTCCCCAGGAAAACCCGATGTTTTCCTAATACATAAAATTTCGTGTCTTATTCATTGTTATACCGATACGACAATTGTTTTCGATAATTTCAGGTGACATTGGATTAATTATGGGTTGTGAGTCGTTATAATCACGCATTAATGAAAATGACTAGTTTATAACTACCAAATATAAACGATCCCTTAGGTGTCGTCCGTACTACTCACTTAATCCAACCACCATTACTTCTCATAGCCCCACAACCGAGGAGAAAGGAGGGTACGAAGCCCCCGTTATTTCCGCAAGTCGTTCAAGGCTATCAAGAATGCTAGCAGTACTAACAGACCCTTGGCTCGACTCGCATTTGACTTGTCGACTTTGCTAGCAGTACTAACAGACCCTTGGGGCCCAACAACACAATAAAGCTATTGAAAGTCCTTTTGCACGAAATTAGGTCATAGAATGCCCAATAACATGTAAGCGTGTTCCCTTCGGGCCTAAAGATCATGTCATTGGGCTATCTAGGCCCAACAAGCACGATTTGAAACTTTTAAGCCCAAAGATTGAATATTGACTTCTCGTAAATTTCGTGTGTTTATTGAAGTACTCTTGTTTATTGATTTTTGATTCGTTATTGATTCGAGACCGAATCAATTCGTTTGGTAACGATATTGGTGTTGAAAGTGTATTTGTTATTACGTTTCACCGGTAGTCGTGGTGCTCGTATTTTATCTTAAGGGATTTATTTGTTTAAAAGTAAGAGTTTACCTTTTTATGACCCTTCTTAGATAAAATTTACACTTTTAATCCTTTATATAAAAGAATTTCCATTTTAGTCCTTAAACCATTTTTCTTGACACTTTAGTATCAAAACTTACTGAAAAGACATTTTCCGCCCAGATTTACTTGATAAACAGCTTAAGTCCTTCAAAAATGAAGTTTTCTCGGTTGGAACCCCCATTTTCGCAAACATAACAGTTTTGGCCCAAAATGGAAAATTTTTGCATTTTTGATTCTTTTTGACTTTGAAAAAACATTTTTGAGCTTTGAAATGGTTTTAATACACTTGTAATCCTCTGTTTTGTAGAAAGTTGCTTTTCCAGCCCCTCAATTTCAAAAATCTCGCAATTTGGGGCTTATTGGGCCGAAAAGCCCATTTTAGCCCATTATGCTCAAAATTTACATTTTAAGCCCCTCAAAAGTGTTGATTTTTAGAAAAAATATATTAGAAACTGTTTGGACCCTTTTCAACATCCAGAAATTATCATTTGTCGTTTTGGGCCCTTAGTTTTGTATTTTTGACAATTTAAGCCCAAAAATGAGTTTTATGTCCAAAAAATGTTCATCCTAACCAAATAAACTATTTTTCTAGACTAGATTAGTGTAAAATGGTGTAAGTTATGTTTATCTCATTCCTCATGTTGTAGATCTCGGTTTTTAGGTACTTTTTGGCTAACATATTCATCACAAAACACATAAAATCATACATACAAGCATAAAAATCACACAAGGCATACATTTACTCATAGATCTACACAATTGGTTTTATTCTTTCCCATAAAACTCATAAAAACCGAAAAGAAGGGGGTATGAAGCTCACCTTGGGTGTGGTTTCGGTTTTGGAAGGAAACGATAAGAAGAATTCGATCCTAGCATCCTTTCTTGAAATATCTCGAACTTGGATGCGTCTAAGGTGCTAGATCATAAGTTTGAATGAATTAAGAGATAATTTTTGAATGAAATGAATAGCTAGCTTATGGATCCAAGCAATATCTTACCTTAGATGATGATTTTTATGGAAGAAGTCCCTTGAACAGCTCTTGATTCTCGAAAATTTGATGAAGAAAGGTGAGGGCGTTCATTGAGAGAGCTTGCTTAATAAAAATTGGCTGAAGTGTGTGTGTTTGGGAGCTCTCGGCCGAGAATCAAGAAGAAAGGAGAGAAGAGAGAGGATTGATAAGATGGTTGCATGGAAGTATGAGAGTTGCATGGAAAACCTTGGTGTAAAAGTGAGGTGACACATACACAAAGTCAACTCTTCCTCTTTATGGGCTTGGGCCGAGAATGGAGAGCGAAAGAGAAGATTTTTGGGCTTTTTGTCCTTAAGCCCATATTATAGTTAAGGTAGATGATGCTTGACTCAAATAAATCAAAGTATAATTTTTATGACCTATTAGGGCTAAATTAGGTTAATTATGGTCCAAAATGGTTCATATAATTAATTTATTTCATTCTAGGCCCAATATGGCCCAAAATATTGAAATAAATGGAAATGGGTCCAATTAGAGCCCATTTAAGAGTTCTAAGCCCAAGATGGTCAAATTAGAAGCTTATTGGTCCATTGGGCCCAATAAGGAAGTCCTAGTCCAAAATCGACTTAAATAAGAACTTCTAGGGTTTCCAATTGCTTATTGACTACTTTAAACTGCATGGGGTGTTTGATTGAAATTTTGTTGTCATAGAGTATGCATCATACATGCTCTTATGTCTTAGATTCATAATTTGGCTTAAGTGTTGTAGTTACAAGGCACAAAAATTTCTAGTTGTGACATAGGGCTTGAGTGACCTTGAACTTGTGGGTTAGGGTGAATAATTGGAGGAGATGGAGGAAGTGAAGTTCCAAGATATTTTGGAAGATCATAGATGTCTGAATTAAACATCTTTTGGGAGATATTCAAGATACTTGATTTAAAGTCCTTAATATAACACCCAATATGAAATATTAAGGCTAGGACCTAACACAATATTTTATAACTTGGAAGAGGGATGCCGTAATCCAAGCTATATAATATTTGAAGGTAGGTAATGACGATTCACCAATTTCCACCATGAAAGAGAAAATAATTTGTTAGGTTTTTATTTGAAACACCTAGATCTTTTGAGATAAATTGAACTGTTCAATGGCATGTTTCAATCTTGAGTATACCCTTTAGGTTTTGTGACTGAGATGCCGAGGATCACAAAACAAGGTGTGAAGTAACCATGCAAATTACTTGGTAATCTTAATTTTTTACCCCTCAATTGATGTGCCGGTTAACCACACACGCTCCACTAACCGACTTAAACAAAGTGCAAAGTGTAATTTCATGGATTAGCACCTTATTCACATTTTCCTAAAGTAACTAAGATTGACAACTATAAAAAACATTTAGTTACTTTATATTTATCATTAATACTTTTAATGAAGGAGAATTATAGTCCTTGCCCTACTTGTTCGGCTAACGACCCTCCACCAGTCATGGAAGCGGCGGGTGAGAGTGGACACCCATTAAACTGCCATTTTATAGACAGTAACCTTATACCCACCTTATGGACTGGCTTCGTGAATGAGGCCTACTAATGGTAAGACGACTTGCTCTTAAACATATATATATATATATATATATATATATATATATATATATATATATATATGTGTATATATATATATATATATATATATATATATATATATATATATATTATTAACTTATAATATTATAAAGTATAAGGGTTGAATTTTAACTTTTAAAATTGTAAGGGCTTAACTTTGAATTAAAGTATTCATGGGAAAACTTTACAAATTCCAAAACATGAGGGCAACTTTTTGAAACTATTCAAAACTTTTCATTTCATAACTTATGAGTTTAATGGTTCATTAAAATGAAGACTCTTCATTTTTTTTATGTAACCTCTTATTTTTAATAACACTTTTAAAGAAATGACTCTTAAACATCCATAACTTGAGGACAAGTTATGGAGTGATAATACTATTTAATGAAAAATACTCTTCATTTTTTATGTAACCTATGACACATTTATGAGTTTTAAGATTCATAAATGTGACCTTTTATGTAACTTTATGATAAGCTACAAAAACACATCTTGTGAAATACCTCTAGATTAATTAGGATTGAAAACAACTAAAACACAATTTTTTTCCATTACTCTAAACTAAATCATAAATCAAGGAAAGGAAAAACTTTTGGTAATTCATAACTTATGGAGTTAAATGCTTGTTTTATGATGAAACTTTTCATGTTCCATAACTTAAGAATAAGTTATGGAATTCTTTTAAAACATTAACATCAAATTGTGTAACTCCATAAAAGCTTTGAATCATTTTTTTTAAAAAAACTTTTCATATCCATAACTTATGGAGGTTTCAAAAACACTTAAGATCACAAGCTTAAAAAAAACTTTTGAGCTCCAAAATTTTATGTCAAAATTTGTATCTCCTTAAAACATTTATATCAAACTTTTAAAACTAATAAAGTAATCATATCATTTTATCTTTTACTAAATTTGACCTAATTCAACTCATATAGCGAATGATTCAAATTTTACAAATAATTAGTTTTTCACAAGACAAGTAATTATCTTAAAATTTGACAAACTTCATGTTTTTTTTCTTTTTTTTTCAACTTTGAAAACCAAACATTTGCATGAATATAAAAGAAAACAACCGATGGCTCTGATACCGCTGTTGGGTTTTTGTATACTACAACATCCTATTCTGTATACAAAGCCCTAAATACCTTGGATCTATGTTTTCTCTATTATACATGCAAATATTAAGTTTCCAAGATATTACCCTATACTAGCATATAATTAGCATATAGTTGGGTAATGAAATAGATAGAATACACACCTTTTTGATGTAACTTGTCTTCATGAAACATGAGTGCCTAGTGCCCCAAGTGTGACACCTCAAATGGTTTACACAACACCATGAACATCTGGAATAACATTGAGAATAAGGACACTTTGGTTCTCTCTAGTAAAATCAGCCTTGCCCTTGTGTGTACACAAACTAGTGCCAATTTCACCAACCAAGGACATCTTTATATAGTGTGGAGATTACGGTCAAACCCCTGGCCCTTCATTTCATATGATCCATGGGTTAAACACTCCATGGACTATCCATGAAAGCTTAGCCAAACCTAAATGAACTTGGCCCATCACACATATATATCTAAGAGTCCATATTTAATTAGTTCCTTTTGATCACTTAATTAATTATAAATTAATTCGTGATCAATACTAATTAAATAATATGTTTATATATTAATATATTAGAACTTATAATATATTAATATAAATCATAGTATCTTTTTTTTTCCACATCTTGTCTATCCAATTGTCCCGATCCCATGCAACCCAAATGACCATGTCGGGTCGATTCAAGTCTTCAAAATTATAGTTATGGACATAGACATTAATCTAATAGTTAGTTGATGAACGCAGAGAGTCAGACTAACTCGGCGAGTCCAATCCCTGACTCGGCGAGTCCAAGGGTCAGAAAGAGGAATCTACGGGATTTTTTGCTGATTTGGCTTGGGAAAGCTACCAAAAACGTTTTTAACACTTAAATTCGAAATAGTAGATAGTTGTCAAAATTGAGATAATTACTTGTTTTATAAGATAAATATTAATTATTTTTTGTTTTGATTTGAATTATCTTGCAAATAATTGAACTAAGTCAAAATTAGCTAATCACCAATTATTTGATTAATTGAATTGTTTGTAATTTGATCTAGATAGTTTTGAAAAGTTTCAAAATTTTCCCTCAAGTTATGGAATTTAAATTTTATAATTAAAAAGTTTAATTTTGAAATATTAAATTCAAAAACCCTAGTATTTTGAAAAGTTCAAATTACACCCTTATGGTTTTATTAAGTTAATAAAATGCATAATTAAAAGAGAGTTAATAAATCCATAATGATATGGTTTGTATTTAATTAAATTAAAATGTATAATTTACTAAATTAGACAACCTAGTATTTTAAAAGTGTAAAATACACCATTATACTATAGAAAATTAAAAGTATAATATTATATATGTCTGAGTAAAAGGTTAGTCTTACCGTTAGTAGGTCTCATTCATGAAGCTGGTCTGTAAGGGGTGTTTAAGGAAATTGTCTATAAAATGGCGACTAAATGGGTATCCACTCTTACCCACTGCACTCTTGAGTAGTGGAGGGTCATTAGCCGAACGGATAGGATAGGACACAAACTTGCATTATAAGTATAATGAAATACGAAGTAACTAAACAATGTTATAAATTCCCAGAAATTAGTTACTATAGGAAAAATGTGGAATTGGTGCTAATCCATGAAATTGCACATTACACCCTTATTGGTCGATTCATGGAGCGTGTGTGGTTAACCGACACACTAATATGGGACCAATGAAGGATGGAAACAGGTAGCTTGGTGTTTATCATAGATCAATGGAGCGTGCGTGGCTAACTGACACATTGATTAGGTGATTTGTAACATCGAGAGTACCAAGCTAATTTGCATGGTTATCCACAACTTGTTTGTGATCCTCGGCATCCCAGTCACAAATGAAGGGAACAATCAAGATTTAAACATGTCATTGAAAAGTTCAATGAATATAAAAAGATCTAGGAGTTTCAATTCATTTAAAAATTAAATTTCCTTTTCGTTTTTCATGGTGGAAATTGGTAAATCGTCATTTACCTACCTTCAAATGTTCTGCAATTTGGATTACGGCATCCCTCTTCCAAATTGTAGAATATTGTGTTGGTTCCTAGCCTTAATATCTCATTTGGGTGTTTTATTAAGGACTCAATCAACTTACTTGAATTTTTTCCCGTTTTGTATTTGTCAAAATCTAACAGCTATGGTCTTCTTGAATCATTTGGAAAAAGATATCTGCTTGAAGATGATGTTCCACGTGTTCGAAGACTTGAAAAGTTCAAGGTCACTCAAGCCCTATTGGCGAAAAGACACGAAGATAGAAAGTCAGTATGCGCTCATGTCTTGGATATGAAGTTGAATATTGATAGATTGGGAATGTTGGGCGTCGATCTCTCGGAGAGTACTTTAGTATCATGTTTTATGATCGTCTTGTTGATTATGAAATCTTATCACAGTTGATCCTTTAAGGACATATTAGTGCATTAGTATGGTAAGGAAGAGGAATCGGAAATTGTGGAAATGGCTAAATCAGAAGGATGAGTCATACCTCGTTCCAAAATCAAGTCTTAGAGTCATACTCTAAGATTGTGACTCGAGTGACACATCACTAAATGGTTTTAACACACTCATCAAATATGGAGTAGAAAAATATTTTTCTTACTCTTACACGTTTGAAATTTGAAAGTTATGATGTCTTGAATAAGACAATGACCAACTAAGACCAATTGTGTGTAGTGTTTGTCTTGATAAGAATCCTCACTAACTCTTGAATCTTTGTTTGTCAAGAAATGTTTCTTAACAAAAGAATCTTATGTTTCAAGAGGTCAGTGGGAGTCTAAATGATCTTGAAAAGGTTCAAGAATAAATCTCGTTAAAAACTAGCACACAACTTGAGGTTTATAACCTATCGTGTTGACATATTTTTGTTTCTGTGCCATTCCAGTTTGTTCAACTATGTATATGAGTTCTATGAGCTCTCAATAGACTGCATAAAGACAAGCACCTTGTTCAATGAAAGTACATTGACTAGTATAGGTGAGCTGCTAAATAACATGGAAGCAATGGTGCGACCCTTGATGGCAAGAAATTAAGAATGAACAAGTTCAATTCATATGAGTTTGGATTTGTCACAAACATTGTCTTATGATAATGATTATGACAAATTCACATGGATAGTAACACATACACCATAAAATCTAAGTGTCATAAGGTTTCTCTCCTTCATGAAAATGATTGTGAGGAAACGCTTTCACTAGGAAGATTTTAAGGAGATAGCGATTATGTAAATTACATTCTCAAATTTGATTATGATTATGACATCCCTCTTCAGAGTTTGAATTGTGAGATATGGCAATTAGTTTGAACATTCTAGACTTATTGTTGTAAGTTCTAGAATTGTTTAGACACACATGTGAGTTATCTAAGGAAACGTGTATGAATTTAAGAAGCATATATAAAGGCTTATCAAAGCATATCGTATTAGAAATATGAACTTTGGAAGTCAATAAGTATTGCTTTCTAGAAGACCAACTGTTTTCTAAATACGTGTCAAAGCTAGTGGGAGCATAAATGTTATGCTGGTATGGATATAATTATCAAGTTAGTGGGAGCATGATTATTATTTTAAGTATTGCAAGTTAGCAATATTAGTTATAGAAAAACAAAAGTTTCACTTTGCAAAGTTGCAGAGGTTGAATAGTTGTTTTGCTATAATTAAGGGAAAGAATATTATACTTCGTTTCGAAATCTAAAAGCTTAGATTGAGAAATTTTAATTAAATTTAGTCGAAGGGCATATATGGATGTTATGTTGAAAAAATTCAACATAAAGGAATTCTATATATGGAAATATTATAGCAAGAAACTGGTAAAATATCAAGTTTTTCATTATGGATCATGTCCCACACGCTTTGGGTATAGGATCGATTGCATTTGCAGTAATATTTGACCGTTCTAAAATTTTCCAAATGCCTAGGGCATTAAGAGCGAAAAGGAACTAGAACCGGATCTGACTAAATAAATTAAACAACCGTCAAGGACAATCTAAGGTTCAATAAGGATTGGTTGCTTGTGAGCAGTTAGGAGTATAGTAATGGATGAACCATATTGGCATTAGTATGAATAGATAGGAATCTATTTAGAATGAGTTGTCATATGGAAAGTATGGAAATGTTTCCATATTGAGAGTTTGACGTTAGGAATCTATGTAGATTAGAAACTTTTATCAAAGAAGGATGTTCAAAGCATTGTACTTTGAATATCATACTTCAAGGACTTTGTAATTTCATTTCGCAGAGTCTTTGTGACTTTTGTGTTGTGACATTACAAAAGGAACATTGTATGAAATGTTAGAATCTGAGGATTAGGAATTGTGAAATGAGAATATTTTGTAGTGTTTTTAGATTGATTTATTACACAAAGTAACGACCATAGATAAACATAGTGTGTATGGTTGGTGGATGGGACAAATATTGTTATAATTCAAGTGTTAAGTTGATTATCCGAAACATTATACAATGAATAATGAGTAACCAATATGGTGACTAAATAAAAGGTGTTTTATTTATACTCAAAATTTTTGGGTCCATATAGGATTAAGTATTATTATTGTGTTTCACTTTGCATGTTTTGACTTCCCGAATAATAAGATTATTTAAACCATCCACAGTCGATCACACTTTAGAAGTAGGTATGAAAGAAGACTATCATGAATCCGTCTGTAGATTGTCTAAAGTGTTTAGACATAGCACAAGTTCTCTGCAAAGTTCATGAGCGATCTTAGAAGATTAGGTTATTGGATTAAACCCACACTCATTTCTCACAATTCTCACCTGAAAACTCTCTCAAATCGCTCCCAAGATCCTCCCAAGAACATTCATAACTTCAAGAAGAACCCATCAAATCTTCATATTTTTCCTCAAGAACACCAAGAACACCAAAAACAAACTTCATATCTTCAAGGACCGAAAACACCAGCAGAACCAAGAGTAGTTTTCGGTCGTAAACCAGTGTTCGGCCGAAAACTCTTTTTCGACCGAGAACACCTTGGAACTGAAAACCATCCTTTCACTTCCAACACTCTTGGTAACTATTGCTAACACAAAAAAAACTATTTTCTAACACTTTAAATTAATTTTATCGCTAATTTTAAATACAATTATGTATTTAATCATCATTAGGATTTCGTTAATTTCACATACAATTCGAGGGTCATCTTTTCAGTCCGATATCCAGCTGCAAGCACACACTAACTGTGAGTTCATACCCCTATATTTTCACTGTTTTTAACGTTTTCAGGGGGAATACAAGTAAAATACAAAGATTTATGTGTATTAATACAAACGATTTCTAACAGATCAAAAACTTTTGAAATTTATACAAACCGAGAAATCACTACACTTTATAAAATATTAAGATATTTTTAACCCTTTTGTAACATGCTGAGCATAAGGGTAGTTTCAAGATACAACCATAATTGCAAAGTTTTCAGTACAAGACATATCATACATTCAAACTATGGTCAATTTAGTTTGGGGAACATTACAGAACATTTACTGAATACATTACATGCTATGATAACATACATACAAAACTATAATAGGTATAGTTTGTGTAACGACGTAAATTTTCAAAACAATTTTTCAATTTAAAACATAATATAATATCAAAATCCACGTATCAAATATCATCTCAATAATCAAATCCCAAAATCTCAAATACATAAATCTTCATCAGTGTGTACAAATCATGTTGGCGCCTTCCCGTGATCCCCACTGGTACCTGAAACCCATAACACACAACACGGTAAGCATAGATGCTTAGTGTGTTCCCCAAAATACCACATACAACACATACGCCACTCAAGGCTATATCACAGTATGACCCTTCGATCGATGTGTCTTATCGAAACGCTCCAGCCCCGTAGCTCGTTGGACCCTCTTATTCGGTCATAGCTCGTTAGACCCTCCGGTCCGGTCTGATTGAGGACCCTCTGGCCTCATGAGTCATTGGACACTCTGGTCCGGTCTATATAACACATCACATACATATAGCACAATGCACATAAGCTCAAACATACACATAACACATAAGACCCTCCGGTCTGCACATAGCTACAACTCTAGGTAAAGTATAGTGAGAAGACTCGCCTCGTATGAAGTCGGATAAACTCTCGTGCTCGAATGTCGCGACCTAGCCTCCTCCTATCAATAGGATAACATCTCTAATCGAAATCCTCTCATGTTTTCATCTCTAATAATGGGTATAAGTCCATTCTACCCCTCTCTGACCTCTCCTGAATCAGCTTGACTAAAACCCCAAGGTCAACTGAAGTCAATTTATTCAATGGTTAAACTTTGACTAGACTCGTCGAGTGCACACGGGTGACTCGGCGAGTCCAAGCATGTCCTCTAAATCCTTTTAAGGCCTCATTCGACTCGTCGAGTGAACCTTCCACTCAACGGGTTACCACTGGTCATGAATCGCGGGACAACCCTGACTCGACTCGTCAAGTTCTCTTATGGACTCAGCGAGTTTCCTCCATAGCAACACTCAAATGATATCTTTGTTGGATAAGGTGTCTAAGTCCATAACTTATTTGGTACATACTTGACCCGGCCCGCCATGGTCCATTTGGGTTGCACTTCACCCAAACGATTTATGGATAATTTTATGAGAATTGTATACTTATGATTTATTAATATATTATAAGTTATAATATATTAATATGAAGTCATGTTATTTAATTAGTTTTAGTCTTAAATTAATTATGAATTAATTTAGAGATTAAAAAGAAGACTGATTAAATTATGGGCTATTATATTTTATATAGTGTGGGCTAATACTCATTTGTTAATGGGCTAAGCTAATATGGAAGTCCATGGATGATCCATGGAGCTTTTAACCCATGGATCCTTGGAAAGGAAAAGACATGGATTATTAGGGTTTCACCCTAACCATGCACACTATATAAAGAAGCATATGATGCAAGAAATATGGCCTAAGTGTAGGCACTAGTTGTGTGAGACTTAGTGGTGGCCGATTCCACAAGAAAGTATACTACTCTCTCAAAGTTTTCCAAGTGTTAGTGGTGATTTGTGATTCCATTTGAGGCATTCACACTATTGGTGCTTGGCTCTCAAACTCCAAACAATCAACAATCATCAAAAGGTATGTATTTCTACTAGTACTTTTATGATTCATAATCCTTATGCTATGCTAGTTAGGAAGAAACCTTGTAAGTTATTATTTGCATGTATTTTAGAAGAAAACATAGATCCAAGGTTTATTAGGGTTGGATGCACACTTAGGAAGTGTTAGATTGCTTAAAATCCAACAGTGGTATCAGAGCCTAGGCTTGTTTTGTTGAATACTTGATGTAGATTGCTGAAAATCGAACTGTCTGCACTGCAGACTCGCCGAGTCCATGAAGGGACTCGATGAGTCCAAGAAAAAATTCATCCAACTCGGCGAGTTGGTTCATGCACTCAACGAGTTGGAACCCCAGACAACATATCTTCGAGTTTTGGTGCTGGAATTGGTCTAGAATCATTACCTTAAACTGTTTTGGACTCATAAAACCTGTTTTTGATGTGGTAATGATGATGGTGGACCAATTTCAATGTTATAATCAAAATTTCAAGCTTATATGTGTTCATATGATTCTTGAAATTGTTGATGTGGATGTTCATGTTCATATGAGTTTTGTTAGATCATAGGAATTATTTGCAAATTGTTTGTTAGTTAATTCTTGATCTTAAAGTGTTTTAATGGAATTCGTAATTTGTCCTCAAGTTATGGAATTCCAAAAGTTTTTTCTTTTAAATGTTCTTTTAAGAAGTCATAAGTTACACTTTAGAAGAGTTTTTCTAATAAATGCTTTTATGGAGTTCATAACTTGTCCTCAAGTTATGGATTTCCAAGAGACTCTTCATTAAAAGTATTAAACACTTAATTAAAACTCATAAGTTATGAATATCCAAAAGTTTATGAATTGTTCAAAACTTGCCATCAAGTTTTGGAATTTGTAAAGTCTCACACTAACTTTAATTCCATACCCTAGAAGTTTTAAAAGTTAAAATTCTACCCTTATACTATTATAAGATTAATGGTTAATTATTATATATATGTATAAGAACAAGTCGTTTTACCGTTAGTAGGCCTCATTCACGAAGCCGGTCTATAAGGTGGGTATAAGGTTGTTGCCTATAAAATGACAACCTAATGGGTGTCCACTCTCACCCACCGCTTGCTTGACTGGTGGAGGGTCGTTAGCCGAACGGGTAGGACAATGACTTTAAATTCTCATTAAAAGTATAATGATTATTATAAAGTAACTAAATGTTTTATTTAATTCCCAATCTTAGTTACTTTAGGAAAAATGTGAATTTGGTGCTAACCGATGGAATTCACACTTTGTACCTTACCAAGTCGTTGGTGGAGCGTGTGTGGTTAACCGGCACACTAACTTGGACTAGTAAGGATCACGAAGGGTGACTTAATGTTTGTCATAGATCAATGGAGCGTGTGTGGTTAACCGACACATTGATTGGGTGATAATATTAAGGGTACCAAGTGAATTGGTATGGTTATTCACACCTTGTTTTGTGATCCTCGGCATCCCAGTCACAAAATTTGAGAGGGCACACTCGAGATTGAAACATGCCATTGAAAAGTTCAATGAATCTCAAAAGATCTAGGAATTTTAAATCTAATTAAAACCTAATAAATTATTTCGTTTTTCATAGTGGAAATTGGTGAATCGTCATTCGCCTACCTTCAAATATTTTATAGCTTGGATTACGACATCCCTCTTCCAAATTATAAAATATTGTGCTGAGTCCTAGCCTTAATATTTCATATTGGGTGTTATATTAAGGACTTTGAATCAACTAACTTGATTTTCTCCCATTATAGATGTCTGGTTCAGACAACTATGATCTTCCCAAATCTCTTGAAGATGGTGTCCCTCAACATCATGCTTCACTTCCTCCACCTCCTCCAATTATTCTCCCTCACCCACAAGTTCTTGAAAAGTTTAAAGTCACTCAATCCCTATTGGCAAGAATAGTCTATGTGTGCTCACATCTTGGAGATAAAGTCACATATTGACAAGCCGGGAGAGTTGGGTGTCAAAGTCCCGTGAAAGTTGGATGTTCAATCACTTTCTTAGTAACATAGTGAGTCTCTTTGGGACTACTATGAGATGAACTATGACATGACCCTTAATGATGTTATCTATTTGCTTGGTGTTGTGGAATCAGCAATGATTTGGAACACCAGTAAAGAAAATTTGATTAAAAGAACAACTTCCCAAGTCTTAAATGGACATTGACAATGGTAGCATTGGATATCTAGAAAAGTATTTCTCTTCCCAATGGAAAGGGATCGGCTATAGTCAACTCGGTTGACCAAATAGTAAAGAGAAATGCAAATTCTGAGATAGTCTCATGTGCCATTACCAAAGGGTCCATGTGTTTTGTTGCCAAAGGAAGGGGCATTGGTTGCGAAGCTGCCCTATTCACCTGAAAGGTCATAAGGTTGATCAAGTCAAGAGGTTTGACTCTACTTCGGGTAAAGTCCACTGTCTAACTCTATTAAGTTCCTATTTGGAGATTCTTATTACATAATGTGAATGGGTCACATGCTGATGTTTTTAAGAATCAAAGAAAAGATAGGAAGCTTAAAGTAAGTATATATTGATTCTGATTGCAAAGGTGGGTTTTCGATCGCATGGTTCGGCAATCAGAATTTTAAGATGTTGCTTAAGGGTTATAATATATTGCTTATGAATAGATTTGTAATGCCCCATTCCTGGTACGTTGCTTCTGTGGCATTTATTTAGAAGTTTTTGAGAGGGACTCGGCGAGTCTATGGCCCGAATCGTCGAGTGGGGACGAGATTTCGAGCACGTGTTAGTCGGCGACTCGGCGAGTCAGCCTGCCAGGTAGAAACCCTAAATCCCCGGGTTTGCACCCTATTTAAACCACCTTATGAGCCCCCAAACTCGTCCCCTTCACCCTCAAAGCATCATTTAGCAAACCCTAATTGTTTCCTTGGTTGTTTGTGCATTTTTGTGTGAATCTTGAAGTTTTGAAGAGAAGAAGGAGGCTAGATCCAAAGGAGAAGAAGAAGATCCAAGGTCTTGATCCCAATTCAGAGTTCATTGAGGTATTAGCCGAATTCCTTCGGTTTCTATGATTGATTTCTCTTTAGCAAGCATATTTAGCCTCTTTTAGCCATTTCTTAGCTTGTTCTAGGTAGAGAGATCACATTAGATTGATTAGCCTTCGGATCTAGCCATGTTTCAGTTCCAAAATCGTAGATCTATCACCTTTATGGAGCCATTTTGCATGATAACCCCAGATCTACTCTTCTAAGTGCCTTTTTAGCCTTTATCTCCTTTTTCATGTGGATGTACATGTAAAGTTGGAAACTTTACGTGGTAAATCAGCCTTAGGAACTCAGATCTATAATTTGTATGCGGTGGTGTTGAGCAGAATCGAGTTTTTAGGATCTGCATGCATGTGACTCGGCGAGTCATTCTTTGGACTCGACGAGTCCGGTCGCGAGTCCCCAATCTTTACCCCTTTGAGTGATTCTGAGTGGAGGTCAGTGAGTAGTAGGATGGACTCAGTGAGTCGGAGGGTGGACTTAGTAATGGTGGGACTCGACGAGTTGTTCATACAACTCGGCGAGTCCAAGGCAATCTTCTTAGATCGAAGAACAACTCGTCGAGTTGTTCATATGACTCGGCGAGTCGGATGAAGATTGTCTGAGTTCTTGGATCGAGAGGGTACTCGTCGAGTTGATGCCATACTCGACGAGTAGCCACGAGTAGGGTTGAGAAGTGAGACTAGAGACTCGGCGAGTTGGCGGCCCAACTCGGCGAGTCAGGTCAACTGTGGGTTGACTTTGACCAAGAGAGTTGACTTTGACCAAGGGTAAAAGAGTCATTTTACCCCAGTGCAGTGTTTAGCATTTGATTGAGTGTGTTTATGGACTTGTAGCCGAGGAGATACCGGAGCAGCAGCAGTTAGCTTCCAGAGCCTTTCACACAGCAGCCAGTTCACGAGGTGAGTTTCCCTTTAGTAGGAACGGGTCTAAGGCCACAATGCTGGCCCGTTCAGTTAGCCGTAGTTTCTGGACTTCGGTCCAATGCAGTAGCTAGTATGTTTGACACCTCCGTGGCTCAGACAGGATTTATGTGTTTATGCTAGTTGATATGTTTATGCTATGTTTAGTCAGCTTCGGACTTCGGTCCGATGTAGGGGATAGAGGTCCCAGTCAGCTTCGGACTTCGGTCCGATGTAGGGGACGAAGGTCCCAGTCAGCTTCGGACTTTGGTCCGATGTAGGGGACAGAGGTCCCAGTCAGCTTCGGACTTCGGTCCGATGTAGGGGGCAAGGCCCCAGTTAGCCCCGGCTTCGGTCCGATGCAGTGGGCAAGGCCCAGTATGTGCTTATATGTTATTATGTGGTATGTGGTAGTTTGGGGGAGCTCACTAAGCTTCGTGCTTACAGTTTCAGTTTTGGTTTCAGGTACTTCCGCAAGCAAAGGGAAGAGCTCGGGATGATGGCATTGCACATACCACAGCTTCAGTTTTGTCCTAGGAGTTGATTTAGTTTTCTTGATATGTTTGGATACAGTTGTGATACAGTTTTTCTCACAATATTTTATTATGGTTTTTGAAACATGCAGCATATGTTTTTATTATGTGATACTCAGTCTCGTGGTTTTTGTTATAATAAAAATCGAAATTTTTGGGTGGTAGTTTTGGTTTGTTACAAGTTGGTATCAAAGCCCTGGTTTGAGGGATTCGGATACACCTCCGGGTGCATCTAAACTTAAACTAAGGGAAAGATAAAAAGATTTTCAAAAAGAAAAATGTTTTCGAATGAGATTTTGAAAAGCACATAGAAAGAAAAGAATTTTTAAACAAGATAAAGGTGTGGTGCATGCGATCAGCCGAGCTCAAGTAAGTACTCCCAAATTACCAATACAAGTTTTATTATTATGATTAATTGTTCCAGTTTCAGTAGAACAGCATGCTAGTATAGGACTAAGGATCTAGGAGGATGCCTTATGTGCCTGCTATATGTGTTACAGCTTTATGAGAATTGCATGCTAGTATTGAGTAGACAGCAGTAGGATAGCTTGTTTAGGTTATGCCTGGTAGCGCGAGCTTAGCATTGTATGCTAGTGTAGCTTCTCATTATGAGAATAGTTTTACCTGAGTATATTTCCTTTATCCGAATGTTGCTTGCTTTGTGCTTTGTGGGATTCTGAGTGGTGGGAGTTAGCCATTAGGTGAATACGTCACATCACATGTGAGCAGGGTTGAATAATCTCAGAGTGCTGGATTTGGCCCTATTGCGCAGCTCTTGTGTGAGTTCAACCGTTGTAGGGACGAGTCTTTTACTCGAAGGATTATCCGAGCCTCATTGCATGTGATGGTATTCAGGTGATGGCTAATTGGCATTACAAGGAGGCCTTCAGCAGCTGAGGACTGGTTTGAGTGGAGTCAGAGATTTCCCTAGGGCAAGCCTAGGATGAGAGTAGCAGAGATCAGTAGTAGTAGAAGTGACTTGGTGGAGTCAAGGCAGTTCTTGAGGAAACTACGGATAGATGTGAAAGGTAGTATGGGCCCGTACTACTAAAAGCAGAGGATTCGTACTCAAATCAAGGAAGGCCGAGACAAGACCAGGAAGCTAGTAGTAGTATTAATGATCCCTTGAGATATTTCAGTTTTCTGATGTTGCTATGATGTGTTTTAGAATGGTGGTTTTGCGTCTGAGGACAGCAGCCGGCAGTGGAGGTGCCGGGGAGGGATCAGGATCAGGCTCGGGGGACAAGCGCATGGATGAGCAGACCAGAGAGTTTCTTTCTTCAGAGATTACTCGTATCATTTTAGAGCAGACTCATATGATCTTCGGTTCGATCAAGGTGGGTATCCTAGAGCTGATGGATGAGAGATTGGGCACCTTCCATGCCGAGATGGCGGCCATGATGGGGTCGCGTACACTTACATTCAGGGAGTTCAGGGCATGTGGAGCTCCAGACTATCATGGGGCGCGGGACCCCATAGCGAGTACTAGATGGTTGGCGGATGTGGCCAATGCGTTCCGCACTAGTAGGTGTTCCGAGGGGGACAAGGTCAGATTGGCGTCCTGTCTTCTGAAGGACAGGGCACGGGATTGGGGGGAGGAGGTCGGACATACCATTGGAGATGATGCAGCATTGGATGCCATGACCTAGGCTGATTTTGATGGGTTTTGAGCATTCTAACACTTCCTAAGTGTACATGCAACCCTAATAAACCTTGGATCTATGTTTGTCTAAGATACATGCAAATAATTAATTTTCCAAGGCTTATATCCTAACTAGCATGGCATGGGGAACTTGAATCAAATAAAGCTAGTAGAAACACTTACCTTGTAGTTGTAGTTGATTCCTTGGAGTTCTTAAGCCTAGCACCAATAATGTGGATGCCTCAAATGAAAGTCACAAATCACCACAAACTTGGAACTTTGAGAGAATAGTCACCACTTCTTGAAATCGGCCCTCAACTCCACAAGTGTCAACTAGTGTGATTTCAAGAACCAAAGTCGCCTTTATATAGTGTGGTGGATTAGGGTTACATCCATGTAAACCCTAATACCCATGTCTCTTCATTTCCATGAGATCCATGGGTTAAAGCTCCATGGAGTATCCATGGATTTCTCCATCCAAGCCTAGCCCATTCCAAATAAGCATAAGCCCACACTATATAAATATAGAAGCCCATATTTAATTAGTAATATCTTTGATCACTAAATTAATCCTAGATTAATTATAGATCACTACTAATTAAATAATATGATCTTATATTAATATATTAGAACTTATAATATATTAATAAATCATAACTTGTACTATTCTCAAATATTATCCATAAAGTGTTCGGGTGAAGTGCAACCCAAATGGACTATGCCGGGTCGGGTCAAGTATATACCAAATATAGTTATGGACTTAGACACTATATCCAACAGTCTCCCACTTGGATAAGTCTAGTAACTATATTTGCAAGTATAACTTCAGGAACCGATCAGCACTCGTAGCTCTTTAAACTCTGTTTAACTAGAACGCGCCATTTAGATAAGTGATCATATAATCCTCTGTTCTAGATATCAACCGGACAAACACATGGAACATTGTCCTACTTATTGTCCAACATTTGTTTCCCGATTTCCGATTTGTTTGACATAGAACTTAACTGAACACATCAATTTAGTTCTGACAGGGCCCGATACATAGGTCAACACAAAATCATCGGGGGGCCCAGATATCAGCTTCTAATCCAAGAAGGAACAGATAAACTTCGACTCATATGTTTGTTCTACCACTCATTGAATTACACACAAAGGCACGTTTTATAACATCGAGTTACCAATGTGTTTACGTACAATCAATGCATAACCAACTCGTAAGTAACAAATAATATCTCTAGGTTTGAAGACTCATATGATATTACCGTCTCACGATCACTCGAGATAAAATTCCATGAAGTGATTCCAGTGAGCGTGGGTTGTGTCCAATGCTCAGAACTTATGAGCACTCATGATTGTTGTAGCCTTGTCCAACACCTTAGACCTCTACAACCCATCATGACAGTCTTGATTCATACCTACTTCCGACATATGACCGACTGTGGAGGTTTGAATAATATGTTATACCAAACAAAAAATTATTCTGGAAGTCAAAACATGCAAAAGAAATATAGTAAAAGATCGACAAGAGATAGTAACACTTTACTCATAAATAAAACACCTTTTATTCATCATCAAATGTCAATTACACTTTACAAATTTCCGGGTTATCTAACTACTAAAACTTATATCATCCTTCAGCCCTATGCTCCGAGCATGCTGGAGATGCTTAACCCTACTCAGTCCCTTCGTGAGGGGATCTGCTGGGTTCTCATCCGATGATACCCTCTTCGCCATGAGGAGTCCTTCTTCGATTCGATGTCTGATAAAATGGTATTTTCTGTCGATGTGTCTAGATCTCCCATGATCCCTTGGTTCCTTGGCTAAGGCAACCGCACTATTGCTGTCACAGAAAATCTCCATTGGCTCTTTTATAGCTGGTACAACTCCAAGGTCTCCGATGAAGTTCTTTAGCCATATCGCCTCTTTTGCTGCTTCGCTTGCCGCTATATACTCTGATTCATAAGTAGAATCAGCCACTGTCTCCTGCTTGGAACTCTTCCAAGAGATTGCTCCTCCGTTTAGGGTAAAGACCCAGCCTGACTGAGAGCGGAAATTATCCCTATCAGTCTGGAAGCTAGCATCACTATACCCTACAACTCTCAAGTCATCACTCCCACCGAAGGTAAGGACCCGGTCCTTAGTCCTTCGTAGGTACTTGAGGATATTCTTTACCGCAGTCCAGTGTTCCTTGCCAGGGTTCGCCTGATACCTGCTAACCATGCTCAAAGCAAAAGCTACATCAGGCCGAGTACACGTCATGGCATACATGATGGATCCTACAGCTGAAGCATAAGGAAATCGACTCATTTCTGCTATCTCAGCCTCAGTACTAGGGCTTTGTGTCTTACTCAATCTGGCGTTACACTGAATGGGTAACTCTCCTTTCTTGGAGTTATGCATGTTGAATCTTTTCAACACTTTGTCCAAGTAGGTACTTTGACTAAGTCCAATTAGTCTTTTACTCCTGTTTCTCAAAATGTTTATCCCTAGGATATAGGCAGCTTCACCAAGGTCCTTCATAGCGAAACACCATCCATGTCGGTCTTCTTCTTGAAGATCCATTTGCACCCTACAGTCTTACGACCAGGTACATTCTCAACTAAGTTCCAAACTTGATTGTCATACATGGATTGTATCTCGCTATCCATGGCCTCTTTCCATTTAGCAGCCTCAGGGCCTGCCATGGCTTCCGTGTAGCTGTTAGGTTCATCCAGACCTACTAGTGTCTCATCACTAATAAGTGTCTCACCTTCCGCAGTAATATGAAATCCATGATAATGATCAGGTGCATTCCTAACTCTCGTGGAACGCCTAAGAGGTACAGGCACATCACTTGGCTCAACAGGAGTTTCCTCCTCAAGTTGAGGGCTAGGGTTTGAAGTTCCTTCACCACTTGACTCTTGAATTTCTTCAAGATCAATTTGCCTCCCACTGTTTCCTTGGCTTATAAATTCTCTCTCTCGAAAGACTCCTCTTCTTGTTACAAAGACCACATTGTCACTAGGTCTGTAGAAGAGGTAACCGAAGGATTGTTGTGGGTAGCCGATGAAAATACACCTCTCGCTTCGGGGTTCGAGCTTATCATGAGTCTCGCGTCTCACGAAAGCCTCACAATCCCAAATCTTGATGTGGTCTAGCTTAGGTACTTTACTAGTCCACATCTCGTGACGAGTTTTGGCAACTTTCTTTGTAGGGACAAGATTAAGAATATGGGCGGCAGTCTCTAAGGCATACCCCCAGAATGAAATTGGTAGCGTAGCTCGACTCATCATGGAACAAACCATGTCCAACAAGGTTCGATTACGCCTCTCAGCCACACCATTCAACTGTGGTGTCCTGGGAGGTGTCAATTGTGAGATAATCCCACATTCCCTAAGATAGTCGAGGAACTCTGAACTAAGATACTCACCTCCTCGATCGGATCGAAGCATCTTAATGTTCCTGCCCAATTGATTCTCGACTTCCTGTTTAAATTCCTTAAACCTCTCGAAAGTCTCTGACTTATGCTTGATTAAGTAGACATATCCATATCTACTGTAATCATCAGTAAAAGTCAAATAATAACGATTAGCATCCCTTGTGGCATGTTTGAATGGTCCACACACATCCGTGTGTACAAGGTCCAACAAACCTTCACCCCTCTCACAGGAGCCTGTGAAGGGTGACTTTGTCATTTTTCCAAGTAAGCATGATTCGCAACTATCATCTGACTTTAGGTCAAACGACTCCAAGACTCCATCCTTTTGGAGTTGGCCTATGTGTTTCTTGCTTATATGTCCAAGACGACAATGCCAAAATGATGCTTTATCCAAGTTATTATTATTAGTAGAATCAATGCACAAAACATTATTTCCTAAGTTATCTACAACAGATACAGCTTCATACACACCATCACAAGGTAATGCTTTAAAATAAAAGACATTATTATAGAAAGCATCAATAGAACCAACTTCATTATTAAATGAAAAGGTAAACCCTTGTTTGTACAAAGCATGAAAGGAAATAATATTTCTTGCCATTCCTGGCGAATAACAACATTTATTCAATTCTAAATTAGACCCACTACTTAGCGATAAAGTATAAACTCCAATCTTGGTGACAGGTGAAGCTTTCATATTCCCCATGATCAAGTTTATTCTTCCTTGCTCCACATTCTCACTTCTTCTTAGTCCCTACAAGTCACAACAAATATGAATACCGCAACCGGTATCAAGGACCCAAGATTTAGAATGGGGTGAGTTATTAGAAATGATAGTGTAAATACCTGCATGGTTGGGTTTGACTTTCCCATCCTTCACATCCTGCTGGTATTTTGGGCAGTTCCGCTTCTAATGAGACTTGTCATGGCAATAGAAGCATTCAGCCTCTTTTGGGTCAGAAGAAGGAGTGATGGAACCTTTCTTGGTTCCACTTGAAGAAGAGCCATCAAGGGTCCGAGCCTTGGTACCCTTCGAGGACCTCTTTCTCTTCCTCCATCGACCTTTCCCAATTGCCAAAACCGGAGTTGAGTTTGGAGTAGGAGTGATAGCAACCGACTTCCTCTTAAGACCTGATTCTGCGGTCTTGAGAAGTCCCTGAAGTTTGCTGAGTGTGACCTCTTCCTTATTCATGTGATATGTCATGCGGAATTGATCATAGCACGATGGTAAGGAGTGCAAAATGATATCTATTGCAAGATCCTCAGGGAAGTTCACATTAAGCTTCAGCAAACGATCCACATACCTTTGCATTTTCTGCATGTGGCTCGTGACGGATTCCCCGTCCTTCATCATGGTTGTTATCATGGAGCAGATGATTTCATACCTCTCTTGTCTTGCACTTTGATGGTATCTTTCCATCAAATCTTGGTGCATTTCATAAGGGTAGAAATCCTCATAAGACTTTTGGAGTTCCGCTGTCATCGTGGCCATCATGATGCAAGCCACTTTCGTAGCATCCCTTTCATGTGCCCGAAAGTCAACGATCTCCTGAGGAGTTGCAGTGGTCTCATCAATCTCCTTAAGCTCCTTGTCAAGGACATATTCTTTGTCCTCGTAGCGGGTAATCATCCTGATGTTTCTGATCCACTCATTGAAGTTGGATCCATCAAAGGTGACTTTCCCACACAAGTTCATAAGGGTAAAGGAGCCATTAGGATTAGAGCCAGAAGCATTGTTAGAAGACATCTGAAGAGAAGAGAACAAGATTAGTTTAGATATAAGGGAGTCCTTAATAAAACACCCAAATGTAATATTAAGGCTAGGATCCAATCACAATATAATATAACTTAGAATAGGTATGCCGTAATCTAAGCTCTATCATATTTGAAAGGTAGGTGAATGACGATTCACCAATTTCCACCACGAAAACCGCAATATTTAAGTATTAGGTTTTTGAATGGTTCGTAGAAATTCCTAGATTCTTTGAGATTCAATGAACTTTTCAAAGGCATGTTTCAATCTCGAGTGTGCCCTCCAGGTTTTGTGACTGGGATGCCGAGGATCACAAAACGAGTTGTGAAGTAACCATGCAAACCACTTGGTACCCTTTAAAGTTTATCACTCAATCGATGTGCCGGTAAACCACACACGCTCCATCGATACTATAATAAACCTTTAAGTTACCCTTTACCTACCTTGTTAAGTCCAAGTTAGTGTGCCGGTTAACCACACACGCTCCACCAACGACTTAAACAAAGTGTAAAGTGTAATTTCATGGATTAGCACCTTATTCACATTTTTCCTAAAGTAACTAAGATTGGGAATTTAATAAAACATTTAGTTACTTTATAATATTCATCATACTTTGAATGAGAATTTATAAGTCCTTGTCTTACCCGTTCGGCTAACGACCCTCCACCGGTCAAGCAAGCGGTGGGTGAGAGTGGACACCCATTAAGTCACCATTTTATAGGCAACAACCTTATACCCACCTTATAGACCGGCTTCGTGAATGAGGCGTACTAGCGGTAAGACGACTTTGTTCTTATACATATATATATAATTATTAAATCATAATAATATAAGTATAAGGGTTGAATTTTAACTTTTAAAATTCTAAGGGTTGGAATTAAAGTTTTAACTTAACTTTACTTGTTCCAAAACTTGAGGGCAAGTTTTGTAAACTTTCAAAACTTTTCATTTCTTGTAACTTATGAGTTTAATAGAGTAATAAAATGAGGACTTTTCATTTTTCTAACTCTTGTGTTCTTTTAATGGTTTTTTAATCCAAGAGACTTTTGGTTTTCCATAACTTGAGGACAAGTTATGGACTCTATTAAAACACATTATGATAATGAATTAATCTACCACATAGGTTACAAATAATTCCTATGATCATCTAAACATCATAAGAACAAGAATATGAATATGAACACTTTCATATATCAAAATCACATTTAATCTTTGTAATTTTGATAACTAGTTGTTGTAAATGAGTTAGAAAAGACATTACACCTTCCAAAACAAGTTTCCAAGTACCAAAACAGTTTAGGGTAATGTTTCTAATCCATTTCCAGCAACTAATGTCGAAAAACTTCACTCTGTCGACCCTACTCGCTGAGTGCATGAACCTACTCGACGAGTAGGTTGAAGATACAAGTGAACTCGGCGAGTCCCCCCCATGGACTCGAGAGTCCATCAGACAGACAGCAAGATTTCGACTTTTTCAAGTATATTGCAACAGGTATCAAACAAACAAGCCTAGGCTCTGATACCACTGATGATTTTTGAGCATTCTAACAATTCCTAAGTGTACATGCAACCCTAATAAACCTTGGATCTCTGTTTGTCTATGATACATGCAAATAATTAATTTTCCAAGGCTTATATCCTAACTAGCATGGCATGGGGAACTTGAATCAAATAAAGCTAGTAGAAACACTTACCTTGTAGTTGTAGTTGATTGCTTGGAGTTCTTGAGCCTAGCACCAATAATGTGGATGCCTCAAATGAGTGTCACAAATCACCACAAACTTGGAACTTTGAGAGAATAGTCACCACTTCTTGAAATCGGCCCTCAACTCCACAAGTGTCAACTAGTGTGATTTCAAGAACCAAAGCCTCCTTTATATAGTGTGGTGGATTAGGGTTACATCCATGTAAACCCTAATACCCATGTCTCTTCATTTCCATGAGATCCATGGGTTAAAGCTCCATGGAGTATCCATGGACTTCTCCATCCAAGCCTAGCCCATTCCAAATAAGCATAAGCCCACACTATATAAATATAGAAGCCCATATTTAATTAGTAATATCTTTGATCACTAAATTAATCCTAGATTAATTATAGATCACTACTAATTAAATAATATGATCTTATATTAATATATTAGAACTTATAATATATTAATAAATCATAACTTGTACTATTCTCAAATATTATCCATAAAGTGTTCGGGTGAAGTGCAACCCAAATGGACCATGCCGGGTCGGGTCAAGTATATACCAAATCTAGTTATGGACTTAGACACTATATCCAACAGTCTCCCACTTGGATAAGTCTAGTAACTATATTTGCAAGTATAACTTCAGGAACCGATCAGCACTCCTAGCTCTTTAAACTCTGTTTAACTAGAACGCGCCATTTAGATAAGTGATCATATAATCCTCTGTTCTAGATATCAACCGGACAAACACATGGAACATTGTCTTACTTATTGTCCAACATTTGTTTCCCGATTTCCGATTTGTTTGACATAGAACTTAACTGAACACATCAATTTAGTTCTGACCGGGCCCGGTACATAGGTCAACACAAAATCATCGGGGGGCCCAGATATCAGCTTCTAATCCAAGAAGGAACAGATAAACTTCGACTCATATGTTTGTTCTACCACTCATTGAATTACACACAAAGGCACGTTTTATAACATCGATTTACCAATGCGTTTACGTACAATCAATGCATAACCAACTCGTAAGTAACAAATCATATCTGTAGGTTTGAAGACTTATATGATATTACCGTCTCAAGATCACTCGAGATAAAATTCCATGAAGTGATTCCAGTGAGCATGGGTTGTGTCCAATGCTCAGAACTTATGAGCACTCATGATTGTTGTAGCCTTGTCCAACACCTTAGACCTCTACAACCCATCATGACAGTCTTGATTCATACCTACTTCCGACATATGACCGACTGTGGAGGTTTGAATAATATGTTATACCAAACAAAAAATTATTCTGGAAGTCAAAACATGCAAAAGAAATATAGTAAAAGATCGAAAAGAGATAGTAACACTTTACTCATAAATAAAACACCTTTCATTCATCATCAAATGTCAATTACACTTTACAAATTTCCGGGTTATCTAACTACTAAAAATTATATCATCCTTCAGCCCTATGCTCCGAGCATGCTGGAGATGCTTAACCCTACTCAGTCCCTTCGTGAGGGGATCTGCTGGGTTCTCATCCGATGATACCCTCTTCGCCATGAGGAGTCCTTCTTCGATTCGATGTCTGATAAAATGGTATTTTCTGTCGATGTGTCTAGATCTCCCATGATCCCTTGGTTCCTTGGCTAAGGCAACCGCACTATTGCTGTCACAGAAAATCTCCATTGGCTCTTTTATAGCTGGTACAACTCCAAGGTCTCCGATGAAGTTCTTTAGCCATATCGCCCTTTTTGCTGCTTCGCTTGCCGCTATATACTCTGATTCACAAGTAGAATCAGCCACTGTCTCTTGCTTGGAACTCTTCCAACAGATTGCTCCTCCGTTTAGGGTAAAGACCCAGCCTGACTGAGAGAGGAAGTTATCCCTATCAGTCTGGGAGCTAGCATCACTATACCCTACAACTCTCAAGTCATCACTCCGACCGAAGGTAAGGACCCAGTCCTTAGTCCTTCGTAGGTACTTGAGGATATTCTTTACCGCAGTCCAGTGTTCCTCGCCAGGGTTCGCCTGATACCTGCTAACCATGCTTAAAGCAAAAGCTACATCAGGCCGAGTACACGTCATGGCATACATGATCGATCCTACAGCTGAAGCATAAGGAAATCGACTCATTTCTGCTATCTCAGCCTCGGTACTAGGGCTTTGTGTCTTACTCAATCTGGCGTTACACTGAATGGGTAACTCTCCTTTCTTGGAGTTATGCATGTTGAATCTTTTCAACACTTTGTCCAAGTAGGTACTTTGACTAAGTCCAATTAGTCTTTTACTCCTGTTTCTCAAAATCTTTATCCCTAGGATATAGGCAGCTTCACCAAGGTCCTTCATAGCGAAACACTTCCCAAGCCAGGACTTAACTTCCTGCAGGGTTGGGATGTCATTTCCTATGAGTAGTATGTCATCCACATACAGTACCAAAAGGCTGACTATGCTCCCACTAGCCTTGATATAGACACAAGATTCAGCTTCACTCCTTGAAAAGCCAAATTCCTTGACTTTCTCATCAAAGCATAGATTCCACCTGCGAGGTGCCTGTTTCAATCCTTAATGGATTTCTTGAGTCTACACACTCTATTAGGGTACTCTGTACTGACAAAACCCTCTGGCTGAACCATGTAAACATCCTCAGCCAACGTTCCATTAAGGAAAGCGGTTTTGACATCCATTTGCCATATTTCATAATCATGAAATGCAGCTATGGCCAACAGAACCCGAATAGACTTAATCTTGGCTACTGGAGAAAAGGTCTCATCATAGTCCACTCCAGGAATTTGAGAGAAGCCCTTTGCAACCAGTCTAGCCTTATAAGTGTGTACATTACCATCCATGTCGGTCTTCTTCTTGAAGATCCATTTGCACCCTACAGTCTTACGACCAGGTACATTCTCAACCAAGTTCCAAACTTGATTGTCATACATGGATTGTATCTCGCTATCCATGGCCTCTTTCCATTTAGCAGCCTCAGGGCCTGCCATGGCTTCCGTGTAGCTGTTAGGTTCATCCAGACCTACTAGTGTCTCATCACTAATAAGTGTCTCACCTTCCGCAATAATATGAAATCCATAATAATGCTCAGGTGCATTCCTAACTCTCGTGGAACGCCTAAGAGGTACAGGCACATCAGTTGGCTCAACAGGAGTTTCCTCCTCAAGTTGAGGGCTAGGGTTTGAAGTTCCTTCACCACTTGACTCTTGAATTTCTTCAAGATCAATTTGCCTCCCACTGTTTCCTTGGCTTATAAATTCTCTCTCTCGAAAGACTCCTCTTCTTGTTACAAAGACCACATTGTCACTAGGTCTGTAGAAGAGGTAACCGAAGGATTGCTGTGGGTAGCCGATGAAAATACACCTCTCGCTTCGGGGTTCGAGCTTATCATGAGTCTCGTGCCTCACGAAAGCCTCACAACCCCAAATCTTGATGTGGTCTAGCTTAGGTACTTTACCAGTCCACATCTCGTGAGGAGTTTTGGCAACTTTCTTTGTAGGGACAAGATTAAGAATATGGGCGGCAGTCTCTAAGGCATACCCCCAGAATGAAATTGGTAGTGTAGCTCGACTCATCATGGAACAAACCATGTCCAACAAGGTTCGATTACGCCTCTCAGCCACACCATTCAACTGTGGTGTCCTGGGAGGTGTCAATTGTGAGATAATCCCACATTCCCTAAGATAGTCGAGGAACTCTGAACTAAGATACTCACCTCCTCGATCGGATCGAAGCATCTTAATGTTCCTGCCCAATTGATTCTCGACTTCCTGTTTAAATTCCTTAAACCTCTCGAAAGTCTCTGACTTATGCTTGATTAAGTAGACATATCCATATCTACTGTAATCATCAGTAAAAGTCAAATAATAACGATTAGCATCCCTTGTGGCATGTTTGAATGGTCCACACACATCCGTGTGTACAAGGTCCAACAAACCTTCACCCCTCTCACAGGAGCCTGTGAAGGGTGACTTTGTCATTTTTCCAAGTAAGCATGATTCGCAACTATCATCTGACTTTAGGTCAAACGACTCCAAGACTCCATCCTTTTGGAGTTGGCCTATGCGTTTCTTGCTTATATGTCCAAGACGACAATGCCATAACGATGCTTTATCCAAGTTATTATTATTAGTAGAATCAATAAACAAAACATTATTTCCTAAGTTATCTACAACAGATACAGCTTCATACACACCATCACAAGGTAGTGCTTTCAAATAAAAGACATTATTATAGAAAGCATCAATAGAACCAACTTCATTATTAAATGAAAAGGTAAACCCTTGTTTGTACAAAGCATGAAAGGAAATAATATTTCTTGCCATTCCTGGCGAATAACAACATTTATTCAATTCTAAATTAAACCCACTACTTAGCGATAAAGTATAAACTCCAATCTTGGTGACAGGTGAAGCTTTCCTATTCCCCATGATCAAGTTTATTCTTCCTTGCTCCATATTCTCACTTCTTCTTAGTCCCTGCAAGTCACAACAAATATGAATACCACAACCGGTATCAAGGACCCAAGATTTAGAATGGGGTGAGTTATTAGAAATGATAGTGTAAATACCTGCATGGTTGGGTTTGACTTTCCCATCCTTCACATCCTGCTGGTATTTTGGGCAGTTCCGCTTCCAATGAGACTTGTCATGGCAATAGAAGCATTCAGCCTCTTTTGGGTCAGAAGAAGGAGTGATGGAACCTTTCTTGGTTCCACTTGAAGAAGAGCCATCAAGGGTCCAAGCCTTGGTACCCTTCGAGGACCTCTTTCTCTTCCTCCATCGACCTTTCCCAATTGCCAAAACCGGAGTTGAGTTTGGAGTAGGAGTGATAGCAACCGGCTTCCCCTTAAGACCTGATTCTGCGGTCTTGAGAAGTCCTTGAAGTTTGCTGAGTGTGACCTCTTCCTTATTCATGTGATATGTCATGCGGAATTGATCATAGCACGATGGTAAGGAGTGCAAAATGATATCTATTGCAAGATCCTCAGGGAAGTTCACATTAAGCTTCAGCAAACGATCCACATACCTTTGCATTTTCTGCATGTGGCTCGTGACGGATTCCCCGTCCTTCATCATGGTTGTTATCATGGAGCAGATGATTTCATACCTCTCTTGTCTTGCACTTTGATGGTATCTTTCCATCAAATCTTGGTGCATTTCAAAAGGGTAGAAATCGTCATAAGACTTTTGGAGTTCCGCTGTCATCGTGGCCATCATGATGCAAGCCACTTTCGTAGCATCCCTTTCATGTGCCCGAAAGTCAGCGATCTCCTGAGGAGTTGCAGTGGTCTCATCAATCTCCTTAAGCTCCTTGTCAAGGACATATTCTTTGTCCTCGTAGCGGGTAATCATCCTGATGTTTCTGATCCACTCATTGAAGTTGGATCCATCAAAGGTGACTTTCCCACACAAGTTCATAAGGGTAAAGGAGCCATTAGGATTAGAGCCAGAAGCATTGTTGGAAGACATCTGAAGAGAAGAGAACAAGATTAGTTTAGATATAAGAGAGTCCTTAATAAAACACCCAAATGTAATATTAAGGCTTGGATCCAATCACAATATAATATAACTTAGAAGAGGTATGCCGTAATCTAAGCTATATCATATTTGAAAGGTAGGTGAATGACGATTCACCAATTTCCACCACGAAAACCGCAATATTTAAGTATTAGGTTTTTGAATGGTTCTTAGAAATTCCCAGATTCTTTGAGATTCAATGAACTTTTCAAAGGCATGTTTCAATCTCGAGTGTGCCCTCCAGGTTTTGTGACTGGGATGCCGAGGATCACAAAACGAGGTGTGAAGTAACCATGCAAACCACTTGGTACCCTTTAAAGTTTATCACTCAATCGATGTGCCGGTAAACCACACACGCTCCATCGATACTATAATAAACCTTTAAGTTACTCTTTACCTACCTTGTTAAGTCCAAGTTAGTGTGCCGGTTAACCACACACGCTCCACCAACGACTTAAACAAAGTGTAAAGTGTAATTTCATGGATCAGCACCTTATTCACATTTTTCCTAAAGTAACTAAGATTGGGAATTTAATAAAACATTTAGTTACTTTATAATATTCATCATACTTTGAATGAGAATTTATAAGTCCTTGTCTTACCCGTTCGGCTAACGACCCTCCACCGGTCAAGCAAGCGGTGGGTGAGAGTGGACACCCATTAAGTCACCATTTTATAGGCAACAACCTTATACCCACCTTATAGACCGGCTTCGTGAATAAGGCGTACTAGCGGTAAGACGACTTTGTTCTTATACATATACATATATATATATATATATATATATATATATATATATATATATATATATATACATATATATATATATATATATATATATATATATACAATTATTAAATCATAATAATATATGTATAAGGGTTGAATTTTAACTTTTAAAATTCTAAGGGTTGGAACTAAAGTTTTAACTTAACTTTACTTGTTCCAAAACTTGAGGGCAAGTTTTGTAAACTTTCAAAACTTTTCATTTCTTGTAACTTATGAGTTTAATAAAGTAATAAAATGAGGACTTTTCATTTTTCTAACTCTTGTGTTCTTTTAATGGTTTTTTAATCCAAGAGACTTTTGGTTTTCCATTACTTGAGGACAAGTTATGGACTCCATTAAAACACATTATGATAATGAATTAATCTACCACATAGGTTACAAATAATTCCTATGATCATCTAAACATCATAAGAACAAGAATATGAATATGAACACTTTCATATATCAAAATCACATTTAATCTTTGTAATTTTGATAACTAGTTGTTGTAAATGAGTTAGAAAAGACATTACACCTTCCAAAACAAGTTTCCAAGTACCAAAACAGTTTAGGGTAATGTTTCTAATCCATTTCCAGCAACTAATGTCGAAAAACTGCACTCTGTCGACCCTACTCGCCGAGTGCATGAACCTACTCGACGAGTAGGTTGAAGATACAAGTGAACTCGGCGAGTCCCCCCCATGGACTCGGCGATTCCATCAGACAGACAGCAAGATTTCGACTTTTTCAAGTATATTGCAACAAGTATCAAACAAACAAGCCTAGGCTCTGATACCACTGATGGGTTTTGAGCATTTTAACACTTCCTAAGTGTACATGCAACCCTAATAAACCTTGGATCTATGTTTGTCTAAGATACATGCAAATAATTAATTTTCCAAGGCTTATATCCTAACTAGCATGGCATGGGGAACTTGAATCAAATAAAGCTAGTAGAAACACTTACCTTGTAGTTGTAGTTGATTGCTTGGAGTTCTTGAGCCTAGCACCAATAATGTGGATGCCTCAAATGAAAGTCACAAATCACCACAAACTTGGAACTTTGAGAGAATACTCACCACTTCTTGAAATCGGCACTCAACTCCACAAGTGTCAACTAGTGTGATTTCGAGAACCAAAGCCTCCTTTATATAGTGTGGTGGATTAGGGTTACATCCATGTAAACCCTAATACCCATGTCTCTTCATTTCCATGAGATCCATGGGTTAAAGCTCCATGGAGTATCCATGGACTTCTCCATCCAAGCCTAGCCCATTCCAAATAAGCATAAGCCCACACTATATAAATATAGAAGCCCATATTTAATTAGTAATATCTTTGATCACTAAATTAATCCTAGATTAATTATAGATCACTACTAATTAAATAATATGATCTTATATTAATATATTAGAACTTATAATATATTAATAAATCATAACTTGTACTATTCTCAAATATTATCCATAAAGTGTTCGGGTGAAGTGCAACCCAAATGGACCATGCCGGGTCGGGTCAAGTATATACCAAATATAGTTATGGACTTAGACACTATATCCAACAAAACTAAGATTGAACAAGCTTAATTCATGTAAGGCTGAATTTTTGAGCAATCAGAATTTTGAGCTGTTGCTTAAGAGTTATAATATATTGCTTATGAATAGATAACAACAAGGTTTTCATGTGGATTGTGAGGATAAGTTTTTCCGCAAAGATTTAAAATAAAAGAAAAAAAGGTTTTAATTTTCTTCTGTGAAAATTAAGACTAATTCTTTGATCACATGTATATGTGAGTCAATTGAAGGACTAAGGAATTAGGTACACTGGGTGTGCGCTGGTAAAGGTCCACCACAAAGATAGATTTGTCATGATTTGCTAAAGATTAGTAAATATGATTATACTTATGAGGTTAAGTATAATTCTGTAACATTGGAAAGGTTACAATGTATGACAAAACAAATGAGAAGAATCAAATTAGGCAGAAAGATAAAAGTTTCTCAAATCTGAAAGGATGGGAGAGTACTTTAGTATCATATTTCATCATCATCTTAATGATTATGAAACCATATCACAAATTCATACTCTAAGGACGTCTTAGTACATTGTTATGGCTAAGAAGAGACGTCATGAATTGTTGGATTGGTTAAAATCAAGAAGATGAGTCATATTTCGTTCCAAAACAATTATTGGAGTCATACTCCTAGAATGTAACCCGGAGTGACATAAAGGAAGATTTATTAACACTAGTCAAATGTAAGAGTAAAATGTTTTCTACTCTTGTACATTTGAGATTGGTAAGTTGTGATGTCTTGGATGAGACAAAGACCAACTAAGACCAATTGTGTGAAGTGTTAGTCTTGATAAGAATCCGCACTATACCTTGAATATTTGTTTTCTCAAGGAATGGTTCTTGACTGGGGAAACTTATATGTCAAGGGGACAGTGGGAGCCTTAAAGATCCTGAAAGAGTTCCAAGATTTAATCAAGAGTAAAACCTGTAATTTATCACTAGCACACAACTTAAGGTTTGCAACCTATCGTGTTGACATAATTCTTGTTTCTGTACCTACTTCAAATAAGTTGAATTTGCATGTGAGTTATCAGAGTTCAACTTGGAAGCATTGGTGGGCCTTGTGCTACCAAGGTGACAAGAAACTAAGATTGAACAAGTTTAATTCATGTAAGGCTGAATTTTAAGCAATCAGAATTTTGAGCTGTTGCCTAAGAGTTATAATATATTGCTTATGAATAGATAACAACAAGGTTTTCATGTGGATTGTAAGGATAAGTTTTTCCGCAAAGATTTAAAATAAAAGAAAAAAAGGTTTTAATTTTATTTATTTTAAAAATATCCTTACAATGGCATCTGTGGAAAATTGCTGCTTATATGTTTCCAGTAACAGCAATATTGGAAAGTGGATTTGATTCTTTCATTTGTGGTAGTGTCTGAATTTACCAAATGAAGAAAGTTTCTCAAATTAGTCAAATGTAAGAGTAAAATGTTTTCTACTCTTGTACATTTGAGATTGGTAAGTTGTGATGTCTTGGATGAGACAAAGACCAACTAAGACCAATTGTGTGAAGTGTTAGTCTTGATAAGAATCCGCACTATATCTTGAATATTTGTTTTGTCAAGGAATGGTTCTTGACTGGGGAAACTTATATGTCAAGGGGACATTGGGAGCCTTAAAGATCCTGAAAGAGTTTCAAGATTTAATCAAGAATAAAACCTGTAATTTATCACTAGCACACAACTTAAGGTTTGCAACCTATCGTGTTGACATAATTCTTGTTTCTGTACCTACTTCAAATAAGTTGAATTTGCATGTGAGTTATCAGAGTTCAACTTGGAAGCATTGGTGGGCCTTGTGCTACCAAGGTGACAAGAAACTAAGATTGAACAAGTTTAATTCATGTAAGGCTGAATTTTGAGCAATCAGAATTTTGAGTTGTTGCTTAAGAGTTATAATATATTGCTTATGAATAGATAACAACAAGGTTTTCATGTGGATTGTAAGGATAAGTTTTTCCGCAAAGATTTAAAATAAAAGAAAAAAAGGTTTTAATTTTATTTATTTTAAAAATATCCTGACAATGGCATCTGTGGAAAATTGTTGCTTATATGTTTCCAGTAATAGCAATATTGGAAAATGGATTTGATTCTTTCATTTGTGGTAGTGTCTGAATTTACCAAATGAAGAAAGTTTTTCATCACCCAAGTTCCAATTGGACAGAAACTTGGAATCATACAAGTTGTATTGTATGATGAATGAGAATTTTCATCTTTGAAAATTAAGACTAATTCTTTGATCACATGTATATGTGAGTCAATTGAAGGACTAAGGAATTAGGTACACTGGGTGTGCGCTGGTCAAGGTCCACCATAAAGATTGATTTGTCATGATTTGCTAAAGATTAGTAAATATGATTATACTTATAAGGTTAAGTATCATTCTCTAACATTGGAAAGGTTACAATGTATGACAAAACAAATGAGAAGAATCAAATTAGGCAGAAAGATAAAAGTTTCTCAAATCTGAAAGGATGGGAGAGTACTTTAGTATCATATTTCATCATCATCTTAATGATTATGAAACCATATCACAAATTCATACTCTAAGGACGTCTTAGTGCATTGTTATGGCTAAGAAGAGAGGTCTTGAATTGTTGGATTGGTTAAAATCAAGAAGATGAGTCATATTTCGTTCCAAAACAATTCTTGGAGTCATACTCCTAGATTGTAACCTGGAGTGACATAAAGGAAGATTTATTAACACTAGTCAAATGTAAGAGTAAAATGTTTTCTACTCTTGTACATTTGAGATTGGTAAGTTGTGATGTCTTGGATGAGACAAAGACCAACTAAGACCAATTGTGTGAAGTGTTAGTCTTGATAAGAATCCACACTATACCTTGAATATTTGTTTTGTCAAGGAATGGTTCTTGACTGGGGAAACTTATATGTCAAGGGGATGGTGGGAGCCTTAAAGATCCTGAAAGAGTTTCAAGATTTAATCAAGAGTAAAACCTGTAATTTATCACTAGCACACAACTTAAGGTTTGCAACCTATCGTGTTGACATAATTCTTGTTTCTGTACCTACTTCAAATAAGTTGAATTTGCATGTGAGTTATCAGAGTTCAACTTGGAAGCATTGGTGGGCCTTGTGCTACCAAGGTGACAAGAAACTAAGATTGAACAAGTTTAATTCATGTAAGGCTGAATTTTGAGCAATCAGAATTTTGAGCTGTTGCTTAAGAGTTATAATATATTGCTTAAGAATAGATAACAACAAGGTTTTCATGTGGATTGTAAGGATAAGTTTTTCCGCAAAGATTTAAAATAAAAGAAAAAAAGGTTTTAATCTTATTTATTTTAAAAATATCCTTACAATGGCATCTGTGGAAAATTGTTGCTTATATGTTTCCAGTAATAGCAATATTGGAAAGTGGATTTGATTCTTTCATTTGTGGTAGTGTCTGAATTTACCAAATGAAGAAAGTTTTTCATCACCCAAGTTTCAATTGGACAGAAACTTGGAATCATACAAGTTGTATTGTATGATGAATGAGAATTTTCATCTTTGAAAATTAAGACTAATTCTTTGATCACATGTATATGTGAGTCAATTGAAGGACTAAGGAATTAGGTACACTGGGTGTGCGCTGGTCAAGGTCCACCATAAAGATTGATTTGTCATGATTTGCTAAAGATTAGTAAATATGATTATACTTATGAGGTTAAGTATCATTCTGTAACATTGGAAAGGTTACAATGTATGACAAAACAAATGAGAAGAATCAAATTAGGCAGAAAGATAAAAGTTTCTCAAATCTGAAAGGATGGGAGAGTACTTTAGTATCATATTTCATCATCATCTTAATGATTATGAAACCATATCACAAATTCATACTCTAAGGACGTCTTAGTGCATTGTTATGGCTAAGAAGAGAGGTCTTGAATTGTTGGATTGGTTAAAATCAAGAAGATGAGTCATATTTCGTTCCAAAACAATTCTTGGAGTCATACTCCTAGATTGTAACCTGGAGTGACATAAAGGAAGATTTATTAACACTAGTCAAATGTATGAGTAAAAAGTTTTCTACTCTTGTACATTTGAGATTGGTAAGTTGTGATGTCTTGGATGAGACAAAGACCAACTAAGACCAATTGTGTGAAGTGTTAGTCTTGATAAGAATCCGCACTATACCTTGAATATTTGTTTTGTCAAGGAATGGTTCTTGACTGGGGAAACTTATATGTCTAGGGGACATTGGGAGCCTTAAAGATCCTGAAAGAGTTTCAAGATTTAATCAAGAATAAAACCTGTAATTTATCACTAGCACAAAACTTAAGGTTTGCAACCTATCGTGTTGACATAATTCTTGTTTCTGTACCTACTTCAAATAAGTTGAATTTGCATGTGAGTTATCAGAGTTCAACTTGGAAGCATTGGTGGGCCTTGTGCTACCAAGGTGACAAGAAACTAAGATTGAACAAGTTTAATTCATGTAAGGCTGAATTTTGAGCAATCAGAATTTTGAGCTGTTGCTTAAGAGTTATAATATATTGCTTATGAATAGATAACAACAAGGTTTTCATGTGGATTGTAAGGATAAGTTTTTCCGCAAAGATTTAAAATAAAAGAAAAAAAGGTTTTAATTTTATTTGTTTTAAAAATATCCTTACAATGGCATCTGTGGAAAATTGTTGCTTATATGTTTCCAGTAATAGCAATATTGGAAAATGGATTTGATTCTTGCATTTGTGGTAGTGTCTGAATTTACCAAATGAAGAAAGTTTTTCATCACCCAAGTTTCAATTGGACAGAAACTTGGAATCATACAAGTTGTATTGTATGATGAATGAGAATTTTCATCTTTGAAAATTAAGACTAATTCTTTGATCACATGTATATGTGAGTCAATTGAAGGACTAAGGAATTAGGTACACTGGGTGTGCGCTGGTCAAGGTCCACCACAAAGATTGATTTGTCATGATTTGCTAAAGATTAGTAAATATGATTATACTTATGAGGTTAAGTATAATTCTGTAACATTGGAAAGGTTACAATGTATGACAAAACAAATGAGAAGAATCAAATTAGGCAGAAAGATAAAAGCTTCTCAAATCTGAAAGGATGGGAGAGTACTTTAGTATCATATTTCATCATCATCTTAATGATTATGAAACCATATCACAAATTCATACTCTAAGCACGTCTTAGTACATTGTTATGGCTAAGAAGAGAGGTCATGAATTGTTGGATTGGTTAAAATCAAGAAGATGAGTCATATTTCGTTCCAAAACAATTATTGGAGTCGTACTCCTAGATTGTAACCTGGAGTGACATAAAGGAAGATTTATTAACACTAGTCAAATGTAAGAGTAAAATGTTTTCTACTCTTGTACATTTGAGATTGGTAAGTTGTGATGTCTTGGATGAGACAAAGACCAACTAAGACCAATTGTGTGAAGTGTTAGTCTTGATAAGAATCTGCACTATATCTTGAATATTTGTTTTGTCAAGGAATGGTTCTTGACTGGGGAAACTTATATGTCAAGGGGACATTGGGAGCCTTAAAGATCCTGAAAGAGTTTCAAGATTTAATCAAGAATAAAACCTGTAATTTATCACTAGCACACAACTTAAGGTTTGCAACCTATCGTGTTGACATAATTCTTGTTTCTGTACCTACTTCAAATAAGTTGAATTTGCATGTGAGTTATCAGAGTTCAACTTGGAAGCATTGGTGGGCCTTGTGCTACCAAGGTGACAAGAAACTAAGATTGAACAAGTTTAATTCATGTAAGGCTGAATTTTGAGCAATCAGAATTTTGAGTTGTTGCTTAAGAGTTATAATATATTGCTTATGAATAGATAACAACAAGGTTTTCATGTGGATTGTAAGGATAAGTTTTTCCGCAAAGATTTAAAATAAAAGAAAAAAAGGTTTTAATCTTATTTATTTTAAAAATATCCTTACAATGGCATCTGTGGAAAATTGTTGCTTATATGTTTCCAGTAATAGCAATATTGGAAAGTGGATTTGATTCTTTCATTTGTGGTAGTGTCTGAATTTACCAAATGAAGAAAGTTTTTCATCACCCAAGTTTCAATTGGACAGAAACTTGGAATCATACAAGTTGTATTGTATGATGAATGAGAATTTTCATCTTTGAAAATTAAGACTAATTCTTTGATCACATGTATATGTGAGTCAATTGAAGGACTAAGGAATTAGGTACACTGGGTGTGCGCTGGTCAAGGTCCACCATAAAGATTGATTTGTCATGATTTGCTAAAGATTAGTAAATATGATTATACTTATGAGGTTAAGTATCATTCTGTAACATTGGAAAGGTTACAATGTATGACAAAACAAATGAGAAGAATCAAATTAGGCAGAAAGATAAAAGTTTCTCAAATCTGAAAGGATGGGAGAGTACTTTAGTATCATATTTCATCATCATCTTAATGATTATGAAACCATATCACAAATTCATACTCTAAGGACGTCTTAGTGCATTGTTATGGCTAAGAAGAGAGGTCTTGAATTGTTGGATTGGTTAAAATCAAGAAGATGAGTCATATTTCGTTCCAAAACAATTCTTGGAGTCATACTCCTAGATTGTAACCTGGAGTGACATAAAGGAAGATTTATTAACACTAGTCAAATGTATGAGTAAAAAGTTTTCTACTCTTGTACATTTGAGATTGGTAAGTTGTGATGTCTTGGATGAGACAAAGACCAACTAAGACCAATTGTGTGAAGTGTTAGTCTTGATAAGAATCCGCACTATACCTTGAATATTTGTTTTGTCAAGGAATGGTTCTTGACTGGGGAAACTTATATGTCTAGGGGACATTGGGAGCCTTAAAGATCCTGAAAGAGTTTCAAGATTTAATCAAGAATAAAACCTGTAATTTATCACTAGCACAAAACTTAAGGTTTGCAACCTATCGTGTTGACATAATTCTTGTTTCTGTACCTACTTCAAATAAGTTGAATTTGCATGTGAGTTATCAGAGTTCAACTTGGAAGCATTGGTGGGCCTTGTGCTACCAAGGTGACAAGAAACTAAGATTGAACAAGTTTAATTCATGTAAGGCTGAATTTTGAGCAATCAGAATTTTGAGCTGTTGCTTAAGAGTTATAATATATTGCTTATGAATAGATAACAACAAGGTTTTCATGTGGATTGTAAGGATAAGTTTTTCCGCAAAGATTTAAAATAAAAGAAAAAAAGGTTTTAATTTTATTTGTTTTAAAAATATCCTTACAATGGCATCTGTGGAAAATTGTTGCTTATATGTTTCCAGTAATAGCAATATTGGAAAATGGATTTGATTCTTGCATTTGTGGTAGTGTCTGAATTTACCAAATGAAGAAAGTTTTTCATCACCCAAGTTTCAATTGGACAGAAACTTGGAATCATACAAGTTGTATTGTATGATGAATGAGAATTTTCATCTTTGAAAATTAAGACTAATTCTTTGATCACATGTATATGTGAGTCAATTGAAGGACTAAGGAATTAGGTACACTGGGTGTGCGCTGGTCAAGGTCCACCACAAAGATTGATTTGTCATGATTTGCTAAAGATTAGTAAATATGATTATACTTATGAGGTTAAGTATAATTCTGTAACATTGGAAAGGTTACAATGTATGACAAAACAAATGAGAAGAATCAAATTAGGCAGAAAGATAAAAGCTTCTCAAATCTGAAAGGATGGGAGAGTACTTTAGTATCATATTTCATCATCATCTTAATGATTATGAAACCATATCACAAATTCATACTCTAAGCACGTCTTAGTACATTGTTATGGCTAAGAAGAGAGGTCATGAATTGTTGGATTGGTTAAAATCAAGAAGATGAGTCATATTTCGTTCCAAAACAATTATTGGAGTCGTACTCCTAGATTGTAACCTGGAGTGACATAAAGGAAGATTTATTAACACTAGTCAAATGTAAGAGTAAAATGTTTTCTACTCTTGTACATTTGAGATTGGTAAGTTGTGATGTCTTGGATGAGACAAAGACCAACTAAGACCAATTGTGTGAAGTGTTAGTCTTGATAAGAATCTGCACTATATCTTGAATATTTGTTTTGTCAAGGAATGGTTCTTGACTGGGGAAACTTATATGTCAAGGGGACATTGGGAGCCTTAAAGATCCTGAAAGAGTTTCAAGATTTAATCAAGAATAAAACCTGTAATTTATCACTAGCACACAACTTAAGGTTTGCAACCTATCGTGTTGACATAATTCTTGTTTCTGTACCTACTTCAAATAAGTTGAATTTGCATGTGAGTTATCAGAGTTCAACTTGGAAGCATTGGTGGGCCTTGTGCTACCAAGGTGACAAGAAACTAAGATTGAACAAGTTTAATTCATGTAAGGCTGAATTTTGAGCAATCAGAATTTTGAGTTGTTGCTTAAGAGTTATAATATATTGCTTATGAATAGATAACAACAAGGTTTTCATGTGGATTGTAAGGATAAGTTTTTCCGCAAAGATTTAAAATAAAAGAAAAAAAGGTTTTAATCTTATTTATTTTAAAAATATCCTTACAATGGCATCTGTGGAAAATTGTTGCTTATATGTTTCCAGTAATAGCAATATTGGAAAGTGGATTTGATTCTTTCATTTGTGGTAGTGTCTGAATTTACCAAATGAAGAAAGTTTTTCATCACCCAAGTTTCAATTGGACAGAAACTTGGAATCATACAAGTTGTATTGTATGATGAATGAGAATTTTCATCTTTGAAAATTAAGACTAATTCTTTGATCACATGTATATGTGAGTCAATTGAAGGACTAAGGAATTAGGTACACTGGGTGTGCGCTGGTCAAGGTCCACCATAAAGATTGATTTGTCATGATTTGCTAAAGATTAGTAAATATGATTATACTTATGAGGTTAAGTATCATTCTGTAACATTGGAAAGGTTACAATGTATGACAAAACAAATGAGAAGAATCAAATTAGGCAGAAAGATAAAAGTTTCTCAAATCTGAAAGGATGGGAGAGTACTTTAGTATCATATTTCATCATCATCTTAATGATTATGAAACCATATCACAAATTCATACTCTAAGGACGTCTTAGTGCATTGTTATGGCTAAGAAGAGAGGTCTTGAATTGTTGGATTGGTTAAAATCAAGAAGATGAGTCATATTTCGTTCCAAAACAATTCTTGGAGTCATACTCCTAGATTGTAACCTGGAGTGACATAAAGGAAGATTTATTAACACTAGTCAAATGTATGAGTAAAAAGTTTTCTACTCTTGTACATTTGAGATTGGTAAGTTGTGATGTCTTGGATGAGACAAAGACCAACTAAGACCAATTGTGTGAAGTGTTAGTCTTGATAAGAATCCGCACTATACCTTGAATATTTGTTTTGTCAAGGAATGGTTCTTGACTGGGGAAACTTATATGTCTAGGGGACATTGGGAGCCTTAAAGATCCTGAAAGAGTTTCAAGATTTAATCAAGAATAAAACCTGTAATTTATCACTAGCACAAAACTTAAGGTTTGCAACCTATCGTGTTGACATAATTCTTGTTTCTGTACCTACTTCAAATAAGTTGAATTTGCATGTGAGTTATCAGAGTTCAACTTGGAAGCATTGGTGGGCCTTGTGCTACCAAGGTGACAAGAAACTAAGATTGAACAAGTTTAATTCATGTAAGGCTGAATTTTGAGCAATCAGAATTTTGAGCTGTTGCTTAAGAGTTATAATATATTGCTTATGAATAGATAACAACAAGGTTTTCATGTGGATTGTAAGGATAAGTTTTTCCGCAAAGATTTAAAATAAAAGAAAAAAAGGTTTTAATTTTATTTGTTTTAAAAATATCCTTACAATGGCATCTGTGGAAAATTGTTGCTTATATGTTTCCAGTAATAGCAATATTGGAAAATGGATTTGATTCTTGCATTTGTGGTAGTGTCTGAATTTACCAAATGAAGAAAGTTTTTCATCACCCAAGTTTCAATTGGACAGAAACTTGGAATCATACAAGTTGTATTGTATGATGAATGAGAATTTTCATCTTTGAAAATTAAGACTAATTCTTTGATCACATGTATATGTGAGTCAATTGAAGGACTAAGGAATTAGGTACACTGGGTGTGCGCTGGTCAAGGTCCACCACAAAGATTGATTTGTCATGATTTGCTAAAGATTAGTAAATATGATTATACTTATGAGGTTAAGTATAATTCTGTAACATTGGAAAGGTTACAATGTATGACAAAACAAATGAGAAGAATCAAATTAGGCAGAAAGATAAAAGCTTCTCAAATCTGAAAGGATGGGAGAGTACTTTAGTATCATATTTCATCATCATCTTAATGATTATGAAACCATATCACAAATTCATACTCTAAGCACGTCTTAGTACATTGTTATGGCTAAGAAGAGAGGTCATGAATTGTTGGATTGGTTAAAATCAAGAAGATGAGTCATATTTCGTTCCAAAACAATTATTGGAGTCGTACTCCTAGATTGTAACCTGGAGTGACATAAAGGAAGATTTATTAACACTAGTCAAATGTAAGAGTAAAATGTTTTCTACTCTTGTACATTTGAGATTGGTAAGTTGTGATGTCTTGGATGAGACAAAGACCAACTAAGACCAATTGTGTGAAGTGTTAGTCTTGATAAGAATCCGCACTATATCTTGAATATTTGTTTTGTCAAGGAATGGTTCTTAACTGGGGAAACTTATATGTCAAGGGGACATTGGGAGCCTTAAAGATCCTGAAAGAGTTTCAAGATTTAATCAAGAATAAAACCTGTAATTTATCACTAGCACACAACTTAAGGTTTGCAACCTATCGTGTTGACATAATTCTTGTTTCTGTACCTACTTCAAATAAGTTGAATTTGCATGTGAGTTATCAGAGTTCAACTTGGAAGCATTGGTGGGCCTTGTGCTACCAAGGTGACAAGAAACTAAGATTGAACAAGTTTAATTCATGTAAGGCTGAATTTTGAGCAATCAGAATTTTGAGGTGTTGCTTAAGAGTTATAATATATTGCTTATGAATAGATAACAACAAGGTTTTCATGTGGATTGTAAGGATAAGTTTTTCCGCAAAGATTTAAAATAAAAGAAAAAAAGGTTTTAATCTTATTTATTTTAAAAATATCCTTACAATGGCATCTGTGGAAAATTGTTGCTTATATGTTTCCAGTAATAGCAATATTGGAAAGTGGATTTGATTCTTTCATTTGTGGTAGTGTCTGAATTTACCAAATGAAGAAAGTTTTTCATCACCCAAGTTTCAATTGGACAGAAACTTGGAATCATACAAGTTGTATTGTATGATGAATGAGAATTTTCATCTTTGAAAATTAAGACTAATTCTTTGATCACATGTATATGTGAGTCAATTGAAGGACTAAGGAATTAGGTACACTGGGTGTGCGCTGGTCAAGGTCCACCATAAAGATTGATTTGTCATGATTTGCTAAAGATTAGTAAATATGATTATACTTATGAGGTTAAGTATCATTCTGTAACATTGGAAAGGTTACAATGTATGACAAAACAAATGAGAAGAATCAAATTATGCAGAAAGATAAAAGTTTCTCAAATCTGAAAGGATGGGAGAGTACTTTAGTATCATATTTCATCATCATCTTAATGATTATGAAACCATATCACAAATTCATACTCTAAGGACGTCTTAGTGCATTGTTATGGCTAAGAAGAGAGGTCTTGAATTGTTGGATTGGTTAAAATCAAGAAGATGAGTCATATTTCGTTCCAAAACAATTCTTGGAGTCATACTCCTAGATTGTAACCTGGAGTGACATAAAGGAAGATTTATTAACACTAGTCAAATGTATGAGTAAAAAGTTTTCTACTCTTGTACATTTGAGATTGGTAAGTTGTGATGTCTTGGATGAGACAAAGACCAACTAAGACCAATTGTGTGAAGTGTTAGTCTTGATAAGAATCCGCACTATACCTTGAATATTTGTTTTGTCAAGGAATGGTTCTTGACTGGGGAAACTTATATGTCTAGGGGACATTGGGAGCCTTAAAGATCCTGAAAGAGTTTCAAGATTTAATCAAGAATAAAACCTGTAATTTATCACTAGCACAAAACTTAAGGTTTGCAACCTATCGTGTTGACATAATTCTTGTTTCTGTACCTACTTCAAATAAGTTGAATTTGCATGTGAGTTATCAGAGTTCAACTTGGAAGCATTGGTGGGCCTTGTGCTACCAAGGTGACAAGAAACTAAGATTGAACAAGTTTAATTCATGTAAGGCTGAATTTTGAGCAATCAGAATTTTGAGCTGTTGCTTAAGAGTTATAATATATTGCTTATGAATAGATAACAACAAGGTTTTCATGTGGATTGTAAGGATAAGTTTTTCCGCAAAGATTTAAAATAAAAGAAAAAAAGGTTTTAATTTTATTTGTTTTAAAAATATCCTTACAATGGCATCTGTGGAAAATTGTTGCTTATATGTTTCCAGTAATAGCAATATTGGAAAATGGATTTGATTCTTGCATTTGTGGTAGTGTCTGAATTTACCAAATGAAGAAAGTTTTTCATCACCCAAGTTTCAATTGGACAGAAACTTGGAATCATACAAGTTGTATTGTATGATGAATGAGAATTTTCATCTTTGAAAATTAAGACTAATTCTTTGATCACATGTATATGTGAGTCAATTGAAGGACTAAGGAATTAGGTACACTGGGTGTGCGCTGGTCAAGGTCCACCACAAAGATTGATTTGTCATGATTTGCTAAAGATTAGTAAATATGATTATACTTATGAGGTTAAGTATAATTCTGTAACATTGGAAAGGTTACAATGTATGACAAAACAAATGAGAAGAATCAAATTAGGCAGAAAGATAAAAGCTTCTCAAATCTGAAAGGATGGGAGAGTACTTTAGTATCATATTTCATCATCATCTTAATGATTATGAAACCATATCACAAATTCATACTCTAAGCACGTCTTAGTACATTGTTATGGCTAAGAAGAGAGGTCATGAATTGTTGGATTGGTTAAAATCAAGAAGATGAGTCATATTTCGTTCCAAAACAATTATTGGAGTCGTACTCCTAGATTGTAACCTGGAGTGACATAAAGGAAGATTTATTAACACTAGTCAAATGTAAGAGTAAAATGTTTTCTACTCTTGTACATTTGAGATTGGTAAGTTGTGATGTCTTGGATGAGACAAAGACCAACTAAGACCAATTGTGTGAAGTGTTAGTCTTGATAAGAATCCGCACTATATCTTGAATATTTGTTTTGTCAAGGAATGGTTCTTAACTGGGGAAACTTATATGTCAAGGGGACATTGGGAGCCTTAAAGATCCTGAAAGAGTTTCAAGATTTAATCAAGAATAAAACCTGTTATTTATCACTAGCACACAACTTAAGGTTTGCAACCTATCGTGTTGACATAATTCTTGTTTCTGTACCTACTTCAAATAAGTTGAATTTGCATGTGAGTTATCAGAGTTCAACTTGGAAGCATTGGTGGGCCTTGTGCTACCAAGGTGACAAGAAACTAAGATTGAACAAGTTTAATTCATGTAAGGCTGAATTTTGAGCAATCAGAATTTTGAGTTGTTGCTTAAGAGTTATAATATATTGCTTATGAATAGATAACAACAAGGTTTTCATGTGGATTGTAAGGATAAGTTTTTCCGCAAAGATTTAAAATAAAAGAAAAAAAGGTTTTAATCTTATTTATTTTAAAAATATCCTTACAATGGCATCTGTGGAAAATTGTTGCTTATATGTTTCCAGTAATAGCAATATTGGAAAGTGGATTTGATTCTTTCATTTGTGGTAGTGTCTGAATTTACCAAATGAAGAAAGTTTTTCATCACCCAAGTTTCAATTGGACAGAAACTTGGAATCATACAAGTTGTATTGTATGATGAATGAGAATTTTCATCTTTGAAAATTAAGACTAATTCTTTGATCACATGTATATGTGAGTCAATTGAAGGACTAAGGAATTAGGTACACTGGGTGTGCGCTGGTCAAGGTCCACCATAAAGATTGATTTGTCATGATTTGCTAAAGATTAGTAAATATGATTATACTTATGAGGTTAAGTATCATTCTGTAACATTGGAAAGGTTACAATGTATGACAAAACAAATGAGAAGAATCAAATTAGGCAGAAAGATAAAAGTTTCTCAAATCTGAAAGGATGGGAGAGTACTTTAGTATCATATTTCATCATCATCTTAATGATTATGAAACCATATCACAAATTCATACTCTAAGGACGTCTTAGTGCATTGTTATGGCTAAGAAGAGAGGTCTTGAATTGTTGGATTGGTTAAAATCAAGAAGATGAGTCATATTTCGTTCCAAAACAATTCTTGGAGTCATACTCCTAGATTGTAACCTGGAGTGACATAAAGGAAGATTTATTAACACTAGTCAAATGTATGAGTAAAAAGTTTTCTACTCTTGTACATTTGAGATTGGTAAGTTGTGATGTCTTGGATGAGACAAAGACCAACTAAGACCAATTGTGTGAAGTGTTAGTCTTGATAAGAATCCGCACTATATCTTGAATATTTGTTTTGTCAAGGAATGGTTCTTAACTGGGGAAACTTATATGTCAAGGGGACATTGGGAGCCTTAAAGATCCTGAAAGAGTTTCAAGATTTAATCAAGAATAAAACCTGTAATTTATCACTAGCACACAACTTAAGGTTTGCAACCTATCGTGTTGACATAATTCTTGTTTCTGTACCTACTTCAAATAAGTTGAATTTGCATGTGAGTTATCAGAGTTCAACTTGGAAGCATTGGTGGGCCTTGTGCTACCAAGGTGACAAGAAACTAAGATTGAACAAGTTTAATTCATGTAAGGCTGAATTTTGAGCAATCAGAATTTTGAGCTGTTGCTTAAGAGTTATAATATATTGCTTATGAATAGATAACAACAAGGTTTTCATGTGGATTGTAAGGATAAGTTTTTCCGCAAAGATTTAAAATAAAAGAAAAAAAGGTTTTAATTTTATTTGTTTTAAAAATATCCTTACAATGGCATCTGTGGAAAATTGTTGCTTATATGTTTCCAGTAATAGCAATATTGGAAAATGGATTTGATTCTTGCATTTGTGGTAGTGTCTGAATTTACCAAATGAAGAAAGTTTTTCATCACCCAAGTTTCAATTGGACAGAAACTTGGAATCATACAAGTTGTATTGTATGATGAATGAGAATTTTCATCTTTGAAAATTAAGACTAATTCTTTGATCACATGTATATGTGAGTCAATTGAAGGACTAAGGAATTAGGTACACTGGGTGTGCGCTGGTCAAGGTCCACCATAAAGATTGATTTGTCATGATTTGCTAAAGATTAGTAAATATGATTATACTTATGAGGTTAAGTATCATTCTGTAACATTGGAAAGGTTACAATGTATGACAAAACAAATGAGAAGAATCAAATTAGGCAGAAAGATAAAAGTTTCTCAAATCTGAAAGGATGGGAGAGTACTTTAGTATCATATTTCATCATCATCTTAATGATTATGAAACCATATCACAAATTCATACTCTAAGGACGTCTTAGTGCATTGTTATGGCTAAGAAGAGAGGTCTTGAATTGTTGGATTGGTTAAAATCAAGAAGATGAGTCATATTTCGTTCCAAAACAATTCTTGGAGTCATACTCCTAGATTGTAACCTGGAGTGACATAAAGGAAGATTTATTAACACTAGTCAAATGTATGAGTAAAAAGTTTTCTACTCTTGTACATTTGAGATTGGTAAGTTGTGATGTCTTGGATGAGACAAAGACCAACTAAGACCAATTGTGTGAAGTGTTAGTCTTGATAAGAATCCGCACTATACCTTGAATATTTGTTTTGTCAAGGAATGGTTCTTGACTGGGGAAACTTATATGTCTAGGGGACATTGGGAGCCTTAAAGATCCTGAAAGAGTTTCAAGATTTAATCAAGAATAAAACCTGTAATTTATCACTAGCACAAAACTTAAGGTTTGCAACCTATCGTGTTGACATAATTCTTGTTTCTGTACCTACTTCAAATAAGTTGAATTTGCATGTGAGTTATCAGAGTTCAACTTGGAAGCATTGGTGGGCCTTGTGCTACCAAGGTGACAAGAAACTAAGATTGAACAAGTTTAATTCATGTAAGGCTGAATTTTGAGCAATCAGAATTTTGAGCTGTTGCTTAAGAGTTATAATATATTGCTTATGAATAGATAACAACAAGGTTTTCATGTGGATTGTAAGGATAAGTTTTTCCGCAAAGATTTAAAATAAAAGAAAAAAAGGTTTTAATTTTATTTGTTTTAAAAATATCCTTACAATGGCATCTGTGGAAAATTGTTGCTTATATGTTTCCAGTAATAGCAATATTGGAAAATGGATTTGATTCTTGCATTTGTGGTAGTGTCTGAATTTACCAAATGAAGAAAGTTTTTCATCACCCAAGTTTCAATTGGACAGAAACTTGGAATCATACAAGTTGTATTGTATGATGAATGAGAATTTTCATCTTTGAAAATTAAGACTAATTCTTTGATCACATGTATATGTGAGTCAATTGAAGGACTAAGGAATTAGGTACACTGGGTGTGCGCTGGTCAAGGTCCACCACAAAGATTGATTTGTCATGATTTGCTAAAGATTAGTAAATATGATTATACTTATGAGGTTAAGTATAATTCTGTAACATTGTAAAGGTTACAATGTATGACAAAACAAATGAGAAGAATCAAATTAGGCAGAAAGATAAAAGCTTCTCAAATCTGAAAGGATGGGAGAGTACTTTAGTATCATATTTCATCATCATCTTAATGATTATGAAACCATATCACAAATTCATACTCTAAGCACGTCTTAGTACATTGTTATGGCTAAGAAGAGAGGTCATGAATTGTTGGATTGGTTAAAATCAAGAAGATGAGTCATATTTCGTTCCAAAACAATTATTGGAGTCGTACTCCTAGATTGTAACCTGGAGTGACATAAAGGAAGATTTATTAACACTAGTCAAATGTAAGAGTAAAATGTTTTCTACTCTTGTACATTTGAGATTGGTAAGTTGTGATGTCTTGGATGAGACAAAGACCAACTAAGACCAATTGTGTGAAGTGTTAGTCTTGATAAGAATCCGCACTATATCTTGAATATTTGTTTTGTCAAGGAATGGTTCTTGACTGGGGAAACTTATATGTCAAGGGGACATTGGGAGCCTTAAAGATCCTGAAAGAGTTTCAAGATTTAATCAAGAATAAAACCTGTAATTTATCACTAGCACACAACTTAAGGTTTGCAACCTATCGTGTTGACATAATTCTTGTTTCTGTACCTACTTCAAATAAGTTGAATTTGCATGTGAGTTATCAGAGTTCAACTTGGAAGCATTGGTGGGCCTTGTGCTACCAAGGTGACAAGAAACTAAGATTGAACAAGTTTAATTCATGTAAGGCTGAATTTTGAGCAATCAGAATTTTGAGTTGTTGCTTAAGAGTTATAATATATTGCTTATGAATAGATAACAACAAGGTTTTCATGTGGATTGTAAGGATAAGTTTTTCCGCAAAGATTTAAAATAAAAGAAAAAAAGGTTTTAATCTTATTTATTTTAAAAATATCCTTACAATGGCATCTGTGGAAAATTGTTGCTTATATGTTTCCAGTAATAGCAATATTGGAAAGTGGATTTGATTCTTTCATTTGTGGTAGTGTCTGAATTTACCAAATGAAGAAAGTTTTTCATCACCCAAGTTTCAATTGGACAGAAACTTGGAATCATACAAGTTGTATTGTATGATGAATGAGAATTTTCATCTTTGAAAATTAAGACTAATTCTTTGATCACATGTATATGTGAGTCAATTGAAGGACTAAGGAATTAGGTACACTGGGTGTGCGCTGGTCAAGGTCCACCATAAAGATTGATTTGTCATGATTTGCTAAAGATTAGTAAATATGATTATACTTATGAGGTTAAGTATTATTCTGTAACATTGGAAAGGTTACAATGTATGACAAAACAAATGAGAAGAATCAAATTAGGCAGAAAGATAAAAGCTTCTCAAATCTGAAAGGATGGGAGAGTACTTTAGTATCATATTTCATCATCATCTTAATGATTATGAAACCATATCACAAATTCATACTCTAAGCACGTCTTAGTACATTGTTATGGCTAAGAAGAGAGGTCATGAATTGTTGGATTGGTTAAAATCAAGAAGATGAGTCATATTTCGTTCCAAAACAATTATTGGAGTCGTACTCCTAGATTGTAACCTGGAGTGACATAAAGGAAGATTTATTAACACTAGTCAAATGTAAGAGTAAAATGTTTTCTACTCTTGTACATTTGAGATTGGTAAGTTGTGATGTCTTGGATGAGACAAAGACCAACTAAGACCAATTGTGTGAAGTGTTAGTCTTGATAAGAATCCGCAATATACCTTGAATATTTGTTTTGTCAAGGAATGGTTCTTGACTGGGGAAACTTATATGTCAAGGGGACAGTGGGAGCCTTAAAGATCCTGAATGAGTTTCAAGATTTAATCAAGAGTAAAACCTGTAATTTATCACTAGCACACAACTTAAGGTTTGCAACCTATCGTGTTGACATAATTCTTGTTTCTGTACCTACTTCAAATAAGTTGAATTTGCATGTGAGTTATCAGAGTTCAACTTGGAAGCATTGGTGGGCCTTGTGCTACCAAGGTGACAAGAAACTAAGATTAAACAAGTTTAATTCATGGCTGAATTTGTCACTAACCTTATCTTTTGATTATGGTTTTGACCAATTCGCATGGATAGGAACTCATACGCTATAAAATCTAAGTATCATAAGGTTTCTCTCTGATTCATGAAAATGATGGTGAGGAAACGCTTTCACTAAGTAGATTTTACGTAGATATCAATTGTGTTATTTGCATTTTCAAAAGTCGTTAGTGGAGCGCGTTTGGTTAACCGGCACACTAACATGGACTTGTGAGAAATGGCAAAGGTCTAAGAAATTGAGACTATGATTACGGCATCCCTTTTTCATAGTTTTTGAAATTGCTTAGACACACATGTGAGCTATCTAAGAAAGGGTGTATGAATCTAAATTTCAGAAGTCCAGCAGATTTCTGGAAATATGTCAGAGCTAGTGGGAGCATAAGTGTTATGCTGATAATCAACATGTTAGTGGGAGCATGATTATTATGTTTAGTGTTGCAAGTTAGCAATGTTAATTACTGAAGACAAAAGTTTCAATCCGTGAAGTTGCAAGGGTTGAAAAGTTGTTTTGCTATAATTAAGGGAGAGGAAATTATACTTTGTTTCAATTCTAAAGCTTAGACTGAGATTTTAATCATCTTTAGTCAAGGACATATATATGAATTTTATGTCTGAATGGTTCGACTTAAGGAAATTCTATATATATTGCGTTCTCAAAATTCAATTATGACGACGACATCCCTCTTCATAGTTAAATTTTGAAAACATTGTAGCAAAAGACTGGTCTAGTATCATGTCTTTATGTCAAACATCATGAATCGTGTCCCATATGCTTCGGATATAGGATCGATTGCATGTGCTGTAATATTCATCTTTTCTAAATTTTCCAAATGCTTAACGCATTGAGAAGGGAAAAGTCTAGAACTGGATATGACTAAAGTGATTAAGCAATTGTCGAGGACAAACCTGAGGTTCGCCAAAGATTGGTTGCTCAGGGACAGTTGGAAGTATGATGTAAGTTGTCGAAAAGGACCATATTGACATATTCTGAAAAGAAGTAACTCTTGTTCGGAAGTGATAGTCAAAATGGGACTATGTAAATGTCGCCATAGGTGGAAGTTATTCAATCTATGTAAGATTAGAAAACCTTAATGCAAGAAGGATGTTTAAAGCAATGTACTTTGAATATGAGACTTTCGTTCCATAGAAGTTGACCTTCTTTGGAATACTCTGTAATGACTGGTGAAAAGGTTTTGGTGACTTTGTGCATAATCATTACAAGAGGAACATTGCATAAAAGTTTAAAATCTAACAGTTTTTTTTTGGTAAATGATAGGAATCGGGGATTCTCACATTTACAATAAGGATTTGGGATTGTGAAATGAGTATCATTGGAATCATGTTCAATTGATCTACATCTCAATGTAAGGATCATAGACAAACATAGTGTGCATACTTGGAGTATGGCATAACTATTGTTTAGAAAACAAAGTGTACATGCTAGGAGCATGGGACGACTGTTGTTTTTTTATTCAACTCTTAAGTTGATTGATTGAAACATTATACAATGAATAATGTGTAATCAATATGGTGATAAATAAAAGGTGGTTCTATTTATATTCAAAAGGGTTTTGAGACCATATTGGATTCGATTATTATTGTGTTTCACTTTGCATCTTTTGACTTCCAGAATAGGTTGGTTATTCTTTCCGAATGACTAAGTTATTTAAACACTCCACAGTCGTTCATATGTTGGAAGTAGGTATGAATCAAGACTGTCATGAATCGAGTTTGTAGATGGATAAATGGGTTTAGTCATAGCAATGGTTGCTACAACATTCATGAGTGCTCATAAGTTATGAGTATTGGATTAAACCCATGCTCACTTGTATCACTTCATGGAATTTATCTCGAGTGATCATGAGACGGTAATATAATATAAATCTTCAAACCTAGAGATATGAGTTGTTACCTATGAGTTGGTTGTGCATTGATTGCACGTAAACGCATCAGTAACTTGATGTTATAAAACGTGCCTTTGTGTACAATTCAACAAGTAGTAGAACAAGCATATGAGTCGAAGTTTATCTATTCCTTCTAGAAATAGAAGCGATATATGGGCCCCTCGATGATTTTGTTGTGACCTATGTACCGGCCGGTCAGAACTAAATTGATGTGTTCGATTAAGTTCTTTGTCAAACAAATCGGAAATCGGGAAACAAACTGCTGGACAATAAGTACGATGTTGTTCCATGTATTTGTCTGGTTGATATCATGAGAACAGAGGATTATATGATCACTTATCTAAAATGGCGCTTCATAGTTCAACAGAGTTTTCGAGAGCTACGATTGTTGGTTGGTTCCTGAAGTAACATATGCAAATATAGTTATTAGACTTATCCAAGTGGGAGTCTGTTGGATAAGGTGTCTAAGTCCATAACTTATTTGGTACATACTTGACCCGGCCCGGCATGGTCCATTTGGGTTGCACTTCACCCAAACGATTTATGGATAATTTTATGAGAATTGTATACTTACGATTTATTAATATATTATAAGTTATAATATATTAATATGAAGTCATGTTATTTAATTAGTTTTAGTCTTAAATTAATTATGAATTAATTTGGAGATTAAAAAGAAGACTGATTAAATTATGGGCTATTGGCTAATACTCATTTGTTAATGGGCTAAGCTAATATGGAAGTCCATGGATGATCCATGGAGCTTTTAACCCATGGATCCTTGGAAAGGAAAAGACATGGGTTATTAGGGTTTCACCCTAACCATGCACATTATATAAAGAAGCATATGATGCAAGAAATATGGCCTAAGTCTAGGCACTAGTTGTGTGAGACTTAGTGGTGGCCGATTCCACAAGAAAGTATACTACTCTCTCATAGTTTTCCAAGTGTTAGTGGTGATTTGTGATTCCATTTGAGAAATTCACACTATTGGTGCTTGGCTCTCAAACTCCAAACAATCAACAATCATCAAAAGGTATGTATTTCTACTAGTACTTTTATGATTCATAATCCTTATGCTATGCTAGTTAGGAAGAAACCTTGGAAGTTATTATTTGCATGTATTTTAGAAGAAAACATAGATCCAAGGTTTATTAGGGTTGCATGCACACTTAGGAAGTGTTAGATTGCTCAAAACCCAACAATCTTGAGGTCAGATATGTTTCTATAACCTATAGATCTGACCTTACAATAATCAATAATCACGTAAAGATTCAATCTTTACACTCATGCAACATTCATAGGGCTTCTTTTGATGAAATAGATTCTAAAATGGCAACCTGGGTTTATATCTACAACGGAACAGCATAAAGCGGGATGGTTGGCACTCTCTGGACCTCTCAAGGTCCAGATCTAAGAAGCATTCCACCTTAGGAGCTCAAATGCTTCAAATCCAATATAAAGAAAGAATAAGAAAACCCTAGATTCAAGTATATCACCATAAACACGAGATTGAGCATAGATCCATACCTCTAGTAGCCTATTCTGATAAAATGGCAGCAAATCTGAGCTCCTTAATCCGCCTAGCTTGCCCTCCTTCCTTTTTTATTGCAAAATCACACTAGAATTTATTCAAATGGCTTTTTCTCTCACTCACTATGCTCTCTGGTCCTCTCGTTCTCTCAAGGGTGAAGGTGGCCGTCAATGAAAGCCATAAGGACCCTTAAATAGGGCACAAGCCCAAAGATTTAGAGGTTCTGTCTACAGCACAAACTCGTCGAGTAGACTTTCCGAGTAGTCGATTCCATTCATTAGCCACGTCACCAAGTCGTGATCCTACTCGACGAGTCTAGTCGCTAACTCGTCGAGTCCCTCTTCTTAACTCATAATAAATAATTAGGCGCTAACTCGTCGAGTCCCTCTTCTTAGCTCAAAATAAATATTTAAAATATGCTACCTGGAAATCCGGATGTTACAGTTCTCCCCTACTAGAATCAAACTTTGCCCATGAAGTCTCGCCCCACATACAACTTTGGATGCTGCTCCCGCATATCCAACTCCGGTTCCCAAGTCAGCTCATACCTTCTCTGATGTTGCCAATGGACCTGCACCAGGGGCACCTCCCTATTCCTCGGAACCTTGATCTTCCGATCCACAATCACGATTGGCCTCTCAACATAATTCAGACTCACATCCACCTATATATCCTCTAGCAGCACCACCACCGTCTCGTCAGCTATACACTTCCTCAACTGAGACACATGGAAGGTATCATATATCTGGCTCAACTCCACGGGTAGCTCTAAACGATATGCTACCCTGCCCACCCTCGCGGTCACCCTGAAAGGACCAATGTACCGGGGCCCTAGCTTGCCCCTCTTCCTGAATCGGATCACTCCTTTCCAAGGAGATACCTTCAGGAGTACGAAGTCTCCAACCTGAAACTCGAGCTCGAATCATGGCCTATCCACATAACTCTTCTTGCGACTCTGAGCTGTCAGCAATCTCTGTCTGACCTGCTGTATCTGCTCGGTCGTTTGAAGCAGTATCTCAGTGCTACCCATCACTCCTTTCCCTACCTCTCCCCATCAGATGGGAGTTCGACACCTCCTCCCATAGAAAAGCTCAAAGGTAGGCATACCAATGTTCGAATAGTGGCTTTTTTATAGGAAAACTCAGCCAATGGTAATTATGTATCCCAACTTCCTCCAAATTCCAATACACTGGCTCAAAGCATGCCCTCGAGCGTCTGAATTGTCCACTCACTCTGTCCGTCCGTCTGTGGGTGGTAAGTAGCGCTGAAGTGAAACCTCGTACCCAACTCCTCATGGAACTTCTTCCATAACCTAGAAGTGAAATGTACGTCTCGATCTGACACAATCAAGATTGGCACCCCATGCCGCGATACTACCTCCCTCACATATATCTTCGCCAGCCTCTCTGCGGAAGTTTTGTCACTGATAGCAAGGAAGTGAGCGCTCTTCGTCAGCCGGTCAACGATCACCCAAATTGCATCGACACCCCTCACAGTCCTCGGCAATTTGGTGATGAAATCCATAGAAATCTGTTCCTTCTTCCACTGGGTAACTTCAAGTGGTAGCAACTTGCCATGCGGACGCTGATGCTCCGATAAACATGATGATTATTAGCATAACACTTATGCTCCTACTAGCTTTGACATGTACTCAGAAATCAGCTGGACTTCTAGAAATGAATACTCTATTGACTTTCTTACAAAATTTTAGTTTTCTGATACTAGATTGTTTTGATAAGACTTTATCAAAGTCATACACCTCTCTTAGATTGCTCACATGTTTGTCGAAGCAATTATAGAACTATGAAAAGAGATGTCGTAATCATAGTCTCAATTTTTTAGACCTTTTCCATTTCTCATAATTCCATGTTAGTGTGTCGGTTAAGCACGCACGCTCCACTAACGACTTTGAGAATGCAAATATCAAAATTGCTATCTAGCTGAAAACTACTTAGTGAAAGTGTTTCCTCACCATCATTTTCATGAATCGGAGAGAAACCTTATGACACTTAGATTTAACGGTATGTGAATTGTCAAAACCATAGTCACAAGACAACGATAATGACAAATCCAAACTCATATGGACTGAACTCAATCTTAATTTCTTGCCACCTGGCAGCTCAAGGGCCTGTCATTGCTTCCAAGTTGTGATGCAACTAATTGAGAACTCTAAGAACTCATATGCAAAGCCAAATTTAACTGGAATGGGCACAGAATATGTCAACATGATAGTTTATGAACCTCAAGTCGTGTGCTAGTGAAGAACTTCAGGTTTTATTCTTGATTAGTTCTTGAGACATTCAATACCTTTTAGGTCTCCCGCTGTCCTCTTGACATATAAGACACCCTTGTCAAACATCACACAATTCGCCTTGGTTGGTCTTTGTTTTGTCCAAAACATCACAACTTACCAATTTTAAATGTACAAGAGTAGAAAACTTTTACTCTTACATTTGAATAGTGTTAATAAACCTACATTAAGATATGTCACTAAAGTTACAATCTTAGAGTATGAATCTAAGACTTGTTTTGGAACGAAGTATGACTCATCTTCTTCATTTAATCATTCCAACAATTCAAGATTCCTCTTCTTAGTCATAAGAATGCATTGTGATTTCCTTAGAGGACTAATTGTGATATGATTTCTAAATCATTAAGATTGTCACACCCCCAAACCAGAACGACGGAAACGTTCGGGGGCGGAGGACGTCGTATTCAGTATCATAACAGTTCATAGAAAGGAAAGTACACACCACCATATATATATAAAGGTTTTAGAAATTTCTACATAATTGTATTCGTTACATGTTCAAAAGATAAATACATAAACATCTTTCAAAACAAGTAATTAACGTCAGCGCGTTAATCCCCAAAAGTTGATTTCCAAACCTGCTTAGCGGTTCCCTGAGAATACAAGTTATTTCAAAGAAAAAGTGTCAACAATTAAGTTGTTGAGTTCATAAGCGGTTTTGAGAAATTGTATGCCATTCCATAGTTCGTGCGTTTTCAAAGAAAATTCCTTATTTTCTTATAAAAGTATGAAATGCGTGAGAATATTTGTGTTGTAAGATGTAGATAGTTGAATCAAAAAAATCCCTTATTTTCCGATTAGTTGTTTGTTTTGTATAAAGGAAAATCCCTTATTTTCCTAAAGTAACCAGTAGTCTAATGTCCAAGACCGAAAACCGAAAGTAACTGACATGCTTTAAAAGATTGAAGCATAGTTTCATATAATAAAACCTATAAGAAGATCGCAGTTGTTAGATGAAGAGTAGTTTTAATAGCTACTCATTTATAATTCAGAAGTACTATAATAATTGTATATCCGATGAGTTTTATAACCATACTAAACATAATATGCCTGTAGCAACGTTCTTCAGGCGTCGTAGCATTATGGCAAACTGTCACCCCAAAGGATGGACTGTAGCTAACAGTCAGGGCGCGAGATCATGACTTCCCGTATAGATCTATACACATTTGACACGTTCTCCCAACGGGAGACTCTGGTTATAGACATGACTTGGAGTAGTACCTTTTTTCAAAAAGGTAGTATTTGAAGATGTAAACGTCTCACGGATTCTCAACTAAGTCTGTATTAAAGTAGTAGTTTTGTATACAAAGTTTATTCTTTTTCACCACGTTTGACAAAACATAAATCATAACTTCTTTTAAATGCATAAAAGAGTTTAACAATGATGGATACTTTGAAATTACTATATACTTTGTATAAATCTAGCGCATGCAAAACATAGCAAGAGTTTTCACATAATAGTTATGAATCACAAATGATTCATTTGATAAAAACGAGGAAAGTGAAACTTAATGTAACACATGATAATGACCGTGTGTTTACTTGTATTCTCCCCCGAAATGTATTAAAAGTATATTATAAAGTATTTGAAAGTGTATGAATTGGGGTATGAACTCACTTGATAGATTGAAGAAGGTGAGACGAAAACTGAGCAGAACCTTGAATTGAAAAAGCGGATTTTCTCGGGATTCTCGGGGCTTGAGTATGGGAACCGGGACTTCGGCATATTTATTGCATGGAAAACGAGGAAAAAACGCAAGAAAGGTGAGAGGAAATGAGCTTTTTCCCTAGAACCCTCGCATCCCTTTTATAGGGGCTGGAACCCCCTCGGTACGCTGGGCGTACGCGGTTACGTTGGGCATACGCGTGCGTCATGCGTGACCGAGTCCTCGACTGCCTCGGAGCCTGGATGGGACGGGGCATAGCCTTGCATAGGGGGCGTCGTGGACGATCCGAGGCCTAGTCCTCGAGTACGCTGGGCATACGAGGGTACGTTGGGTGTAACTCGGATGGACCCGATGACTCCCCCTTCAGATGATACTGAATTTTTGATTTGAATTTAAATTTTTATTATTTAGCAAACTTCAAAAATTCATATCTTCTTCATACGAACTCCGTTTTCAACATTCCTTATATCCACTCGTAGGTGAGACTACGCTCTACAACTTTCGTTTAGACTCCGTTGGCAAATTTCGAAATTATTTTTATTATTTATTATTAAAATTCGGGGTAAGAAAAGTTCGTTTAGAAATTCATAACTTCATTATCCGACGTCTGTCTTTGCCAGAATTTTTACCGTTGAAAAAACATTTTTGAGACCTTCGATTTTCATTTAGGTTATTCCGGCCAAAAGTCGCTCGATCTCTATTTCAAATTTTTAGCTATCTATCGCTGCGCCGAACTTGGAAAAATCGTAACTTCCTTATACGAAGTCAGATTTGGACGATCTTTTTATGTACGATCATGGTTTAATGATATCTAACTTAGCAGGTAACCAAATAGAGACTTTTGAACATTTTATTTTCAAGGTTAATTTCATTTCATCGAAAGTGGTTACAATACTTTCCCCTTTCAGGTCATTACTGATGGGTTTTGGCCATATGAACATTCCTATGTGCACATGCAAACCCTAATGCTTGGATCTAGGTTTCTCTAATTAACATGATTTGAATCCAAGACTTCTAATGACTAATTAGATATAAGAACAATACAAAATCAGATCTAGAGGTCCACCTTTGAATCTCTTGTTTTGATCTTGTTGTCTTGGAGCTCTAGAGTCACAATTGTCACTCCTCTAATGGCTTACAAACACCAACTAGCAAGGCGGATGATTTGAGAGAGAGGAGAGGGATTAGAAATCGGCCAGGGTTTCTTTGCTTTAGCAGAGGTGCCGATTTCCCTTGCCCTAGGGGTCTATTTATATACTTGTAAGGCTCCTAGGGTTTCTCCCTTAAACCCTAGTTGGATAATCTTTCCTTAAAGCAATCCGAATCCTTTCCAAAGATAAGCCTTGGACGAATTTGAGGCTATCCCAAGCCCTAGAATTCGTCCAACCTCTATCCAAGAAGGATTTACAGCCCAAAGTGTGACTATCAAACAATTGACAGTTTATACCCTCTTATTTAATTAATCTCTTTCAGTCACCAAATTAATACTAATTAATTCATGACTTATATTAATCAAATAACAATATTATTATTCCTTATATTATTCTCATAATATATTAATAATATTTATTCTCTCATAATAAATCATCCTATCAAGTTGCTATGGTGAAGGCAACCCAAAAGGACCATCCACAATTAGGTCAAATACTTGCCTAATATAGTTGCAACCTTAGACACTATTCCAATAGTCTCCCACTTGGATAAGTCTAGTAACTATATGCACAAGTACAATTCGATTTGCAATCGTAGCTCTCAAAGACGCTGTCAAACTCTGATCTAATCAATCTTGTCCTTTAGATAACGGATCGTACAGTCCTCTGTTAGATATCATGCTGACAATTCTATGGAATGACTAGTCAAGCATTTAGGTTTCTCGATCTCTGATTTATTCGACATAGAACTTAATCGAACACATCAATTCAGTTCTGACCGGGCCCGACACATAAGTCAAATCAAATCATCGAGCGGCCGAGATATCGCTTTTACCTTCTTCGGATAAAAGTTACAGATAAACTTCAACTTATGTGGATTTACTTATTCATTAATCAACTATACACAACAATGCGTTTTATAACATCGAGTTACCAATGCGTTTTTGCATTATCAATGTACAATCAATTAACAAATAACAAACCATATATCTAGGTTTTATGACTATATGTTATTATCGTCTTGTGATCACCCTTTTATATCATATTCCATAAGGTGATTCCAGCAAGCGCTGGTTTGTTCCAATGCTCAAAACCAGTTCATAAGCACTCATGAACGTCCCAGAAATGTTTTGCTATGTCTAATACCATTTAGACAATGTACGCACCAATTCAAGACAATCTTCATTCATATCTACCTCCAACATATGAACGATTGTGGACAATTTGAATAATTCGATTATTCATAATAAACTCAATTATTCTGGATGTCAAAAGATGCAAAATGAAACAATAGTTAAACAATTAACATAAGACAGTAACAATACTCATAAATAAAACTCCTTTATTTAATCATCAAATGTTAATTACATTTATCTATTACACGTTTCTAATACTATCTAATCTATGCTAATATCATCCTTCAGTCCAATGCTCCTAGCATGCTGCAAGTGCTTAACCCTACTCAATCCCTTCGTAAGCGGATCTGCTGGGTTATCTTCTTATGATATCCTCTTCACTACGAGTTGTCCTTCTTCTACACGATGTCTAATAAAGTGGTATTTTCTGTCGATGTGTCATGATCTACCATGATCTCTCGGTTCCTTGGTCAAGGCAACCGCTCCTTCATTATCACATAAAATCTCCATGGGCTCCTTTATGGCAGGTACAACTCCAAGATCACCGATGAAGTTTTTCAACCATATTGCCTCCTTCGACGCTTCGCTCCCTACAATGTACTCTGATTCGCACGTTGAATCAGCTACGGTTTCCTGTTTGGAACTTTTCCAAGTCACTGCTCCTCCATTCAGGATAAAGACCCAGCCTGACTGCGAACGGTAGTTTTCCCTGTCGGTATGAAAGCTGGCGTCACTATACCCTCGCACCTTCAAGTCATCACTCCCTCCGAGGACTAAAAACCATTCCTTCGTACTTCGAAAGTACTTAAGGATATTCTTCACCGCAATCCAATGGGCTCTGCCAGGGTTCCCTTGATATCTACTAACCATGCTTAAAGCAAAGGCTACATCAGGGCGAGTACAAGTTATAGCGTACATGATTGAGCCAACTGCGGAAGGGTATGGTACACGGCTAAGTAAGTGTTCTCCCTTCTTTGAGTTTTTCATACTTGGCATTACTTTGTATTGGTAATTCTCCCTTCTTTGAGTTTTTCATACTAAAACGTTTCGGTACCTTCTCTAAGTAAGTGTTCTGACTAAGTCCTATTAGTCTCTTACTTCTCTCTCTTACTATCCTTATTCCCAAAATATAGGAAGCCTCTCCGAGGTCCTTCATAGCGAAGCATTTCCCGAGCCAGGACTTAACCTCCTGCAAAGTTGGGATGTCGTTTCCTATGAGTAATATGTCATTGACATATAGAACGAGGAAGCTTACTATACTCCCACTGGCTTTGACATATACACACGATTCATCTTCGCTTCGTACAAATCCAAACTCTTTGACTTTCTCATCGAAGCAAAGATTCCATCTGCGAGACGCTTGCTTAAGTCCATAAATGGACTTCTCAAGCTTACACACTCTCTTCGGATGCTTCGGATCCACAAACCCCTCTGGCTGAGCCATGTAAACATCCTCAGCCAACTTTCCGTTAAGGAAAACGATCTTGACATCCATTTGCCAAATCTCATATTCATGAAAAGCGGCAATCGCTAGCATCACTCTAATAGATTTTATCTTCGCAACTGGTGAGAAGGTCGCGTCATAGTCAACTACGGGAGTTTGAGTAAATCCCTTCGCGACCAATCGCGCTTTATATGTGTGTACGTTTCCATCCACGTCGGTCTTCTTCTTGAAGATCCATTTGCACCCAACGGTCTTACGTCCGGGCACATTATCAACCAAATTCCAAACTTGGTTATCATACATGGATTGGATCTCGCTATCCATTGCCTCTTTCCATTTTGCAGACTCCGGGCCTGCCATGGCTTCCTTATAGCTATTAGGTTCATCAAGGTTTATTAGTGTACCATCACTAATATACGTGTCCCCTTCGGTAGTAATATGAAAACCATAAAACTGGGGTTGAACTCTAACTCTTTCGGAACTTCTAAGAGGTAAGGACTCGTCAATCGGTTCAACCGGAGTTTCCTCCTCGGGTTGAGTGCCAGCGGTAGAGGTTCCTTCATGTATCGATTCTTGAATCTCTTCAAGCTCAATTTGCCTCCCACTGTCTCCTTGGCCTATGAGTTCTCGCTCTCGGAAAACTCCTCTCCTCGCAACGAAGACAACATTGTCCTTCGGTCTATAGAAGAGATATCCAAAGGATTTCTGCGGGTAGCCGATGAAAATACATCGCTCACAACGAGGTTCGAGCTTGTCGTGAGTATCTCGTCTTACGGAAGCCTCGCAACCCCAAACCTTGATATGTGCCAACGAGGGAGCTTTCCCTGTCCACATCTCGTGAGGTGTTTTGGCAACCTTCTTAGTAGGGACTCGGTTAAGGATATGGGCGGCAGTCTCTAAGGCATACCGCTAAAAAGAGATAGGTATTGAAGCACGACTCATCATAGAGCGAACCATATCCAACAATGTTCGATTACGCCTTTCTGCCACACCATTCAATTGTGGTGTCCTAGGTGGCGTCAATTGTGAAACTATTCCACACTCCTTGAGATAATCGTGGAATTCAAGACTTAGGTACTCTCCTCCTTGATCGGATCGAAGTATCTTGAATTTCCTGCCCAATTGATTCTCCACTTCATTCTTGAACTCTTTGAACTTTTAAAAAGTTTCTGACTTTTGCTTGATTAAATAAATATACCCATATCTACTATAGTCATCGGTAAAAGTTACGTAGAACCGGTTCCCATTCTTCATGGTTGATCTAAACGGTCCACATACATCGGTATGTATTAGGTCCAATAGACCCTCACCCCTTTCACACGTACTTGTGAAGGGTGACTTGGTCATCTTTCCAAGTAAACAAGATTCGCACGTGTCATCTTCCCTAAGGTCGAATGACTCCAACACTCCATCCTTTTGGAGTTGGGCTATGCATTTCTTGTTGACATGTCCAAGACGACAATGCCACAAGGATGCTCTATCCATACTATTGGAAGAATCTATGTTCAAAACATCATTTCCTAAGTTATCAACAATCATAGCAGTTTCATAAATTCCATTACACGGTATTGCTTCAAAATAAAAGACACCATTTAGATAAGCCAAAATAGAACCATTCTCATTATTAAAAGAAATTCTAAAACCTTGTCTAAACAAACCATGAAATGAAACGATGTTTCTGATGGGTTGTGAGCATTCTAACACTTCCTAAGTGTACATGCAACCCTAATAAACCTTGGATCTATGTTTGTCTAAGATACATGCAAATAATTAATTTTCCAAGGCTTATATCCTAACTAGCATGGCATGGGGAACTTGAATCAAATAAAGCTAGTAGAAACACTTACCTTGTAGTTGTAGTTGATTGCTTGGAGTTCTTGAGCCTAGCACCAATAATGTGGATGCCTCAAATGAAAGTCACAAATCACCACAAACTTGGAACTTTGAGAGAATAGTCACCACTTCTTGAAATCGGCCCTCAACTCCACAAGTGTCAACTAGTGTGATTTCAAGAACCAAAGCCTCCTTTATATAGTGTGGTGGATTAGGGTTACATCCATGTAAACCCTAATACCCATGTCTCTTCATTTCCATGAGATCCATGGGTTAAAGCTCCATGGAGTATCCATGGACTTCTCCATCCAAGCCTAGCCCATTCCAAATAAGCATAAGCCCACACTATATAAATATAGAAGCCCATATTTAATTAGTAATATCTTTGATCACTAAATTAATCCTAGATTAATTATAGATCACTACTAATTAAATAATATGATCTTATATTAATATATTAGAACTTATAATATATTAATAAATCATAACTTGTACTATTCTCAAATATTATCCATAAAGTGTTCGGGTGAAGTGCAACCCAAATGGACCATGCCAGGTCGGGTCAAGTATATACCAAATATAGTTATGGACTTAGACACTATATCCAACAGTCTCCCACTTGGATAAGTCTAGTAACTATATTTGCAAGTATAACTTCAGGAACCGATCAGCACTCGTAGCTCTTTAAACTCTGTTTAACTAGAACGCGCCATTTAGATAAGTGATCATATAATCCTCTGTTCTAGATATCAGCCGGACAAACACATGGAACATTGTCTTACTTATTGTCCAACATTTGTTTCCCGATTTCCGATTTGTTTGACATAGAACTTAACTGAACACATCAATTTAGTTCTGACCGGGCCCGGTACATAGGTCAACACAAAATCATCGGGGGGCCCACATATCAACTTCTAATCCAAGAAGGAACAGATAAACTTCGACTCATATGTTTGTTCTACCACTCATTGAATTACACACAAAGGCACGTTTTATAACATCGAGTTACCAATGTGTTTATGTACAATCAATGCATAACCAACTCGTAAGTAACAAATCATATCTCTAGGTTTGAAGACTTATATGATATTACCGTCTCACGATCACTCGAGATAAAATTCCATGAAGTGATTCCAGTGAGCGTGGGTTGTGTCCAATGCTCAGAACTTATGAGCACTCATGATTGTTGTAGCCTTGTCCAACACCTTAGACCTCTACAACCCATCATGTCAGTCTTGATTCATACCTACTTCCGACATATGACCGACTGTGGAGGTTTGAATAATATGTTATACCAAACAAAAAATTATTCTGGAAGTCAAAACATGCAAAAGAAATATAGTAAAAGATCAACAAGAGATAGTAACACTTTACTCATAAATAAAACACCTTTTATTCATCATCAAATGTCAATTACACTTTACAAATTTCCGAGTTATCTAACTACTAAAACTTATATCATCCTTCAGCCCTATGCTCTGAGCATGCTGGAGATGCTTAAACCTACTCAGTCCCTTCGTGAGGGGATCTGCTGGGTTCTCATCCGATGATACCCTCTTCGCCATGAGGAGTCCTTCTTCGATTTGATGTTTGATAAAATGGTATTTTCTGTCGATGTGTCTGGATCTCCCATGATCCCTTGGTTCCTTGGCTAAGGCAACCGCACTATTGCTGTCACAGAAAATCTCCATTGGCTCTTTTATAGCTGGTACAACTCCAAGGTCTCCGATGAAGTTCATTAGCCATATCGCCACTTTTGCTGCTTCGCTTGCCGCTATATACTCTGATTCACAAGTAGAATCAGCCACTGTCTCCTGCTTGGAACTCTTCCAAGAGATTGCTCCTCCGTTTAGGGTAAAGACCCAGCCTGATTGAGAGCGGAAATTATCCCTATCAGTCTGGAAGCTAGCATCACTATACCCTACAACTCTCAAGTCATCACTCCCACCGAAGGTAAGGACCCAGTCCTTAGTCCTTCGTAGGTACTTGAGGATATTCTTTACCGCAGTCCAGTGTTCCTTGCCAGGGTTCGCCTGATACCTGCTAACCATGCTCAAAGCAAAAGCTACATCAGGCCGAGTACACGTCATGGCATACATGATCGATCCTACAGCTGAAGCATAAGGAAATCGACTCATTTCTGCTATCTCAGCCTCAGTACTAGGGCTTTGTGTCTTACTCAATCTGGCGTTACACTGAATGGGTAACTCTCCTTTCTTGGAGTTATGCATGTTGAATCTTTTCAACACTTTGTCCAAGTAGGTACTTTGACTAAGTCCAATTAGTCTTTTACTCCTGTTTCTCAAAATCTTTATCCCTAGGATATAGGCAGCTTCACCAAGGTCCTTCATAGCGAAACACTTCCCAAGCCAGGACTTAACTTCCTGCAGGGTTGGGATGTCATTTCCTATGAGTAGTATGTCATCCACATACAGTACCAAAAAGCTGACTATGCTCCCACTAGCCTTTATATAGACACAAGATTCATCTTCACTCCTTGAAAAGCCAAATTCCTTGACTTTCTCATCAAAGCAAAGATTCCACCTGCGAGGTGCCTGTTTCAATCCATAAATGGATTTCTCGAGTTTACACACTCTATTAGGGTACTCTGTACTGACAAAACCCTCTGGCTGAACCATGTAAACATCCTCAGCTAACTTTCCATTAAGGAAAGCGGTTTTGACATCCATTTGCCATATTTCATAATCATGAAATGCAGTTATGGCCAACAGAACCCGAATAGACTTAATCTTGGCTACTGGAGAAAAGGTCTCATCATAGTCCACTCCAGGAATTTGAGAGAAGCCCTTTGCAACCAGTCTAGCCTTATAAGTGTGTACATTACCATCCATGTCGGTCTTCTTCTTGAAGATCCATTTGCACCCTACAGTCTTACGACCAGGTACATTCTCAACCAAGTTCCAAACTTGATTGTCATACATGGATTGTATCTCGCTATCCATGGCCTCTTTCCATTTAGCAGCCTCAGGGCCTGCCATGGCTTCCGTGTAGCTGTTAGGTTCATCCAGACCTACTAGTGTCTCATCACTAATAAGTGTCTCACCTTCCGCAGTAATATGAAATCCATGATAATGATCAGGTGCATTCCTAACTCTCGTGGAACGCCTAAGAGGTACAGGCACATCAGTTGGCTCAACAGGAGTTTCCTCCTCAAGTTGAGGGCTAGGGTTTGAAGTTCCTTCACCACTTGACTCTTGAATTTCTTCAAGATCAATTTGCCTCCCACTGTTTCCTTGGCTTATAAATTCTCTCTCTCGAAAGACTCCTCTTCTTGCTACAAAGACCACATTGTCACTAGGTCTGTAGAAGAGGTAACCGAAGGATTGCTGTGGGTAGCCGATGAAAATACACCTCTCGCTTCGGGGTTCGAGCTTATCATGAGTCTCGCGTCTCACGAAAGCCTCACAACCCCAAATCTTGATGTGGTCTAGCTTAGGTACTTTACCAGTCCACATCTCGTGAGGAGTTTTGGCAACTTTGTTTGTAGGGACAAGATTAAGAATATGGGCGGCAGTCTCTAAGGCATACCCCCAGAATGAAATTGGTAGCGTAGCTCGACTCATCATGGAACGAACCATGTCCAACAAGGTTCGATTATGCCTCTCAGCCACACGATTCAACTGTGGTGTCCTGGGAGGTGTCAATTGTGAGATAATCCCACATTCCCTAAGATAGTTGAGGAACTCTGAACTAAGATACTCACCTCCTCGATCGGATCGAAGCATCTTAATGTTCCTTCCCAATTGATTCTCGACTTCCTGTTTAAATTTCTTAAACCTCTCGAAAGTCTCTGACTTATGCTTGATTAAGTAGACATATCCATATCTACTGTAATCATCAGTAAAAGTCAAATAATAACGATTAGCATCCCTTGTGGCATGTTTGAATGGTCCACACACATCCGTGTGTACAAGGTCCAACAAACCTTCACCCCTCTCATAGGAGCCTGTGAAGGGTGACCTTGTCATTTTTCCAAGTAAGCATGATTCGCAACTATCATCTGACTTTAGGTCAAACGACTCCAAGACTCCATCCTTTTGGAGTTGGCCTATGCGTTTCTTGCTTATATGTCCAAGACGACAATGCCATAACGATGCTTTATCCAAGTTATTATTATTAGTAGAATCAATACACAAAACATTATTTCCTAAGTTATCTACAACAGATACAGCTTCATACACACCATCACAAGGTAATGCTTTAAAATAAAAGACATTATTATAGAAAGCATCAATAGAACCAACTTCATTATTAAATGAAAAGGTAAACCCTTGTTTGTACAAACCATGAAAGGAAATAATATTTCTTGCCATTCCTGGCGAATAACAACATTTATTCAATTCTAAATTAAACCCACTACTTAGCGATAAAGTATAAACTCCAATCTTGGTGACAGGTGAAGCTTTCCTATTCCCCATGATCAATTTTATTCTTCCTTGCTCCACATTCTCACTTCTTCTTAGTCCCTGCAAGTCACAACAAATATGAATACCGCAACCGGTATCAAGGACCCAAGATTTAGAATGGGGTGAGTTATTAGAAATGATAGTGTAAATACCTGCATGGTTGGGTTTGACTTTCCCATCCTTCACATCCTGCTGGTATTTTGGGCAGTTCCGCTTCCAATGAGACTTGTCATGGCAATAGAAGCATTCAGCCTCTTTTGGGTCAGAAGAAGGAGTGATGGAACCTTTCTTGGTTCCACTTGAAAAAGAGCCATCAAGGGTCCGAGCCTTGGTACCCTTCGAGGACCTCTTTCTCTTCCTCCATCGACCTTTCCCAATTGCCAAAACCGGAGTTAAGTTTGGAGTAGGAGTGATAGCAACCGACTTCCCCTTAAGACCTGATTCTGCGGTCTTGAGAAGTCCCTGAAGTTTGCTGAGTGTGACCTCTTCCTTATTCATGTGATATGTCATGCGGAATTGATCATAGCACGATGGTAAGGAGTGCAAAATGATATCTATTGCAAGATCCTCAGGGAAGTTCACATTAAGCTTCAGCAAATGATCCACATACCGTTGCATTTTCTGCATGTGGCTCGTGACGGATTCCCCGTCCTTCATCATGGTTGTTATCATGGAGCAGATGATTTCATACCTCTCTTGTCTTGCACTTTGATGATATCTTTCCATCAAATCTTGGTGCATTTCATAAGGGTAGAAATCCTCATAAGACTTTTGGAGTTCCGTTGTCATCGTGGCCATCATGATGCAAGCCACTTTCGTAGCATCCCTTTCATGTGCCCGAAAGTCAGCGATCTCCTGAGGAGTTGCAGTGGTCTCATCAATCTCCTTAAGCTCCTTGTCAAGGACATATTCTTTGTCCTCGTAGCGGGTAATCATCCTGATGTTTCTGATCCACTCATTGAAGTTGGATCCATCAAAGGTGACTTTCCCACACAAGTTCATAAGGATAAAGGAGCCATTAGGATTAGAGCCAGAAGCATTGTTGGAAGACATCTGAAGAGAAGAGAACAAGATTAGTTTAGATATAAGGGAGTCCTTAATAAAACACCCAAATGTAATATTAAGGCTAGGATCCAATCACAATATAATATAACTTAGAAGAGGTATGCCGTAATCTAAGCTATATCATATTTGAAAGGTAGGTGAATGACGATTCACCAATTTCCACCACGAAAACCGCAATATTTAAGTATTAGGTTTTTGAATGGTTCTTAGAAATTCCTAGATTCTTTGAGATTCAATGAACTTTTCAAAGGCATGTTTCAATCTCAAGTGTGCCCTCCAGGTTTTGTGACTGGGATGCCGAGGATCACAAAACGAGGTGTGAAGTAACCATGCAAACCACTTGGTACCCTTTAAAGTTTATCACTCAATCGATGTGCTGGTAAACCACACACGCTCCATCGATACTATAATAAACCTTTAAGTTACCCTTTACCTACCTTGTTAAGTCCAAGTTAGTGTGCCGGTTAACCACACACGCTCCACCAACGACTTAAACAAAGTGTAAAGTGTAATTTCATGGATTAGCACCTTATTCACAATTTTCCTAAAGTAACTAAGATTGGGAATTTAATAAAACATTTAGTTACTTTATAATATTCATCATACTTTGAATGAGAATTTATAAGTCCTTGTCTTACCCGTTCGGCTAACGACCCTTCACCGGTCAAGCAAGCGGTGGGTGAGAGTGGACACCCATTAAGTCACCATTTTATAGGCAACAACCTTATACCCACCTTATAGACCGGCTTCGTGAATGAGGCGTACTAGCGGTAAGACGACTTTGTTCTTGTACATATATATATAATTATTAAATCATAATAATATAAGTATAAGGGTTGAATTTTAACTTTTAAAATTCTAAGGGTTGGAACTAAAGTTTTAACTTAACTTTACTTGTTCCAAAACTTGAGGGCAAGTTTTGTAAACTTTCAAAACTTTTCATTTCTTGTAACTTATAAGTTTAATAGAGTAATAAAATGAGGACTTTTCATTTTTCTAACTCTTGTGTTCTTTTAATGGTTTTCTAATCCAAGAGACTTTTGGTTTTCCATAACTAGAGGACAAGTTATGGACTCCATTAAAACACATTATGATCATGAATTAATCTACCACATAGGTTACAAATAATTCCTATGATCATCTAAACATCATAAGAACAAGAATATGAATATGAACACTTTCATATATGAAAATCACATATAATCTTTGTAATTTTGATAACTAGTTGTTGTAAATGAGTTAGAAAAGACATTACACCTTCCAAAACAAGTTTGCAAGTACCAAAACAGTTTAGGGTAATGTTTCTAATCCATTTCCAGCAACTAAAGTCGAAAAACTGCACTCTGTTGACCCTACTCGCCGAGTGCATGAACCTACTCGACGAGTAGGTTGAAGATACAAGTGAACTCGGCAAGTCCCCCCCATGGACTCGGCGAGTCCATCAGACAGACAGCAAGATTTCGACTTTTTCAAGCATATTGCAACAAGTATCAAACAAACAAACCTGGCTCTGATACCACTGATGGGTTTTGAGCATTCTAACACTTCCTAAGTGTACATGCAACCCTAATAAACCTTGGATCTATGTTTGTCTAAGATACATGCAAATAATTAATTTTCCAAGGCTTATATCCTAACTAGCATGGCATGGGGAACTTGAATCAAATAAAGCTAGTAGAAACACTTACCTTGTAGTTGTAGTTGATTGCTTGGAGTTATTGAGCCTAGCACCAATAATGTGGATGCCTCAAATGAAAGTCACAAATCACCACAAACTTGGAACTTTGAGAGAATAGTCACCACTTCTTGAAATCGGCCCTCAACTCCACAAGTGTCAACTAGTGTGATTTCAAGAACCAAAGCCTCCTTTATATAGTGTGGTGGATTAGGGTTACATCCATGTAAACCCTAATACCCATGTCTCTTCATTTCCATGAGATCCATGGGTTAAAGCTCCATGGAGTATCCATGGACTTCTCCATCCAAGCCTAGCCCATTCCAAATAAGCATAAGCCCACACTATATAAATATAGAAGCCCATATTTAATTAGTAATATCTTTGATCACTAAATTAATCCTAGATTAATTATAGATCACTACTAATTAAATAATATGATCTTATATTAATATATTAGAACTTATAATATATTAATAAATCATAACTTGTACTATTCTCAAATATTATCCATAAAGTGTTCGGGTGAAGTGCAACCCAAATGGACCATGCCGGGTCGGGTCAAGTATATACCAAATATAGTTATGGACTTAGACAATATATCCAACATGAACATCCCACGCTTTACCAAAGTCGATTACACATGCTCGCAACATGTCTTCTAGGGTTTGGATCGTTCTCTCACTCTATCCGTCAGTTTGTGCGTGATAGGTTGTACTCATATCAAACCATGTTCCCATGGATTTTTGTAATGATTGCCAGAATCTGGAAGTGAATTTGCTGTCTCTGTCTGAGATGATAGACATCGGCACTCCATGAAGTCGCACGATGTAGGTTCTCGATAGTTTTTCCATTTTATGGGTTTCCTTGATCGGTAAGAAATGAGCAGACTTGGTTAGTCTGTCGACGATCACCCAAATGGTATCTTGGCCACCCTGAGTTTTGGGTAGTTTTGTTATGAAGTCCATGGAAATCTGTTCCTATTTCCACTCATGTATTTCAGGTTGATGGAGTAGACCTGAGGGTTTATGGTGTTCTATTTTTGTCTTGGCGCAAGTCAAGCACTTGCTCACATAGGTAGCAATTTATGCTTTCATGTTTGGCCACCAGTAGAGTTGCTTGAGATCTGGATACATCTTATCTGACCCTGGGTGCACAGAGTATGGAGTCTTGTGGGCTTCGTTCATAACTACCTCTCCGAACCCACCAAACTTGGGTGTCCATATTCGGTTCATGAGGTAGCATACTCCGTCACTCTTGATTTCTAGGTTCTTGTCCATCCCCCTAAGGGTCACACCTGTCACGTTTTCGGGTTTCAAGGCTTCTATTTCAGCTTCCTTGACTTGTGCTAACAGGTGCGAATGGATCGACATGGCTAATGACTTCACTCTTCAACCAGAGTACTCCTTACGACTAAGGGCATCAGCCATAACGTTTGCCTTTCCTGGATGATAGCGAATCTCACATTCGTAGTCGTTGAGCAATTCGACCCAACGTCGTTGTCTCACGTTTAACTCCTTCTGGTCGAATATGTGTTGAAGGCTCTTGTGGTCTGTAAACATGGTGCACTTGGTACCATACAGGTAGTGCCTCCAGATTTTTAGAGCGAACACCGCTCTGAGTTCTAAGTCATGAGTGGTGTAGTTGACTTCATGTGTTTTCAGTTGTCGTGAGGCATATGGAATAACTTTTCTCTCTGCATTAGTACACATCCCAACCCTTGTTTCGAAGCATCACAATACACCACAAAATCTTCGATCCCTTCTGGAAGAGAAAGAATGTGCGCACTGCAAAGGGCCTGTTTCAGAGTCTGAAATGTAGCATCTTGTTTTTCTCCCCAGTTGTAGGTCACACCTTTCTGAGTTAGGGAGGTAAGAGGCTTTGCAATGCTAGAGAAGTTCTAAATGAACCTTTGATAATAACCAGCAAGACCTAGAAATTAGCGAATCTCTGTTGGTGTAGTTGGTGCAGACCAATTTTTGATAGCCTTGATTTTAGATGGGTCCACGTGGATTCCTTCCTTGCTGACCATGTGACCGAGGAAGTCCACCTTTCTAATCCAAAACTCTCATTTTGAGAACTTCCCATAAAGTCTCTCAGCTCTTAACGTCTCTAAGACTTGTCTCAGATGTTGGCTATGCTCTTCTTTACTCTTTTGAATAAATGAGTATGTCGTCTATGAATATTATCACAAATTTATCCAAGAATGGACGACTTACCCGATTCATTAGATCCATGAATATGGTCGGGGCATTGGTTAGTCCGAACGGAATCACTACGAACTCGCAATGCCCGTATCTTGTTCAGAAGGCCGTCTTGGGAACATCACTCTCCAGAACTCGTAGCTGGTGATATCCCGATCTCAGATCGATCTTGAAGAAGTAGTTGGCTCCTTGGAGTTGGTCGAATAAGTCGTCGATTCGGGGTAGGGGATATCGGTTCTTGATGGTAAGTTTGTTGAGTTCTCGGTAGTCGATGCACATCCGGAATGATCCATCTTTCTTTTTCACGAATAACACAGGTGCTCCCCAAGGCGAGAAGCTCGGCCTGATGAATCCTTTGCCGAGTAGCTCATTCAGTTTGCTGGATAGCTCCTGCATCTCTGCTGGGGCTAATCGATAGGGAGCTTTGGCTACTGGGGTAGCTCCGGGAATCAGATCGATTTTGAACTCGACTTGTCTCGCGGGTGGTATTCCTGGAAGGTCCTCGGGAAAATCGCATACGTCAAGCATATTCTTGACGTCCTGGACTTCGCGTTTCACATCCACGACATGTGCCAAAAAAGCATGACATTCCTTGTGTAGGCACTTCTGAGCTTGGATACTTGAGATGATACGAAGAGTGGTACTGGGTTTCTCGCCCAAGATAATGAAAGTTTTGCCGGTTGGCAGATTAAGGCGAACGGCCTTATCGTAACATAAAATGTCCGCGTGATGAGAACTCAGCCAATCCATGCCTATTATGACATCGAAACTCTTAATCGAGACTGGCATGAGGTTGATTGGAAAGGGATTATCGTTTAGAGTTAGTGTACAGTTTAAGTATATCTCCTTAGTGCCTTCTGTTTTACCGTTGACCATTTTTACTAGAAACGGTTCACTTAATGATTGTGGTGTTGGGTTTAGCAGGCCTTTAAAATCATGACTCACAAAACTGCTCTCCACTCCACTATCAAACAAAATGCATGCATACGAGTTATCGAGAAGAAACGTACCCGTAACAACAGTGGGGTCCGCAACGGCTTCATCTTGTCCCATTGCGAACACTCGGCCCCTTCCACCGGTATTCCTGTTGTTTGCCTTCGGGTAGTCCCCGCGATAGTGTTCCATGGCTCTGCACTCAAAGCAGGCGTGACTTACTCCGGTATTAGCAGTGGGGCCGGCTTGTTGGTTCGGCTCCTTGCAGAAGCGGGCCATATGCCCTTTTTTATTGCACCTAGTGCATTGGAGGTCACTGCAGAGACCGTGGTGGTGGAAGTTGCATTGGTTACATTTCAGAAGTTTCCCATTGTATGAGCTTGTGGGGGCAGTGATGGTAGGTACAGTAATAGCGTTGGTCGCTACCACTTGTTGTTTCTTGGGGTTCTCCTGTAGGGTTTGTCCCCTTCTCTTGTTCCAAGGCCTTCCTTGGCCTTGTACCTCCTTAGATGGATTGGCGGTAGCTGCAATGGTACCCTGTTTTACCCCGTGGTCGATGAGTCGCTGAGCCAGGTGTTTAGCGCTGTTGAAAGTGATAGGGTTGGAAGCCAGGACATGACCTTGAATCTGGGGTGACAATCCCCAAATTTACCTTTCAACCTTTTTCGATTCTGGGTTGACCATGGTAGGGCACAATGCAGCGAGGTCGCTGAACCTAGCTGTGTAGGCGACTAGATCAGACCCAGTCATCTTCAGATTCCAGAGCTCTTGCTCAAGTTTTTGTATTTCGCCCCTTGGGCAGTATTCTTCCAGTAGTAGAACCTTCAGATCCTCCCAACTCATGGCATTGGCGACAGTGAGAGTCACAGAATTCACATGGCTTTTCCACCAAGTGACGGCTCGATCAATGAAGGTGCAAGCAGCAAACTTGAATTGCTTGCTTCTTGTCATGAGCAGATCTCGAAGACCATTTCAGTCTTTTTGAACCATTGCATTAGTGCAATGACTCCCCCAGTTCCATTAAAAATTTTTGGCTTTGTGTTGGAGAACTCCTTGTAAGTACATTCCCTTACTTGACCATGACCAGTGCCACGATTGGAAATATTCGTGCTGCTTCCTGTCCCTCCATTTCTGTTGGAGTTTATTTGCAAGAGGGTTTTAGTTACTGCTGCGGTGATAGCAGCCTGGACCATGGCCGGATCATAAGTTGGTGGTGGAGGTGGTGGTGGTGCCGTGCCCGGTCTGGGCCTTAGGTTTGGACGAGGAGGCATCACGCTGCCAAAAGAAAATGAAAGATTATAAGTTTTGGTGGTTGAGAGTTGAAAGATAATGAGTTAACTCTCTTTAATAGTTCATGAATTTGGTTTGACCTACACAGGGTTTTGAGTTCGATTTACAAATGGAGTTTGAATAGATATACTCATGAATTGAATGAACTGCACATAATTAACATACGAAAGAGATATGCCCTATATATTAAACATATGGTTGTGTTACATCCGAGTTTAGACAAAAAAATTTGACCTTTCTAAAGGTCTCCGATTACAGAAAGTTTAAAGAAAATAATACTTTTAGCCGAAGTCCTAACTTATAACAAAATTTGAAAGTTGGGCAAGTACTACTTGCAGCGCGGTTTGCGTTTGGAGCTTGACTCCGTGTCTGACTGTTTTGACTCCATGAGACGCCTATCAAACGCGTCTTGTTGTTCCATCATCTCAGTTATTGTTGCGATCGTGGCATTCAGTTGTTCTTGGAGGGCATTAGTGCGGTCTACGCCATACCCTTGCAACTTGTCCAAACGGCGGATGTCGGAAGTGTGCACTTGCACTTCCACATTGACCTCGCGGATCTAGTTGTCTTGAACTCCGGATTGTTAGAACTAGTTGGCTAATTTTCCAATCATGACTGGGAGTGCTCGGTCCGCTGAACCCCCGCCTCTGACATCGTAGAAGTCTCGGCACATGCCGTACGGAGGGCATAAGCTTTGGTGTTCGCTCCAATGGTGAAGGTGACTCCCCCATACGGGAGTGGGTCCTTGTAAGTTCCTCACATAGACGGGAGGTTGTGGGGCCGGTGGATTGATTACTTCTGGCTCCGAATCTGTACCAGAGTCCTGTCCTTCATCCAACTCCATAGGTTCCTCGTCGTCTTCGGGATCTTCTTTGATCCATCCCCCATTACCTTGGTTGGGGTAGTAGGGGTCACCGGGGTGATGGAATCCAGCCATTGAGTCTGTACGAGAATAGGGTTAAGCATTGACTATAAGCTAAAGCACATGAAATTTACCCTTAAGTTTAATGGTTCTAGATACTCAAATACTCCCTTAGTATTCTTTAACGATATGCTTTTGGTAAGTTTTAAATTTGTTGTCCACTGCAGACACTCCTTGGCATACGTTAGTCGGCTCTCGGACAAATATAGTTGATCAGGCTATATTCTTCCCAGTTCCAATTACATGTCCTAAGGCGTACCTGCACTGCACAACTTATTTATAATACTTCTATAATGATCTATATATGAAACTGGTATTAGTATGAAATGAGTGCATGCCTACTTTACAAAAACTAAATAAATTTAATTTCAAAAGTATGACTCTTACTCAGAGTGTTTTTGCCCAGTTGTGTTTATAGTTGTATACCAAAAATGGTTTTGATATACTTAATTCCCTATAAACAATGCTCTGATACCAATCTGTCACACCCCCAAACCAGAACGGCGGAAACATTCGGGGGCGGAGGACGTCATATTCAGTATCATAACATTTCATAGAATGGAAAGTACACACCACCATATATATATATATATATATATATATATATATATATATATATATATATATATATATATATATATAAAGGTTTTTAAAAATGTTTACATAATTGTATTCGTTACATGTTCAAAAGATAAATACATAAACATCTTTCAAAAGAAGTAATTAACGTCAGCGCGTTAATCCCCAAAAGTTGATTTCCAAACCTGCTTAGCGGTTCCCTGAGAATACAAGTTATTTCAAAGAAAAAGTGTCAACAATTAAGTTGGTGAGTTCATAAGCGGTTTTGAGAAATTGTATGCCATTCCAAAGTTTGTGCGTTTTCCAAGAAAATCCCTTATTTTATTATAAAAGTATGAAATGCATGAGAATATCTATGTTGTAAGATGTAGATAGTTGAATCAAGAAAATCCCTTATTTTCCTATTAGTTGTTTGTTTTGTATATAGGAAAATATCTTATTTTCCTAAAGTAACAAGTAGTCTAATGTCCAGGACTAAAAACCGAAAGCAACCAACATGCTTTAAAAGATTGAAGCATAGTTTCATATAATAAAACCTATAAGAAGATCGAAGTTGTTAGATGAAGAGTAGTTTTAATAGCTACTCATTCATAATTTAGAAGTACAATAATAATTGTATATCTGATGAGTTTATAACCATACTAAACATAATATGCCTGTAGCAACGTTCTTCAGGCGTCGTAGCGTTATGACAAACAGTCACCCGAAAGGATGGACTGTAGCTAACAATCAGGGCGCGGGATCATGACTTCCCGTATAGATCTATACACATTTGACATGTTCTCCCAACGGGAGACTCTGGTTATAGACAGGACTTGGAGTGGTACCTTTTTGCAACAAGGTAGTATTTGAAGATGTAAACGTCTCGCGGATTCTCAACTAAGTCTGTATTAAAGTAGTAGTTTTGTATGCAAAGTTTATTCTTTTTCACCACGTTTGACAAAACATAAATCATAATTTCTTTTAAATGCATAAAAGAGTTTAACAATGATGGATACCTCGAAATTACTATATACTTTGTATAAATCTAGCGCATGCAAAGCATAGCAAGAGTTTTCACATAATAGTTATGAATCACAAATGATTCATTTGATAAAAATGAGGAAAGTGAAACTTAGTGTAACACACGATAATGACCATGTGTTTACTTGTATTCTCCCCAGAAATGTATTAAAAGTACATTATAAAGTATTTGAAAGTGTATGAAAGGGGGTATGAACTGACTTGATAGATTAAAGAAGGTGAGACGAAAACCGAGCAGAACCTTGACTTGAAAAAGCGGATTTTCTCGGGATTCTCGGGAATCTCAGGAGCGTAAAACTTTCTTCGGGGCTTGAGTATGGGGATCGGGACTGATACCTGTTGGTAGCGGCTTCAAAACACCTTCAAGCGAACCTAACAACATTCCTAACAACATTGCCTTTGAAAATCCACACTTTTCCAAACACAAAAAACAGACGGAATTCGCGGGATATTTATTGCACAGAAAACGAGGCAAAAACGCAAGAAAGGTGAGAGGAAATGAGGATTTTCCCCAGAACCCTAGCATCCCTTTTATAGGGGCTGGAACCGCCTCGGTACGCTGGGCGTACGCGGTTACGCTGGGCGTACGCGTGCGTCATGCGTGACCGAGTCCTCGACTACCTTGCTACCCGGATGGGACGGGGCATAGCCTCGCATAAGGGGCGACGTGGACAATCCAAGGCCTAGTCCTCAAGTACGTTGGGCGTACGAGGGTACGCTGGGCGTAACTCGGATGGACCCCGTGACTCCCCCTTCGGATAATACCGAATTTTTTATTTAAATTTTTATTTTTATTATTTAGCAAACTTCAAAAATTCATATCTTCTTCATACGAACTCTGTTTTCAACGTTCCTTATATCCACTCGTAGGTGAGACTACGCTCTACAACTTTCGTTTAGACTCCGTTGGCAAATTTCGAAATTATTTTTATTATTTATTATTAAAATTCGGGGTAATAAAAGTTCGTTTAGAAATTCATAACTTCATTATCCAACATCTGTCTTTTCCAGACATTTTACCGTTGAAAAACCATTTTTGAGACATTCGATTTTCATTTAGGTTATTCCGGCCAAAAGTCGCTCGATCTCTGTTTCAAGCTTTTAGCTGTCTATCGCTGCGCCGAACTTGGAAAAATCGTAACTTCCTTATACGAAGTCAGATTTGGAAGATCTTTTTATGTACGATCATGGTTTAATGATATCTAACTTAGTAGGTAACCAAATAGAGACTTTTGAACATTTTATTTTCGAGGTTAATTTCATTTCATCGAAAGTGGTTACAATACTTGCCCCTTTCAGGTGATTACATAGATTCAAAATATCAGGTTGTTACAAAGATGATCACAATACCTGATGCTAAAGTACTCTCCCATCTTTTCAGATTTAAGAAACTTTTATCTTTATGCCTAAGTTGATTCTTCTTATTCGCTCTGCCATACATTAGAACCTTTTCCAATGTCTCAGAATTACACTTAAGCATGTAAGTATAATCACATTTACTGAGCTTTAGTAAATTATGACAAATAGTCTTTTTGATCTTTTGTGGTGCACTTAACCAGTGCACAAGAATGTGTACTCAATCCCTTAGTCCATTACTTGACTCACACATCCATGTGAACAAGTAGTTAGTCTTAATTTTCCAATGCCTGAAAGTTCTTATTCATCATACTTTACAACTTGCATGATCCCAAGTTTCGGTCCAATTGAAACTTTGGTGATGAGAATCTTTCCTTATTTGGTAAATTTAGAAACTACCACAAATGAAAGAATCAAATTCATATTTCCACTCTTGCTCTTAATAGAATCTTATAAGCAACAAAAATTTTCACAAATGGCATTGTAAGGATATTTTTTTTAAAATAAATAAAATAAAAAATTTTCCTTTTATTTTAAAACTTTGCGGAAAAACTATCCTTACAACGCAAAAGGACATGAGAAACTTGTTGTTATCTATTCCTAAGCGATATATCATAACTCATAAGAAGTAGCTGAAGAATCTGATCTTCAAACTATGCGATAGAAATCCATCTACGCGATCAGATTCAACATATTCTTTCTTTAAGTTTCTTCACTTTTCTTTGATTCTTAAAACATCAACATGTGACCCAGTCACATCATGTATCAAGAATCTCAGAATAGAAAGTTAGCAGAGTTAGACAGTGAACTTTACCTGAAGTAGAGTCAAACTTATTGACTTTATACATTTGGTCAACCGAGTTGACTATGGACGATCTCTTTCCATTGGGAAGAGAGAGCTTTACCGGATATCCAATGCTATCATTGTAAATGTCCATAAATTTTTAGGAAGTTGATCTTAGAAAATAGATAAGATCATTAAGGGTCTTGTCATAGTCTATTTCATAGGTGTCCCAAAGGAACTCACTATGTGACTTAGAAAGTGATTGATCATCAACCTCCTCTAGACTTTGACACCAAACTCTCCCGGCTTGTCAATATGTGACTACATCTCCAAGATGTGATCACACATAGACCTTTGCGTGCCAATAGGGCTTGAGTGACCTTAAGCTTTTCAAGAACTTGTGGGTTAGGGAGAATAATTGGAGGAGTTGAAAGAAGTATGATCTCCATGAGACGTCATCTTTATTTAGAAAAGCTTGTTTCAAGAGATTTGGGAAGATCATAAATGTCTAAACCAGACATGTTTAGGGAGATATTCAAGATAGTTGATTTGAAGTCATTAATATGACACCCAATATGAAATATTAAGGCTAGGACCCAACAAACTATTTTATAACATAGAAGAGGGATGTCGTAATCCAAGCTATAAAATATTTGAAGGTAGGTGAATGATGATTCACCAATTTCCACCAGGATAAACGAAATGTTTTATTGGGTTTTAATTGGATTTGAAACTCCTAGATCTTTTGAGATTCATTGAACTGAACAATGGCATGTTTTAATCTCGAGTGTGCCCTTCAGGTTTTGTTACTTGGATGCCGAGGATCACAAAACAAGGTGTGAATAACCATGCAAATATACTTGGTACCCTTAATATTTACCCCTTAATCGATGTGTCGGTTAACCACACACGCTCCATCGATACTATGATAAACAGTAATTTCATAGATTAGCACCTTATTCACATTTTCCTAAGTAACTAAGATTGGGTATTAATAAGAGTTTAGTTACTTAGTATTTATCATTAATACTTCTAATGAAGAGAGAATTCTAGTCCTTGTCCTACCCATTCGGCTAACGACCCTCCACCAGTCAAGAAAGCGGTGGGTCAGAGTGGACACCCATTAAACTGCCATTGTATAGGCAGTAACCTTATACCCCCCTTATGGACCGGCTTCGTGAATGAGGCCTACTAACGGTATTACTCTGATACATACATATATATATATATATATATATATATATATATATATTATTAACTTATAATATTATAAATTATAAGGGTTGAATTTTAACTTTTAAAATTCTAAGGGCTAAATTGGAATTAAAGTATTCATAAGTGAAAACTTTTCAAATTCCAAAACTTGAGGGCATGTTTTGAAACTATTCAAAAATAATTAATTCCATAACTTATGATTTTAAAGTAGTTTTAATCAAAAAAACTCTTCAAGTTCCATAACTTGAGGACAAGTTATGGAAGACTTTAAACTAATAAAAGAATGTAACTTTGTCTTTATTTATAACTTATAGAACTGATTAAGGTTACATATTTTATTACTTAATGAAGTGACTCTTGAACCCAGGTACCGATGCAAGGTTTAGAGAATATGGTTCTCGTTCCAGACTCATCTTTCATTTTGATTTATACTTTAGTGTTTATCATAATTTGACAGAACACACTTGTAATAAAATTATATTATTAATGCAATGGATGATGTTGTTACTTGTTTACTACTTTTCATTGTTGTGATACTGTACATGACGTCCTCTGCCCCAGAATGTTTCCGCCGTTCATGGTTTTGGGGTGTGACACAATACAACTCAATAGACGTGATGTCTCTCACTCAAAGTACATTCCTTGAACATCCTTTTGCATAAAATTTTCTAATCCAGACATAGACTCTCAATATCCAACTCCTAATATTGAAACATTTCCATATTTGCCATATGACAACCCATTCTTAATAAAATCTTATCTATTCATAATAATGTCGATATGGTCCATCCAATATCATACTTCCGCCTACTCACAAGTGACCAATCGTCAGCGAACTTTGGATCGTCCTTTGATCTCTGTTTAATTATCTTAGTCAAAATCGATTCTTGTCCTTTTTCCCTCTTAATGCGCTAGACATTTGGAAAACTTTAGAATGGTCAAATATTATAGCATTTGCAATCGGTCCTTTACCCGAAGCGTATAGGACACGATGCATAATGTCTTACATAAAGATCTGATACTTTATCAATCTTCTGCCATAATATTTTATGTGTCACATTCTCACAATTCGATTTATGAAGAGGGATGCCATAATCATAATCGAAATTTGAGAACACACTATGTGTCCTTGACTAAATTTATTAGCATTCCATAACCTAAGCCTTTAGATTTGAAATGAAGCATAATATTCTCTAACTTAATTATAGCAAACCAACTTTTCAAATCTTGTTTTTCTATAATTAATATTGCTAACTTGCAATACTTTCCTTAATAATCATACAAGCACAACATTTATGCTCCCACTATCATGATGATTATTATCATATAAGAAAACACTTATGCTCCCACTAGCTTTGACATGTATTCAGAAACCGGCTTAACTTCCAGAAAAAACAATACATATTGAATTTCTTAAGTTCATATTTCTAATACCTAATGCTTTGATAATCCTTTATCTAAGCTTATACACCTTTTCCTTAGATAGCTCATATGTATGTCTAAACAATTTAGACAAATTGCCAAATATCACAATTCGAATCATGGAAAGGGATACTGTAACCATAATCGAATTCGAGAATCCAATTTTCACAATCACTATCTTCTTAAAATCTCTCATAGTGAAAGCATTTCCTCACAGTCATTTTCATGAAGGAAGGAATCTTATGAAACTTAGATTTTAATGGTGTACGTGTTCCTATCCATGTGAATTTGTCAAAACCAAAGTTTACGAAAAATTCAAACACATATGGACCGAACCTTCTCAATCTTGATTTCTTGCCTTATGGTAACACGAATGCCCACCATGTCTTCCAAGTAGTTAAGCAGCTCACCCTTTCCTATCAACGTACTTTCCATTGATCATGGTGCTTGCCTTTTATGCGTTCAAATGAGAACTCATAGAACTCACATGCATAATTAATTCAATTGGAACGTTCACAAAAACAAGATAGTGGCAACACGATAGGTCGTGAACCTCAACTCGTGTGCTAGTGATGATCGATAAGGTTTATTCTTGATTTGTTCTTGAAGCTTTTCGAGACCATTAAGACTCCCACTGACTCTTTGACATATAAGATTCTCTTGTCAATAAACATTTGTTGACAAACAAATATTTAAGAGTTAGTGTAGCTTTTATAAAGACAAAACACTTCACAAAATTGGTCCTAGTTGGTCTTTGTCTTATCCAAGACATCACAACTTTCCAATTTCAAATGTGCGAGAATAAGAAAACCTTTTTCAATTCTACATTTGATGAATGTTATAAACCTTCTTAAGACTTGTCACTCAATGTCACAATCTTAACTTTAAGACTTGTTTTGGAACGAAGTATGATTGACTTCTTGATTTAACCATTTCTTTAATTCTTGATTCCTCTTCTCAGACATACAATTGTACTAAGACTCACTTAGAGGACTAATTGAGATATGGTTCTTAATCATTAAGACCTATCATAAAACATAATAAAAGGTACTCTCCCTTCTTCTTAGAATAGAGAAACTTTTCTCTTTCTGCCTACTTGATTCTTCTTATTCGTTCTGCTATTGATTTAAACTCTTTCAATCAATTCAGAATTACACTTAATCTTATAAGTATTATCATATTTACTAAACCTTTAGTAAATCATGACGAATATCTTTGTTACTCTCGTGGTCGACTTGATCAACACACAACTTTGTGTACTCGATCTCTTAGTCCTTCACTTGACACTTTACCACCGAATTAGTCTAATTTCCAAATATGAAATTTCTCTTTCATCATGCAACCAAGTTGCATGATTCCAAGTTTCTGTCCAATTGAAACTTGGGCGATGAGAAACTCTACCTATTTGGTACATTCTTGACATTTCCACAAATAACATAATAAAGAATTAAATCCATTATTGCTAATAATAGAAACATTCAAACATCAATTTTTCATACAAGCCATTGCAAGTATAAATAACTAATATTAAATCAAAATTTATTTTATTGCGGAAAAATTTGTCCTTACAATGCAATTCATTGAGAAACTATGTTAATACATATTTCATAGCAATCTATTTTAACTCCAAGTAGTAGCTCAAAATTCTAATCTTCAAGCAATGCGATCGAAATCCATTTCTTCACGATTAGATTCAGCTCACTTCTTCCCTTAAGCTTCCTTTCTTTTCTTCGATCCTACAAAACATCAATTGTAATCTGATCACATCATGTATTAAGAATCTAGAATAGTAACTTAAAAAGAGTTAGTTAATGGATTTTACCTAAATCAGAGCCATACGTTTTGACTATCCCATCTCATAGATCTCTTAGGTGAATTGGTCACCTTTGTCTCCAATGCCCCTTCTCTTGGCAATAAAAGCAAATTGACTCTTTTGGAACAGCACATGGAACTACTTCAGACTTTGCCTTTCTCTTATGATTAAACTTTTCGATCATGGCATGCCTTTCGTCGCCATTGCCTATATCCATAGAGGTCTGGAAGGTAGATTCACCAATCAACTTTGCTTTTCCAGTGCGCCAAACCATTGCTGATTCAACAACAATAAGCATGCAGGTGAGATCTATAAGGGTCACGTCATGGTTCATCATATAGTACTCTCTTATGAACTCACTATATGAGTTAGGAAGGGACTTAAGAACCCAGTCAACAGCCAGCTCCTCACAGACAACGGATTCCAACATTTTTAACCTATCAATGTGTGACTTCATCTCTAGGACGTCCGCACACAACGACTTTCCTTCTTCATGTTTACTTGCGAAAAAGGCTTGAGTGAGCTTGAACTTTTCAAGCCTTCGAACTTGTGGGTTAGGGAGAATAATTGGAGGAGGTAGAGGAAGTGAATGTAACAACCCGAAATTTCATATCACTTTTTGTAACTCAAATTGTAATCCAATTCGATCAACCAAACGCCGTTTCCAAATCCGTTTCCGATTTCGTCATTTAATTAAGTCATTAACTTGTATTAACCTAAAATGACTTAATGGGTGTCTTAATGCCATTCAAAATCATTCTAACACCCCATAATAGTCATCGGAATAATTCTAGAATCGACCATATCGGGTTACGGCAACTTGGTCGGGTGCGACCAAAAGCCCCGCCTAATGCTGGTATCGGGTGGAATTCCATCGTGTCAAATTCCCGAGCACTATATAAGTGATTCAAAGCTTTCATTTGAAGCTTTTGGCCATTCTTCCATAAACACTTCCAACCTCTCTCCTCATCCATAATCAAAGGTCCAAAAACAAAGATTTAAGGCTCCAAATCAAAGAGGTAACATCCCTAACTTGTTATCTAACCTCTTTAGCCTTCAAATTGATGTTTAAATGGAATTTTAGGACCTAGAACATGTGTTTACGGCCAAGGATCAAGCTTGGGTCGTAAACACTTAAAAATGGGGTTTTTAAGCCAATTAACCCTTCCAAATCATTGTTGGGACTTAGATACGACTTTGAGGCTTACAAATTGGGACTTAAAACACTTAAAACATGAATTTTGAAGGAAAAAAGAGAGTTTACGGCCAAGGTTTGTTCTTGGGCCTTAAACTCCTCAAAAATGGGGATTAAACACCTTAAATCATGTCTAAATGCCTTGTAACTCAACCAATAGCCTTATGGTAAATCCTAGATCCATCTAAAAATAGTTTGGGGGTTTATAACACATCAAAATGCCACATATAGGAGTTAACGGCCTAGGCACATACCCTTTGGCCGTAAACTCATGAAACCATGCCAAATGATGCCCCTAATTCACCCAAAGGCTTGGAAAAATTTCTAGAAATCACATGTGATTGTTTTAATTGTCAAAAATTAATTATTCATGAACATAGGAGAGTTTACGGCCAGAGAACATATGTCTGGGCCGTAAACTCCTAATTTGATGTTATTTGATGTCCAAAAGTGATACAAAGCCTTGGAAAATTAATTAGAATCACATGTGATTGCTCCTTGTGCCTCAAGTCAATTTTTCTTGACTCTAGGAGAGTTTACGGCCATAAACTCCAAACTCCCTTTTAAGTGGTATTAATTCATTCAAATTATTCTAAGGCATTTTAGTAAGTCATTCCAACAATCCCCAAGTCCAAACAAGCCATTAAACCCTCAAAATCACACCAACATGAGTTTACGGCCGTAAACTCATGTATATGTGTGTTTTGTGGCTGTAAACTCCCTAATATGTTTACTCTTGGGGAGTAAACTCAAATCCCAAGTCCCTAGTGTCATTACACGTCTGAAGATGTCACCCGGGTCACTACAAACGCTCGTTTTGAGGTGTTTAACCTCGTTGGAGTGTAATGTTCCATATAATTAGTAATTGTAAATCCAGTTAGATATATATGGGCATTCTTTCATTTTACATAGGGACATTGCAAGTAATCAAGCCCCGAACCAACGTCTAGTATCCAAAACCGTCGCATTTCCGAGTCTGGTGAGTTCATACCCCTACCCTTTTTCACTGTTTTTCACTGTTTTCAGGGGGGAACACAAGCAAAGTACAAGGGTTTCTTGTACTCAAAAACTTGTTTTCGTGTGTGTGTTTCACATTTTATATGCTTTTAATACTGATTGATACAACTGGTAACCATTCGAGCATGCAGAACACGTAAACATTTATTTGTGAAATGGGTTTTATAACGGTTATGTTTTATATATTTCACAAATGTTTTCCACATTTTATCAGTTAAAAGCATGACATTAGAATATATGAACATGAAATTTGTACACTGTCTTGTCCTCGGTAACACTCCATAGAGATATGCGAGTGGAGGATTATCATATTATTACTAGTAAATTTGTTATTCCTGTATGATTGGAGACACGTCCTCGGCGAACACTCGACAGAGATACGCGAGTGGAGGACTACACCCATAACCAGAATCTCTGGGATTTAGAGAGCGTGACTTGAGTGTATAGATCTATAAGGGGCTGACTACCCCACACCTGGCTGCTAGCTACAGCCGAATCGAAATGGTTCAAGGGTGACGAAAGTCATAAGGATGTGGACTACTTATTGCCACAGGTTCAGTCTATAGTATGGTTATGGAACTCGCAATTAGGATAACAGAGATTTACTTATAGTAATAATGAACAACTTTATACACTTCACAAGATAACCAGGTTTCGGAATACATCTTTTACATTGATAACCAACATTCAGGAAAGTATGGGACTTTCCTGGGAAACCTTGTACATAACCAGGTCTAACATAATACATCTTTACAATAAAACCCAACATTCAGGAAAGCATGGGGCCTTCCTGGGGAACATATACATAACTAGAAAAGTGTAACAAAACCGATAACATTACATCTTTTACAATTGATAACTCACAATCAGGAAAGTATGGGACTTTCCTGGGGATACATTGGAACTCAAACAGAACAGTTTAACAAACTGGATAATCAAACCATACATTTTTCATATGAGTAAATGTGTTTTCAGTGTACAAACCTACTATACTTTGTCATTGTGAAACAACAATCTACTTTTAAGAAAACGTGGGATTTTCTTGGCGTGTGTTACATTTTCAGAAACAGAAAGGAAACATGAACATTTTCCAAAACAAAAACTACTTATGAACTCACCAACGTTATGCTGATTTTCAAACCGCTTGTGTTCTTAGGTCAACGTTAGAACAGGTACTGAAGATCCTTTTTGTTCGAAGTCAGAGTACTTAGAATACCCGTTTCATTTTGTTTATATATATATATATATATATATATATATATATATATATTATGTAACACAACTGTACAACTTTACTTTTGAAAACAATTGTAAAACATTTATATGTAATGTAATGGTTGTTCTACTTTACTTACTATGTACATTGGATTTGATACTCAACATGGAGTCAACCCCAGAAATGTTTCCGCCTTCGGTTTTCGGGGTGTGACAGTGAAGCATGATCTCTTGTTCCTCGATCGTATCATGGAATATCATCTTCATGTGGAAAGCTTGTTCCACGGGATTTGGGAAGACCGTAGTTGTCGTACTTTGACATCTACAAAACGGGAGAAAATAAATTCAAGTTAGTTGATTGATTGAGTCCTTAATAAATCACCCAAATGAGATACTAAGGCTAGGACCCAACACAATATTCCACAACCTGGGAGAGGGATGCCGTAACCCGAATTGCAGAACATTTGAAGGTAACTGAATGACGATTCACTAATTTTCCACCATGAAAAACGAAAAAACAGATTAAGTTTTAAATGTTTTGAAAACTCCTAGATCCTTTGAGATTCATTGAACTTTTCAATGGCATATTTAACTCTCGATATGCCCCTCGATTTGTGACTGGGATACCGAGGATCACAAAACAGGGTGTGAATAACCATGCAAACTTACATGGTGCCCCCACATGTTACAATCACCTATTCGAAGTGCCGGTTAACCACACACGCTCCACCGAACTATGACAAACATTGAGTCACCCTTTGCTACCTTTGCTTATAACCATTGAGTGTGTCGGTTAACCACACACGCTCCACTAACGTCTTCGCAAGGGTACAAAGTGTAGTTTAATGGAATTGCATCAATTCACTTTTGCCTAAAGAAACTAAGATTGGGAATTTGTAAAACATTTAGTTACTTTTGTACTTCATTATACTTATAATGGAAGGTTTCTGACCTATCCTACCCATTTGGCTAACGACCCTCCACTAGTCAAGAGTGCGGTGGGTAAGAGTGGATACCCATTCAATCGCCATTTTATAGGCAATTTCCTTAAACATCCCTTATAGACTAGCTTCCTGAGTGACGCCTACTAATGGTAAGACTGACTTTTACTCACACATATATATAATATTAGACTTTTAATGTTATATATAGTATAGGGTGTATTTTACACTTTTAAAATACTAGGTGGTCAAATTTAATTAAATTGTGAACCAAAACTTTATTTATTAAGCCTCCTTTAATTATACACTTTAATTAATTTATAAAACCATAAGGGTGTGATTTGAACTTTTCAAAACAGTACCAGCGTTTCAGTATTTAACATTTCTAAATTAAACTTTTAATCAACTTTTAAATTCCAAAACTTGAGGGCAAGTTTTGAAACATTTCAAAACATTAGGGTTTTAACTATTTAAATTTCCAAACAAAACCTTTATGTTCAAATTAAAACCATAAAACTTACATGGGCACAATTGAAACTTTTTCACAACACAAGGATCAAAAAACAAATAATAGAAATTAAACAATTAATTTTGTCATTATCTATACTTGACCAAATCTCATAAGATAATTACCAAATAATTTAAATAATCCATATTTATCTTAGAAGGAAACTATTATTCAAAAGATTTGAAATTATCTTTTGTTTTATGAAGGATAATCATCCAAATATAATAAAAAAAACGGATTTTATCATAAAAATACATTTTTGTAATTAATCCTTCAGCAAAACAGCAAGAAATCTTGACATTCCCTCTCTCTGACCCTTGGACTCACCGAGTCAGGGACTAGACTCGCCGAGTCAGACAGACTAGCCGAGTTCATCCACTGACTCACCGAGTCAAGTCGGGCGGAGGCCAAAAAATCATTTTTCAGTAAATAATTCAACATAGAATCACATAAATAGAAACCAATCAAGGCTCTGACACCACTGATGGGTTTTAGCCTTAAGAACATCCTATGTGCTCATGTAAACCCTAATGCTTGGATCTAGGTTTCTCTATTGTACATGCAATGTATCCAAGACTTACAATCTTAGATCTAATACATTATAAACTGAAATTAGGGTTTAAAGAATTACCTTTGACTGTTATATCACAATAATAATCTCAAATCCTCCTTGTAACGACTTTAGAAATCTTAGAGTCACAAGTGCCACTCCTCTAATGTCTCACAAACACCAAGAGCAAGAGGATGAAGAATAAGGAGAGTGGAGGCTGCCCAAAACGTCCAGAAACCCTAGAGGAACTCCTAGCCACGTTTTTGGGGCTTAAGGGTACTATATATACATGTAGGCTATTAGGGTTTTCAACTAGGAAACCCTAATATCACTGCTTAATCCCTAAGCAGCCCATGGACCCTTTTAGAATATCCCTTGGATGATTTCTAATGGCTTTCCCATAGAATTCGTCCAACCTATTATTCCAAGGTGATCCATGGCTCACAAAACCTGAAGGGCGCACTCGACATCCCACTCACAAAACCTGAAGGGCACACTCGAGATTGAAACATGCCGTTTAACAATTCGACGAATCTCAATGATCTAGGAGTTCCAAATCCAAGTAAAACCTAATTAAATCATTTCGTTTTTCGTGGTGCAAAATTGGTGAGTCATCATTTGCCTACCTTCAAATATTTTATAGCTTGGATTATGGCATCCCTCTTCCAAGTTATAAAAGTATTGTGTTGGGTCCTAGCCTTAGTATTTCATATTGGGTGTTATATTAAGGACTTTAAATCAACTATCTTGAATGTCTCCCAAAAGATGTCTGGTTTAGAGATTTATGATCTTCCTAAATCTCTTGAAACAAGCTTTCCTAAATGAAGATGATGTCCCATGGAAATCATACTTCTTTCACCTCCTCCAATCATTCTCCATAACCCACAAGTTCTTGAAAAGTTTAAGGTCACTCAAGCCCTACTGGCAAACAAAGTTCTATGTGTGATCACATCTTAGGGATGTTGTCACATGTTGAAAAGCGGGGAGAGTTGGGTGTCAAATTCTTGACAAAGTTGGTGGCTCAACTACTTTCTAAGTCACATAGTGAGCTCCTTTGGGACTCCTATGAAACAGACTATGACAAGACCCTTAATGATCTTATCTATTTGCTAAGATCAACCTCCTAAAGCTTTATGGACATTGACAATGGTGACACTGGAAATCCAGAAAAAGCATTATCTTCCTAATGGAAAGGGATTGGCCATAGCCAACTCGGTTGACCAATTGGTAAAGAGAAAAGCTAAGTCTGTAATAGTCGTATGTAGCATTACCAAAGGGTCCATATGTTAAATTGCCAAAGGAAGGGGCATTGGTTGCAAAGCTGCCAAATTTACCTAAGGATGTTAAAGTCAATAAGTTTTACTCTACTTCAGGTAAAGTCCACTATCTAACTCTGCTAAATTTCTATTCTGAGATTCTTATTACATGATGTGACTGGGTCACATGTTGATGTTTTAAGAATCAAAGAAAATTGAAGAAACGTAAAGAAAGAATATGCTTAATCTGATCGCGTAGATGGATTTCTATTGCATATTTTGAAGATCAGATTCTTGAGCTACTTCTTAGGAGTTATGATATATCGCTTAGGAATAGATAACAACAAGTTTTTCATGTGCTTTTGCATTGTAAGGATAGTTTTTCCGCAAAGTTTTAAAATAAAAGGAAAAATTTTGATTTTATTTATTTAAAAAAAATCCTTACAATGGCATTTGTGAAATTTTTTGTTGCTTATAAGATTCCATTAAGAGAAAGAGTGGAAATATGAATTTGATTCTTTCATTTATGGTAGTGTCTAAATTTACCAAATAATAAAAGATTCTAATCACCCAAGTTTCAGTTGGATAGAAACTTGGAATCATGCAAGTTGTATAATATGATGAATGGGGATTTTCAAGAATTGGAAAAATTAAGACTAACTACTTGTTCACATGGATGTGCGACTCAAGTAAAGGACTAAGGGGTCGAGTACATATTCTTGTGTATTGGTTAAGTCCACCACAAAAGATCGTTAAGACAATTCGTCATTATTTACTAAATTTTAGTAAATATGGTTATACTTAAAGGCTTAACTGTAATTCTAAGACATTGGAAAAGGTTTCAATGTATGATAGAGCGAATAAGAAGAATCAACTTAGGCAGAAAGATAAAAGTTTCTCAAATCTGAAAAGATGGGAGAGTACTTTAGTTTCATGTTATATAATCATCTTAATGATTATGAGACCTTATAACAATTCATCCTCTAAGTGCATTCTGGTAGCTAAGAAGAAGAGCTATGAATTGTTGAAGTGGTTAAATCAAGAAAATGAGTCATATTTCATTCCAAAACAATTCTTAGAGTTAGACTCTAAAATTGTAACTTGAGTGACATGTCTTAAAGAAGGTTTAAAACACTTGTCAAATGTAAGGGTAAAAGTTTTCTACTCTTGTACATTTTAAATTGGTAAGTTGTGATGTTTTGAATAAAACAAAGACCAACTAAGGCCAATTGTGTGAAGTGCTTGTCTTGATTAGAATCCACAGTATCTCTTAAATATCTGACTCGGAAGTCTTATATTTCAAGAGGACAGTGGGAGTCTTAAAGGTTTGGAAAGTCTCAAGAACTAATCAAGAATAAAACCTAAAGTTCTTCACTAGCACACGACTTGAGGTTTATAACCATCGTGTTGACATATTTTGTGCCCATTCCAATTAAAGTCGGCTTTGCATATGAGTTCCTAGAGTTCTCAATAGGTTGCACAACAACTTGGAAGCAATAACAGACCCTTGAGCTGCCAGATGGCAAGAAATTAAGATTGTGTTCAGTCCATATGAGTTTGGATTTGTCATTGTCCTTGTCTTGTGACTATGGTTTTGACAATTCACAAGGATAAGAACACATACGCCATTAAATCTAAGTGTCGTTAGGTTTGTCTCCGATTCATGAAAATGAGGGTGGGGAAACACTTTCACTAAGCAGATTTTAGCTAGATAGCAATTGTGATATTTTCACTCTCAAAGTCCTTAGTGGAGCGTGTGTGGTTAACCAACACACTAACATGGACTTGTGAGAAATGGCAATGGTCTAAACAATCGAGACTATGATTACGGCATCCCTTTTCATAGTTCTTAAAATTGTTTAGAGACATCTGTGAGCTATCTAAGATAAGGTGTATGATATTAATAACATTTTATCAAAGCAATCTAGTATCAGAAATCTGAACTTTGGTAAGAAAGTCAATAAAGTATTGATTTCTAGAAGTCAAGCTAATTTCTGAGTACATGTCAAAGCTAGTGGGAGCATAAGTGTTATGCTAATAATCATCATGTTAGTGGGAGCATGATAATTATGACAAGTATTGCAAGTTAGAAATGTTAATTATAGAAAACAAAAGGTTTCAATTTCGAAAAAGGTGTTTTGCTATAATTAAGGGAGAGGAATATATACTTCATCTCAAACCTAAAAACTTAGATTGTGGTTTTAATCGTATTTACTCAAGTATATATATGAATGTTATTTTGGAATGGCTCAAAATAAGAAAATTCTAATATATGGGTCCATTATTTGCGTTCTAAAATTCGATTATGATTACAGCATCCCTTTTCATAATCTGAATTATGAGAACTTGGCAAATTGAAATGGAAATATTATAGCATAAGACTGGTTTAGTCTTTATGTGAGACATCATGAATCGTGTCCCATATGCTTTACATATAGGATCGATTGCATGTGTTGTATTCATCCTTTCTAAAATTTTCCAAATGCGTGGGCCATTAAGAAGGGAAAAGGTCTAGAATTGGATATTACTAAAAGGATTAAACAATTGTCGAGGACAATCTAAGGTTTACCAAAGATTGGTTGCTCAAGGACAGTTGGAAGTATAGTGATAATTCTGGAAGGACCATATTGACATAATCTGTAAGGAGGCACTCTTGTTCAGAAGTGATAGTCAAAACATAATATGGAAATGTTTCAAAGTTATAAATTATTCAATTTGTGTAAGATTAGGAAACTTAATGCAAGAAGGATGTTTCCAAGGAGCTGATCTTCTTTGGAATGCTCTGTAATGGTTCTTTTCAAGTCTTTTTGACTTTGTGCATAATCATTACAAGAGGATCAATGCATATAAGTTTAGAATCTAACAGATTTCAGTAAGTGGCATGAATTTGGAATTCTTACATTTGTAGTAAGGATTTGGGACTGTGAAATGAGAATCAATGGAATTATGTTGAATCGATCTCTTTCAAAAAGTATAGATCATAGACAAACATAGTATGCATACTTGGTGTATGGCATGACTAGTGTTTTGAAAACATAGTGTACATGCTCGGAGCATGGGACAACTTGTGTTTTAATTCAAGAATAATGTTAATAGTTGAGACTGTATACAATGAATAACGTGTAATCATATGGTGATAAATAAAATGTGTTTTATTTATGTTCATAGGTTTTGATACCATATTAGATTCAATTATTCTTGTGTTTCATTTTGCAAGTTTTAACTTCCAGTAAACTAGGTTATTCTTCCGGAATGACTAAGTTATTCAAACCATCCACAGTCGGTCACATGTTGGAAGTAGATATGAATCAAGACTGTCATGGGTTGGCTTGTAGAGGTCTAAGATGTTGGACAAAGGGCTACAACACTCATGAGTGCTCATAAGTTCTGAGTATTGGATTCAACCCGCGCTCATTGGAATCACTTCAAGGATTTTATCACTGGTGATCATGTGACGATAATATCTTATATTCTTCAAACCTAGAGATATGAGTTGTTACTATGAGTTGGTTATACATTGATTGCACGAAAACGCATTGGCAACTCGATGTTATAAAACGTACCTTTGTGTATGATTGAACAAGTAGTAGAACAAGCCATATGAGTCGAAGTTTATCCATTCCTATTACCTTCGGGATAAAAGTGATATATGTGGGCCGCTAGATGATTTGGTGATGACAAATGTAAGTGCTCGGCCGGGCCTGGACTGATTTGATTTGTTTAATTAGTCAGTTGTCATAAATTGGAAAAGTAGACACAACAAATGGACAGAGAGAATGATTATAATCCATGTCTCAGTCCATATGATATCTAGTACGGAGGAATATATGATCCCTTATCTAATGAAAAAGTCATTGACAAAGGGCAGAGATCATCAACAAGGTCTGAGTTTGACAGAGGCGTTTGAGAGCTACGATTGCCAGTCGGTTCTTGAAGTCATACGCAATAAGAGTTTTAGACTTATCCAAGTGGGAGACTGTTGGATTAATATCAAAGTCCATAACTTTAGTTGGTAAGACTTGACCCAACCCGACATTGTCCATTTGGGTTGCATCGTATCATGCATTTGGATAGACTATAATGAGAGAAATATCACTTAAGGTTGGTTAATATATATTATAAGTTCTAATATATCAATAAGATTATTTAATTAGTATTGATCAAGAATTAATCTAGTATTAATTAAGTGATCAAAAGAAGACTAAGTAAATATACGGGCTGATTGTGTAAATCATCCATACCTATATAGTAGGCTAATGCTCCATGGATTTTCAAGTTGGGCGAAAACCCATAAGATGCTCCATGGTGTATTTGTACCCATGGATCATGGAAATTAAAGGCAATGCCAATTAGGGTTTACATGGTGTAAACCTAACTATATAATGATGTTATTCTTTGAGAAAATCGGCCACTATGTGTGAGGAAAATGTTGGATTAATTTCTAAGTCCATAACTATAATTGGTAAGACTTGACCCGGCCTGGAATGGTCCATTTGGGTTGCATGGCATCATGCACTTCGATAGACTATAATGAGAGAAAATAACACTTAAGGTTGATTAATATATTATAAGTTCTAATATATTAATAGGATTATTTAATTAGTATTGATCAATAATTAATCTAGAATTAATTAAGTGATCAAAAGAAGACTAATTAAATATATGGGTTGATTGTGTAAATCATCCATACTTGTATAGTAGGTTAATGCTCCATGGATAATCAAGTTGGGCTAAAACCCATAGGATGGTCCATGGATGCTCCATGGTGTATTTGAACCCATGGATCCAAGGAAATGGAAGGTCATGACAATTAGGGTTTACCCTAATTGTAACAACTATATAAGATCATATTCTTTGGGAAAAATCGGCCACTATGAATAATAAGAAAGGGCTAGCCGATTTTAGTAGTGTTCAAGTTTCTCTCATGTTATTCCAAGTGTATTTGGTGTTGTGTAAACCATTTGATGTGTCACACTCGAGGCACTAGGCACTCAAGCTTCATGAAGACATTCTACATCAAGAGGTATGTATTCTATCTTGTTATATTCATTATTTTGTATGCTAGATTAGGATAATACCTTGGATGTTCATAATTGCATGTATAATAGAGAAAACATAGATCCAAGGTATTTAGGGTTGCATGTACACTTAGGAGTGTTAGAATGCTCATAACCCAACAATGGTATCAGAGCCTAGGCTTGTTTTCTTGTTATACTTGCAAAAGAAGCTAAAAAACTCAAGTTTTGATGCTGTCTGCACAGCAGACTCGCCGAGTCCAAGCAAAATGCATCCAACTCGATGAGTTGGTTTGTGCACTCAACGAGTTGGACCCCCTGACAGCATATATGTCACAACTGGAAAACCAAAGGTGGAAACATTTTCGGGGTTGACTCCACGTTGAGTATCAAATCCAATGCACATAGTAATCAAAGTAAACAACCATTACATTACATATATTTGAAAGTTTACATTTGTTTCAAAAGTAAATTGTACAACTGTGATACAAAATATATATATATATATATATATATATATACACACACACACATATATATATATATATATATATATATATATATATATATATATATATATATATATATATATATATATGAACAAAATGAGACGAGTCTTCTACACACTACGTCTTCACCAAAAGAGATCGCCGGGTACCTGTCTAATGTGGACCTGAGAATACAAGCGGTTTGAAAATCAGCATAAAGCTGGTGAGTTCATAAGATGTTTGTTTTCTGAAAAATGTACCAGTTTCCTTTAGTTTTCCGAAAAGGTTTGTTATCCAAGAAAATCCCATATTTTCTAATGTAAAACAGTTTAGTTATCTTTCATTACTAGTTCAATTATGCGTTATATGTTACCCCAGGAAAATCTCATATTTTCCTAAATGCAAGACCGATTGAATATCACAGAGTATAGTTTAATACACAAAACTATATATTGAGAATCATGGGATTACTATCCCGTATTAGATATAAATTACTTTAATATACGTGAACTGTAGATGGAAAGTAGTTTGAAAACCTTGGGACAAACATCCCATACTACATATAAGATAGTTTGATATACATGAAAATATAGATTGAATACCATGGGACTATCATCCCGGACTAGATACAAGATAGTTTGATATATATGAAAATATAGATTGAAAACCATGGGACTATCATCCCGGACTAGACGTAGATTCAAAACCATGGAATTATCATCCCGTACAAGATATAGTTTCAAAACCATGGGACTACCATCCCGTACAAGATATAGGTTGAAATCATGGGACTATTATCCCGTACTAGATATAAGTTAAAAACCATGGGACTACCATCCCGTAGAAGATATATAATGAAATCATGCGATTATCGCCCCATACTAGATATAAGATATATACATACTGAAAACCATAGGAATAACATCCCGCAGTAGATACAAGATCAATAGACTGAAGACCATGGGACTATCATCCCGTACTAGATATGGAAACTATAGATAGAAAGTAGATATGGAATCGAAACAAAGTCAAAACCAAACCTAAAGTGAAACCGTGAATAAACTTATATTAATAAATATTGTGAGTCGGGTAACCATGCTGATACGACAACGAGACCTCCTTGACGCTTGTCAGACGTCGGAAGATATCCAGAATTTGTCACCCCAGGCGTGCCCGCCTAATTGTAGCTAGCAGTTAAGGTGTGGGATTGTCAGTCCCGAATAGATCTATTCACAAATTCCACGCTCTCCCTCCAGGAGACTCTGGTTACACTTCCGGGGAGGATTTACTGATAACCCAAAGGGTAATGACAAAACTCACAAGCTAGTACTAAATTTTTCACAGGGTTCTCATATGATATAAAACATACAAAAGATTATGAAACATAATACAGTGAATATAGATACATACAATGAAACTATCTGGCAATACATTCAAATGAAACGGAGATAAACTGAATCAGGCATAGTTTATCTAATAACTTTATATACATATCAGTACGTGATGAAAAAAGAACTAAATAACCCCAAATTATTCCCATAATAATTTGATTAGTTTGGTTATTTCCTTAACTGAAATTCATATAGTTGTAGTTGATAAATCATCCCTTATGCTCAGCATAATACATAAGGGGTAATAATATTTATAAGTTTGCCAGATATTTATTGAAATACATTAATGTTAAGTTTTGAAAACATTTGTAGTTTGCTTGTATTCCCCCTGAAAACGTTGAAAAACCATTTAAAAAGGGTAGGGGTATGAACTCACCAGACGAGGAACGTGTCCGCTTGGATCCTAAACGGTGGTTCTGGGTTTGCAAATGCACGAGGTTCCTATGAATTATGAAAAGATACATATTTGTATCTAATTAGGACTTTAATTAATTAATTTATAGAGACAACACTTCTAGTTGCGGAAACACTCCCTTACAAGTGTTTAGAAAGACCCGGGTGGCATTTGAAGTCACATAAGGCTTGGATATGGAGTTTACTCTTCAAGAGTAAACTCATAGAGGAGTTTTCGGCCCCATAACACCTCATCCATATGAGTTCATGGCCGTGAACTCATAGATGGTGTTATTGGCTGCAAAATGGCTTCATAACACAAGGATAATTTAGCTAGGATTTTATCTAGGGCATTGGGATGAATTTAGACTCACTTAAAGACCATTTATTGGAGTTTACGGTAGTAAATATGGAGTTTACGGCCGTAAACTCCCTCTCACACCCAATCCTTAAAGTTTTAGGTCTTTAAACAATCACATGTGATTCCAATGATTTTTCCAAGACTTGAGTGGATTTTTAGGGGACTTTTGGCATGGTTTTTGGAGTTTACGGCCCATGAACCCCCTCATGGCCATGAACTCCTTTGATGGGTGTTTTATTATGTTTTAAGGCTTCTAAATAGATGGTAGACACTTCTAGAATTTATCTCATGGCTTAAGGTGTGTTTAAGTGGCATCTTAAGACATTTAGAGGAGTTTACTCCCCATTTTCATGAGTTTACGGCCCAAGCATTTTCTTGGGCAGTAAACTCAAGTTTGGTCCTCTAAATTAATGTTCAAGGTGTTCCAAGGCCAAATCCTATATTCTACAATTCAAATCTAAGCTTCAATGGAGTTTTAGAAGGGTTTAAGGGCATAAAAACCCCATTTATATGAGTTTACGGCCCAAGTATGCTCTTGGGCAGTAAACTCATGTTTAGTCTTCAAAATCCATGTTTAAGGCATTCTAAGTCCATTCCATTAAGCCATTAAGCCATATCTAAGCTCCAAAGGTCGATTGGAAGGGTTTTTGGGCTCTAAAACCCAATTTATGTGAGTTCACGGCGTAGGACTATTCTAGGGCCGTAAACTCATGAATATGGTCCTATTCCATGATTTGAACTTGAATTTGAAGGCCTAAGATGTTATACTAGGAGTTAGGGTAGTTACCTTGGTGATTTGGAGCTTAAATTTGATGATTTTGGACCCTTAAACTTGGTTTTAGGAGAGAGGTTAGAGAGAGAGTAGAGAGAGGAAGCAAAAGCTTCAAATGGAAGTTTGAACACGTTTAAATAGGTCTCAAAACTTGGACACGACGAAATTCTACCCGATACCGGCATTAAACCGGCGGGGACATTTCTATAATTTCTGAAGTAAACTTTTTGGGCTAATTTCATGAGTTCCTAAGGGGTTTGGACACTCATAAGATTATAATAAACATATAAGTTTAAATAATTTAACCCAAAACGAAATCGGAACGAATTGATAAACGACGAATTTTTACGGGTAGAATGGGATTTCGGCGATGGACAATTTTGGGTTGTTACATTATCCCGCCGTTAGAGGAATTTCATCCCGAAATTCAAAGATTAAGATATAGATCATGAAATTGAATGAGATACGAATGGATTTGCTGCCTCGAATCTTCACGCTCCCAAGTGGAATCGGGTCTCCGCTTGGCGATCCAGCGAACCCTCAATATCGGGACGCGACTTTGTTTCGTACATTGACTCTCTCAATCCATGATCTCAATTGGTTCTCCCATGGAGGTTCCAACCCTTGATGACTTTGGTCTCCTCAAAGGAATCACTAGGGTTTCGTTGGGTAGATACTTCTAAGGATTCGAAACCTGAAGTACTGGATGGATGTTGCTAAGTTCTAAGGGCATCCGGAGTTTGAAGGTTGCCGAATCGATTCTACAAGGATCGCGAAGGGTCTAATGTATCACGAGGGAAATATTTTACATTTCCCAAAGCATATCATGTTTTTCGGGGAATAAGCCTTCAATAGGACACACACTCCAACAGGAAGGCACATCTTCGTAGAGCAGAGTAGCTAAGGGTCTGATGGTTCTAGAAGAAATTTTCTGGGTAGGTCTGCGATAATAGTCGATGGGACCCAAGAATTGACAGGTTTCTATGGGTATCTCTGGTGCCGAATAATTCCTTATCGCCTTATCTTTTGAAAAGGTTCACGAGTGTGACTGCTTTGCTTAGCTACATGATCAAGGGAAATGATTTGACCGAAGGATACCACTACTAACTCGTAGTGATCATATCAATCCTTGGTCACTGCCTTGGACACGTCATTCTTACTGAAGTTTGGTTACGAGGTAGTTCCAGGGATTAGGCCGGTGCGAGACTAGACTAGATGTTCGGAAGGAATTCTCGGGAATCCTTTGGAAAGAAATTTAGGGAAAAGAGCTGCAGACTTCCTGTTTCCCGATGATCACAGGAACGAGGGATGCATGGCAATTCCTATAGGGAAATTTTTTTTGAGCTTTAATGCACGAAGTGATGCGAAGGTTTGATGTCGAAGATCACGAGAGTCGGGTTGAGGAAGGATCTAGATGGGCGACCCTTTCGAAACCAAGAATAACGACATGAATGAGACTCGGTCATTACATGTTAAACATAGCATGAAAGTATTTCGTGAAAAGTTTCCCATTAAATCGAGTGGAACAGAATAATCTTCCGGACTGAGAATACAATCTATAGGTACGAAGTTAGCGTTCTTTTATTTAATTAGTTAGCCATCTCGACGGTACACAATTTCGATTACAAACGAAGGGTTAAGTTTAGAAAGGTGTTCGAATAGATAGATAACAGGTTTCCCTTTTAGTACTGGGATCGAAAAGAGTTGCAGGTATAAGAGGTGTCAAAGAGGAGTATACCTGTGGCAACAGTAGGATCAGCGGTTGTCTCCTCTCATCCTATTGCTAGGACTCTTCCGGTGTTGCCAGTTGTTGCTGCTTTGGGGCAACTTCTTTTGAAGTGCCCTACTTCGCCACAACTGTAGCAGGCTGGACTGATTCCCGTTCCGGATGATTGGTTTGTTGATTTGGCTGGTTTTCAGCAGGTTCGAGCAAGGTGGCCCTTGTTGCCACAGTTTTCACAGATCCTTTCGCGACATGGACCAGAAATACGGTGATGGTAGCCGCACTTACCGCACCAAGGAAGGGTACCAGTGTATCCACTGGTAGGAGTTTGGGCCGTAGACCTGACAGCTGAAACAGCAACAGAGGCAGTAGCAGCATGGACTGCTACTATTTGCTGTTTCTTAGAAGACCCTTGCGTACTTTGGGCCATCTGCTTGTTCCAGAATTTCTTTTTACTTCCACCTCCACTTGTGACTGGATCGGGAGTGGTAATCTCCTCTTTAGAGTTGTCTTCGTGATCGATTAGGGTTTGCGAAAGACATTTAGCGCTATCACAGGTGTCTGGGTTCGCAGCCAAGACATTCCCTTTGGTTGGCTGGGTCAACCCCTAGATGAACCTCTCAATCTTTTTACTCTCCGGGGTAACCATTCCCGGACAGAGTAACGCCAGGTCATCAAATCTTGATGTATAAGCGGCTATGTCGGAACCCTTCATCTTTAGGTTCCAGAGTTCGTGTTCTAGTTTCTGTATTTCGCCCCGAGGGCAATACTCAGCGAGCAGAAGCTCCTTCATAGGTTCCCAACCCATAGCATTTGCTACAGGTAGAGTTAAGGATTTGACTCGGCCGTTCCATCAAGTCAGGGCTTTGTCAAGGAAGGTCCAGGCGGTGAACTTTACTTTGTCAGACTCCAAATAGGCGCATATTTCAAAGATTGATTCGATTTTCTCGAACCATCGGGTGAGGGAAATGTCACCTCCAGTGCCATCAAAGGATGTGGGCTTTGCGTTCATGAATTCTTTATAGGTACCCTCTTTTCGGTGTCCTTGACTATTCTCTTGGTTTTGGGTTTGAGTATCACCTCCCGAACCACAGGAACCACCGGTGTTCAATTGAGACATAGCAGCTGCCACCGCGGCGGTAACAGCTGCCTGAAATACCACGGGGTCACTTTCAGGAGGAGGTGGTGGTGGAGGGTTTTTGGTGTTCTTCGAGCTGGGTCTCTTTCTTGTAGGCATCGTGATCTAAAAAGATCAGGAAAGTGAGGATCATAATGTTGGATAAGGTGTCTAAGTCCATAACTATTTCGGGCTTGTACTTGACCCGACCCGGCATGGTCCATTTGGGTTGCATGGCACCATGCAATTGGATAGACTAAATGAGAGAAATAACACTTGGAGATTATTAATATATTATAAGTTCTAATATATTAATAATATTATTTGATTAGTTGATCAAAGAATTAATTTGGAATTAATTAAGTGATCAAAGGATAACTAATTAAATATATGGGTTGATTATGTAAATCATCCATATCTTGTATAGTGGGCTAAGAGGCTCCATGGATTATCAAGTTGGGCTCTACCCATAGGATACTCCATGGATGCTCCATGGGAGTTACAAACCCATGGGTCATGGAAATGAAGAGTCATGACACATTAGGGTTTACATGGTGTAACCCTAGATGTGTCAACACTATATAAGAAGCATATTCTCCACCAAAAATCGGCACTACTAAGGAACTAGAGGGCTTGGCCGATTTTGAGAAGTGTGTGTTATCTCAAGAGTCTTTCCAAGAGCATTTGGTGTTGTGTGAAGCATTTGAGGCATCACACTTGGGGTGCTAGGCTCACAAGGTTTCAAGGAACACAAGCAACAACAAGGTAAGTTATTCTATCTATGATAAAAGTTAAAATTGTTACCCATGTATGCTAGATAGGAATATAACCTTGGAATTCAACTTTGCATGATAATTAGACAAACATAGATCCAAGGTTATTAGGGTTGCATGTACACTTAGGAAGTGTTAGAATGCTCAAAACCCATCAGTGGTATCAGAGCCTAGGCTTGTTTGTTTGTTATTTGTGCTTAAAAGTTGAAGAAAGTCGATAATTCTGCTGTCTGACTGATGGACTCGGCGAGTCCATGGGGAGGACTCGTCGAGTTCATGTGTATCTTCAACCTACTCGGCGAGTAGGTTTATGCACTCGGCGAGTAGGGTCGACAAAGTGCAGAATTTCGACTTGAGTTGCTGGAAATGGATTAGAATCATTACCCTAAAATGTTTTGGTACTTGAAAACTTATTTTAGAAGGTGTAATGTGTTTTCTAATTCATTTACAACAACTAGTTATCAAAATTACAAAGTTTAAATGTGATTTTGATTCTTGAAAGTGTTCGTATTCATATTCTTGTTCTTATGATGTTTAGATGATCATAGGAATTATTTGTAACCTATGTGGTAGATTAATTCATGATCATAATGTGTTTTAATGGAGTCCATAACTTGTCCTCAAGTTATGGAAAACCAAAAGTCTCTTGGATTAAAAACCATTAAAAGAACACAAGAGTTAGGAAAAAATGAAAAGTCCTCATTTTATTACTCTATTAAACTCATAAGTTACAAGAAATGAAAAGTTTTGAAAGTTTACAAAACTTGCCCTCAAGTTTTGGAACAAGTAAAGTTAAGTTAAAACTTTAGTTCCAACCCCTAGAATTTTAAAAGTTAAAATTCAACCCTTATACTTATATTATTATGATTTAATAATTATATATATGTATAAGAACAAAGTCGTCTTACCGCTAGTACGCCTCATTCACGAAGCCGGTCTATAAGGTGGGTATAAGGTTGTTGCCTATAAAATGGTGACTTAATGGGTGTCCACTCTCACCCACCGCTTGCTTGATCGGTGGAGGGTCGTTAGCCGAACGGGTAAGACAAGGACTTATTAATTCTCATTCAAAGTATGATGAATATTATAAAGTAACTAAATGTTTTATTAAATTCCCAATCTTAGTTACTTTAGGAAAAATGTGAATAAGGTGCTATTCCATGAAATTACACTTTACACTTTGATTAAGTCGTTGGTGGAGCGTGTGTGGTTAACCGGCACACTAACTTGGACTTAACAAGGTAGGTAAAGGGTGACTTAGGGTTTATTATAGTATCGATGGAGCGTGTGTGGTTAACCGGCACATCGATTGAGTGATAAACTTTAAGGGTACCAAGTGATTTGCATGGTTACTTCACACCTCGTTTTGTGATCCTCGGTATCCCAGTCACAAAACTTGGAGGGCACACTCGAGATTGAAACATGCCTTTGAAAAGTTCATTGAATCTCAAAGAATCTAGGAATTTCTAAGAACCATTCAAAAACCTAATACTAAAATATTGCGGTTTTCTGGTGGAAATTGGTGAATCGTCATTCACCTACCTTTCAAATATGATATAGCTTAGATTACGGCATACCTCTTCTAAGTTATATTATATTGTGATTGGATCCTAGCCTTAATATTACATTTGGGTTTTTTATTAAGGACTCTCTTATATCTAAACTAATCTTGTCCTCTTTCCTTCAGATGTCTTTCAACAATGCTTCTGGCTCTAATCCTAATGGCTCCTTTACCCTTATGAACTTGTGTGGGAAAGTCACCTTTGATGGATCCAACTTCAATGAGTGGATCAGAAACATCAGGATGATTACCCGCTACGAGGACAAAGAATATGTCCTTGACAAGGAGCTTAAGGAGATTGATGAGTCCACTGCAACTCCTCAGGAGATCGCTGAATTTCGGGCACATGAAAGGGATGCTACGAAAGTAGCTTGCATCATGATGGCCACGATGACAGCAGAACTCCAAAAGTCTTATGAGGATTTCTACCCTTATGACATGCACCAAGATTTGATGGAAAGATACCATCAAAGTGCAAGACAAGAGAGGTATGAAATCATCTGCTCCATGATAACAACTATGATGAAGGACGGGGAATCCGTCACGAGCCACATGCAGAAAATGCAAAGGTATGTGGATCGTTTGCTGAAGCTTAATGTGAACTTCCCGGAGGATCTTGCAATAGATATTATTTTGCATTCCTTACCATCGTGCTATGATCAATTCCGCATGACATATCACATGAACAAGGAAGAAGTCACCCTCAGCAAACTTCAGGGACTTCTCAAGACCGCAGAATCAGGTCTTAAGGGGAAGTCGGTTGCTATCACTCCTACTCAAAACTCTACTCCGGTTTTGGCAATCGGGAAAAGTCGAGGGAGGAAGAGAAAGAGCTCTTCTAAGGGTACCAAGGCTCGGACCCTTGATGGCTCTTCTTCAAGTGGAACCAAGAAAGGTTTCATTACTCCTTCTTCTGACCCAAAAGAGGCTGAATGCTTCTATTGCCATGAAAAAGCTCATTGGAAGCGGAACTGCCCAAAATACCAGCAAGATGTGAAGGATGGGAAAGTTAAACCCAACCATGCAGGTATTTACACTATCATTTCTAATAACTCACCCCATTCTAATTCTTGGGTCCTTGATACCGGGTGTGGTATTCACATTTGTTGTGACTTGCAGGGACTAAGAAGAAGTCAGGATGTGGAGCAAGGAAGAATAAACTTGATCATGGGGAATAGGAAAGCTATACCTGTTACCAAGATTGGAGTTTATACTTTATCGCTAAGTAGTGGGTTTAGTTTAGATTTGAATAAGTGTTGTTATTCGCCAGGAATGGCAAGAAATATTATTTCCTTTCATGCTTTGTACAAACAAGGGTTTACCTTTTCATTTAATAATGAAGTTGGTTCTATAGATGTTTTCTATAATAATGTCTTTTATTTTAAAGCATTACCTTGTGATGGTGTGTATGAAGCTGTATCTGTTGTAGATAACTTGGGAAATAATGTTTTGTGTATTGATTCTACTAATAATAACTTGGATAAAGCATCTTTATGGCGTTGTCGTCTTGGACATATAAGCAAGAAACGCATAGGCCAACTCCAAAAGGATGGAGTCTTGGAGTCGTTTGACCTAAAGTCAGATGATAGTTGCGAATCATGCTTACTTGGAAAAATGACAAAGTCACCCTTCACAGGTTCGTGTGAGAGGGGTGAAGGTTTGTTGGACCTTATACACACGGATGTGTGTGGACCATTCAAACATGCCACAAGGGATGCTAATCGTTATTATTTGACTTTTACTGATGATTATAGTAGATATGGATATGTCTACTTGATCAAGCATAAGTCAGAGACTTTCGAGAGGTTTAAGGAATTTAAACAGGAAGTCGAGAATCAATTGGGCAGGAATATTAAGATGCTTCGATCCAATCGTGGTGGTGAGTATCTTAGTTCAGAGTTCCTCGACTATCTAAGGGAATGTGGGATAGTCTCACAATTGACACCTCCCAGGACACCACAGTTGAATGGTGTGGCTGAGAAGCGTAATCGAACCTTGTTGGATATGGTTCGTTCCATGATGAGTCGAGCTTCGCTACCAATCTCATTCTGGGGGTATGCCTTAGAGACTGCCGCCCATATTCTTAATCTAGTCCCTACAAAGAAAGTTGCCAAAACTCCTCACGAGATGTGGACTGGTAAAGTACCTAAACTAGACCACATCAAGATTTGGGGTTGCGAGGCTTTCGTGAGACGCGACACTCATGATAAGCTCGAACCTCGAAGCGAGAGGTGTATTTTCATCGGTTACCCACAGCGATCCTTTGGTTACCTCTTCTACAGACCTAGTGACAATGTGGTCTTTGTAGCAAGAAGAGGAGTCTTTCGAGAAAGAGAGTTTATAAGCCAAGGAGACAGTGGGAGGCAAATTGATCTTGAAGAAATTCAAGAATCAAGCGGTGAAGGAACTTCAAACTCTAGCCCTCAACTTGAGGAGGAAACTCCTGTTGAGCCAATTGACAAATCTGTACCTCTGAGACGTTCCACGAGAGTTAGGAGTGCACCTGAGCATTACTATGGATTCCATATTACTGCAAAAGGTGAGACACTTATTAGTGATGAAACACTAGTAAGTCAAGATGACCCTAACAGCTACGAGGAAGCCATGGCAGGCCCCGATTCTGCTAAATGGAAAGAGGCTATGGATAGCGAGATACAATCCATGTATGACAATCAAGTTTGGAACTTGGTTGAAAACGTACCAGGTCGTAAGACAGTAGGGTGCAAATGGGTCTTCAAGAAGAAGACTGACATGGATGGTAAAGTACACACTTATAAGGCTAGACTGGTTGCAAAGGGCTTCTCTCAAATTCCTGGAGTGGATTATGATGAGACCTTTTCTCCGATAGCCAAGATTAAGTCTATTCGGGTTCTGTTAGCCATAGCTGCATTTCATGACTATGAAATATGGCAGATGGATGTCAAAACCGCTTTCCTTAATGGAAAGTTGGCTGAAGATGTTTACATGAGTCAGCCAGAGGGTTTTGTCAGCAACGAGTACCCTAATAGAGTGTGTAAGCTTGAGAAATCCATTTATGGATTGAAGCAAGCACCTCGCAGATGGAATCTTTGCTTTGATGAAAAGGTCAAGGAATTTGGCTTTTCTAGGAGTGAAGATGAATCTTGTGTGTATGTCAAGGCTAGTGGGAGTATAGTTAGCTTTTTGGTATTGTATGTGGATGACATACTACTCATAGGAAACGACATTCCAACTCTGCAGGAAGTAAAGTCCTGGCTTGGGAAGTGTTTTGCTATGAAGGACCTTGGTGAAGCTGCCTATATTTTAGGGATAAGGATCCTGAGAGATCGGAGTAAAAGACTAATTAGACTTAGTCAGAGTACCTACTTGGATAAAGTGCTGAAGCGATTCAGCATGCAGGATTCCAAGAAAGGAGAGTTACCCATCCAGAGTAACACCAGATTGAGTAAGACACAAAGCCCTAGCACTGAGGCTGAGATAGCAGAAATGAGTCGAACACCTTACGCTTCGGCTGTAGGATCGATCATGTATGCTATGACGTGTACTCGACCCGATGTAGCTTTTGCCTTGAGCATGGTTAGCAGGTATCAGGCGAACCCTGGCAAGGCACACTGGACTGCGGTAAAGAATATCCTCAAGTACCTACGAAGGACTAAGGACTGGGTTCTTACCCTCGGTGGGAGTGATGACTTGAGAGTAGTAGGGTATAGTGATGCTAGCTTCCAGACTGATAGGGATAATTTCCGCTCTCAGTCGGGCTGGGTCTTTACCCTAAACGGAGGAGCAATTTCTTGGAAGAGTTCCAAGCAAGAGACAGTGGCAGATTCTACTTGTGAATCAGAGTATATTGCAGCTAGCGAAGCGGCAAAGGAGGCGTTATGGCTGAGAAACTTCATTGGAGACCTTGGAGTTGTACCAGCTATTAAAGAGCCGATGGAAATTTTCTGTGATAGTGAAAGTGGAGTTGCCTTAGCCAAGGAACCAAGGGATCACGGGAGATCCAGACACATCGACAGAAAATACCATTTCATCAGACATCGGATCGAAGAAGGACTCCTCGTGGCAAAGAGGGTATCATCGGATGAGAACCCAGCAGATCCCCTCACGAAGGGACTGACTCGGGTTAAGCATCTCCAGCATGCTCGGAGCATAGGGCTGAAGGATGATATTAGATTTAGTAGTTAGATAATCTCGAAATTTGTAAAGTGTAATTGACATTTGATGATGAATAAAAGTGTTTTATTTATGAGTAAAGTGTTGCTATCTCTTGTCGATCGTTTACTATATTTCTTTTGCATGTTTTGATTTCCAGAATAATTTTGTTTGGTTTAACATATTATTCAAACCTCCACAGTCGGTCATATGTCGGAAGTAGGTATGAATCAAGACTGTCATGTTTGATTGTAGAGGTCTGGGACAAGGCTACAACAATCATGAGTGCTCATAAGTTCTGAGCATTGGACTCAACCCACGCTCACTGGAATCACTTCATGGAATTCTATCTCGAGTGATCGTGAGACGATAATATCATATAAGTCTTTAAACCTAGAGATATGATTTGTTACTTACGAGTTGGTTATGCATTAATTGTACGAAAAACGCATTGGTAACTCGATGTTATAAAATCGTGCTCTTATGTGTAATTCAATGAGTAGTAGAACAAACATATGAGTCGAAGTTTATCTGTTCCTTCTTGGATTAGAAGATGATATCTGGGCCCCTCGATGATTTTGTTTTGACCCATGTACCAGGCCCGGTCAGAACTAAGTTGATGTGTTCAATTAAGTTCTATGTCAAACAAATCGGAAATCGAGAAACAAATGCTGGACAAGAAGTAAGACAATGTTCCATGTATTTGTCCGGCTGATATCTAGAACGGAGGATTATATGATCACTTATCTTAAATGGCGTACCATCATCTTCTCAGTTTCGAGAGACCTTGAAAGAGCTACGATTGCCGGTCGGTTCCTGAAGTACTAGAGATATAGTTATTAGACTTATCCAAGTGGGAGACTGTTGGATAAGGTGTCTAAGTCCATAACTATTTCGGGCTTGTACTTGACCCGACCCGGCATGGTCCATTTGGGTTGCATGGCACCATGCAATTGGATAGACTAAATGAGAGAAATAACACTTGGAGATTATTAATATATTATAAGTTCTAATATATTAATAATATTATTTGATTAGTTGATCAAAGAATTAATTTGGAATTAATTAAGTGATCAAAGGATAACTAATTAAATATATGGGTTGATTATGTAAATCATCCATATCTTGTATAGTGGGCTAAGAGGCTCCATGGATTATCAAGTTGGGCTCTACCCATAGGATACTCCATGGATGCTCCATGGGAGTTACAAACCCATGGGTCATGGAAATGAAGAGTCATGACACATTAGGGTTTACATGGTGTAACCCTAGATGTGTCAACACTATATAAGAAGCATATTCTCCACCAAAAATCGGCACTACTAAGGAACTAGAGGGCTTGGCCGATTTTGAGAAGTGTGTGTTATCTCAAGAGTCTTTCCAAGAGCATTTGGTGTTGTGTGAAGCATTTGAGGCATCACACTTGGGGTGCTAGGCTCACAAGGTTTCAAGGAACACAAGCAACAACAAGGTAAGTTATTCTATCTATGATAAAAGTTAAAATTGTTCCCCATGTATGCTAGATAGGAATATAACCTTGGAATTCAACTTTGCATGATAATTAGACAAACATAGATCCAAGGTTATTAGGGTTGCATGTACACTTAGGAAGTGTTAGAATGCTCAAAACCCATCACATAAGTCCTCAGAATTGAATCAAGAGATATGGAACAGGGGATATCTCATCAAGACAGATATAGCATTATATTAAGCGGTAAAGCAGGAAAGAGTTATCAAGGCAGATACTTTTATTGCTATAGGAATGATCAAGGAACAACGCGTATACAAGGATTTCTACAAAGGATTGACTCGAGAAATACTCCCATAGTATTTCATGATTCGCTGCAACGACGACTCGTTGTTTGGGGTATTGGGTAAGTTTTAGGTATGCCACATACCACAGTCACTCCCAAGCACATGTTGGCCGTGTCTCGAACGAATATAGTTGGCCAGGCTATATTGATCCTAGACACGACTGTTGGAATAGTGTATAAGGCTGCAACTATATTAGTGAAGTATTTGACCCAATTGTACATGGTCCTTTTGGGTTGCCATCACCATAGCAACTTGACAGGATGATTTATTATGAGAGAATAAATATTATTGATATATTATGAGAATAATATAATGAATAATAATATTGTTATTTGATTAATATAAGTCATAAATTAAATAGTATTTATTTGGTGACTTAAAGAGATTAATTAAATAAGAGGGTATAAATTGTCAATTGTTTGATAGTTACACTTTAGACTGTAAATCCTTAAGGGATAAGGGATGGACGGATTCTAGGGCTTAGGATAGCTCAAAATCGTCCAAGGCTTATCTAAGGTAAGGATTTGGATTGCTTTAAGGAAAGATTATCCAGCTAGGGTTTAAAGGTGAAAACCCTAGGAGTCTACAAGTATAAATAGACCCCTTGAGCAAGGGAAATCGGCATCTCTTCAAAATGAAAAGAACCCCTGGCTGATTTCTTCCTAACCTCTCTCTCAAATCATCCTCTTTGCTAGTTGGTGTTTGTAAGCCATTAGAGGAGTGACAATTGTGACTCTAGAGCCCCAAGGCAACAAGATCAAACAAGAGATTCAAAGGTAAACTTCTAGATCTGATTTTGTATTGTTCTTATACATAATTAGTCATTAAAAGTCTTGGATTCAAAGCATGTTTAATTAGAAATCCTAGATCCAAGCATTAGGGTTTTCCATGTGCACATAGGAAAGTTCTTATAGCTAAAACCCATCTGTGGTATCAGAGCCTAGATTGGTTTCTATTAAATTGTTGCTTGTTTGTTTGAATCTTATTTACAAAATTCGATTTTTGTGTTTCTGAGTCATGGACTCGGCGAGTCCCATAGTGGGCTCGGCGAGTTGGCTTGACTCGGCGAGTCTAGAATGCATACTCGACGAGTCCCATAGTGGACTCGGCAAGTTGGCCTGACTCGGCAAGTCTAGAATGTGTACTCGGCGAGTCCGAGCGTCAGGAAGGGCCAGATTCGGAATTTTTTGATATTTATCTTATGGAAACTTGCCTTTATCCTATTAGATCAACCCTAATCTGATTTTTTGATATATATGACTATAATCTTGATCTAATTAAAGATATTTATCAACTAATAAAATATTTAATTTCCTTATGTGATAATTAATTTATTTTGATTAAATTGGTAATTATCTTGCAAGAAATCTGTAAATAAATCAAATATGGATAATTATGGAATTAATCGTTAATTAAGATTATTTGTTATTTGATCCTCCATGTTTTAAATGTTTAAAACTTGTCCTCATGTTTTGAAATTTATGTTTTGTGATTAAAAGTTTTAATTTAGAGAATTTAAATTTCAAACCCTAGATTTTAAAAGTTTAAAATACAACCCTATACTAATATAATATTACAAGATTAATATATATATATATATATATATATATATATATATATATATATATATATATATATATATATATGTATAACTAAAATGCTAGTCTTACCGTTAGTAGGCCTCATTCACGAAGTCGATCTATAAGGTGGGTATAAGGTTGCGGCCTATAAAATGGCGCTTAATGGGTGTACACTCACACCCACTGCTTGCTTGATCGGTGGAGGGTCGTTAGCCGAACGGGTAGGATAGGGCAACCTCATCCTCTCATTAAAAGTATAATATGAAATACAAAGTAACTACATGTTTTTCAAAAAAAAATTTCCCAATCTTAGTTACTTTAGGAAAAGTGAATTGATGCAATCCCATGAAATTACACTTTGCACCTTGCTAAGAAGTTAGTGGAGCATGTGTGGTTTACCGGCACACTAATTGGTTCTAAGCAAAGGTGGCAAAGGGTGATTCATTGTTTATCATAGTTCGATGGAGCGTGTGTGGTTTACCGACACATCGAATGGGTGATCGTTACAATGAAGGCACCATATGAATTTGCATGGTAATTCACACCCACTTTTGTGATCCTCGGTATCCCAGTCACAAACAAGAGGGGCATATCGAGATTTAAACATGCCATTGAAATGTTTCAATGAATCTAATCTAAACCTAGGAATTCTCAAATTCATTTAGAACTTATAGTTAGGTTTTCATGGTGGAGAATTAGTGAATTGTCATTCACTTACCTTCATATTATTTGCATGTTAGATTACGGCATCCCTTTTCTAATATGTAAATATTGTTGTTGGATCCTAGCCCTAATTTTTCTTATTGGGTGATAATTAGGGATTCATATTCTAATATATCTTTTTCCTTTCTATTTGCAGATGTCGAATGCAAACAACGCTGCTGCTAGTTCTTTCACATTGATAAGCCTTTGTCAAAAGGTCACTTTCGATGGGACGAACTTTAGCGAATGGATAAGATACATTCCCACTATTGCTCGCTATGAGGACAAGGAGTATGTCCTCGATGAGAAGCTCGAGAAAATTAACCCAGAAATCGCTACTCCGGCTGAAATGACCGCATTCGAAACTCATGAGCGTGATGGAACGAAGGTGCATTGCATCATGATAGCCACTATGAACTCCGAACTCCAAAAGTCCTATGAGGACATGTACCCATACGAGATGCATCAAGACTTATTGGAGAGATACCACCAAAACGCGATACAAGAGCGTTATGAGATTTTCACTAACATGATTTCCGCTAAGATGGGTCATGGAGAGTCTCTTACCGTGCACCTGCAAAAGATGCCAAGGTATGTCGACCGTCTTCGCAAGTTGAATGTGACTTTGGGGAAGACTTGGCGATCGATAAGGTGCTTCACTCTTTGCCTCCAAGCTACAATCAAGTTAGGATTACATACCACATGAACAAAGAAGAGGTCACCCTAAGCAAACTCCAAGGTCTCTTGAGGGTCGCTGAGAACAACTTCAAGGACAAGTATGGTGCACCAACTCCCAATCCACCCGTTGCTCCTGTCTTGGCTATTGTACAAGGAAAGGGAAGAAAGAGGAAGGCTTCATCTAAGAACTATCGTAAGGTTAAAGCCTGAGATGGTGCCTCTTCTAGTGGGACTAAAGTTGATCCTGCGAAACCCTCCCCTAACCCAAAGGAGGCAGAGTGCCACCACTGCCACAAGATAGGACATTAGAAGAGAAGCTGCCTAGAGTACCTGCAAGCCATCAAGGAAGGAAATATCAAGCCATCTTTCGTAGGTATATACACAATTAAATCTAACGATTCATCTCATGCTATTTCTTGGGCTCTTGATACCGGTTGTGGTTACCACATTTGTTCTAATGTGCAGGGACTAAGAAGAAATAGGGATGTGGAGGCTGGAAGAATTAATCTAATCAAGGGGAATAGAAGATCGTCACCTGTGACCAGGATTGGAGTATATTCTTTAGTGATTAGGAATGGTTTAAGTTTAGATTTGAAAAATTGTTGCTATTCACCAGAAATGGCTAGAAACATCATTTCATTTCATGGTTTGTTTAGACAAGGTTTTAGATTTTCTTTTAATAATGAGAATGGTTCTATTTTGGCTTATCTAAATGGTGTCTTTTATTTTGAAGCTATACCATGTAATGGAAATTATGAAACTGTTATGATTGTTGACAACTTAGGAAATGATGTTCTAAACATAGATTCTTCCAATAGTATGGATAGAGCATCCATGTGGCATTGTCGTCTTGGACATGTCAACAAGAAGCGCATACCCAACTCCAAAAGGATGGAGTGTTGGAGTCATTCGACCTTAGGGAAGATGACACGTGCGAGTCTTGTTTACTTGGAAAGATGACTAAGTCACCCTTCACAAGTACATGTGAAAGGGGTGAGGGTCTATTGGACCTAATACATACCGATGTATGTGGACCGTTTAGATCAACCACGAAGGATGGGAACCGCTTCTACGTGACTTTTACCGATGACTATAGTAGATATGGGTATATCTATTTAATCAAGCAAAATTCGGAAACTTTTGAAAAATTCAAAGAGTTCGAGAATGAAGTGGAGAATCAATTTGGCAGGAAAATCAAGATGCTTCGATCCGATCGAGAAGGAGAGTACCTAAGTCTTGAATTCCACGATTATCTCAAGGAATGTGGAATAGTTTCACAATTGACGCCTCCTAGAACACCACAGTTGAATGGTGTGGCAGAAAGGCGTAATCGAACCTTATTGGATATGGTTCGCTCTATGATTAGTCGTGCTTCACTATCAATCTCTTTTTGGGGGTATGCCTTAGAGACTGCCGCTCATATCCTTAACCGAGTCCCTACTAAGAAAGTTGCCAAAACAGCTCACGAGATGTGGACGGGGAAAGCTCCTTCGTTAGCACATATCAAGGTTTGGGGTTGCGAGGCTTTCGTAAGACGTGATACTCACGACAAACTCGAACCTCGTAGTGAGCGCTGTATTTTCATCGGCTACCCGCAAAAATCCTTTGGATATCTCTTCTATAGACCGAAGGACAATGTTGTCTTCGTTGCGAGGAGAGGAGTTTTCCGAAAGCGAGAACTCATAGACCAAGGAGACAGTGGGAGGAAAATCGAGCTTGAAGAGATTCAAGAGTCGATAGATGAAGGAACCTCCACCGTTGGCACTCAACCCGAGGAGGAAACTCAGGTTGAACTGATTGACGAATCCTTACCTTTTAGACGTTCCGAAAGAGTTAGAGTTCAACCCCAGTTTTATGGTTTTCATATTACTACCGAAGGGGAAACATATATTAGTGATGGTACACTAATAAACCTTGATGAACCTAATAGCTATAAGGAAGCCATGGCAGGCCCGGAGTCTGTGAAATGGAAAGAGGCAATGGATAGCGAGATCCAATCCATGTATGATAACCAGGTTTGGAATTTGGTTGATAATGTACCCGGACGTAAGGCCGTTGGGTGCAAATAGATCTTCAAGAAGAAGACCGGCGTGGATGGAAAAGTACACACATATAAGGCGCGATTGGTCGCGAAGGGCTTTACTCAAACTCCCGGAGTTGACTATGATGAGACCTTCTCACCAGTTGCGAAGGTAAAATCTATTAGAGTGATGCTAGCGATTGCCGCATTTCATGATTATGAGATTTGGCAAATGGATGTCAAGACCGCTTTCCATAACGGAAAGTTGGCTAAGGATGTTTACATGGCTCAGCCAGAGGGGTTTGTGGATCTAAAGCATCTGAATAGTGTGTGTAAGCTTGAGAAGTCCATTTATGGACATAAGCAAGCGCCTCTCAGAGGGAATCTTTGCTTCGATGAGAAAGTCAAAGAGTTTTGATTTGTATGAAGCGAACATGAATCATGTGTATATGTCAAAGCCAGTGGGAGTATAGTAAGCTTCGTCGTTCTATATGTCAATGACATATTACTCATAGGAAACGACATCCCGACTCTGCAGGAGGTTATGTCCTGGCTCGGGAAGTGCTTCGCTATGAAGGACCTCGGAGAGGCTTCTTACATTTTGGGAATAAGGATAGTAAGAGAAAGAAGTAAGAGACTAATAGGACATAGTCAGAACACTTACTTTGAGAAGGTACTAAAACGTTTTAGTATGGAAAACTCGAAGAAGGGAGAATTACCGATACAAAGTAATGCCAAGTTGAGTAAGACTCAATGTCCGAGTACCGAAGCTGAAATAGCAGAAATGGGCCGAGTACCATACGCTTCCGCAGTTGGCTCAATCATGTACGCTATGACTTGTACTCGCCCTGATGTAGCCTTTGCTTTGAGCATGGTTAGTAGATATCAAGGGAATCCTGGCAGAGCCCATTGGATTGCGGTGAAAAATATCCTTAAGTACCTTCGGAGGACGAAGGAATGGTTCTTAGTCCTCGGAGGGAGTGATGACTTGAAGGTGCGAGGGTATAGTGACGCCAGCTTTCAGACCGACAGGGACAACTACCGTTGATTCAAGCAGGACTTGGAAAAGTTCCAAGCAAGAAACCATAGTTGATTCAACATGCGAATCAGATTACATTGCAGGGAGCGAAGCGTCGAAGGAGACAATATGGCTGAAGAACTTCATCGGTGATCTTGGAGTTGTACCTGCCATAAAGGAGCCCATAGAGATTTTCTGTGATAATGAAGGAGCGGTTGCCTTGACCAAGGAACTGAAAGATCGTGGTAAATCACGACACATCGACAGAAAATACCACTTTATTAGACATTGTGTAGAAGAAGGACAAGTCGTAGTGAATAGGATATCATCAGAAGATAACCCGGCAGATCCGCTTACGAAGCGACTGAGTAGGGTTAAGCACTTGCAGCATGCTAGGAGTATTGGGCTGAAGTATGATATTAGCATAGATTAGATAGTAGTAGAAACACGTAATAGATAAATATAATTAACATTTGATGATTAAATGAAGGAGTATTATTTATGAGTAATGTTACTGTCTTATGTTAATTGTTTAACTGTTGTTTCATTTTGCATGTTTTGACTTCCAGAATAATTGAATTTATTAAGAATAATCGAATTATTCAAATTGTCCACAATCGTTCATATGTTGGAGGTAGATATGAATGAAGATTGTCGTGAATTGGTGCGTAGATTGTCTAAATGGTATTAGACATGGCAAAAGATTGTTGCGACATTCATGAGTGCTTATGAACAGGTTTTGAGCATTGGAACAAACCCGCGCTTGCTGGATTCACCTTATGGAATATGATATAAAAGGGTGATCGCAAGACGATAATATCATATAGTCTTATAACCTAGATATATGGTTTGTTATTTGTTAATTGGTTGTACATTGATAATGCGAAAACGCATTAGCAACTTGATGTTATAAAATGCATTGTTGTGTCTAGTTGATTAATGAATAAGTAAATGCATATAAGTCGAAGTTTATCTGTAACTTTTATCCTAAGAAGGTAAAAGCGATATCTCGGCCGCTCGATGATTTGATTTGACTTATGTGTCGGGCCCGGTCAGAACTGAATTGATGTGTTCGATTAACTTCTATGTCAAATAAATCGGAGATCGAGAAACCAAAATGCTAGACTAATCATTCCATTGAATTGTCAGCATGATATCTTACAGAGGACTATACGATCCCTTATCTAAAGGACAAGCTTGATTAGATCAAAGTTTGACAGCGTCTTTGAGAGCTACGATTGCAAATCGAATTGTACTTGTGCATATAGTTACTAGACTTATCCAAGTGGGAGACTGTTGGAATAGTGTCTAAGCCTGCAACTATATTAGGCAAGTATTTGACCCGATTGCGCATGGTCCTTTTGGGTTGCCTTCACCATAGCTAGTTGACAAGATGATTTATTATGAGAGAATAAATATTATTGATATATTACGAGAATAATATAATGAATAATAATACTGTTATTTGATTAATATAAGTCATAAATTAATTAATATTAATTTGGTGACTTAAAGAGATTAATTAAATAAGAGGGTATAAATTGTCAATTGTTTGATAGTTACACTTTAGACTGTAAATCCTTAAGGGATAAGGGATGGACGGATTCTAGGGCTTAGGATAGCTCAAAATCGTCCAAGGCTTATCTAAGGTAAGGATTTGGATTGCTTTAAGGAAAGATTATCCATCTAGGGTTTAAAGGTGAAAACCCTAGGAGTCTACAAGTATAAATAGACCCCTTGAGCAAGGGAAATCGGCATCTCTTCAAAAGGAAAAGAACCCCTGGCCGATTTCTTCCTAACCTCTCTCTCAAATCATCCTCTTTGCTAGTTGGTGTTTGTAAGCCATTAGAGGAGTGACAATTGTGACTCTAGAGCCCCAAGACAACAAGATCAAACAAGAGATTCATAGGTAAACTTCTAGATCTGATTTTGTATTATTCTTATACCTAATTAGTCATTAGAAGTCTTGGATTCAAAGCATGTTTAATTAGAAAGCCTAGATCCAAGCATTAGGATTTTGCATGCGCACATAGGAAAGTTCTTATGGCTAAAACCCATCAACGACTACATAACTGCCTAGGTTTAACCGCAGTGTACAACACCCATTTACTTATGTTTTGTTCTGCTTGTAGTTATGGATCTCGACAGTTCGACATACATGTATACTTTTGAAAATACTTATATTTTGAAGAATACTTTTAGTTCATAGCGCTTAGGCCCTTTAGTGTTTATCGTTTTATACCATCTAAGGTTTGGTATACTCCGTTCACAATAAACAAGGGTTCTGATACCAATCTGTCACACCCCGAAAACCAAAGGCGGAAACATTTCCGGGGTTGACTCCATGTTGAGTATCAAATCCAATGCACATAGTAATCAAAGTAAACAACCATTACATTACATATATTTGAAAGTTTACATTTGTTTCAAAAGTAAATTGTACAAGTGTGATACATAATATATATATATATATATATATATATATATATATATATATATATATATATGATCAAAATGAGACGAGTCTTCTACACACTCCATCTTCACCAAAAGAGATCGTCAGGTACCAGTCTAATGCGGATCTGAGAATACAAGCAGTTTGAAAATCAGCATAAAGCTGGTGAGTTCATAAGATGTTTGTTTTCTAAAAAATGTACCAGTTTCCTTTAGTTTTCCGAAAAGGTTTGTTATCCAAGAAAATTCCATATTTTCTTATGTAAAACAGTTTAGTTATCTTTCATTACTAGTTCAATTATGCGTTATATGTTACCCCAGGAAAATCCCATATTTTCCTAAATGCAAGACCGATTGAATATCGCAGAGTATTGTTTAATACACAAAACTATATATTGAGAATCATGGGATTACTATCCCGAATTAGATATAAAATACTTTAGTATACGTGAACTGTGGATGGAAAGTAGTTTTAAAACCTTGGGACTAACATCCCGTACTACAGATAAGATAGTTTGATATACATGAAAATATAGATTGAATACCATGGGGCTATCATCCCGTACTAGATACAAGATAGTTTGATATATATGAAAATATAGATTGAAAACCATGGGACTACCATCCCGGACTATACATAGATTCAGAACCATGGGATTATCATCCCGTACAAGATATAGGTTGAAATCATGGGACTATTATCCCGTACTTGATATAAGTTAAAAACCATGGGACTACCATCCCGTAGAAGATATATATTGAAATCATGGGATTATCGCCCCGTAATAGATATAAGATATATACATACTGAAAACCATAGGAATAACATCCCGCACTAGATACAAGATCAATAGACAGAAAACCATGGGACTATCATCCCATACTAGATATGGAAACTATAGATAGAAACTAGATATGGAATCGAAACAAAGTCAAAACCAAACCTAAAGTGAAACTGTGAATAAACTTATATTAATACGTATTGTGAGTCGGGTAACCATGCTGATACGACAACGAGACCTCCTTGACGCTTGTCAGACGTCGGAAGATATCCATAATTTGTCACCCCAGGCGCGCCCGCCTAACTAGAGCTAGCAGTTAAGTTGTGGGATTGTCAGTCCCGTATAGATCTATTCACAAATTCCACGCACTCCCTCCAGGAGACTCTGGTTACACTTCCGGGGAGGATTTACTGATAACCCAAATGGTAATGACAAAACTCACAAGATAGTACTAAATTATTCACAGGGTTCTCATACGAAATCAAACATACAAAAGATTATGAAACATAATACAGTGAATACAGATACATACAATAAAACTATCTGGCAATACATTCAAATGAAACAGAGATAAACTGAATCATGCATAGTTTATCTAATAACTTTATATACATATCAGTATGTGATGAAACAAGAACTAAAGAACCCCAAATTAGTCCCATAATAATTTGATTAGTTTGGTTACTTCCTTAACTAAAATTCATATAGTTGTAGTTGATAAATCATCCCGTATGCTCAGCATAATACATAAGGGGTAATAATATTTATAAGTTTGCCAGATATTTATTGAAATAAATTAATGTTATGTTTTGAAAACATTTGTAGTTTGCTTGTATACCCCCACTGAAAACATTGAAAACCCTTTTAAAAAGGGTAGGGGTATGAACTCACCGGACGAGGAACGTGTCCGATTGGATCCCAAACGGCGGTTCTGGGTTTGCAAACGCACCAGGTTCCTATGAATTATGAAAAGATACATATTTGTTTCTAATTAGCACTTTAATTAATTAATTTATAGAGACACCACTTCTAGTTGCAGAAACACTCCCTTACAAGTGTTCGGAAGGACCCGGGTGGCATTTGAAGTTACATAAGGCTTGGATATGGAGTTTACTCTTCAAGAATAAACTCATAGAGGATTTTTCGGCCCCTTAACACCGCATCCATATGAGATCATGGCCGTGAACTTGTAGATGGTGTTTTTGGGTGCAAAATTGTTTCATAACACAAGGATAATTTAGCTAGGATTTTATCTAGGGCATTAGGATGAACTTAGACTCACTTAAACACCATTTATTGGAGTTTACAGTAGTAAATATGGAGTTTACGGTCGTAAACTCCCTCTCACACCCAATCCTTAAAGTTTTAGGTCTTTAAACAATCACATGTGATTCCAATGATTTTTCCAAGCCTTGAATGGATTTTTAGGGGACTTTTGTCATGGTTCTTGGAGTTTACGGACCATGAACCCCCTCATGGCCATGAACTCCTTTGATTGGTGTTTTATTATGTTTTAAGGCTTCTAAATAGATGGTAGACACTTCTAGAATTTATCTCATGGCTTAAGGTGCGTTTAAGTGGCATCTTAAGACATTTAGAGGAGTTTACTCCCCATTTTAATGAGTTTACGGCCCAAGCATTTTCTTGCGCAGTAAACTCAAGTTTGGTCCTCTAAATTAATGTTCAAGGTGTTCCAAGGCCAAATCCAATATTCTACAATTCAAATCTAAGCTTCAATGGAGTTTTGGAAGGTTTTAAGGGCATAAAAACCCCATTTATATGAGTTTACGGCCCAAGTATGCTCTTGGGCAGTAAAATCATGTTTACTCTTCAAAATCCATGTTTAAGGCATTCTAAATCCATTCCATTAAGCCATTAAGCCATATCTAAGCTCCAAAGGTCGATTGGAAGGGTTTTTGGGCTCTAAAACCCAATTTATGTGAGTTCAAGGCCTAGGACTGTTCTTGTCACACGAAAACCAAGAACGGCGGAAACGTTCTGGGGCGGAGGACATCATGTAAAGTATCACAACACAGTAAATGTAAATAAGCAAACAACATCATCCATTGCATTAAATATATAATTTTAATACAAGCGTGTTCTGTACAGTTTTAGACACCAAAAATATAAGGTAAATCAAAATAATAATATGATGAGTCTTGAATGCGCTCCATCTTCTCAAAAGCTGGCATCGGTACCCGTCTACTGATGACCTGAGAATACAAGTTATTTTGAAAGAGTTTATCAGCATTAAGCTGGTGAGTTCATAAGTATTTTAGTGTCGGTGTTTGTTATCAAAAACGTTTGAACGTGTCTCAAGTATAAGTTTGTAAAATGTATGTAAGTGTTTGTAAAAGTTTGAATCTCTCAGAAAAACCTATATTTTCTATTAATGTAACGTTCTACCAAGGCTTAACTGTTTTGTATGTTCGTTTGTTGTAAAAGTGTGTAATTTCCCATGTGCAACTATCTTCTAACAAAATATAGTTTGTACATTAAAGTTCAAGTGAGGTTATCACTAAAAATATGTAATGGGTAAATCATTGTAGTACTGTAGCTTAGTTTTATAGTAACTACTGCTGTACTAACTACCCTAAACCGGATTTATATTAAGGTAAAATGTGATAATTGCACCATGCTATCGACTAGTAACGACATACGAATGGTCGTAATAACGGAATGACGTTTGGCACCCGCAGACCTGCAGGTCCGGCTGTAGCTAGCAGCAAGGTGTAGGATAGTCAATCCATTATAGATCTATAAGCAAACTCACGCTATCCCTCCAAGAGAATTCTGGCTACAACTCGGGCCATGACATTTAAGGCATGCTCCGATATAGTGGATCACAATTGTTAACGTATTAATGTAAGGGTAATGTTTCTCGTTCTAGTATAGTTGTATATGTTCTCTTCCTAGTATAGTTGTATATGTCCTCATAGTATAGTTGTATATGTTCTCTTCCTAGTATAGTTGTATATGGACTCATGAATGAACTGACTCATTGATCTAGCAGTTGTAATAGTATGATCGTGTGTTACCCCGATGGTAAGTTACTAATGGTGTGTCTAGTACGTATGAATATGGAAGTACTTTTATGTCTATATATGTATATTTGATATATAATTAATATTGAAACGACCTTCGGATGGTCACCCGAAATCCTACCAGACCACATCCAAATCGAGAAAAAGGAAATAGGGCGGATGGCCTTCCTAAGCCCTTTAAACAGTATTTATACATCTATACATATATGGGCATGCAATTTATAATATAAAAGCGTAAATAAGTTTTTATAAGACATTTGAAACATAACTATTATTTTAAGAAAAGATCGACTTGATGTCAATCTATAAAACAATTTGAAGGCATAGGTTTGATAAAACAGTTTAAGTATAAGGAACATTTGTTTGAATCACAGTTGTAAATAAGTTTGAAAAGTAAAAGGGTTTGTAAAACATTTTGAAGTAAAACAGTTTGATAGACAGTTTGAACAGTGATAAAATCACTGGTTTCCATAGTTATTAATCACATGTGATTAATGCAATCACATGTGATTGAAGCAATAACTATAAGTATTTAACTTGTATTCCCCCCCATAAGTATTTAAAACATTTAAAATCATTTCAAAGGTTGATTAAAGGGGTATGAACTCACTTGAAAGTTTCAAGATAGCGAGATCGAAAATCGGGTAGAGTTTCGTCTTGGGAAACGGATTTTTCTCGGGATTCTCGTGAATCTCAGGAGTAAAATCGACCCTCGGGACTTGAGCAAAAAGACCAGAGCTTCGGGTTTGAACGGGCACGGAAGTCGAGGCAAGATCGTGAGAGAAAGGAGAGAAATGGGGTGATTTTCTCGGAACCCTAGCATTTCTATTTATAGGGGGTCTGAGAAGCCTCGGTACGCGGGGCGTATGCTCATACGCAGCGCGTACGCGTACGTCATGCATGAGCGAGTCCTCGATTGCCTCGGCTTCGGATGGGACGGATCGGATGGGACGGGTCGGATGGGGCGGGTCGGATGGGGCGGGTCGGTAGCTTCGCATAGGGGCGACGTGGACGGACCGAGACCAAGGCCCTCAGGTACGTGGGACATACGGGGTTATGCAGCGCGTAACTCGGATGAGGACGCTGACTCCTCCTTCGGATATTACCGGATTTTTGAATTAAATTTATATATAATTTATTTAATAAACTTCAAAAAATCATATCTTCTTCATACGAACTCCGTTTTCGATGGTCTTTATATCCACGCGTAGGTGAGACTACGCTCTACAACTTTCGTTTAGACTCCGTTGGCAAATTCTGAAATTATTTTTATTATTTAATTATAATATGACGTGATTAAGGAATTTCTTTAAAAATTCATAATTTCTTTATCTGACGTCGGTTTTTGCCAGACTTTTCACCGCTGAAATACCATTGTCGAGACCTTCGATTCTCATTTAGGTCATTCAGGCCAAAAGTCGCTTGATCTCCGATTCGAGTTTTTAGTTGTCTGCTGTTAAGCCGAACTTGGAAAAATCTTAACTTCAATATACGAAGTCGGATTTGGGCGTTCTTTTTACGTACGATCATGGTTTAATGACATTTAAACATAGAGGGAATTTAAATAGAACTTTTTGGAAAATTTATTATCAAAGTTCATTTTATTAACTCAAAAGTTGTTACAATACTTGACTTTTTAGGTCATTACAAAGAGTTGAAATATCGGGTTGTCACAGTTCTAGGGCCGTAAACTCATGAATATGGTGGTATTCCATGATTTGAACTCGAATTTGAAGGCCTAAGATGTTATACTAGGAGTTAGGGTAGTTACCTTGGTGATTTGGAGCTTAAATTTGATGATTTTGGACCCTTAAACTTGGTTTGAGGAGAGAGGTTAGAGAGAGTAGAGAGAGGAAGCAAAAGCTTCAAATGAAAGTTTGAACACGTTTAAATAGGTCTCAAAACTTGGACATGGTGGAATTCTACCCGATACCGGCATTAAACGAGGCTTTTGGTCGCACCCGATTAAGTTTCCGTAACCCGGTGGGGACGTTTCTATAATTTCTGAAATAAACATTTTGGGCTAATTTCATGAGTTCCTAAGGGGTTTGGACACTCACTAGATTATAATAAACATATAAGTTAAAATAATTTAACCCAAAACGAAATCGGAACGAATTGATAAACGACGATTTTTTAGGGGTAGAATGGGTTTTCGGCGATTGACAATTTCGGGTTGTTACAATATATTCCATTGTTTTGGCTGGAATTGGACTAGGAACATTACCTAAGATGTTTTAGGACTTATAAACTTCTTTTTGATGTGGTAATGTTCATGCTAATCCAATTTCTAAGATAATTGTCATAATTTCAAGATTTGTATTAGTTTGTATGTTCATTCTAATTTTTTGATGATTGATGATTTGAATTATCTTGTTCTTATGAGATTCTTAGATTAATAGAAAAGTTGTGTGAAATAGTTGTTTTCAATCCATTTTAATCTAAGAGTTTATTCCAAAGTGTGTTTTTGTATCTTGTCCTCAAGTTATATGAAAAGTCACATTTAAGAATCATAAAACTCATAAATGTTGGCAAAGGTTACAAAATGAAGAGTCTAGTTCTAATTAAACGGTTTTATGACTCCATAACTTGTCCTCAAGTTATGGAGGTTCAAGAGTCTCTTCATTAAATAATAAATAAAAAAAAGTGTAACCTTAATTAGTTCCATAAGTTACAATAAAAAAAAAGTTATTTTTTTATTAATTAGTTTAAATTCTTCCATAACTTGTCCTCAAGTTATGGAACTTGAAGAGTTTTTTTAATTAAAACTACTTTAAAGTCATAAGTTATAGAATTAATTAGTTTTGAATAGTTTCAAAACATAATTTGAAAATTTTTCAATTATGAATTTTAAAAGTTAAAATTCAACCCTTATACCTTATAATAATATAAGTTAATAATATTTATATATATGTATAAGAGTAAAGTCAGTCTTACCATTAGTAGGCCTCATTCACGAAGCCGGTCTATAAGGGGGTATAAGGTTATTGCCTATAAAATGGCAATTTAATGGGAGTCCACTCTCACCCACCGCTTCCTTGACTGGTGGAGGGTCGTTAGCCGAACGGGTAGGACAAGGACTATAATTCTCCCTTCATTAAAAGTATTAATGATAAATTCTAAGTAACTAAACTCTTATTAATACCCAATCTTAGTTACTTAGGAAATGTGAATAAGGTGCTAATCCATGAAATTACACTTTGCACTTTGTTTAAGTCGTTAGTGGAGCGTGTGTGGTTAACCGGCACACTAACCTGGACTTAACAAAGTAGGTAAAGGGTACCAAGTATATTTGCATGGTTACTTCACACTTTGTTTTGTTATCCTCGACATCCCAGTCACAAAACCTGAAGGGCACACTCGAGATTGAAACATGCCATTGAATAGTTTAATGAATCTCAAAAGAATATAGGAGTTTCAAAAACCAATTATAACCTAATATTACATTTCGTTTATCTTGGTGGAAATTGGTGAATCGTCATTCACCCACCTTTAAATATTTTATAGCTTGGATTACGACATCCCTTTTCTAAGTTATAAAATAGTTTATTGGATCCTACCCTTAATATTTCATATTAGGTGTCATATTAAGGACTTTAAATCAACTATCTTGAATATCTCCCAAAAAGATGTCTGGTTTAGACATTTATGATCTTCCTAAATCTCTTGAAACAAGCTTTCCTAAATGAAGATGATGTCTCATGGATATCATACTTCTTTCACATCCTCCAATTATTCTCCCTAAACCAAAAGTTCCTGAAAAGTTTAAGGTCACTCAAGCCCTATTGGCAAGGCAAGGTCTAGGTGTGATCACATCTTGGAGATGTTGTCACATATTAACAAGCCGTGAGAGTTGGGTGTCAAAGTCTTGAGAATGTTGGTGGCTCAACTACTTTCTAAGTCACATTTAGGATTCCTATGAAATAGACTATGATAAGACCCCTAATGATCTTATCTATTTGGTAAGATCAACTTCCCAAAACATTATGGACAGTGACAATGGTGACACGGGAAATCCAGAAAGAGCATTCTCTTCCCAATGGAAAGGGATCGGCAATAGTCAACCTGGTTGACCAAATGGTAAAGAAAAAGGCTAAGTCTGAGATAGTCCCATGTACCATTACCAAAGGGTCCATATGTTTATATTGCCAAAGGAAAGGTCATTGGTCCCGAAGTTGACAAATTTACCTAAGGAAGTTAAAGTCAATAAGTTTGGCTCTACTTCAGGTAATGTCCATTGTCTAACTCTATTAAGTGCATGCTGATTCAAATCGCGAAGATGGATTTCAATCGCATGGTTCCGTGATCAGAATTTTGGGCTGCTACTTAAGACTTATGATATTTATATTGCTTAGGAATAGATAACAAGAAGGATTTCATATGGATTGTAAGGATAAGTTTTTCCGCAAAGTTTTAAGTATCCTTACAATGGCATTTGTGAAAAGTTGTTGCATATAAGAGTCCATTAATAGCAATATTGGAAAATTGGATTTGATTCTTTCGTTTGTGGTAGTGTCTAATATTACCAAATAAGGAAAGATTCTCATCACCCAAGGCTCAATTGGAACGAAACTTGGAATCATGCAAGCTGTATAGTATGACGAATGAGAACTTTCAGCTTGGAAAATTAAGACTAAATCCTTATGTGAATAAGGAAAGGACTAAGGGATCGAGTGTTGGATTAGTGTCTAAGTCCATAACTATTTTGGTATGTACTTGACCCGATGGTGCATGGTCCTTTTGGGTTGCCTTCACCAAAGCAACTTGATAGGATGAATTATGGAGAGAAAGGATTAAATATGATTTATTTATATTATGAGAATAATATATTAATGGAGAAATCATATTGTTTAATTAATATTAGTCAGTAATTAATTGGTAATTAGTTTAGTGACTAAAAGAGATTAATTAAACTTAAGGGACTAGAATTGTAATTATAAGATAATTGTAATTTGGGCCATGGACTGTCTTATATTAAGGAGTGGACGAATTCTATGGGGAAACCCATAAGGAAATCGTCCAAGGCCTTAATTACAGGAGTCCATGGGTTGCTTAGGGCTTAAGCATCCAAATTAGGGTTTCCTTGTTAGATAACCCTAATAGCCTCACTATATATAGACCCCTTAAGGACCAAAAACGTGGCTAAGTTTTGTTGTAGGGTTTCACAGGTTTTTCAATAGCCTCCATCCTCTCTCCTCTTCATCCTCTTGCTTATGGTGTTTGTGAACCATTAAAGGAGTGACATTTGTGACTCTAAGCTTTCTAAAGTCAATATAAGGAGATTTGGGATTGTTATTGCTACATAACAATGAAGGTAATATCTTAAACCCATTCTTATGTTAATATGATTACTTGTATGCTAGAATTAGGGTTTCTAGTCTTGGATAACTTGCATGTACAATAGAGAAACCTAGATCCAAGCATTAGGGTTTGTATGAGCACATAGGATGTTCTTAGCACCAAAACCCATCAGTGGTATTAGAGCCTAGACTGGTTTCTATTGTATTGATGCATTGTATGATTGAAAATTTTGATTTTTGTAATTCTAGAGTCTGGACTCGCTGAGTCCATAGATGAACTCACCGAGTCCATGCTGACTCGACGAGTCCATGCCTAACTCGGCAAGTCGGCTCGTCAGAAGGAGGGAAAACCGGGATTTCTTGCTGTTTTTGCTTAAGGATAGTTGCCTTATCAAATTAGATCAATATAAATCCGATTTTATGATATATTTGACTATATTCTTGATCTAAGTGAAGATATTTATCAATTAATAAAATATTTGTTTCCTTATGTGATAATTGATTAATTATTTTCATTAAATTGGTAAATTGTTTTGCAAGAAATCATTAAATAAATCAAATATGGATAATTATGTGATTAAATGTTAATTTAGATTATTTGTTATTTGATCCTTGTGCTTTGAAAAGTTTCATATTTTCCCCTTTAGGTTTTATAGTTTAAATTTGAACCCAAAAGTTTTGTTGTTTTGAAATTTAAATAGTTGAAACCCTAATGTTTTGAAAAGGTTTCAAAACTTGCCCTCAAGTTTTGGAATTTAAATTTTGATTAATAGTTTAATTTTGATGTATATTTAAATTCTAAACCCTAATGTTTTGAAATGTTTCAAAACTTGCCCTCAAGTTTTGCAATTTAAAAGTTGATCAAAAGTTTAATTAGTAATGTTAAATTCTAAAACCCTAGTAATGTTTTGAAAAGTGAAAATCACTCCCTTATGGTTTTATTAATTAATTAAGGTGTATAATTATAAGAGGTTTAATAAATCCATAAAAGTTTAGGTTAACAATTTAATTGAATTAAAAGTATAATTGTTAAATTAAACCACCTAGTATTTTAAAAGTGTAAAATACACCCTATACTATATATATAACATTAAAAGTCGAACATTATATATATGTATGAGTAAAAGTCAGTCTTACTGTTAGTAGGCCTCATTCACGAAGCTGGTCTATAAGGGGTGTTTAAGGAAATTGCCTATAAAATGGCGATTGAATGGGTATCCACTCTTACCCACCGCACTCTTGACTAGTGGAGGGTCGTTAGCCGAACGGGTAGGATAGGACGAAAACCATCCATTATAAGTATAATGATATACAAATGTAACTAAATGTTTTACAAATTCCCAATCTTAGTTACTTAGGCAAAAGTGAATTGATGTAATTCCATGAAATTACACTTTGTGCCCTTACGAAGATGTTAGTGGAGCGTGTGTGGTTTACCGGCACACTAAATGGTTCTAAGCAAAGGTAGCAAAGGGTGACTCAATGTTTGTCATAGTTCGGTGGAGCGTGTGTGGTTTACCGGCACATCGAATAGGTGATTGTAACATGTGGGGGCACCATGTAGTTTGCATGGTTATTCACACCCACTTTGTGATCCTCGGCATCCCAGTCACAAACAAGAGGGGCATATCGAGATTTAAACATGCCATTGAAATTTCAATGAATCTCAAAGGATCTAGGTGTTTTCATAGATTTAAAACTTAAAATTTCTTTTTCGTTTTTCATGGTGGAAATTAGTGAATCGTCATTCACTTACCTTCAAATGTTCTGCAATTTGGGTTACAACATCCCTCTCCCGAGTTGTAGAATATTGTGTTGGGTCCTAGCCTTAGTATCTCATTTGGGTGATTTACTAAGGACTCAATCAATCAAGTAACTTGAATTTGTTTTCTCCCGTTTTGTAGATGTCAATGTTCGACAACTATGGTCTTCCCAAATCCCGTGGAACAAGCTTTCCACATGAAGATGATATTCCACAATTCGATCGAGGAACAAGAAATCATGCTTCATTTCCTACACCTCCTCCAATTATTCTCCCTAACCCACAATTTCGAAGGCTTGAAAAGTTCAAGATCACTCAAGCCCTTTTGGCAAGTAAACATAAAGAAGGAAAGTCGGTGTGTGCACACGTCCTAGGGATGAAGTCACACATTGATAGGTTAAGAATGTTGGGATCCGTTGTCTGTGAGGAAATGGTTGTTTATTGGATTCTTCATTCACTTCCTAACTCATATAGTGAGTTCGTAAGAGAGTGCTATATGAGGAACCGTGACATGACCCTTATAGATCTCACCTATATGCTTATTGTTGCTGAATCAGCAATGGTTTGGCGCAATAGAAAAGCAAAGTTGATTGGTGAATCTGCCTTCAAGACCTCTATGGATATAGACGATGGCAACGAAAGACATGCTATGATTGAAAGGTTTGATCATAAGAGAAAGGCAATGTCTAAAGTAGTTCCATGTCATGTTCCAAAAGAGTCAGTTTGCTTCTATTGCCAAGAGAAAGGGCATTGGAGACGAAGTTGCCCCATTTACCTAAGAGATCTAAGAGATGGGAGAGTCGAAACGTATGGCTCTAATATAGGTAAAATCCATTAACTAACTCTTTTAAGCTTCTATTCTAGAATCTTAATACATAATGTGATAAGATTACAATTGATGTTTTGTAGGATCAAAGAAAAGAAAGGAAGCTTAAAGGAAGAAGTGAGCAGAATCTAACCGTGAAGGAATGGACACTACTAGAAAAACAGCCTTTTACGACGCTCATTGCGCGTCGTAAAAGGCCCAGACGACGCACAAATGCGCGTCAAGGAAGGCCCTATCATAAAGAGAGAAGACGCACATTTACGACGCTCATTTACGACGCGCAATTACGACACGCGTTTACGACAGGCAATGCGTATCGAGGAAGACCCTGTCATAAAGGAAGACGACACGCATTCGCATGTCGTAACCTTACGACGCGCGTGTTAATGACACGCAATGTGTATCAAGAAAACCCCTGTCAAGAAAGGTCATGTCATATATAAAGATGACACACATTTTTGGGTATCATAATTTTAAATGTTTAAAAAAAATATTATTTATTAATTTACTAATTTTCAAATTAAATTTGTATTTAATGTCTCGTAATAAAAAATAAAATACCATACAAAAAAATAAAATTCATTGCATAAAATTTAATGTCATACAAATAATAGATGAAAGTACATTGCTATTTCTTCTATTGATCGCTATACTATTCGATGAAATTTCAATGTGACATTAAAGTAATCTCCCCAATGTGACATAAGAGACAATTTGATTACATACAACTTGAAAAATGTGGGCATCGGACCTCAATATTTTCTATCTTTGCAAAAATCTTGTTACGCACTCCCCATGTACTAATTAACCTACAATTTTCCATAAAACTTACAACTTAAATGAGTATATGATAAGAAACATCTAATAGAATCACAAAAGAGAAACTTCACCTCCTTATCTTTATCAGTGAAAGTTGGCAGCTCAATACATATTTGGGATACATGCAAGGTGAATAACGAACCAGATAGAGTAGCAGAATTCTTTATCAAACAAACAACATCCTCTCCTTTCACTTCATTTACCTGTGTATTAATAAACAAAATTTGATAATTTTCAAATCATCCGTGGTTATAATTTTTCCTTGCCTCCAATTACTTATAAGTTAACAGTTGACTGAAAAAAAAAACAAATTATTAGACATTATATAAAGTAGAAGGTTATAAGATTGTATATTTGTGCCTTATAAAAAATTGTTTAAAAAGTTATATAGAAAGAAATGTAGCTTATACATGAACAACAACGACAGAGGGACATGAATCCCAAATTGAAAAATCGAAAGCGATGTGTAATCACCTATTATTAAAGTTTATGTGATACAACAAATTTATAAGAAACTAAAGAATAAAGGTTTATTATATAAAATAAATATGATATTCATATTATAAATTAAACCTGTAATTCAATAGTAGAACCTCCACAGCGAGCACAGAGTTCTGCTTGCAAGTATTCTAGTTGTTGGCGCATCTTTAACATTTCACTAGACACCGGATCCCTATTCACCTTTTAAATTGTTTAAAAAAGTAATGATTTATTTGTGTATTATAGCATCTCACTTTAATATTTTTTCTATAATAAGCAAATAAATGAAAGCATGTTGCTATTTCTAGCATATAACTCAAACTTACCATAGGCTTATTCTGTATATTTGGAGTCCTATTTGCATACTTTAAAGTGTTGAGAGTCTCCTCAGCATTTATATCAGCAGGACTAACACAAGTTGAAATTAGGAAAATTTATATGTTTACTTAGTACTAATGATTTTAAATAATAAACAAAATTATCATGCAGGTTATTTACATTTTCCAATAAAAAGGATGAGGGCATTTATGTCTTTTGTGTGGGACAAAAACTGCAACTTTTGTCCACTAGATTGTAACAACATTAAGAAAAGTTTAGAAACAAGTAACATAATAAAACATTAATTAGGCACACACAAAGTAAACAAACAAGTTAGGAGAATATCTAATAGGCTCAAGAAAACTCAATTACACATATTTCATTATATATCTATCATATCGTGTATGAGATTGAACTTTGAAGAGAGGTATAAACTCACTTATAGAGCGAAGTATTTAAATACACATAATTAAGAATTTATATCACAGAGGGATTGAGTTTCTAAAATAAAAGTCAAGATTTTTTTTAGATGATTTACTTTTTGACCAAGTGCAAAAGGGTTATTGATGCAGTATAATATCTAATACACAATTTATTTGCTTTTTTTTTCAAATCAAATAGCGCATAATGAAAATGAGCTCATACCCGTTGTCTGAAGACTGCCTTTTCCTTTTCCATTTCCATTTCCAACCAATGATGTGTTAGAATTATCATTAGATTCTGTAGGAGATTCCATTTCTGCGGATTCTTTAGGTGGTGGGAAAGAAGCACGGGACCCACTAGCAGAACGTTGCCCGAATTGCTGATCGGGATTTTGCAGATTGGGGTTAAGTTGGTTAAGGGCAGGAGCTCGTTTGAAATAATGAACTTGATTTAATAGAATCCTCTTGTATACTATAAATTAAATTCTTAATTAAGAACATAACATCATATATGAAGAAAAAATTTGACCTTACCTTCATCAATCGAGACAGGGATGGAAGCACATTGATAGGTGGGTAAATCTACAGATTTTCATCATACAAGTTACAAACAAGTAAATTTTAATCTTAAAAAGCAAGTGCAGGAACAGAAAGTTAAGTTTAGAATCTGACCTGCCTGTTATGGAGTTGTCGGTCAATGTATATCTATCCCTCAGTAATGTAACCCGTAAGATCCAAGGTGGGATGTCTAATATTTGATGATGACCAAAAAGTTTAAAGAAAGTAGTGAGAAGTCAAAAACAAACAAAGAGACAAGGCTAAAAATGTCAAAATAATAAGGAATTAGGAATTAGGACCGTCATTGGCAACAAAATTTAGGAGTTGCTCTACCCTACACACCTTTTCTCACTGGAATGGCAACAGAAATAGCAAAATTTTAAGTATTCTCTTCACCATTCAGCATAACTGTATCATCACCATCAAGCTGAACATCAGAATCACTAATAACATTTGGTTATCTTTCCAGAACCGGAAATGGGATATCAAATTTAAGGTAGCATTTGGTAATGGGACAAAGGTGGACTGGACAGGACAGAACTGAACAGAACAATATAAAACAAATTGTCTATATAGCGTTTGGTAGAACTACAACAGAACAAGAACAAAATGTTAAAATTACCGTATTGTCCTTGAGCTGAAATAATACAAAATACTAAACAATACTTTAAACATAACTATTTTTTAATAAAAATTGTTTAGACTGTAATCTTTATTTTGATATGCTGATTAATTTATTAAATCAACTTGATTGTTTCACTGGTTTTATCAATCAAACATAAAAGGAAGTCGATGAAACATAATATATATATATATATATATATATATATATATATATATATATATATCAACAGTGAGCTGTAAAATACAAATTATTTGGATTCAACAATATAATTCTAGAGATAAAGGTAATGAGTTGTTAACAAAATACATAGGAAGGAGTGTCAAAAATATAAAAGATGAGTTATCCATATAACCTCATTCCTAAGTTTAAAGAAAAAAAAATATTCACGAAATTGCAAAGTGCTATATGTGAAGATTCAACAAAATACTGTAGAAGCTTATGAAGATTTAACAATAAATCGCAAAGCAGCCACAAATTACAGAATCAATAGTAAAAACCCAATCTGCTTTTGTTTTTGTGTACATAATTCATTTGTAAAAACTAGATCGCCTACTTTCAAAACCTAAATCAATCTTTTGGAATTCGACTTTATTTAAACAAATTTGCAATAAATAATAACGTCGTATATCTGGAATAATTAAGCATATGAAAGATCAAGGAAAACAATCTTCGAGGTTTCCGGGAAAGAAGTCTATTTAGAAGAAAAAAATTAAGATGCAATAAAAATCAATACCACTTCGATAGACCTGGATGTAAAGAAATAGGATGAATTTAAATATTGAAATCTGTAGATTAACGAAGTTTAAGATCCAGCAATAGAGGTTGTGGATGAGAAAATGATAATTTGTTCAGATTAAGATGTGCACACAAATGAGATAGAAGAGAAGTGTATTTTTGTCCTTATAACCATTCTGTCTTTTTGTCCAACTCAGTTCCACCTTTTTGGATGGAACTAACTCTACAAGTCTTAGTCCCATTTGACTATGATTTTGTACCATTGACTTATTGTTCCATGTATGCCAAACACCCTATCAAATGATTTTGTACTATCCAGTTCTGCTTTGTCCCGCATACCAAACGGTAACAGAACTGATGTAAAGAGCTCCAACCTACCTTTAGATTCCTGTAAAAGATTCTCCACCCTTTCAATCTGAATCAATTGGGACTGTTTAGACGCCCATTCAAGAATAGTAAGCACTTCAGCATGTGCTAAATCTTCACTATCAGGAACATGAAAGGCAATGTTCCTCCAGCTGTAATAATTGCTTTTGAATGATCAAGATGAAGGTAGTTTTCTTTACAAGTAGTTTTCTGAGGGAAAGGCTCGAGTTATGATGGATATTTTACTTCTTGATTGTAATGCTTTCGGTTTTTTGATTCTGATTCGGGTTTAGGTTGCTAGGCTTTTGGCCATCTTTCATTCCCATGGGTATTGCAACTACACTATGCATTCCCATGGGTGTTGCAACTACACTGCCATCCGATGTAATTGTAGGATTTTTTTTAATATAATGAGTTTTTTTTAAATAAGGAAAAAGAAATGAAAGTAGGTTGCTATATTTCATACCGTAAACATAGCTAACAACATCTTTATGCTGTCGGACACTCTGCACCAATCTTCCATCATTAAGGGAAATGAGCTGAAAGTTGTTTTCCCAATCGCCACATGAAACAAGAAAATTGCCAGATGGCGTCTGCATTGTTGTAAAACATTGTGCTCCAAGTTCAATATTTTCAGCCAAAGGGCTACCAATTCTACGAGGCGGAACCACATCAGCACCAATCGCAAACTAAGGATCCTGAAGAAAATTTATACAAAACCATTTTATAAAAAAAATAAGATGCACCAATTATCATATTATCATGAATGAATGAATGAATGAAACAAACCTGTGAGCTAGAAAAAGTGAAGTTCCCACTAGATGCCAATTGGGTGGTCAACCATAGTTTGACTGACATGGTGAGTCCCTGATTCACAAGGACAACATGTGACTCTGATATACCCACATACAACACAGCTGAAGGATGTGTACTTGTACTAGAAACTATTGAGGATAAAGTAATGGAAGAAGGGGCAAATCGTAGAGGGTGGGCAATTGGGATTGGTGGGCCCCATCGCGGATGTTTCTTCCGGAGGATTTGAATCGGGGTTTGACCGAGATTAGCAATCTGGTCTTCAATGGCTCCCCTTTGTAACTCGTCTTCCATTGTTTCCAAGTCAGTAGCTCCTTCGTATGTTAAGTAATAGAAGATATTTGCTGCCTATTATATTATTATTATAAATCATTAAAATACGCACCAATAACCAAAAAATTGTAATGAATTGTTCAAGTAATGTTAAAAGTTTTTTTTTTAACCTCGACTGTTGGTTTTCCATGTTGTTTGTAACCAAAGATTAAATCGATCCAGTGGTGGACTTTAATGAAACAAGAACCGGAATCAAATACCAACCTCGCCAATTCCCATGAAGGCACACATGACAAGTAAGAAAGGAAGTTTGATTTTGGCAGCAATTGGAGTTAAAACCATTGCAACCGACCACCAGACCAAATCATTGGACTTAATTTTATATAAACTATTAGGCGTGCCACAAATTTCAAAGACAGATTAGAAATATTGTTGTACCAATTGCGATTTCCAAATGATTTAATTTTGCGCCCAAGAAGGGTACAGATGACCTAATTTTATATAAGAACTCTAGAACTGATACGTACCTTTCTCTTTGATAATTTCTTTTAAGATGACTATTGTTTAGGGCTATCAATAGCACCGTCATCTCCACTACCACAGTGTAATAAACAAAGCACCATTAAAGGCCCTTCATCATCTTCCGCTGCCATTACTTCCTCGAGTGACAATTTTGAACTCGACGGGAGAGGAAATGAGTCGCCGATAAGAAATCTGAAATCATAAAATCAGATGGGAAGAAATCTGTGAAAAGAGTTGAAGTCGTTTGAGATACCGATGTAAATCATTAGAAATCTCAATTGAGAAGAGAATGGAGAGCCGCTTCTTTTTTTGGCGCTGAATCGTTTCACCACCGGTCGATCACCACGAAAGACCCTCGCACATACTTGGTTGAGAGAAAACAGGAGAAGTGGAAGCTAAAAATAAAATAAAACCCTAGACATATTTGTACTCTTCAATCGTCGGATCTAGGGCAGAAGTAGATGGACGATGGGAAGTAGAGTAGATGTGAAAATAACCCCCAATCGCTAGCAGGCTCTGGAATCGTTAGCTTGTGAAAATTTTGTGAGGGAGTGGATGTGGGTGAGAGGTGGAGATGATGTAGGGCAGATATGAGAGTCATATGGAAATGAATGTAGGAGAAGAAGGCGGGGGTTTAAAAAATTTGGGGATTTCATTTTCCCTCTTAGAGATGTGCGTTTCTTAAAAAAAATATAAAACGACATTCACAGAGGACGCACGAGTGCCCTCTGTGTTTTTAACTTTTTTACATGAGACACTAATCTAAGGGCAAGCAATAATGCGTGACGTAAATGCTTAAATTTTTTGAATAGACGACACTCTTTTAATGTTACTCTCTTTTGCGTAACATAAATCACCGAGTGTCGTGGTTTGCGCGTCGTAAAAGGGTCTTTTTCTTGTAGTGGGATTTCGATCGCATTTCTCGAAGATTAGATTCTTGAGCAACTACTTAGAGTTAGAATTAGATTGCTAAGAAAGATGTATTAGCATAGTTTTTCAATAAATTGCATTGTAAGGACAAAATTTTTCCGCAATAAAATAAATTTTGATTTTATATTATTTATTTATCCTTGCAATGGCGTCTATGAAAAATTGGTGTTTGAATGTTTCTATTATTAGCAATAATGGATTTGGTTCTTATTTATGTTATTTATGGAAAGTCGAGAATTTACCAAATAGGGAGAGTTTCTCATCGCCCAACTTTCAATTGGACAGAAACTTGGAATCATGCAACTTGGTTGCACGATGAATGAGCAATTTCATATTTGGAAATTAGACAAATTCATTGACAAAGTGTCAAGTGAAGGACTAGGAGATCAAGCACACAAAATTGCGTATTGATCAAGTCCACCATAAGAGTAACAATGATATTCGTCATGATTCACTAAAGGTTTAGTAAATATGATTATACTTACAAGATTAAGTGTAATTATGAATTGATTGAAAAAGCTTAAATCAATAGCAAAACGAATAAGAAGAATCAAGTAGGCAGAAAGATAAGAGTTTCTCCATTCTAAGAAGAAGGGAGAGTAGCTTTTATGCTTTATGATAGGTCTTAATGATTAAGAACCATATCTGAATTGATCCTCTAAGTGAGTCTTAGTACAATTGTATGTTTAAGAAGAGGAATCAAGGATTGAAGAAATGGTTAAATCAAGAAGTCAATCATACTTCGTTCCAATAACAAGTCTTAAAGTTAAGATTGTGACATTGAGTGAAAAGTATTAAAAGGGTTTATAACATTCATCAAATGTGGAAAGTTGTGATGTCTTGGATAAGACAAAGACCAACTAGGACCAATTTATGAAGTGTTTTAATAAAAGCTACACTAACTCCTGAATATTTGTTTGTCAAGAAATGTTTATTGACAAGAGAATCTTATATGTCAAGGAGTCAGTGGGAGTCTTAATGGTCTTGAAAGGTTTCAAGAACAAATCAAAATAGACCTTATCGATCATCACTAGCACACGTGTTGAGGTTTACAACCCATCGTGTTGACATTATTTTGTTTCTGTGCCAATCCAATCGAGTTAATTATGCATGTGAGTCCTATGAGTTCTCATTCGAATGCGTAAAAAGCAAGGACCTTGATCAATGCAAAGTACATTGATAAGAAAAGGTGAGCTGCTTAACTACTTGGAAGACATGGTGGGCAGCTGTGCTACCATAAGGCAAGAAATCGAGATTATGAAAGTTCGATCCATATGAGTTTGAATTTGTCGTAAACTTTGGTTTTGACAAATTCACATGGATAGGAACAAATACACCATTTAAATCTAAGTGTCATAGGATTTCCTCCTTCATGAAAATGATTGTGAGGAAATGCTTTCACTAAGAAAGATTTTAAGAAGATAGTGATTGTAAATTGCATTCTCGAATTCAATTATGGTTACGGTATCCCTTTCCATAATTTGAATTGTGAGGTTTGGCAATTAGTCTTAATTGTTTAGAAACACATAAGAGCTATCTAAGAGAAAAGTGTATAAACTTGATAAAATATTATCAAAGCACTAAATATTAGAAACATGAACTTAAGAAATTCAATAAGTATTGATTTTCTAGAAGTTAAGTTGGTTTCTGAACACATGTCAAAGCTAGTGGGAGCATAAGTGTTATGTTTATAATAATCATCATGATAGTGGGAGCATAAATGTTATGATTGTATGATTATTAAGGAAAGTATTGCAAGTTGGCAATATTAATTATAGAAAACAAGAGTCATTCTTTGCAAAGTTGTAAGGATGGAATAGTTGTTTTGCTATAATTAAGGGAGAGAATATTAATAACTTTAGTCAAGGGTACATAGTGTGTTCTTAAAATTCCGATTATGATTACGGCATTCCTCTTCACAATTCGAATTTTGAGAACATAGCAAATAAAACATTATGCGTCGTGTCCCATACGCTTCGGGTATTGGATCGATTGCAAATGCTATAATATTTGACCATTATAAAATTTTCCAAATGTCTAGCGCATTTAAGAGGGAAAAGGACAAGAATTGGTTTGACTAAAATAATTAAACAACTATCAAAGGACAATCCAAAGTTCGCCGAGGATTGGTCGCTTGTGAGTAATTGGAAGTATAGTATTGGAAAATATGGAAATGTTTCCATATTGGATGGACCACATCGACATTATTATGAATAGATAAGATTCTATTAAGAATGAGTAATCATATGGAAAATATGGAAATGTTTCCATATTGGGAATTGAATATTGAAAATCTATGACTAGATTAGAAACTTTTATGCAAAAGGATGTTCAAAGGAATGTAATTTGAGTGAGAGACATCATATCTAAGGAATTGTCTTGTAAAAATGTCCAATAGAGGACTTTGTAATATCATTGGCAATAGTATTTGTGACTTTGGTGCAGTGACATTACGAAATGATCATTGCATAGAATGTTAGAATCTAGCATATTTTATAAGTAATAAGAATTTGATATTCTCACACTTATGAAAAAGGATTTGGAGTTGTGAAATGAGAATGATTGGAAATGTGTTCAATTTGATCTACTTCACAAAAGTAAGAACCATAGGTAAACATTGTGTGCATGCTAAGAGCATGGGACAAGTGTAATAATTCAAGTAAGAAGTTCATTACCCAAAACGACAAATAATGAGTAATCGATATGGTGATAAATAAAAGGTGTTTTATTTATACTCAAAGGTTTGAGGCCATATGAGATTAGTATTATTATTGTGTTTCACTTTCCATGTTTTGACTTCCTGAATAATTTAATTGGTTAAGAACAGTCAAATTATTCGAACGGGCCACAGTCGTTCATATGTTGGAAGTAGGTATGAATGAAGACTGTCGTGAATTGGTGTGTGGATTGTCTAAAAGAGTATTAGACATAAGCAAATGTTTGCTGCAACGTTCATGAGTGCTTATGAATATGATTTGAGCATTGGATTAAACCCACGCTCACTTGGATCATTCCATGAATTGTTTCACGAGTGATTGGTGAGACGATAATATCTTATATTCTTGAAACCGAGATGTGTGAGTTGTATCTTGCGAATCGGTTGCACATTGATAATATGTAAACGCACTAGTGACTTGGTGTCATAAACGATATTGTTGTGTGTAATTCGGTGAGTGAGTGCAAGCAAGCATTGTATCAAAATTTATCCGCTCCTTTTATCCAAAGTAGGATAAAAGCGATATCTTTGGGCCCCTCGATGATTTAGTGATGACAAACGTAAATGCTCGGTCGGGCTAGGGCTAATTTGATTTGTTCAATTAGTCAGTCGTCATAAATCGGGAATCGAGATATAGTACAAAGAGAATGATTTGAAATCATATCTCATATGATATCTAGAATGGAGGAATATATGATCTCTTATCTAAGGACACACGTATCTGATAGGATCAGAGTTGACAGCGGCTTTGGAAAGCTACGATTGCAGATCAGGATTTGAAGTCATACGCATAATAGTTATTAGAGTTATCCAAGTGGGAGACTGTTGGATTAGTGTCTAAGTCCATAACTATTTTGGAATGTACTTGACCCGATGGTGCATGGTCCTTTTGGGTTGCCTTCACCAAAGCAACTTGATAGGATGAATTATGGAGAGAAAGGATTAAATATGATTTATTTATATTATGAGAATAATATATTAAAGGAGAAATCATATTGTTTAATTAATATTAGTCAATAATTAATTGGTAATTAGTTTAGTGACTAAAAGAGATTAATTAAACTTAAGGGACTAGAATTGTAATTATAAGATAATTGCAATTTGGGCCATGGATTGTCTTATATTAAGGAGTGGACGAATTCTATGGGGAAACCCATAAGGAAATCGTCCAAGGCCTTAATTAAAGGAGTCAATGGGTTGCCTAGGGCTTAAGCATGCAAATTAGGGTTTCCTTGTTAGATAACCCTAATAGCCTCACTATATATAGACCCCTTAAGGACTAAAACGTGGCTAAGCTTGTTTCTAGGGTTTCACACGTTTTTGGGCAGCCTCCATCCTCTCTCCTCTTCATCCTCTTGCTTATGGTGTTTGTGAACCATTAGAGGAGTGACATTTGTGACTCTAAGCTTTCTAAAGTCAATACAAGGAAATTTAGGATTGTTATTGCTACATAACAATCAAGGTAATATCTTAAACCCATTCTTATGTTAATATGATTACTTGTATGCTAGAGTTAGGGTTTATAGTCTTGGATAACTTGCATGTACAATAGAGAAACCTAGATCCAAGCATTAGGGTTTGTATGAGCACATAGGATGTTCTTAGGACCAAAACCCATCATCGAGTACACATTCTTGTGCACTGGTTAAGTGCACCACAAAAGATCAAGAGGACTATTCGTCATGATTTACTTAAGTTCAGTAAATATGGTTATACTTATAAGCTTAAGTATAAGTCTGTAGCATTGGAGAAGTTTCAATGTGAGACAGAACGAATAAGAAGAATCAAAGTATGGCAGAAAGATAAAAGTTTCTCAAATCTGAAAAGATGGGAGAGCACTTTAGTATCATGTTTATGATCATCTTAATGATTAAGATACCATATCACAATTGATCCTCTAAAGTCATCTTAGTGCATTCTTATGACTAAGAAGAGGAGTCATGAATTGTTGAAATGGTTAAATCAAAAAACGATGAGTCATACTTCGTTCCAAAACAATTCTTAGAGTCATACTCCAAGATTGTAACTTGAGTGACATATCTTAAAGAGGGTTATCTACTCTTGTACATTTGAAATTGGTAAGTTGTGATGTTTTGGATAAAACAGAGACCAACTTAGGCCAATTGTGTAAAGTGTTAGTCTTGATAAAGAATCTGCACTATCTCTTGAGTATATGACAATGGAGTCTTATATGTCAAGAGGACAGTGGGAGTCTTAAAGCTCTTGAAAGTTTCAAGACCTAATCAAGGATAAAACCTAAAGTCCTTCAGTAGCACACGACTTGAGGTTTATAACCTATTGTGTTGAAATTTTTGTGCGTACTCAAGTTGGCTTTGCATAGGAGTTCTGAGAGTTCTCAATTGGTTGCACAGCTACTTGGAAGCAATGGATGGCACTTGAGCTGCAAAATGGCAAGAATTTAAGATTGCACAAGTTTAATCCATATGAGTTTCGATTTGTCACTAACCTTGTCTTGTGATTACGGTTTTGACAAATTCATATGGGTAGGAAATCATACACCACAAAAATCTAAGTTTCATAAGGTTTCTCTCCGATTCATGAAAATGATGGTGAGGAAACACTTTCACTAAGTAGATTTTAAGTAGATAGCAATTGTGATATTTGAATTCTCAAAGTCGTTAGTTGAGCGTGTGTGGTTTACCGGCACACTAACATGGACTTGTGAGAAGTGGAAAAGGTCTAAACAATTGAGACTATGGTTACCGCATCCGTTTTCATAGTTCTTAAAATTTTTTAGACACACCTGTGAGCTATCTAAGATAACGTGTATGGTTTTGATAAAGTTTTATCAAAGCAATCTAGTATCGGAAATCTGAACTTTGGTGAGAAAGTTAGCTGATTTCGGAGTACACTTCAAAGCAAATGGGAGCATAAGTATTATGCTAATAAACATCATGTTAGTGGGAGCATGATAATTATGATAAAGGTTGCAACTTAGCAATGTTAATTACAGAAAACAAAAGTTTCAATTCGTGAGGCTGCAGTGGTTGAAAAAGTTGTTTTGCTATAATTAAGGGAGACGAAATTATACTTCATTTCAATTCTAAAAGCTTAGATTGAGGTTTTAATCGTATTTAGTCAAGTATATATATATATATATATATATATATATATATATATATATATATATATATATATATATATATATATATATATATATTTCATGTTGGAATGGCTCAACATAAGGAAATTCTGTATATAGGTCCATTATTTGCGTTCTAAAATCCGATTATGATTACGACATCCCTTTTCATAATCTGAATTATGAGAAATTGGCAAATTGAAATTGAAATGTTATAGCAAAAGACTGTTTTAGTCTTTATGTGAGACATCATGAATCGTGTCCCATATGCTTCGGATATAGGTTCGATTACATGTGCTATATTCATCCTGTCTAAAATTTTCCAAATGCCTGGGGCATTAAGAAGGGAGAAAGACTAGAATTGGATATGACTAAAAGGATTAAGCAGTTGTCGAGGACAATCTAAGGTTTACCGAAGATTGGTTGCTCAAGGACAGTTTGAAGTATAATGTTAATTCTGGAAGGACCATATTCTGTAAGAAGGAAACTCTTGTTCAGAAGTGATAGTCAAAATGGAATACGGAAATGTTTGAAAGTTAGAAATTGTTCAATAAATATGTGTACGATTAGGAATCTTAATGCAAGAAGGATGTTTCCAAGGAGTTGATCTCCTTTGGAATGCTCTGTAATGTTTGTTGTCAAGTCTTTCTGACTTTGTGCATAATCATTACAAGAGGATCAATGCAAATAAGTTTAGAATCTAACAGATTATAGTAAATGGCATGAATTTGGAATTCTTGCATTTCCAGTAAGGAATTGGGAATATGGAATGAGAATCATTGAAGTTATGTTCAATGGATCTAGTTCACAAAGTAAAGATCATAGACAAACATAGTATGCATACTTGGTGTATGGCATGACTAGTGTTTAAAAAATATAGTGTACATGCTTGGAGCATGGGACAACTATGGTTTTAAATTCAAGAATAAAGTTGATAGCTGAAACAGTATACAATGAATAATGTGTAATCATATGGTGATAAATAAAAGGTGTTTTATTTATGTTCATAGGTTTTGATACCATATTGGATTCAATTATTATTGTGTTTCATTTTGCATGTTTTGACTTCCAGAATAAACTAGGTTATTCTTTCGGAATGACTAAGTTATTCAAACCATCCACAGTCGGTAATATGTTGGAAGTAGATATGAATTAAGACTGTCATGGGTTGGCTTGTAGAGGTCTAAGGTGTTGGACAAAGGGCTACAACACTCATGAGTGCTCATAAGTTCTGAGTATTGGATTCAACCCGCGCTCATTGGAATCACTTCATGGATTTTATCACGAGTGATCATGAGATGATAATATCTTATATTCTTCAAACCTAGAGATATGAGTTGTTTCTATGAGTTGGTTATACATTGATTGCACAAAAACGTATTGGTAACTCGATGTTATAAAACATGCCTTTGTGTATGATTCAACAAGTAGTAGAACATGCCATATGAGTCGAAGTTTATCCATTCCTTTTACCTTTACGGATAGAAGAGATAGCTGTGGGCCACTCGATGATTTAATGATGATACATGTGAGTGCTTGGCCAACCCAGGACTGATTTGATTTGTTCAATCAGTCCGTCATCATGAATCAGAAATCGGGAAACAACAAATGGACAGAGAGAATGATTGATAATCCATGTCTCAGTCCATATGAATAATAAGAAAGGGTAGCCGATTTTAGTAGTGTTCAAGTTTCTCTCAAGTTATTCCAAGTGTATTTGGTGTTGTGTGAACCATTTGAGGTGTCACACTTGAGGCACTAGGCACTCAAGCTTCATGAAGAAATTGTACATCAAGAGGTATGTATTCTATCTTGTTATATTCAGTATTTTGTATGCAAGATTAGGATAATACCTTGGATGTTCATAATTGCATGTATAACAGAGAAAACATGGATGTAAGGTATTTAGGGTTGCATGTACACTTAGGAGTGTTAGAATGCTCATAACCCAACAGAAATGGGCTAGCCGATTTTCATGAAGTGTGTATGTCCTCTCAAGTTATTCCAAGTGTATTTGGTGCTGTGTGAACCATTTGAGGTGTCACACTTGGGGCACTAGGCACTCAAGCTTCATGAAGAAATTCTACATAAAAGAGGTATGTAATTCTAACTTGATATATTCATTTGAATCAATGTTATTATGCTAATTAGGATGAATACCTTGGAAAGTTCATATTTGCATGTATTATAGAGAAAACATAGATCCAAGGTATTTAGGGTTGCATGTACACTTAGGAGTGTTAGAATGCTCATTACCCAATAGATAGTGGGAGTCTTAAAGATCCTGGAACAATTTCAAGATCTAATCAAGAATACAAACCTGTAGTTTAACATTAACACACGACGTGAGGTTTATAACCTATCGTGTTGACATATTTCTATTTCGTTGCCTATTCCAGTTAAAGTTGGCTTTGCATATGACTTCTTAGAGTTCTCAATTGGTTGCATGAAAGAACATAATTTGGTGGTTTGAGCTAGCCATTATTTTGTATAGATGATCGTGTCATTTTGCAGTGATTGTGTGTTGTCATGTAATGTGTGCTGCCACACATGTGTGTGCGGCCGCACACAGTGTGTGCGGCCGCACACATGTGTTTGGCTGCACACTCTTGTGCTGGTAGGAGGAGTACAATTTATAGCAACTGAGTTGTGTCAATTTGTACTTTTCGCTTGGTGTCAGAACTCTGCAGTAGTTGTACTTTATCAAGATGTACTTGACATTTAATGGCAATAGATGTGTGCATACTTGATTCTACTTCTTCTTCATCGCAATCTCAATCTAATTGCAATTAACTTCATTGATTACTAAATTGGATCCTTAGTTTTGGGACTTACAATTGGTATCAAAGCTAATTTGGTATCTATTGAAGTTACTTTTTGAGTGTGAGAGTGCAAAATTTCACTGTTTTTTTTTTAAGAATTTTGATCGAAGAACTGTTGAAGGTTTGCTGCTGACTTTGAAGGTTTGCTGTTAAAGTGAGTGTGCGGTGGAACGTGTCTAATTGAGTGTGTGCCGTTATTGTGTTTGCTGCCGATTGTGTGTGTGTTGTTATTGTGTTTGCTGCTGATTGAGTGTGTGTTGTTACTGTATTTGCTATAATCTTCTTGTTTGCTGCCAATAGTGTGTGCGGTTAAAGTGTTTGCTGGTTAAAACTTCTGCTGTTGAGATTGTGTGCGGTTAAAACACGTGTGCAGTTAAAAGTTTGTTCTGTGTGCGGTTAAGGTGTTATAATTGTGTGCGGTTAAAGCAGGTGTTGTTAAGTTCAGTGTGCGGTCAGCTTGGTGTGTGCGGCTCAATTCAGTGTGCGGTCAGCTTGGTGTGTGCGGCTCAATTCAGTGTGCAGTTGGTTTAGTGTGCGGTTGGCTTAGTGTGTACAGTTAAGGAGTGTGTGTTTAAGAGTGTTAGTGTGCGGTTGAAAATTGCTCAAATGGAATCTCAAAACATGACTGCTCATCAAGATTTGGATGCAATTATGGGAACAACTACTTGTATTCCTAGATTGCTATCAGCTGAAGGATTTCCTGAATGGAAATACCGAGTTGAAAAATACATCAAAATGAAGGATTTCAAAATTTGGAGAAGCATTTTGAGAGGACCAATTCGGATTACTTCTACTCTAGAAGATGGAACGGTAATTGACAAACAGATTGAAAAATACACTGATGATGATTTTGAACGAGTTGAAGAACAAGAAAAGGCTCTTGCCACACTGACTATGGCGTTGTCTCCTGAAATTGCACAAGGATCTTGTGAGTATACATCAGCAAAAGCATTATGGGAAGCTCTTATAGAAATTTATGAAGGAAATGAAGACATGAAGCAAAGCCGACAAGACATGCTCCGACAGAAATTCAACATGTTCAATTATGTCGTGGGAGAATCATTGGAAAATCAATTGCAAAGATTTATCACACTAACCACTGAAATGAGCTCCGCAGGTGTGATGGTTACAAGGTCTGAAATCAACAAGAAATGACTTAATTTTCTTCCAAAATCATGGGACATGAATGTCTCAGTGATTAAAAAGACAAAAGACCCGAACCGTTTAAGCTTGTCTGAAACAATGGCAATCATCAAAGCTTGCGATCTTGATGATAAACAAAGAGAAATCAATCATGTCAATTCGTACTCTTCAGCCAATCTTGGAATTCAAAACAACAATACAGATTTTTCAAGCTTCACCACTCATCAAAATACTCAAAACCTGGTTCCCCAAGTTCAAGCTCATGCAATCCATCAAAACACACCATACATCATACCTAAAATGCAACAAACTCAAATCCCTCAAGCCATATCTCAAGATGGTTCTAGTGTTTTTCCCTCCACATATTTTTCAGTTCAATCTCATGGAATTGGTTCCCAAAATTTACTTTCAAAGGAAAAGGAGGAAAATATGGCTCTAGCTACTGGATTAGTGAACTGCTACAATGCTTTTGTTGCTGGAGACCTCTCTCCACAACTCTCATTCACTGACCTTGATCAAATTCATCCTGAAGATGTGGAAGAGATGGATATCACTTGGCAAATGGCAATGGCTGTATTCAGGGCTAAACAATTCTCAAAAAAGACTGGAAAGAACAACTGGGGTGTAAATTCAAATAACATGATGGGTTTTAGCAAAGGAAAGTTACGTTGTTATAATTGTCACGAACCAGGACACTTTGCAAGGGAATGTCCAAAACCCAATCAGCAAGAAAACTCCGAAAGAACCATGGTGCCAGTAACTTACGTTCACAGCAACAACAGAGGATCATCTTCAAATAATCAGTCTGCAAACATGGCAATGGTAGCTCAATCGTTCAACTGGGAAGATCAAGTTCAAGCCCTAAACATTTCGGGACCTGAAAAGGAAAATCTTGCTCAAGTCAAGGATGCAAGTAAAGAAACGGAAGCAGATCCAGAGGAGGAGATGATGAATTTGCAGTTTGCATTCATGGTACAGAGCACTCCTGAACATGTCAAATATGAGGTTAGTGAATTCGGCTGTTCTCAATCTTGTATTAAAACTGTTAAGTTTTTGAGAGATCAAATTGAGTTAATCAAAAGAGAGAACGAGGACTTGAAATATGAGGGATATACTCTTAGGAAAAATCAAAAGCCCTTAAAAATTCAATTAGAAAATAAAACAAAAGACTTTAAAAAATTGCAAGAGGATTACAGCAACAAATGCGAGAACTATGATCATCTCAAAAGAAAACTTGCTGCTGTAACCATGGAACTTGACACATTGAAAAATTGTTTTGAAAAAGATGAATTTAATTTCAAAAAATACGATGGGTCAAGTGAAAAGGTTAAAAAATTAATCGAAGGTCAATCGCACTGGAGAGATATCACTCATGGTAATCAAATAAAAGTCAGATTAGGTTTTGAAAGTGTCCCTCCTCCTTTCAATCACAATTATACTGCTATTCCCCTGTCTCAAGAAGAAATTGATAGAGAACCTTGCATGGTGTATGGAAAGTCAGCTTCTGAACAGGAAATACAGTCTAGTTGTGAGACTTTGCATACTAACATTTTTACTTCAAGTGCAGATATATCAATAGTTCAGGGGGAGCATGCAGCTGAAACTTTTGAGTCAAATAATGTTGTGATTAAGTCGGGTGTTAATTACAGCAATGAGTCTATGTCAAAATCAAACACAAATGTTTTTGTGTCGGGTGGTATTTTATTTCAGTCTGACAATGTTGTTTCTAATAGTGTTGTTTCTGATCAAACTGCTAAACATGATTTACATGTCTCTGCATCTAACACATTTGTTACTAAATTCTATGATGGGTCTTGGAAGTGTAAAAGTGTTAGAAATGGAAAAGCAAAGAATAACACTGTCAACAGTAGTATCAAAGCTACTGATAACAAACAAATTTGTTTTAACTGTGGCACTTCTGGACGCATTGCAAGAAATTGTATGAACCGGATGTTTGTATCTCATGCAAAAAAAAGAGGGGAGAATGAATTTCGGGGACGATCTTTAACTAGAAAAATTCCCAAAACTCGTTCTAGAAATGGAGATTTGAATACAACATTAAATAAAAAATTCGAAAGATTTCAAAAGAATAAACAGGTTTTTTTGTAAAAACAACAGAAGTTTGCCAAAATCAACTCAGGCCAAGCCTAAATCGAATTTGTCAAAGAGCAGGAAATGATCTTCTAACTCTTCAAGTAGAAAATCCACCGGTTCAAATCAAACTAACAAATTTTTGAAACCTAACTTTCAGTGGATTCCAAAATATTTTTCAGATCAATCTCCATTACTCTCTAATTCAAAAGCAAAGAAAGAATCAAATGAAAAAATTGTGAAAGGAAAGAGTCAACCCAGGATTGTGATGACCTGGGTTCCCAAAACTAAATAATTCCATTCATCGTGCAGGGACAGTTGCGGAGGAATGTTGCCATACCTTGGTATGTCGACAGCGGCTGCTCCCAGCACATGACTGGAGACATATCCCAATTGCATGACATTCAAACTTTTAGTGGGGGATATGTTTCTTTTGCGGGCGGAGAGGGTGGAAAAATTACTCAAAGAGGAACTGTTTCCAATGGAGTGTTGAATTTTGAGAATGTTAACTTTGCTCCGGAACTGAAGCATAGCTTGCTGAGTGTATCCCAGATATGCGACAAGGGATACTCTACTCATTTCATAGATAAGGAATGTCTGATCTTAAAGCCTGTCATTGTTATCCCTGAAGATTGGATTCTTGTAAGACCTAAGCAGGATGGAAATGCCTACATTATAGACATGAATAGCAACTTCCCTGACGATGTCACTTGTCTCTTCTCCAAAGCTTCTGAACAAAATGCGCTGTTGTGGCATCGTCGTCTCGGTCATGCGAATGCAATGAACCAGAATCGGCTTGCAAAGAACGAATTGGTCCACGGGCTACCCATCAAAGATTTCATTACTTTTGAAAAATGTGTTTCATTCGCTTAGGGAAAACATCATCGAAAACCACACTTTCCAAAGAAGATAAACTCCATAAGTCAAGTGCTCGAGTTATTGCATATGGATTTATTTAGTTCGGTTAATGTTCTAAGTATTAATCGCAACTCTTTCTGCCTTGTTGTGATAGATGATTACTCTCGTTTCACTTGGGTTTTCTTTCTGTCTAACAAAGCTGAAATTGCTAATCTTATCAAAAGATTCATTGTGATGATCGAAAATCAGACTAACAATCGAGTAAAAGCGCTACGAACTGATAATGGAACAGAGTTCAAAAACGCTGTTCTTGATCATTTTTGCGCTAAGAAAGGGATTGTGCGTCAATTCAGTTCTGTTCGAACACCTCAACAAAACGGGGTTGCCGAACGTCGAAATCGAACTCTAAAAGATGCCGCAAGGATGATGCTCTGTGATTCCAAGTTTCTTGTATTCTTCTGGGCAGAGGCGATTAACACCACGTGTTATGTTCAAAATCGTGTGTTAATCAACAAAGCCAGAATGAAGACACCGTATGAGATTTTATTTGGGCACAAGCCATCTGTCAGTCATTTCTGAGTATTTGGCTGCCCTTGCACCCTTCTCTACTGGAATCGAATCCCAAATTCAATGCCAAAGCCGATGACTGTTACTTTGTTGGATATGCTGATCGAACTGCATACAGGGTGTATAATAAGAAGACTAAACAGATTGTAGAATCCTTTGATGTTCGTTGGCTTGAGGAAAATGAGACAGATGCAAGAGTGGGTCCTGATTGGTTATTTGACTACACATCTCTTTTCAAATCATTCAATGTGTCTTCAGATAATGAAGAAGGATCTACTTCCAATTCGAAGATTCCTAGTGAAGACGAAGAAGATGAAGTTGTCTATCGACCACCATTGATTTCCTCTGATCCTCCATTGGTACCCTCTGCTCATTTTGACTCTTCTGAGTCTCCTCAACAACCTTCTCCTAATGATATTGTTACTCCTTTAACTCCGATGGAAAGAGAGTTCATGAACCACGAGACTTCCACTGTAACTTCAAATCTGATGGAACTTCTCTTTCCAGAAAGTATTGCAGAAGAGTTTGTAGTAGATTCTTCAAACGAACCTTGTTCATCCTCTTCAGATCATACATCAAATGATGGAGCGATTAATATTCATAATCTTCCTGTTTCTGTCAATGATATTAGCTATCAGATCCCTACACGTATTCAGTGAGATCATCCGATAGAAACCATCATTGGCCAGTTAGGCGACGGTGTTCAAACGAGAAGTAAAAGTGGGAATGTTAATACATGTCTCTACTCTTGCTTCATCTCTCAAATAGAACCTAAATTTGCCGAAATGGCTCCGAATGAGCTCAGCTGGGTTGAAGCCATGCATGATGAATTAAATCAATTTGAGAAACTCGGAGTCTGGAAATTGGTGGAGCTACCAAAAGGAAAGATATCTCTTGATACTCGTTTGGTATTTCGAAATAAACAAGACGATTCAGGTGTCATTGTGCGCAACAAGGCACGATTGGTGGTTCGAGGGTTTCAGCAAATTGAGGGTCTTGATTATACAGAAGTTTATGCCCCAGTTGCTCGTTTGGAAGCCATTCGCATCTTCCTTGCTTATGCTTCCTACATGAACTTTACTGTATACCAAATGGACGTTAAGACGGCTTTCTTGTACGGCAAGGTCAAGGAGGAGATTTACGTTGACCAGCCACCTGGTTTTGTTAATTCATCTCTTCCAAACCATGTCTACAAGTTAGACAAAGCTTTGTATGGAATGCATCAAGCCCCTCGAGCTTGGTATGCTACTCTTACTCAGCATTTGCTCAATCACGGCTATTCACGAGGCACCATTGATCAAACCTTATTTCTGAAGCATGTCGGTCCAGATCAAATTCTCGTTCAAATTTATGTGGGCGACATTATTTTCGGGTCGACAAGCCAACAACTTTGCAAGGAGTTTGAAGCGGTGATGAAGAAGCGCTTTGAGATGAGTTCTCTTGGGGAAATGACCACGTTTTTGGGGCTTCAGGTCAAACAATCTTCAACCGGAATCCTTATTCATCAAGCAAAATATGTGGAAGATGTACTGGAGAAGTTCGGGTTTCGAGATGCAAAACCTGCTCTTACATCCATGGCGGAACGGCCTCTTCTGACTCCTGATCTTGAGGGTGAATCCATAGATCAAACTCGTTATCAATCAATGATCGGATCACTCATGTATCTTACTGCTAGTCGCCCAGACGTCATGTTTGCGGTCTGTCAATGTGCTCGCTACCAGGCTAATCCTAAACTCTCTCATTTAATTGCTGTTAAAAGGATTTTTCGGTATCTCAAAGGGTGCCCAAAACTGGGTCTTTGGTATCCGAAAAATCCCGAATTTGATCTTTATGCTTTTGCAGACAGCAATTATGGTGGGTGTGAGCTTGATAGAAAATCGACTTCAGGAGGATGCCAATTTCTGGGAGATAGATTGGTGTCATGGCAGCGCAAGAAGCAGCACACAGTCTCAACCTCAACAGCAGAAGCGGAATATGTTGCTGCAGCTACTTGTTGTTCTCAAGTCATCTGGATCCAGCATCAATTGTTGGACTACGGTTTGAATTTTCAAGAAACCCCTATTTTTTGTGACAATGAGGTTGCGATTCAAATTGCCAAAAACCCGATCCAGCACTCAAAAACCAAGCCCATCGACATTAAAATTCATTTTATTCGAGAATGTTATGAATGTTTGCTTATTCGGCTAGAACAGGTCCGCTCTGATAATAATGTAGCAGATATGTTCACCAAGCCTTTTAACAAAGCTCGATTCGATGTGCTGGTTAATTTTCTAAAAATGATTCGTTTTGAGGATTAATTTCTTTTTTATTTTTAAATAAATTTGCGCATTTTATTTCATTTTATTTTTTTATGCACAAATTTAGGGGGAGAAAATCCAAAATATTAAAAAGAAAGAGGCTAGAAGGCTAGAGAAGAGAGAGAAAGTTAGAGAGAAGAAGTGTGTGTGAGAGAGAATCTATTGTAAGGAGCATCAATCATATCATCAATACATTAGATTCATCTTAATTCTTCTTCTCCTTCTCTTCTATATTGATCTGACATCATCCAATTGATTGGGATTCCGCACCATCAATTGGATTTGATTGATACACAAGCAATTTTGGGGACTTACAGGGACGTTGCGTGGTTCGTGGAGAGGTGCCTAACCTGTCACAGGGTTAAGGCCGAGCACCAGAGACCGCATGACAAGTTGCAGCCGTTAGAGATTCCCAAGTGGAAGTGGGAACAGATTAATATGGACTTTATCACCAAATTGCCAAGGACTGCGAGGGGCGTCAATGCAATTTGGCTGATTGTAGATCAGTTGACGAAGAGTGCTCATTTCCTCGCTATCAGTGAGAGCTCTTCCGTAGAGAAGTTGGCAGAGATGTATGTGAGGGAAGTGGTATCACGACATGGAGTGCCAATCTCGATTGTCTCAGACCGAGATGTGCATTTCCCTTCTAGATTCTAGAAGAAATTCAATGAGGAATTGGGTACTAGACTGCATTTTAGTACATCATACCACCCCCAGACTGACGGACAGAGCGAACGGACGATTCAGACGCTTGAGGATATGCTCCGGGCATGTGTGTTGGATTTCGGCGGGAGTTGGGACATGTATTTGCCCTTGGCGGAGTTTTCCTACAACAACAACCATCATTCGAGCATTGGTATGCCTCCTTTTGAGCTGTTGTATGGGAGGAGATGTCAGAATCCCATTTGCTGGGGAGAGGTACGGCAACGTGTGATGGGTAGTACAGAGATCGTGCTTCAGACGACTGAGCAGATACAGCAGGTCAGGCAGAGGTTATTGACCGCTCAGAGTCGTGAGAAGAGTTATGCAGACAGGCGCCGGTCCGAGCTCGAGTTCCAGGTCGGCGACTTCGTTCTCCTGAAGGTCTCTCCTTGGAAAGGAGTGATCCTATTCAGGAAGAGGGGCAAGTTGGGGCCCCGATATATCGGTCCCTTCAGAGTGATCGCGAGGGTAGGCAGGGTAGCCTACCGGTTGGAGCTACCTGCAGAGTTGCGTCAGATTCATGACAACTTTCATGTGTCGCAGCTGAGAAAGTGTATAGCCGACGAGTCGGCAGTGGTACCACTGGAGGATATTCAGGTGGACGTGGGCCTGAACTACGTTGAGAGACCGGTGGCGATTCAGGATCTAAAGATCAAGGTTCTGTGGAACAAGGAAGTGCCTCTGGTCCAGGTCCAGTGGCAACATCGATAAGGGTCAGAGCTTAATTGGGAGCCAGAGCGTGAGATGCGTGAGCAGCATCCAAAGTTGTTTTTAGAGTAAGACTTCGAGGGCGAAGTCTGATTCTAGTGGGGGAGAATTGTAACATCTTGATTCCCAGGTATATTATTTTTTTTTAATTATTTTTGGAGTTTGTAGTGGAACTCGGCGAGTTGGTGCCAAGACTCGCCGAGTATGGTCGCGGATGTTCATCTGGGTTCGCTTCCGGACTCGGCGAGTCCATGTTGTTTAATGAAACCCTAATTTCCAGGGTTTGAAGACCTATTTAAAGGGGCTGATGTCCGTCATTTGCGGCCATCCACCCCAGAGAGAAACCCTAAATAGATCTAGAGCGTTTGTAAGGAAGGAGAGACCAATCTTTATTTTTGTTGGTTGTTTTTGCAAGAAGGAAGTGTTTAAGGCAAGAGGAGGCTGTAGGAGGTGAGACTTTTGGTGGTTTTGAGCTCATAGAGATTGCATTGAGGTATTATTCTTGGACCCTTCTCAATTTTGGTGTTGATTCTTAGTGTTAGGGTTTTCCTACCCTTTTTGAGATTGAGAGAGTGGTGTATCTTGTCCCTCCTTGAGTACGTGTTCTGGATCTGGACCCAAAGTTGTCCAGGGACCTTAACCCTTGGAGCTTTATGAGTCATTTTGGAAGTCATGAGCTTGGGATGACATTTTTGGGGCTAAATCACCATTTTGGACCATTTCTATGTTATATGTGCGTCAAGGTCTGAACTTTACGTGATTATCATGCTTACGGAGGCCAGATCTATGATTGTATGGGACAGATCTGGCCTCAGAAGTTGTTTTGAGTTTGTGCATGGCATGAACTCACCGAGTCTCAAGAACAGACTCGGCGAGTAGTATGAAGGTTGCCCGTTAATCACTTAGTGAGTAGACTTGCCGAGTCGGGGGATGACTCGTGAGTCAGAAGGGGATTAGAGGACTGGAGTTCAAGATTGTACTCGCTGATTTGTACTTGAGACTCGGCGAGTTGATTCGGGGTGGCCCCGCGATTCATGCCAAGTGTGACTCGTCGAGCATAGACAGGGATTCGACGTACCAAGCGGGAAAAAGAGTTATTGGACATGTGTGTACTCGTCGAGTCTCCGGAGTGCACTCGGTGAGTTGGGTCAAAGTTTGACCGTTGACTTTTGTTGACTTTTAGGGTTTGGTCAACAATTGAGTCCTTGAGTCAAGAGGGGGGTAAAATAATCTTTTACCCTTCTGAGGTTGCCAGTATAGGGTTGAGTCTAGTCTCGAGATTTATATTTATGAGAGTATTTACTTTATCTGAATAGGCGGAGGCTAGATCACACTTCTTCCGAGTCGGATATTTACTGAGACGCCTGAGGTGAGTCTTCTCACTATACTTTACCTAGTGTGGTAACAGAGTTATGTGATAGAGTATTTTAGAGTTATATGCCAGTGTAATTGCATGTTATTTATGTGTTGTGATTTATTGTGATATGTGATATGCATGATTCAGAGTTACAGAGTAAGGACCTTCGGGTCCACAGAGTTAGGGACAGAGGGCCCACAAAGAGTTGGGGCTGGAGGGCCCCACTGAGACACATTGACCTGAGGGTCAACAGAGTTACAGCCTTGAGTGGCTATTATGTGTTAGAGTGGTATTTTAGGGAACTCACTAAGCATTATGCTTATAGTGTTATGTGTTATGTGTTTCAGGTACCAGCAATGATCGCGGGAAGGCGCCAGCATGATCCGTACACACGCACATGGGAGTTTATATATTTTGATCTTGGGGTTTTGTACTGATATAATGTTGATACAATGTTTCTTTTAAATGAATGTGAATGATATTTTATGGTTTTTCAAAAATGAAAAATTGTTCAAATTTTTACGACGTTACAGGACTACTATGTGACAAACCATGACTTGACCCTTAATGATCTTACCTATTTGCTTGGTGATGCTGAGTCAGCAATGATTTTGAGCACTGGTGAAGCAAATTTGAATGGAAGATCGACTTTTCGAATTTTCATGGACATTGACAATGATAACATTGGAAATCCAGAAAAGCTTTCTCTTCCGAATGGAAAAGGATCCGCCATAGTCAACTCGTTCACCAAATGGTAAAGAGAAAGGCTAAGTATGAGATAGAATCATGTACCATTCCCAAAGAGTCCATATTTTTTTGTTGCCAAAGGAAGGGGCATTGGCTGCAAAGCTGCCTATTTACCTGAAATATCATAAGAATGGTAAAGTCAAAAATGTTTGACTCTACTTCGGGTAAAATCCACTATCTAACTCTATTAAGTTCCTATTCTGAGATTCTTATTACATGATGTAACTGGGTCACATGTTGATGTTTTAAGAGTCAAATAAAAATAGAGGAATCTTAAAGAAAGTATATGTTAACTCTGATTGCAAAGATGGATTTCGATCGCATGGTTCGGTGATCAGAATTTTGAGCTGTTACTTAAGAGTTGTGACAGATTGCTTAAGAAAAGATAACAACAAGGTTTTCATATGGATGGTAAGGATAAGTTTTTCCATAAAGTTTTAAAAGAAAAGAAAAGGGTTTTGATTTTATTTTAAATATCCTTACAATGGCATTTGTGAAAAAGTGTTGCTTATATAATTCCATTGACAACAATATTGGTAAGTGGATTTGATTTTTTCATTTGTGGTAGTGTCTAAATTTACCAAATAAAGAAAGATTCTCATCACCCAAGATTCAATTGGACCGAAACTTGGAATCATGCAAGTTGTATAGTATGATGAATGAGAATTATAAGCTTTGGAAAATTAAGACTAATTTCTTGGTCACATGTATATGTGAGTCAAGTGAAGGACAAACGGATTGGGTACACTTGGGTATGTGAGTCAAGAATCAAATTAGGCAGGAAGATAAAAGTTTCTCAAATCTAAAAAGATGGGAGAGTACTTTAGTATCATGTTTTATGATCATCTTAATGATTAATATACCATATCACAATTGATCCTCTAAGGACATCTTAGTACTTTCTTATAGCTAAGAAGAGGTGTCATGAATTGTTGGAATGCTTAAATCAAGAAGATGAGTCATACTTCTTTCTAAAACAAAGTCTTAGAGTCGTACTCCTAGATTGTAACTTGAGTGACACATCTTAAAAAGGGTTTATTAACACTAGTCAAATGTAAGACTAAAATTTTTTCTACTCTTGTACATTTGAAATTGGTAAGTTGTGATGTTTTGGATAAAACAGAGACCAACTAAGGCCAATTGCGTGAAGTTTTAGTCTTGATAAGAATCCGCACTATCCCTTGAATATTTTTTTTTGTCAAGGAATAGTTCTTGACAAGAGAGTTTTATATGTCAAGAGGACAGTGGGAGTCTTAAAGGTCTTGAAAGTTTCAAGAACTAATCAAGTATAAAACCAATAGTTCTTCACTAGCACACAACTTGACGTTTATAACAACCTGGAAGCAATGGTAGGCCTTTATGCTGTGAAGTGGCAAGAAATTAAGGTTACACAAGTTTAGTCCATATGAGTTTGGACTTGTCACTAACCTTGTCTTGTGATTATGGTTTTGACAAATTCATATGGATAGGAACTCATACACCAAAAATCTAAGTGTCATAACGTTTGTCTCCGATTCATGAAAATGATGGTGAGGAAATGCTTTCACTAAGTAGATTTTTAAGTAGATAGCAATTGTGATATTTACATTCTCAAAGTCGTTAGTGGAGTGTGTGTGGGTAACCGGCACACTAACATAGATTTGTGAGAAATGACAAAGGTCTAAACAATTGAGACATGATTACGGCATCCCTTTTCATAGTTCAAAAATTGTTTAGGCAATCATATGAGCTATCTAAGGAAACATGTATGATTTTGATAGTCTTATCAAAGCATCTTGTATCCGAAATCTAAAATTTGGTAAGAAAGTCAATAAAGTATTGATTTCTAGAAGTCGAGTTGTTTTCTGCATAATGTCAAAGCCAGTGGGAGCATAAGTGTCATGCTAATAATCATCATGTTAGTGGGAGCATGATTATTATGTTAAGTATTAATTATAGAAAACAAAAGGGTTTCAATTGGGAAAAGTTGTTTTGCTATAATTAAGGGAGAGGAAATTATACTTCATTTCAATTCTAAAAGATTACATTGAGATTTTGATCATCTTTAGTCAGGGATATATATATATATATATATATATATATATATATATATATATATATATATATATATATATATATATATGAATTTTGTGATGGAATGGTTCAACATAAGGAAATTCTGTATATATTGCGTTCTCAAAATTTGATTATGATTACGGCATCCCTCTTCATAGTTAAATTTGAGAACATGGAAAATAAAAAATATATTACCAAAATATTGGTCTAGTATCATGTCTTTATGTGAGACAGCATGAATCGTGTCCTATATGCTTCGGATATAGGATCGATTGCATGTGCTGTAATATTCCTCCTTTATAAAATTTCCAAATGCTTAGGGCATTAAGAGGGGAAAAGTCTAGAATTGGATATGACTAAAATGATTACACAATTGTCAAGGACAATATAAGGTTTACCAAAGATTGGTTGCTTAGGGACAGCTGGAAGTATAGTGTTAATTTTTGGAAGGGCCATATTGACATATTCTGAAAATAGGTAACTCTTGTTCAGAAGTGATAGTCAAAATGGGAATCTGGAAAGGTGTCTATAGGTGGAAGTTGTTCTTTCAAATTTGTGTAAGATTAGAAAGCTTAATGCATGAAGGATGTTGAAAGTAATGTACTTTGAATTTGAGACTTCGTTTCCATGGATTGATCTACATTGGAATGCTCTATAATTTCTATTGACAAGTCTTTGTGACTTTGTGCATAGTCATTACGAGAGGATCAACGCATATAAGTTTAGAATCTAACATATTTCGTTAAATGGTAGGAATTTGGAATTCTTACATTTACGATGAAGATTTAGGATTGTGAAATGAGCATCATTGGAATCATTTTCAATTGATGTATTTCACAATGTAAAGATCATAGATAAACATAGTGTGCATACATTGTGTATGGCATGACTGGTGTTTAGAAAACATAGTTTATATGCTTGGAGCATGGGACAACTATTGCTTTAATTCAAGTATAAAGCTGATTATTTGAAACATTATATAATGAATAATGAGTAATCAATATGGTGTTTAAATAAAAGGTGTTTTATTTACTCTCAAAGGTGCTTGGGAGCATAGAGGATTACTATTATTCTTGTGTTTCACTTTGCATGTTTTGACTTGTAGAATAACTAGGTTATCCTTTCCGAATGACTAAGTCATTCAAACCATCCAAAGTCGATAATACGTTGGAAGTAGGTATTAAGGCAAGACTGTCATGAATCGGGTTTGTAGATGTCCAAGGCAGTGGACATACTAAGAGTTACTACAACATTCATGAGTACTCCTGGAATAAGGATTCGAGTATTGGATTCAACCCACGCTCATTTGAATCACTTCATGGATTTTATCACTAGTGATCATGAGACGATAATATCTTATATTCTTCAAACCTAGAGATATGACTTGTTGCCTATGAATTGGTTATAAATTGATTGCACGAAAACATATTTGGTAACTCGATGTTATAAAGCGTGAATTTGTGTATGATTCAACAAGTAGTAGAACAAGCTTATGAGTCGAAGTTTATCCATTCCTTTTACCCTTGGAGGGAAAAAAACGATATCTATGGGCCCTTTGATGATTAGGTGACAACAAACGTAAGTGCTCAGCCGGGCCTGGACTGATTTGATTTTTTTAGTTAGTCAATCGTCATTAATCGGAAGTCGGGAAACAACAAATGGATAGAGAGAATGATTATAATCCACGTCTCAGTCCATATGATATCTAGAATGGAGGAATATATGATCCCTTATCTAATGGACATGTCATTGATTTGTTTAGAGTTCGACAGCGGCTTTGAAGAGCTACTATTACTAGTCGGGATCTTGGAATCATACTTGAATAATAGTTTTAGACTTATCTTAGTGGGAGACTATTGGATTAGGTGTCTAATCCCATAACTATTATTGGTATGTATTCGAACCAAGAGTAGCATGGTCCATTTGGGTTACATATCATCAGGACAATTTTTAAGGATGGACTTTTGAAGAAGGTTATTTATGGTTTATTAATATATTATAAGTTATAATATATTAATATGAAATCATATGTTTTAATTACTAGTGATCAAGAATTAATTTGGAATTAATTTAGTGGTCAAAAGAGAATAATTAAATCTATTAGGACTAATTATGACAATTAGTTATATTTATATGTGTTGGGTTTATGATCCATGTTGGACCAAGTTTATGTATGGATACATATGATGGGTTTTGGTCCTAAGAACATCCTATGTGCTCATACAAACCCTAATGCTTGGATCTACGTTTCTCTATTGTACATGCAAGTTATCCAAGACTATAAACCCTAATTCTAGCATACAAGTAATCATATTAACATGAGAATAGGTTTAAGATATTACCTTGATTGTTATGTAGCAATAACAATCCCAATTCCTTCTTGTATTGACTTTAGAAAGCTTAGAGTCACAAATGTCACTCCTCTAATGGTTCACAAACACCAAGAGCAAGAGGATGAAGAGGGGAGATGATGGAGGATGCCCAAAAACGTCTACAGGACCTAAAGAAGTCTTAGCCACGTTTTTGGGTCATAAGGGACGTATATATAGTTAGGCTATTAGGGTTATCTAACAAGGAAACCCTAATTTGGATGCTTATGTCCTAAGCAACCCCTGGATCCCTTTCCTTAAGGCCTTGGACGATTTCTTATGGGCTTCCCCATAGAATTCGTCCACTCCTTAATACAAGGCAATCCATGGCCCAAATTACAATTATCTTATAATTACAATTCTAGTCCCTTAAGTTTAATTAATCTCTTTTAGTCACAAAACTAATTACCAATTAATTATTGACTAATATTAATTAAACAATATGATTTGTCCTTTAATATATTATTCTCACAATATATTAATAAATCATATTTAATCCTTTCTCTCCATAATTCATCCTATCAAGTTGCTTTGGTGAAGGCAACCCAAAAGGACCATGCACCATCGGGTCAAGTACATACCAAAATAGTTGTGGAGTTAGACACTAATCCAACAACATAAAGAGTTCGGCCACATGAACCATGGATCATAAAACCCATGGGTATGGATTTGGGTTATATCCATGAGCCGAGAAATCCCACATATAAATAGATACTTTATTGCCCAAAATCGCCACTTTGTATCTTCTTGGAGTTCATGGTGTCTTTTGTGTGCATGAAATTTTGTCTCTAGTTCATCCTTTGTCCACGGTGTGTTGTGATTCCATTTGAGGCTTTCACACTATTGGGGCTAAACTCTTTAAGGCCAAATACACCAATGATGGGTTTTGAGCATTCTAACACTTCCTAAGTGTACATGCAACCCTAATAACCTTGAATCTATGTTTTCTCTATATACATGCAAATTTCTTTTTCAAGGTTATTTCCTAACTAGCATGGCATGGGGAATATACGAAACATAAAAACTAGTAGAAATACATACCTTGTTGTTGCTTGGATTCCTTCAAGATTTTGTGAGCCTAGCACCCCAAATGTTGTGCCTCAAATGCTTCACACAACACCAAAACTTGGAATAACTTGAGAGAATACTTCTAGCACTCAAAATCGGTTATGCCCTCTCTAGTAACACTAGGTCACGATTTTGCTAGCCAAAGGGTTCCTTTTATAGTGGTGTCACAATTAGGGTTTCATTAAGAAGACCCATAATTGTCATGACTCTTCATTTCTCATGACCCATGGGTTTGTAACTCCCATGGACTATCCATAGAGCTCCAAATGGTTACATCCATAACCCATAAACCATGGATCATTAATCCACCATAAAAAAAATTGATGATTGTCATAATCAAACCTATCTATTTAATTAGTCTCACTTTGATCACCAAATTAATACTAGATTAATACTTGATCAATACTAATTAAATAACACTATTATTAATATATTACAACTTTAATATATTAATAATCATAAGTGCCATATTCTCTCATTTAGTCTATCCAAGTATTGCAATGCCATGCAACCCAAATGGACCATGCGGGGTCGGATCAAGTACATACCAAGTAAAGTTACGGACTTAGACACTATATCCAACAGTCTCCTGCTTGGATAAGTCTAATAACTATATTTGCAAATATGACTTCAAAATCCGACTAGCAATCGTAGCTTTTTCAAAGTCTCTTGGAACTGAGATGATGATGATACGCCATTTAAGATAAGTGATCATATAGTCCTCTGCTCTCATGATATCAGCCGGACAAACATATGGAACATGGTCTTACTTATTGTCCAGCATTTGTTTCTCGATCTCCGATTTGTTTCGACATAGAACTAAATTAAACACATCAATTAGGTTCTGACCGGGCCCAGTACATAGGTCAAAACCAAATCATCGAGGGGCCCAGATATCACTTCTACTTCTAGAAGGAACAGATAAACTTCGACTGATATGCTTGTACTAACTATTTGTTGAATTACTCACAAAGGCACGTTTTATAACATCGAGTTACCAATGCATTTTCGTATAATCAATGAATAACCAACTCATAGTCAACAACTCCTATCTCTAGGCTTGAAGATTTATATGATATTACCGTCTCACGATCACTCGAGATAAATTCCATGAAGTGATGCAAGTGAGCGTGGGTTGAATCCAATACTCAGCCCTTATGAGTACTCATAAATGTTGTAGCAACCATTGCATTGTCTAAAGCACTTTAGACAAATCATACAAGCCAAATTCATGACAGTCTTGAATCAATACTTACTTCCAAAGTTTGATTGACTGTGCATGGTTTGAATAATAACATGATTATTCTGAAAGTAAAAACATGCAAAATTGAAACATAGTAACCCATCAACACAAGATAGTAACACCTTACTCATAAATAAATAACAACTTTTATTTATCATCAAATGTCAATTACATTTTACAAGTTTCAGGAATCTAATTATTGAAACTAATATCATCCTTCAGCTCAATGCACCTTGCATGCTGTAAATGCTTAACCCTGCTCAGTCCCTTCGTGAGGGGATCTGTCGGGTTCTCATCTGATGATACCCTCTTTGCCACGAGGAGTCCTTCTTCTATTCTATGTCTGATGAAATGGTATTTTCTGTCAATGTGTCTAGATCTCCCGTGATCTCTTGGTTCTTTCGCCAAAGCAACCACACTTTCACTGTGATAGAAAATTTCCATTGTGTCCTTTATAGATGGCACAACTCCAAGGTCTCCGATGAAGTTCTTTAGCCATATTGCCTCTTTTGCTGCCTCGCTTGCTGCTATGTACTCTGATTCACAAGTCGAATCAGCTACTGTCTCCTGCTTGGAACTTTTCCAAGTAATTGCTCCTCCATTTAGGATAAAGACCCAGCCTGACTGAGAGCGGAAATTATCCCTATCAGTTTGAAAGCTAGCATCACTATATCCTTCCACTCTCAAGTCATCACTGCCTCTGAGGGTAAGGACCCAGTCCTTAGTCCTCCGCAAATACTTGAGAATGTTCTTTACCGCTGTCCAGTGTGCCTTGCTAGGGTTCCCCTGATATCTACTGACCATGCTTAAAGCAAAGGCCATATCAAGGCGAGTACCGGTCATAACATACATGATCGAGCCCACAGCGGAAGCATATGGTATCTGACTCATCTCAGCTATCTCAGCCGCTGTACTCGGACTCTGAGTCTTACATATCATGACATTACTCTGGATTGGTAACTCTCCTTTCTTGGAATCTTGCATACTGAACCTCTTCAGTATCTTATCCACATAAGTACTTTGACTAAGTCCAATTAGTCTCTTACTCCTATCTCTCAATATCCTTATCCCTAGGATATAGGCAGCTTCCCCAAGGTCCTTCATAGCAAAACACTTCCCAAGCCAGGCCTTAACCTCCTGCAAAGTTGGGATGTCGTTTCCTATGAGAAGTATCTCATCCAAATACAACACCAAGAAGCTAACTATGCTCCCACTAGCCCTGACATACACACAAGACTCATCCTCACTCCTAGAAAAGCCAAACTCTTTGACTTTCTCATCAAAGCAAAGATTCCACCTGCGAGATGCTTGTTTCAATCCATAAATGGATTTTTCTAGCTTACACACTCTATTAGGGTATTTTGGATCGACAAAACCCTCTGGCTGAGCCATGTAAACATCCTCAGCCGACTTCCCATTAAAGAAAGCGGTTTTGACATCCATTTTCCATATTTCATAGTCATGAAATGCAGCTACGGCTAACAACACTCTAATAGACATAATCTTGGCTACTGGTGAGAAGTTCTCATCATAGTCAATTCCCGAAATTTGAGTAAATCCCTTCGCAACCAGTCGCGCTTTATAAGTGTGTACTTTCCCATACATGTCGGTCTTCTTCTTGAAGATCCATTTGCACCCAACTGTCTTTCGACCTGGTACATTGTCAACCAAGTTCCAAACTTGATTGTCATACATGGACTGAATCTCGCTGTCCATAGCCTCCTTCCATTTCGCAGACTCAGGGCCTGCCATGGCTTCCTTATAATTATTAGGTTCATCCAAATCTATCAGTGTACCATCACTGATAAATGTATCACCTTAAGTGGTGATGTGATAACCATAATAAAATTCATGTGTGTTCCTCATCCTAGTGGAACGTCTTGGAGGTACAGACTCATCTATCGGCTCAACAGGAGTTTCCTCCTCATGTTGGCTGGTAGCATTTGAGGTTCCTTCACCACTTGACTCTTGAAGCTCTTCAAGGTCAATTTGCCTCCCACTGTCCCCTTGGCTTATGAATTCTCTCTCACGAAAGAATCATCTTCTTGCTACAAAGACCACATTGTCACTGGGTTTGTTGAATAGGTAACCAAAGGATCTCTGTGGGTAGCCGATGAAAATACACCTCTCGCTTCGGGGCTTAAGCTTGTCATGAGTCGCACGCCTCACAAAAGCTTCACAACCCCAAATCTTGATGTGCTCCAAATTGGGCACTTTCCTAGTCCACATCTCGTGAGGTGTTTTGGCAACCTTTTTAGTAGGGACTAGATTAAGGATATGTACGGCAGTCTCTAAGGCGTACCCCCAGAAAGAGATTGGTAACGAAGCTCGACTCATCATGGAACGAACCATATCCAACAGGGTTCGATTGCGCCTCTTAGCTACACCATTCAACTGTGGTGTCCTGGGAGGTGTCAATTGTGAGACAATCCCACATTCCTTAAGATAGTCAAGGAACTCAATGCTAAGATACTCTCCTCCCCGATCGGATCGGAGCATCTTGATGTTCCTGCCCAATTGATTCTCAACTTCCTACTTAAACTCTATGAACTTTTCAAAGGTTTCTAACTTATGCTTGATTAAGTAAATATATCCATATCTACTGTAATCATTAGTAAAAGTCACATAATAATGATTAGCATCCCTTGTAGCAACTCAGAAGGGCCCACACACATCCGTGTGTACAAGGTCCAACAAACCTTCACCCCTATCACAAGTACCTGTGAAGGGTGACTTTTTCATTTTTCCAAGTAAACAAGACTCACAACTATCATCTGACTTGAGGTCAAATGATTCCAAGACTCCAGCCTTTTGGGGTTGGCCTATGCGCTTCTTGTTAACATGTCAAAGATAACAATGCCACAAGGATGCTTTGTCCAAGCTATCAGAAGAATCAATATACAACACATTATTTCCTAAATTGTCTACAACATTCACAGCTTCATATACACCATCACAAGGTATTGCTTTAAAGTAAAATATTGATGGGTTTTTGGCGATATGAACATTCCTATGTGCACATGCAAACCCTAATGCTTGGATCTAGGTTTCTCTAATTAAACATGCTTTGAATCCAAGACTTCTAATGACTAATTAGGTATAAGAACTATACAAAATCAGATCTAGAATTTTACCTTTGAATCTCTTGTTTGATCTTGTTGTCTTGGAGCTCTAGAGTCACAATTCTCACTCCTCTAATGGCTTACAAAGACCAACTAGCAAGGAGGATGATTTGAGAGAGAGGAGAGGGATTAGAAATCGGCCAGGGTTTCTTTGCTTTAGCAGAGGTGCCGATTTCCCTTGCCCTAGATGTCTTTTTATACTTGTAAGGCTCCTAGGGTTTCACCCTTAAACCCTAGTTGGATAATCTTTCCTTAAAGCAATCCAAATCCTTTCCAAAGATAAGCCTTGGACGAATTTGAGGCTATCCCAAGCCCTAGAATTGTCCAACCCTTATCCCTTAAGGATTTACAGCCCAAAGTGCAACTATCAAACAATTGACAGTTTATACTCTCTTATTTAATTAATCCCTTTAAGTCACCAAATTAATACTAATTAATCAATGACTTATACTAATCAAATAACAATATTATCATTCCTTATATTATTCTCATAATATATTAATAATATTTATTCTCTCATAATAAATCATCCTATCAAGTTGCTATGGCGAAGGCAACCCAAAAGGACCATGCACAATCGGGTCAAATACTTGCCTAATATAGTTATAGCCTTTGACACTATTCCAACAGTCTCCCACTTGGATAAGTCTAGTAACTATATGCACAAGTACAATTTGATTTGCAATCGTAGCTCTCAAAGACGCTGTCAAACTCTGATCTAATCAATCTTGTCCTTTAGATAACGGATCGTACTGTCCTCTGTTAGATATCATGCAGAAAATTCTACGGAATAATTAGTCTAGCATTTTGGTTTCTCGATCTCCGATTTATTCGACATAGATCTTAATCGAACACTTCAATTCAGTTCTGACCGGGCCCGGCACATAAGTCAAATCAAATCATCGAGCGGCCGAGATATCCCTTTTACCTTCTTAGGATAAAAGTTACAGATAAACTTCGACTTATATGCATTTACTTATTCATTAATCAACTATACACAACCATGCGTTTTATAACATCGAGTTACCAATGCGTTTTCGCATTATCAATGTACAATCAATTAACAAATAACAAACCGTATATCTAGGTTTTAAGACTATATGATATTATCGTCTTGCGATCACCCTTTTTGTCGTATTCCATAAGGTGATTCCAGCAAGTACGGGTTTGTTCCAATGCTCAAAACCAGTTCATAAGCACTCATGAACGTCGCAAAAATCTTTTGCCATGTCTAATACCATTTAGACAATCTACGCACCAATTCACGACAATCTTCATTCATATCTACCTCCAACATATGAATGATTGTGGACAATTTGAATAATTCGACAGTAACATTACTCATAAATAAAACTCCTTTATTTAATCATCAAATGTTAATTACATTTATCTATTACAGGTTTCTAATACTATCTTATTTATACTAATATCATCCTGCACCCCAATGCTCCTAGCATGCTGCAAGTGCTTAACCCTTCTCAGTCCCTTCGTAAGCGGATCTGCTGGGTTATCTTCTGATGATATCCTCTTCACTATGAGTTGTCCTTCTTCTACACGATGTGTAATAAAGTGGTATTTTCTGTCGATGTGTTGTGATCTACCATGATCTCTCGGTTCCTTGGTCAAGGCAACCCCTCCTTCATTATCACAGAAAATCTCCATGGGCTCCTTTATGGCGGGTACAACTCGAAGATCACCGATGAAGTTCTTCAACCATATTGCCTCCTTCGACGCTTCGCTCGCTACAATGTACTCTGATTCGCACATTGAATCAGCTACGGTTTCCTGTTTGGAGCTTTTCCAAGTCACTGCTCCTCCATTCAGGGTAAATACCCAGCCCAACTGCGAACGGTAGTTGTCCCTGTCGGTCTGAAAGCTGGCGTCACTATACCCTCGCACCCTCAAGTCATCACTCCCTCCGAGGACTATGAACCATTTATTCGTCCTCCAAAGGTACTTAAGGATATTCTTCACCGCAAACCAATGGGCTCTGTCAGGGTTCCCTTGATATCTACTAACCATGCTCAAAGCAAAGGCTACATCAGGGCGAGTACAAGTCATAGCGTTCATGATTAAGCCAATTGCGGAAGCGTATGGTACTCGGCTCATTTCTGCTATTTCTACTTCGATACTCGGACTTTGAGTCTTACTCAACTTGGCATTACTTTGTATCTGTAATTCTCCCTTCTTTGAGTTTTCCATACTAAAACGTTTCAGTACCTTCTCTAAGTAAGTGTTCTGACTAAGTCCTATTAGTCTCTTACTTCTCTCTCTTACTATCCTTATTCCCAAAATATAGGAAGCCTCTCCGAGGTCCTTCATAGCGAAGCACTTCCCGAGCCAGGACTTAACCTCCTGCAGAGTCGGGATGTCGTTTCCTCTGAGTAATATGTCTTCGACATATAGAACGAGGAAGCTTACTATACTCCTAATGGCTTTGACATATACACACGATTCATCTTCGCTTCGTACAAATCCAAACTCTTTGACTTTCTCATCGAAGAAAAGATTCCATCTGCGAGACGCTTGCTTAAGTCCATAAATGGACTTCTCAAGCTTACACACTCTATTCGGATGCTTCGGATCCACAAACCCCTCTGGCTGAGCCATGTAAACATCCTCAACCAACTTTCCGTTAAGGAAAGCGGTCTTGACATCCATTTGCCAAATCATAATCATGAAATGCGGCAATCGCTAGCATCACTCTAATAGATTTTATCTTCGTAACTGGTGAGAAGGTGTCGTCATAGTAAACTCCGGGAGTTTGAGTAAAGCCCTTCGTGACCAATCGCGCTTTATATGTGTGTACGTTTCCATCCACGTCGGTCTTCTTCTTGAAGATCCATTTGCACCCAATGGTCTTACGGCCGGACACATTATCAACCAAATTCCAAACTTGGTTATCATACATGGATTGGATCTCGCTATCCATTGCCTCTTTCCATTTTGCAGACTCCGGGCCTGCCATGGCTTCCTTATAGCTATTAGGTTCATCAAGGTTTATTAGTGTACCATCACTAATATACGTGTCGCCTTCGGTAGTAATATGAAAACCATAAAACTGGTGTTGAACTCTGACTCTTTCGGAACGTCTAAGAGGTAAGGACTCGTCAATCGATTCAACCGGAGTTTCCTCCTCGGGTTGAGTGCCAGCGGTAGAGGTTCCTTCATCTATCGATTCTTGAATCTCTTCAAGCTCAATTTGCCTCTCCCTGTCTCCTTGGCCTATGAGTTCGTGCTCTCGGAAAACTCCTCTCCTCGCAACGAAGACAACATTGTCCTTCGGTCTATAGAAGAGATATCCAAAGGATTTCTGTGGGTAGCCGATGAAAGTACATCCCTCACTACGAGGTTCGAGCTTGTCGTGAGTATCTGGTCTTACGGAAGCCTCGCAACCCCAAACCTTGATATGTGCCAACGAGGGAGCTTTCCCTGTCCACATCTCGTGAGGTGTTTTGGCAACCTTCTTAGTAGGGACTCGGTTAAGGATATGGGCGGCAGTCTCTAAGGCATACCCCCAAAAAGAGATAGGTACTGAAGCATGACTCATCATATAGCGAACCATGTCCAACAAGGTTCGATTACGCCTTTCTACCACACCATTCAACTGTGGTTTCCTAGGTGGCGTCAATTGTGAAACTATTCCACACTCCTTGAGATAATAGTGGAATTCAAGACTTAAGTACTCTCCTACTCGATCGGATCGAAGCATCTTGATTTTCATGCCCAATTGATTCTCCACTTCATTCTTGAACTCTTTGAATTTTTCAAAAGTTTCTGACTTTTGCATGATTAAATAGATATACCCATATCTACTATAGTCATCGATAAAAGTCACGTAGAAGCGGTTCCCATCCTTCGTGGTTGATCTAAATGGTCCACACACATCGGTATGTATTAGGTCCAATAGACCCTCGCCCCTTTCACACGTACTTGTGAAGGGTGACTTCGTCATATTTCCAAGTAAACAAGATTTGCATGTGTCATCTTCCCTAAGGTCGAATGACTCCAACACTCCATCCTTTTGGAGTTGGGCTATGCGTTCCTTGTTGACATGTCCAAGACGACAATGCCACAAGGATGCTCTATCCATACTATTGGAAGAATCTATGTTCAAAACATCATTTCCTAAGTTATCAACAATCATAACAGTTTCATAAATTCCATTACACGGTATTGCTTCAAAATAAAAGACACCATTTAGATAAGCCAAAATAGAACCATTCTCATTATTAAAAGAAAATCTAAAACCTTGTCTAAACAAACCATGAAATGAAATGATGTTTCTATCCATTTCTGGCGAATAGCAACAATTGTTCAAATCTAAACTTAAACCATTCCTAAGCACTAAAGAATACACTCCAATCTTGGTCATAGGCGACGATCTTCTGTTCCCCATGATTAGATTAATTCTTCCAGCCTCCACATCCCTATTTCTTCTTAGTCCCAGCACATTAGTACAAATGTGGTAACCACAACCGGTATCAAGAACCCAAGAAATAGCATGAGATGAATCGTTAGATTTAATTGTGTATATACCTTCGAAGGACGGCTTGATCTTTCCTTCCTTGATGGCTTGCAGGTACTCTAGGCAGCTTCTCTTCCAATGTCCTATCTTGTGGCTGTGGTGGCACTCTGCTTCCTTTGGGTTAGGGCAGGGCTTAGCAGGATCAACTTTGGTCCCACTAGAAGAGGCACCATCTCGGGCTTTATCCTTGCGATAGTTCTTAGACAAAGCCTTCCTCTTCTTTCCCTTTCCTTGCCTAATAGTCAAGACAGGAGCAGCGGGTGGATTGGGAGTTAGCGCAACAGACTTGTCCTTGAAGTTGCTCTCAACGACCCTCAAGAGACCTTGGAGTTTGCTTAGGGTGACCTCCTCTTTGTTCATGTGGTAGGTCGTCCTAAATTGATTGTAGCTTGGAGGCAAAGAGTGAAGCACCATGTTGATCGCCAAGTCTTCCCCAAAGTCAACATTCAACTTGCGAAGACGGTCGACATACCTTTGCATCTTTTGCAGGTGCATGGTATGAGACTCTCCATGACCCATTTTAGCGGAAATCATGTTAGTGAAAATCTCATAACGCTCTTGTTTCGTGTTCTGGTGGTATCTCTCTAATAAGTCTTGGTGCATCTCGTACGGGTACATGTCCTCATAGGACTTTTGGAATTCGGAGTTCATAGTGGCTATCATGATGCAATGTACCTTCGTTGCATCTCGCTCGTGAGTTTCAAAAGCGGTCATTTCAGCCGGAGTAGCGATTTCAGGGTTGATTTTCTCGAGCTTCTCATCGAGGACATACTCCTGATCCTCATAGCGAGCAATAGTGCGAATGTATCTTATCCATTCGCTAAAGTTCGTCCCATCGAAGGTGACCTTTTGACAAAGGCTCATCAATGTGAAAGAACTAGCAACAACGTTGTTTGCGTTCGACATCTACAAATAGAAAGGACAAAGATAGATTAGAATATGAATCCCTAATTATCACCCAATTAGAAAATAAGCGCTAGGATCCAACAACAATATTTACATATTTGAAAAGGGATGCCGTTATCTAACATGCAAACAATTTGAAGGTAAGTGAATGACGATTCACTAATTCTCCACCATGGAAACCTAACTTTAAGTTCTAAATGAATTTGAGAATTCCTAGGTTTAGATGAGATTCATTGAAACTTTTCAATGGCATGTTTAAATCTCGATACGCCCCTCTTGTTTGTGACTGGGATACCGAGGATCACAAAGCGGGTGTGAATTACCATGCAAATTCACATGGTGCCTTCATTGTAACGATCACCTATTCGATGTGCCGGTAAACCACACACGCTCAATCGAACTATGATAAACAATGAATCACCCTTTGCCACCCTTGCTTAGAACCAATTAGTGTGCCGGTAAACCACACACGCTCCACTAACTTCTTAGCAAGGGTGCAAAGTGTAATTTCATGGGATTACATCAATTCACTTTTCCTAAAGTAACTAAGATTGGGAAATTTTTAAAAACATGTAGTTACTTTGTATTTCATATTATACTTTTAATGAGAGGATCAGGTTGCCCTATCCTACCCGTTCGGCTAACGACCCTCCACCGATCAAGCAAGCGGTGGGTGTGAGTGTACACCCATTAAGCGCCATTTTATAGGCCGCAACCTTATACCCACCTTATAGATCGGCTTCATGAATGAGGCCTACTAACGGTAAGACTAGCATTTTAATTATATATATATATATATATATATATATATATATATATATATATATATATATATTAATCTTGTAATATTATATTAGTATAGGGTTGTATTTTAAACTTGTAAAATTCTAGGGTTTGAAATTTAAATTGTCTAAATTAAACTTTTAATCACAAAACATAAATTTCAAAACTTGAGGACAAGTTTTAAACATTTAAAACATGGAGGATCAAATAACAAATAATCTTAATTAACAATTAATTCCATAATTATCCATATTTGATTTTTTTAAGATTTCTTGCATAATAATTTACCAATTTAATCAAAATAATTAGCTAATTATCACATAAGGAAATTAAATATTTTATTAATTGATAAATCTCTTTAATTAGATCAAGATTATAGTCATATATATCAAAAAAATCGGATTAGGTTTGATCTAATATGATAAAGGCAAGTTTCCATAAGATAAATATCAAAAAATCCCGAATTTGCCCCTTCCTGACGCTCGGACTCGCCGAGTGCACCATAGAACTCGCCGAGTTAGGCCAACTCGCCGAGTCCACAATGGGACTCGCCGAGTCCATGAATCAGAAACACAAATTTCGAATTTTGCAGGTAAGATTCAAACAAACAAACAACAATTTAATAGAAACCAATCTAAGGGCTCTGATACCACTGATTGGTTTTGGCCATATGAACATTCCTATGTGCACATGCAAACCCTAATGCTTGGATCTAGGTTTCTCTAATTAAACATGCTTTGAATCCAAGACTTCTAATGACTAATTAGGTATAAGAACTATACAAAATCAGATCTAGAAGTTTACCTTTGAATCTCTTGTTTGATCTTGTTGTCTTGGAGCTCTAGAGTCACAATTGTCACTCCTCTAATGGCTTACAAATACCAACTAGCAATGAGGATGATTTGAGAGAGAGGAGAGGGATTAGAAATTGGCCAGGGTTTCTTTGCTTTAGCAGAGGTGCCGATTTCCGTTGCCCTAGAAGTCTATTTATACTTGTAAGGCTCCTAGGGTTTCACCCTTAAACCCTAGTTGGATAATTTTTCCTTAAAGCAATCCAAATCCTTTCCAAAGATAAGCCTTGGACGAATTGGAGGCTATCCCAAGCCCTAGAATCGTCCAACCCTTATCCCTTAAGGATTTACAGCCCAAAGTGCAACTATCAAACAATTGACAGTTTATACTCTCTTATTTAATTAATCTCTTTAAGTCACCAAATTAATACTAATTAATCTATGATTTATATTAATCAAATAAAAATATTATTATTCCTTATATTATTCTCATAATATATTAATAATATTTATTCTCTCATAATAAACCATCCTATCAAGTTGTTATGGTGAAGGCAACCCAAAAGGACCATGCACAATCGGGTCAAATACTTGCCTAATATAGTTGCAGCCTTAGACACTATTCCAACAAATACATCATTGTAATAAACGTTAATAGCACCATTTTTATTATCAATTGAAAATGTAAAACCTTGTTTGTACAAGCCATGAAAAGAAATAATATTTCTCGCCATTTCGGGTGAGTAATAACACTTATTCAAATCTAACATTAACCCATTATTAAGCAATAAAGAATAAACTCCTATCTTGGTAACAGGTGATGCTTTCCTGTTGCCCATGACGAAGTTTATCTTCCCGTGCTCCACTTGCTCACTTCTTCTTAGTGCCTGCAAATCAGTACAAATGTGAATACCACACCCTATATCAAGCACCCAAGAATTAGCATTAGAAGAGTTGTTAGACAATATTGTGTAAATACCTGCATGGGTGGGTTTAACCTTCCCATCCTTTACATCTTGCAGATATTTGGCGCAGCTTTGCTTGAAGTGTCCCTTATCTTGACAATAGAAGCACTGTGCTTCCTTTGGGTTCAAAGAAGGAGTAATGAGACCTTTCTTTGTCCCACTTGAAGAGGAACCATCAAGAGTCTTACCCTTGGTACCCTTTGAAGGATTTTTCCTCTTCTTACCCTTCCCTTGCCCAATTGCAGAAACAGGGGCTGTTAAAGGAGTAGAAGTAGCAACCGCTTTACCCTTAAGGCCATTTTCAACTGTCCTTAAGAGTCCTTGAAGTTTGCTAAGTGTGACTTCCTCCTTGTTCATATGATAAGTCATACGAAACTGATCATAACTTTGAGGTAAGGAATGGAGAATGATGTCAATCGCCAATTCCTCAGGGAGGTCAACATTAAGCTTTAGCAACCGGTCAACGAACCTCTGCATCTTCTGCAAGTGACCGGTAATGGGTTCACCATCCTTCATCCTTGCGATTATAATGGAGGAAATGATTTCATACCTCTCTTGACGCGCGCTCTGATGGTACCTTTCCATCAGATCTAGGCGCATCTCATAAGATTTTTGGAGTTCCGGATGATGGGTTTTGGTCATAAGACATCCTATGTGCTCATACAAACCCTAATGCTTGGATCTAGGTTTCTCTATTGTACATGCAAGTTATCCAAGGCTACAAACCCTAATTCTAGCATACAAGTAATCATATTAACATAAGAATGGGTTTAAGATATTACATTGATTGTTATGTAGCAATAACAATCCCAATTCCTCCTTGTATTCACTTTAGAAATCTTAGAGTCACAAATGTCACTCCTCTAATGGTTCACAAACACCATAAGCAAGAGGATGAAGAGGAGAGAGGATAGAGGCTGCCCAAAACGTGTTCTAACCCTAGAAGAAGTCTTATCCCCGTTTTTGGGTCATAAGGGTCATATATATAGTGAGGCTATTAGGGTTATCTAACAAGGAAACCCTAATTTGGATGCTTAAGCCCTAAGCAACCCATGGATCCCTTTCCTTAAGGCCTTGGACGATTTCCTTATGGGCTTCCCAATAGAATTCGTCCACTCCTTAATACAAGGTAATCCATGGCCCAAATTGCAATTATATTATAATTACAATTCCAGTCCCTTAAGTTTAATTAATCTCTTTTAGTCACAAAACTTATTACTAATTAATTCTTGACTAATATTAATTAAACAATATGATTTCTCCTTTAATATATTATTCCCATAATATATTAATAAATCATATTTAATCCTTTCTCTCCATAGTTCATCCTGTCAAGTTGCTTTGGTGAAGGCAACCCAAAAGGACCATGCACCATCGGGTCAAGTACATACCAAAATAATTATGGACTTAGACACTAATCCAACACCGGAGTCATTGTGGCCATCATGATGCAGGACACCTTGGTGGCATCCTTTTCATGTGCAATGAACTTCGCAAGCTCTTCTGGAGTAGCAGTGGCTTCATTAACAACCTTAAGCTCCCTGTCAAGGACATATTCTTTGTCCTCATAGCGGGTAATCATCCTGATGTTTCTGATCCACTCATTAATGTTGGATCCATCAAAGATGACCTTACCACACAATTTCATTAGGGAAAAGGAGCCTCTCGGGTTTGAGCTAGCAACGTTATTGGAAGACATCTGGAATAAAAGGAAGATAAGTTTCATTAGATTAAGAGTCCTTAATAAGTCACCCAAATGAAATATTAAGGGTAGGATCCAACAAACTATTTATAGGTGGAAGAGGGATGTCGTAATCCACACTATAAAATATTTGAAGGTGGGTAAATGACGATTTACCTGTTGGGTTATGAGCATTCTAACACTCCTAAGTGTACATGCAACCCTAAATACCTTGGATCTATGTTTTCTCTATTATACATGCAAATATGAACATCCAAGGTATTATCCTAATCTAGCATATAAAATAATGAATATAACAAGATAGAATACATACCTCTTTCATGTAGAAAGTCTTCATGAAACTTGAGTGCCAAGTGCCCCAAGTGTGACACCTCAAATGGTTCACACAACACCAAATACACTTGGAATAACTTGAGAGAATTCTACACTTCATGAAAATCGGCTAGCCCTTTCTTGTCTCACTCTAGTGGCCAATTTTTTGTCCAGAATAAGATCTTTATATAGTGTTACAATTAGGGTAAACCCTAATTGTCATGACTTTCCATTTCCTTGGATCCATGGGTTCAAATACACCATGGAGCATCCATGGACCATCCTATAGGTTTTAGCCCAACTTGATTATCCATGGAGCATTAGCCCACTATACAAGTATGGATGATTTACACAATCAACCCATATATTTAATTAGTCTTCTTTTGATCACTTAATTAATCCTACATTAATTCTTGATCAATACTAATTAAATAATCTTATTATTCTTATTATTAATATACTAGAACTTATAATATATTAATAACCATAAGTGTCTTATTTCTCTCATTATAGTCTATCCAAGTGCATGATGCCATGCAACCCAAATGGACCATGTCGGGTCGGGTCAAGTCTTACCAATTATAGTTATGGACTTAGACATTAATCCAACATTACCAATTTCCACCATAAGACGAAATATTTTATTATTAGGTTTTATTGGTTTTGAAACTCCTAGATCTTTTGAGATACATTGAACTCTTCAATGGCATGTTTGAATCTCGAATGTGCCCTCTCAAGTTTGTGACTGGGATGCCGAGGATCACAAACAAGGTGTGAATAACCATACAAATTGACTTGGTACCCTTAACAATATTACCTAATCGATGTGTCGGTTAACCACACACGCTCCACCGATCTACAATAAAGTCAAGTTACCCTTTGCCACTCTTACTAGTCCATGTTAGTGTGCCGGTTAACCACACACGCTCCACTAACGACTTGGTAAGGTACAAAGTGTAATTTTATGGGCTAGCACCAAATTCACATTTTCCTAAAGTAACTAAGATTGGGAATTTATAATGTATAGTTACTTTATAATTCATTATACTTTTAATGAGAATTTAAAGTCATATCCTACCCGTTCGGCTAACGACCCTCCACCGATCAAGGAAGCGGTGGGTGAGAGTAGACACCCATTAAGTCACCATTTTATAGGCAACAACCTTATACCGCCCTTATAGACCGACTTCGTGAATGAGGCCTACTAACAGTAACAACGACATATTCTTATACATATCTATATAATAAAATTATAATAATAGTATAAGTGTTGATTTTTTAACTTTTTAAACATCTAAGGTTTAATTTGGAATTAAGGTATTAGAGTGTAAGACTTTTCAAATTCCAAAACTTGAGGGCAAGAATTGAAACTATTCCAAGTCTCTTGAATTTGTAACTTATGAGTTTTAATGGTTCATAAAAATGAAGACTCTTCATTTTATGAAAACTCTTTAGTTCTTTAATCATAATTTAAAGAAGTGACTTTTGGTTATCTATAACTTGAGGACAAGTTATGAACACCATCATTACAATTAAGATCCTGAATTAAACACACATGGAGGTTACACATAATTCCTATGATCTTCTAAAAACTCATAAGAACACAAATTCATGCCAAGCAATTTCATGAATCATATTAACATATACAATTCTTGAAAATTGATAAAAGTAATGTGAAAATGGGTTAACATATTCACTATCATTTTGAAAAACAGTTATTACAAGTCCAAAACAGATTGGGATAATGATTTTAATCGATTTCCAACAACAAAACACGAAAAGACTGCCCAGCACGCACCTACTCGTCGAGTGCATGATCCTACTCGACTAGTAGGATGAATTTGTACATGGACTCGGTGAGTCCTCCCCATGAACTCGGCGAGTCCAGTCGACAGTGAGCAGAATTTTCGATTTCCAAGCAGTTTTGCATCAAGTATATAGAAAACAATCCTAGGCTCTGTTACCACTGATGGGTTTTGAGCATTTTAACACTTCCTAAGTGTACATGCAACCCTAATAACCTTGAATCTATGTTTTCTCTATATACATGCAAATTTCTTTTTCAAGGTTATTTGCTAACTAGCATGGCATGGGGAATATATGAAACATAAAAACCAGTAGAAATACATACCTTGTTGTTGCTTGGATTCCTTCAAGACTTTGTGAGCCTAGCACCCCAAATGTTATGCCTCAAATGCTTCACATAACACCACAAAACTTGGAATAACTTGAGAGAATACTTCTAGCACTCAAAATCGGTTATGCCCTCTCTAGTAACACTAGGTCACGATTTTGCTAGCCAAAGGGTTCCTTTTATAGTGGTGTCACAATTAGGGTTTCATTAAGAAGACCCATAATTGTCATGACTCTTCATTTCTCATGACCCATGGGTTTGTAACTCCCATGGACTATCCATGGAGCTCCAAAATGGTTACATCCATAACCCATAAACCATGGATCATTAATCCACCATAAAAAAATTGATGATTGTCATAATCAACCCTATCTATTTAATTAGTCTCACTTTGATCACCAAATTAATAATAGATTTATACTTGATCAATACTAATTAATTAACACTATTATTAATATATTAGAACTAATAATATATTAATAATCATAAGTGCCATATTCTCTCATTTAGTCTATCCAAGTATTGCAATGTCATGCAACCCAAATGGACCATGCCTGGTCGGATCAAGTACATACCAAATAAAGTTATGGACTTAGACACTGTATCCAACAACCAACACTTCAATCTCCATCAAAAGGTATGTTATGCTCACTATGCTAGTTATAGGCTTAATACCTTGGAATCATCTTTGCATGTATAATTAGTGAAAACATAGATCCAAGTTATTTAGGCTTGTATGTGCACCATAGGAGGTTGTATGATACCATAACCCAACATAAACCTACATCTAGGGCCTAGCTATCAGATAACCACAAAAGATCTCAAGCTTGCTTTCACGTATGGCCTTTTGAGCTCAAAAGGCCATAAATATGTCTTTATCACTTGTATAGGGGCTCTAAGGGCATAAAGTTTGCACCTTTATGTCCTTACAACCTCTCTAGGCACTAGATCTGGAAGAGTAACTCTTGGTTCGATCCTTACCCACAAGGTTTTCGAACAAGGAGGCTGCAAGTGAGGCTAAGGGGTGGGGATTAAGGTGTTTAAATAGGGTACAAAACCCTAAAATTAGGTTTTCACCCTGACTGAGCTACTCATTGAGATAGGGACATAACTCGCCGAGTAGATAACTAAAACCCCGCCCATATTCTTCTTTCTACTTGATGAGTTAGGGCTACCAACTCGTCGAGTCCCTATCTTAAATAAATAATTAATCAAATTAAATGTGTACCAGGGAACCGGGCATTACATCACCGATGAGAGAGGATGCATTCGGAGAAGGAAGTGTACGTTGAGGTGATCAAATTTGACCTTTTTAAAAAAAAAATCTTTTTTTTACTGGAAATACATACCAATCTATCACATTTTTTACCTCACTTCACAACCTTCAAATTATCACTCCAGCCATTGACTTTTTTTTTTGAAAAAATGGCTTCCTACTACAACCCAAAAGCTCAAAAAAATACAAAACGAAACACTCAAAACACAAGCGTCTCTCCTTCTTCACCAACATTCATCCAAAATCAACGCGATTGGCCTATTTATTCTCCACCAAATCTTCATGTTGGTGGTGTTTACTACCCATTTCAATCCCAAAATCAACTTCAATACCAGAATCAACCTCAATTCCAAAACCAACCACAATTTGAATGACAACTCCAATTTCAAAATCAACCACAAATGAACTTCTCATCCCAAATGATACATGAGTTCAATCCATTTGATGATCTTCTCAAGTCCCCAATAAAACACCAAACAGAATTCCAAACTGAAGCGGAACCCGATGTCGTCATGGAAACAGAATCTGAGCCGAAAGAGAATCAACCTCAACCAAAAAAATGGCACCTCCAAAACAATGGAAATTCGTCGAATAAAATACATTAGCGCATGCTTGGTTGGATGGTTCTGAGGATCATGTGTGTAACATCCGGATTTCCAGGTATCATAATTGATGTGCTTATTTTGAGTTATGAAGGGGGACTCGATGAGTTGCCGCCTAAACTCGTCGAGTAGGATCGCGACTGGTGACTCGGATTAATGAGTAGACTCGACGAGTCCGCGTTGTGGACAAAAACCTTAAATCCTTGGGCCTGAGCCCTATTTAAAGTCACTTAGCCTTCATTGTGTCTTCCATTCCAGAAGAGAAAACCCAAACGAGCTTGAGCTTGTAGAGTGAGAGAAAGAGCCATCTTTAGCTATTTGGTGTGATTTTGCAAGGGAGGAGAAGAGCTCCAGCAAGAAATATCAAAGGAAATTGTTGTTCTGAGTTAGTCAAGCTTGGAGCTTCATCTTCAAGTACCAAATCAGACCCCTCTTTCTCTCTATTGTATAGATTTCATCCTTCGGGGGTTAGGGCTTGAATCATCTCTTTTTGGGGTTTTGGATGCCTCAAACCCCTCTTGCAAGTTTGTATTTAAGATCTGGACCCTTTAGGTCCAGTGAGTCCCAAGCATCCAACCTTATGCAATCTCATTGGAGTTTTGAACCTAGGTTGTCATTTTAAGAGTTATTTCTTCAAATAGAGCCATATGAGTGTTGCATGAGCATAAAGATTGGACCTTTACATGACTTTTGAGTGTTTGAAGGTCAGATCTATAAGTTAGAGAAACAGATCTGACCTTAGAAGGTCATTTGGGAGTTGCCATGGAGGAAACTCGCCGAGTCCATGAGAGGAATCGACGAGTCGAGTCAGGTTGCCCCACGATTCGTGATCAGTGGTAACCTGCCGAGTGAAAGGTTAACTCGACGAGTCGAGTAAGTCCTTAGAAGGATTCAGAGGATACGCCTAAACTCGCCAAGTCCCACGAGTGCACTCGGCGAGTCTGGTCAAAGTTGGACCGTTGACTGAGTTGACTTTTGTTGACTTTTAGGGTTTGATAAACAAGTGTACTTTTGGGTCGTGGAGGGGTAAAATGGTCTTTTACCATTCTAAGGAATTGTAAGGGGGATTAATCTAGCCTTCGAGAGCAGTTGTTACTTAGATAAAATTGTTTATGTGATTAGGCGGAGGCTAGATCAGTATTTCAAGTTTAAGATTATCCGAGTTACCCGAGGTGAGTCTTCTCGCTACACATTACCTAGAGTGGTATCTATGTACAGACCGTAGTGTCTTATGTGTGTGTGCATGATTGTGATTTATGTGCTTTGTGTTATATGATTGTTATATGTTATATAGACCAGACCAGAGGGTCCAACAACTCACAAGGCCTGAGGGTCCTCGATATGACCAGACCAGAGGGTCCAACGATTCAGACCGGACAGGAGGGTCCAACGAGCTAGACCGGACCGGAGGGTCCAATGAGATACAGGACTGGAGGGTACTACTGGGACACATTGACCGGTGGGCTATACCGAGTTTTAGCCTCGAGTGGCTTATGTGTTGTATGTGGTATTTTGAGGAACTCACTAAGCATTTATGCTTACCGTGTTATGTGATATGTGTTTCAGGTACAAGCGAGGATCGCGGAAAGGAGACGGCATGATCTGTACACACTGGAAGACGAGTTGTTTGAGATTCTATGATTGTTATTATTAAGACATTTGACGTTATGAGATTTTGAGAATTATTATATGAGTTATGGTTGTATCCAAAAACCAAAAATTGTTTTAAATTTTCGCGTCATTAGAAGTTGGTATCAGAGCCTTGGTTTGAGGGATTCGGATGCACCTTCGGGTGTATCTGGACTCAAACTGAGGATTTGAGAAAAAATTTCATAAAAGAAACAATTTTTATAAAAGAGTAAAAGATTTTGAGAAAAGTTGAACGGAGCAGTGTGTATGATCAGCCAGCGCCCGAACGGTGATTACCCAAAATACCGTTACATTATGTGTTAAGAGATATTATGTGATATGCTATGCATGCTAGAAGAGGCTAGGTATTCATATCTAGGACTAGAGTGGCCTGATTTGTGATGCCTTAGCCTAGGAGATTACTGCTACTATGAGTTACTTCGAGAGTGAGTAGGTAGCACCGAGGAGCTTATGAGTGGTCTACTGGAGGCTGGCCTGTGTTCAATAAGATACAGTGTACTTGTGATCTGGGATCCTAGGATGAGGACTTAGGGTGAATACTAATACGGTGTGAAAGGTAATATAAGGGCTTGTACTACTAGAAACACCGGATCAGTGAGCAGCCCAAGTAAGATTCCTTAGGGTACTAAGGAACAACTAGGGTTGAGTATCGAGTGCGAGTATACTCGAGGGAGTCTTTGATTTCTTTTGTGTTGTGTTTCAGAGACATCATGGTTGGGTCATGCCACCCTCTGGGGAGCAGTAGTTTTAGCAATGATGAGATTTGCAGGATGATTCATGATGAGGTAGCTGTAGACATTTGGGCTAAGATACCGAAGATGTTTGGGTCTATCAAGACCACGCTGATTGAGACGTTTGATGAGCGGTATGCTGATCTTACCGAGGCTGCTGTTGCTGCGGCCACCGCAACCGTTGATGTACCGGGAGTTCAACAACACGAAGCCACCAAAGTTTGATGAGACTCAGTACCTGATAGCCGCTATGAGGTGGATCTCTGACATTGAGGGCTGCTTCTACACCTGTTCGTGTCCGGAGCATCCGAGAGTACAGTTCGCTTTGAACCAGCTTGTCTTGGGGGCGAAGGACTGGTGGAAATTTGTGACGACTGATTTCATTTCTGCAAAAATTACAGCAGTGACCTGGGAGAGGTTCACCACAATGTTCCGAGATGGGTATGTTCCCCCAGTGGAGAGGGAACGGTTGGTGCAGGAGTTCTTATCCCTCAACCAGGGGACGGAGTCCATGACTGTGATTACACGAATGTTTCATGAGAGGGCGTTGTTTTGCCTTGAGCACGTGTCTACCAAGCAGGCACGTATGAGCCGAAATCCGAGCATTTTGAGGAGGGACATTCGTGAGTTCCTGGTGAACTCAATGTACCAGACATTTTCCGAGCTCCAGGAAAATGCCCGGAAGAGGGAGATTGAGCTAGAGACTTAGGCCAGGGAGGAGATCGAGTCTCAGAGGAGGGACAGGCGACCGGTGCAGTCACAGCCGGCAGCCAAGCGGGCAAAGCCCGCTGATTCGAGATCTGGGGGTCAGAAGGGCCGCACTTGTGGGAAGTGCGACAAGAGCCATGAGGGATTATGTAGAGAAGTGGTGTGCTACAAGTATGGCAAGGAGGGGCATCTCGCTAGCGATTGTCCCAAGGGGTTTGCAGTTTCTTTTCACTGCAACTAGACTGGCCATCGGAAGGCCGAGTGCCCGCAACTAGTTCAGGGATCAGTACAGGGATCTGCACCTACAGCTAGAGTTACCGAGGTCCGGCCAGCGAAGGCTGAGGCACCGAAGGCTTGTGGGAGAGCCTTTTAGTTGACAGCGGAGGAGGTCCGCGCACCGCCCAATGTCGTGCCTAGTACTTTTCTTGTAAATTATGTACCTACTTTGGTGTTATTTGACTCAGGTGTAAGTCGATATTTCATGTCATTAGCATTTAGTCAGCACATCAGTATCCAACGAGAGGTGTTGAGTCGACCTCTACGAGTTTTTATAGCTGACGAGCCAGCGGATTTTGCTAATGATATGATTCTAGGATGTGTACTCGAGATTTTCGGCATTGAGTTCCCGATGTATTTGGTACCGATTGCGATGGGGGGTGTCTATGTCATCGTGGGTATGGACTGGTTGAGCCGATTCAACACTGTTATCAATTGCAAGCGTCATTTGGTGACCATACGAGATCCAAGTGGGGGAGTACTTATGGTGTATCGCGAGGGTACCCGATCTGGGTCAGCATTTTGCTCGGCTGCCAGAGCGAGGCAGAGTCTACAGTAGGGAAGGGTTTGTAGCCTATTTGAGGGATTCACGAGTTGCCGCTGAGAGGCCGAGTTCTGTCGATGAGGTCCCGATAGTGCATGAGTTCCCAGATGTTTTCCAAGAGGAGTTTTTGGGTGTGCCTCCGGAGAGGCAGGTAAAGTTTCATATTGATTTGGTTTTAGGAGCAGCGCCTATTGCCAAGGCACCCTATCGCCTTGTGCCACCAGGGATGCAGGAGTTGTCCTCACCGTGGGGAGCATCGATCCTTTTGTCAAGAAAAAGGATGGTTCACACTGAATGTGTATCGATTACCGGGAGTTGAACAAGTTGACTGTCAAGAACCGTTATCCACTACCGAGGATAGACGATTTGTTTGATCAGTTGCAGGATGCATCTTGGTTCTCCTAGATTTACGTGAGGTCTGGATATCATCAGATGAGGGTGCGGGATGAGGATATGTCGAAGACGGCGTTGAAGACTTGTAATGGGTATTACGAGTTCATGGTGATGCCTTTTGGGCTCACCACTAGTAGCATTCATGGATCTCATGAACCGAGTGTGAAGGATGATGTTGGATTGTTGGATGATTGTGCTCATTGATAATATTTTCGTATATTCGAGATGTAGAGAGCAACATGAGGAGCATGTGAGAGAGATCCTTGGAGTGTTGAGATCGGAGAGGCTTTATGCCAAATTCTCCAAGTGTGATTTCTGGTTACGGGAGGTCCTGTACTTGGGACACATCGTTAATCAGAATGGGATATTGGTCGATCCGGCCAATATTGAGGCAAATTATGAGTTGGGAGGTGCCGAGATCCCCCAACGAGATTAGGAGTTTTCTGGGGTTAGCCGACAATTATCGGAGACTTATCAGGGATTTCTTGAAGATTGTCGTTCCTCTCATCAGATTGACCGAGAAGGGCATTGCTTTTATTTGGGGTCCCGATCAGCAGGCCTCATTTGAGACTCTTCTCCAGAGATTATGCAAAGCCCCGATGTTATCCCTTCCGGAGGGAATGGAAGATTTTGTGGTGTAGCGTGACGTGTCTATATCGTGGTTGGGAGCGGTGCTCATGCAGAGAGGGCATGTGAAAGGATACGCATTGAGGCAGCTGAAGCCTCATGAGACGAGGTATCCCACCCACGATTTGGAGTTGGCGCCATTATTGGTATGAGGTTTAGTGTACCATATAAACGGAGCATAAGAGTTTGAGGTATCTAATGGATCAGCCCAACCTGAACATGCGCCAGGGGAGATGGTTGGGTGTGGTAAAGGATTATGATTGTGAGATCCTGTACCACCTAGGCAACGCTAACGTGGTAGCTGATGCTCTGAGCCGCAGGGCGGAGAGTGCCCCGATTCGAGATATATGCATGAGGATGACAGTGATGACTCCGATATTGGATACAATCCGGGAGGCCTAGGCAGAGGCGGTGAGACCGGAGAACTGAAAGAGAGAGTGGTTGTTTGGTCAGGTATCTGACATTGTTACCGATAGCCGAGGGCTTATGACCTTTCATGGTCGGATTTGGATGGCATTTATGGGCATGACACGTAGCATACTGATCGAGGAGGCGCACAGGTCAAGATTCTCAATCCATCCTGGGGCCACTAAGATATATTTGGACCTGAAGAGATATTATTGGTGGCCCTATATGAAGTGGGATGTTGTCTGGGTATTGGTGAGGTGCTTGACCTGTCATCGGGTTAAGGCTGAGCACCTGCGTCCGCATTGCAAGCTGCAGCCACTAAAGGTTCCCCAGCAGAAGTGGGAACAGATTTCTACGAATTTCATCACCAAATTGCTAAGGACCGCGAGAGGTGTGGATGCAATTTGGGTGATTGTGGCCTGGCTGACGAAGAGCGCTCATTTCCTTGCTATTAGTCAGACCTCATCTGTAGAGAGGCTGGCAGAGATATATGTGAGAGAGGTGGTGTCGCGGTATGGAGTGTTGATCTCGATTTTGTTAGACCGAGATATACGTTTCACTTCCAGGTTCTAGAACAAGTTCCATGAGGAGTTGGGTACGAGATTGCACTTCAGTACTGCTTACCCCCCACAGACGGATGGTCAAAGTGAGCGGACGATTTAGACACTCGAGGACATGCTCTGATCATGTGTTATGGATTTCGGTGGAAGTTGGGATTCATACGTACCTTTGGCCGAGTTTTCCTACAACAACAGCCACCATTCGAGTGTTGGTATGCCTCCCTTTGAGCTGTCGTATGGGAGGAGGTGAAAGACCCCTATCTATTGGGGGAGGAAGGGCAGCGAGTGATGGGTGGCACTGTGATAGTGCTTAAGACGATTGAGCAGATATTGTTGGATAAGGTGTCTAAGTCCATAACTTATTTGGTACATACTTGACCCGGCCCGACATGGTCCATTTGGGTTGCACTTCACCCAAACGATTTATGGATAGTTTTATGAGAATTGTATACTTACGATTTATTAATATATTATAAGTTATAATATATTAATATGAAGTCATGTTATTTAATTAGTTTTAGTCTTAAATTAATTATGAATTAATTTAGAGATTAAAAAGAAGACTGATTAAATTATAGGCTATTATATTTTATATAGTGTGGGCTAATACTCATTTGTTAATGGGCTAAGCTATGAAAGTCCATGGTGTTGGATATAGTGTCTAAGTCCATAACTATATTTGGTATATACTTGACCCGACCCGGCATGGTCCATTTGGGTTGCACTTCACCCGAACACTTTATGGATAATATTTGAGAATAGTACAAGTTATGATTTATTAATATATTATAAGTTCTAATATATTAATATAAGATCATATTATTTAATTAGTAGTGATCTATAATTAATCTAGGATTAATTTAGTGATCAAAGATATTACTAATTAAATATGGGCTTCTATATTTATATAGTGTGGGCTTATGCTTATTTGGAATGGGCTAGGCTTGGATGGAGAAGTCCATGTATACTCCATGGAGCTTTAACCCATGGATCTCATGGAAATGAAGAGACATGGGTATTAGGGTTTACATGGATGTAAGCCTAATCCACCACACTATATAAAGGAGGCTTTGGTTCTTGAAATCACACTAGTTGACACTTGTGGAGTTGAGGGACGATTTCAAGAAGTGGTGACTATTCTCTCAAAGTTCCAAGTTTGTGGTGATTTGTGACTTTCATTTGAGGCATCCACATTATTGGTGCTAGGCTCAAGAACTCCAAGCAATCAACTACAACTACAAGGTAAGTGTTTCTACTAGCTTTATTTGATTCAAGTTCCCCATGCCATGCTAGTTAGGATATAAGCCTTGGAAAATTAATTATTTGCTTGTATCTTAGACAAACATAGATCCAAGGTTTATTAGGGTTGCATGTACACTTAGGAAGTGTTAGAATGCTCAAAACCCATCAGTGGTATCAGAGCCTAGGCTTGTTTGTTTGATACTTGTTGCAATTGTTGGGTTTTGAGCATTCTAACACTCCTAAGTGTACATGCAACCCTAAATACCTTGGATCTATGTTTTCTCTATTATACATGCAAATAAGAACTTCCAAGGTATTATCCTAATCTAGCATACAAAACAATGACAATAGCAAGATAGAATACATACCTCTTTGATGTAGAAAGTCTTCATGAAGCTTGAGTGCCTAGTGCCCCAAGTGTGACACCTCAAATTGAATCACAATCACCAAAACACTTAGAATAGCTTGAGAGAATTCTACAACTCATGAAATCGGCTAGCCCTTTCACTTCACACACTAGTGGCCGATTTTGGTCAAGAATAAGATGCTTATATAGTTAGGGTTACACCATGTAAACCCTAATTGACATGGCCTTTCATTTCCATGATCCATGGGTACAAATACACCATGGAGCATCCATGGACCATCCTATGGGTTTTAGCCCAACTTGATTATCCATGGAGCATTAGCCCACTATACAAGTATGGATGATTTACACAATCAACCCATATATTTAATTAGTCTTCTTTTGATCACTTAATTAATCCTAGATTAATTCTTGATCAATACTAATTAAATAATCTTATTATTCTTATTATTAATATACTAGAACTTATAATATATTAATAACCGTAAGTGTCTTATTTCTCTCATTATAGTCTATCCAAGTGCATGATGGTATGCAACCCAAATGGACCATGACGGGTCGGGTCAAGTCTTACTAATTATAGTTATGGACTTAGACATTAATCCAACAGTCTCCCACTTGGATAAGTCTAAAACTATTATTGCGTATGACTTCAGGAACCAACTGGCAATCGTAGCTCTCAAAAGCTTCTGTCGAACTCTGACCTTGTAGATGAACTCTGACCTTTGTCAATGACTTGTCCATTAGATAAGGGATCATATATTCCTCCATTCTAGATATCGTATGGACTGACACATGGATTAAAATTATTCTCTCTGTCCATTTGTTGTTTCCCGATTTCCGATTTATGACGACTGACTAATTGAACAAATCAAATCAGTCCTGGCCCGGCCGAGCACTTTTATTTGTCATCATTAAATCATCGAGGGGCCCACAGATATCGCTTTTATCCCGAAGGTAAAAGGAACGGATAAACTTCGACTCATATGGCTTGTTCTACTACTTGTTGAATCATACACAAAGGCACGTTTCATAGCACCGAGTTACCAAATGCGTTTTCGTGCTATCAATGTACTATCAACTCATAGTAACAACTCATATCTCTAGGTTTGAAGAATATAAGATATTATTGTCTCATGATCACTCGTGATAAAATCCATGAAGTGATTCCAATGAGGGCGGGTTGAATCCAATACTCAGAACTTATGAGCACTCATGAGTGTTGTAGCCCTTTGTCCAACACCTTAGACCTCTACAAGCCAACTCATGACAGTCTTAATTCATATCTACTTCCAACATATGACCGACTGTGGATGGTTTGAATAACTTAGTCATTCCGGAAGAATAACCCAGTTTATTCGGGAAGTCAAAACATGCAAAATGAAACACAATAATAATTGAATCCAATATGGTATCAACCCTTTGAACATAAATAGAACACCTTTTATTTATCACCATATGATTACACATTATTCATGGTATACTGTTTCAGCTATCAACTTTGTTCTTGAATTTAAAACAATAGTTGTCCCATGCTCCAAGCATGTACACTATGTTTTCTTAAACACTAGTCATGCCACACACCAAGTATGCATACTATGTTTGTCTATGATCTTTACTTTGTGAACTAGATCAATTGAACCTAACTTCAACGATTCTCTTTTCACACTCCCAAATCCTTACCGCAAATACAAGAATTCCAAATTCATGTCATTTACTGAAATCTGTTAGATTCTAAACTTATATGCATTGATCCCTTGTAATGATTATGCACAAAGTCAGAAAGACTTGACAACAACCATTACAGACCATTCTAAAGGAGATCAGCTCCTTGGGAACATCCTTCTTGCATTAAGTTTCCTTAATCTTACACAGATTGAAAATTCTAACTTTGAAACATTTCTAGATTCCATTTTTGACTGTCTCTTCTGAACAAGAGTTGCCTCCTTACAGACTATGTCAATATGGTCCTTCCAGAATTATCACTATACTTCCAACTGTCCTTGAGCAACCAATCTTTGGTAAACCTTAGATTGTCCTCGACAATTGTTTAATCCTTTTAGTCATATCCAGTTCTAAACCCTTTCCCTTCTTAATGCCCCAGGCATTTGGAAAATTTTAGAAAGGATGATTATAGCACATGTAATCGACCCTATATCCGAAGTATATGGGAATCGATTCATGATGTCTCACATAAAGACTAAACCAGTCTTTTGCTATAACATTTCCATTTCAATTTGCCAAGTTCTCATAATTCAGATTATGAAAAGGGATGCCGTAATCATAATCGAATTTTAGAACGCAAATAATGGACCCGTATACAGAATTTCCTTATGTTGAGCCATTCCAACATGAAATTCATATATATCCTTGACTAAATGATTAAAACCTCACGATCTAAGCTTATAGATTTGAGATGAAGCATAATTTCCTCTCCCTTAATTATAGCAAAACAACTTTTTCCCAATTGAAACTTTTGTTTTCTATAATTAACATTGCTAACTTGCAATACTTATCATGCTCCCACTAACATGATGATTATTAGCATAACACTTATGCTCCCACTAGCTTTGACATGTACCCAGAAATCAGCTGGACTTCTAGAAATCAACACTTCATTGACTTTGTTACCAAAGTTCAGATTTCTGATACTAGATTGTTTTGATAAGACTTTATCAAAATCATACACCTTCCCTTAGATAGAACAATTGTGTGTCTAAACAATTATGAAGAGGGATGCCGTAATCATAATGGTTAGACCTTTTTGCCACTTCTCACAAGTCCAGGTTAGTGTGCCGGTTAACCACACACGATCCACTAACGACTTTGAGAATGCAAATATCACAATTGCTATCTAGCTAAAATCTACTTAGTGAAAGTGTTTCCTCACCATCATTTTCATGAATCGGAGAGAAACCTTATGACACTTAGATTTACTGGTGTATGTGTTCTTATCCATGTGAATTGTCAAAATTATAGTCAGAAGACAAGGATAATGACAGATCCAAACTCATATGGACTGAACTCAATCTTAATTTCTTGCCACCTGGCAGCTCAAGGGCCTACCATTGCTTCCAAGTTGTTGTGCAACAAATTTAGAACTCTAAGAACTCATATGCAAAGCCAACTTTACTGGAATGGGCACAGAATATGTCAACACGATAGGTTATAAACCTCAAGTCGTGTGCTAGTAAAGAACTTCAGGTTTTACTCTTGATTAGTTCTTGAGACTTTCAAGACCTTTAAGACTCCCACTGGCCTCTTGACCTATAAGACTCCCTTGTCAAACATCCAAGAGATAGTGCGGATTCTAATCAAGACAAACACTTCACAACATTGGCCTTAGTTGGTCTTTGTTTTATCCAAAACATCACAACTTACCAATTTCAAATGTCCAAGAGTAGAAAACTTTTACTCTTACATTTGACAAGTGTTTTTAAACCTTCTTTAAGACATGTCACTCAAGTTACAATCTTGGAGTATGACTCTAAGACTTGTATTGGAACGAAGTATGACTCATCTTCTTGATTTAACCATTTCAACAATTCAAGATCCCTCTTCTTAGTCAGAAGAATGCACTAAGATTTCCTTAGAGAACTAATTTTGATATGGTTTCTTAATCATTAAGATGATCACAAAATTGATACTAAATTTGAGAAACTTTTATCCTTCTGCCTAATTTGATTCTTCTTATTCGCTCTGCCTTACATTGGAACCTTTTCCAATGTCTCAGAGTTACACTTAAGCTTGTAAGTATAATCATATTTACTGAGCTTTAGTAAACTATGACGAATAGTCTTATCAAACTTTTGTAGTGGACTAAATCAGTGCACAAGAATGTGTACTCGATCCTTTAGTCCTTTACTTGACTCACACATCCATGTGAACAAGTACTTAGTCTTAATTTTCCAATACTTGAAGGTTCTCATTCATCATGCTATACAACTTGCATGATTCCAAGTTCCGGTCCAATTGAAACTTGGGTGATGAGAATCTTTCCTTATTTGGTAAATTTAGACATTACCACAAATGAAAGAATCAATTTCATACTTCCACTCTTGCTATTAATGGAATCTTATAAGCAACAATTTCTCCTGAAATGCCATTGTAATGATATTTTAAAAACAAATAAAATCAAAATTCTTTCCTTTTATTTTAAACTTTGCGGAAAACTTATCCTTACAATCCATATGAAAACTTGTTGTTATCTATTCCTAAGCAATATCTCATAACTCCTAAGAAGTAGCTCAAGAATCCGATCTTCAAACTATGCGATAGAAATCCATCTATGCGATCAGATTCAGCATATTCTTTCTTTAAGTTTCTTCACTTTTCTTTGATTCTTAAAATATCACCATGTGACCCAATCACATCATGTATCAAGAATCTCAGAATAGAAACTTAGCAGAGTTAGATAGTGGACTTTACCTGAAGTAGAGTCAAACTTATTGACTTTAACATCCTTAGGTAAATTTGGCAGCTTCGCATCCAATGCCCCTTCCTTTGGCAATATAAACATATGGACCCTTTGATAATGGTACACGAGACTATCACAGACTTAGCTTTTCTCTTTACCATTTGGTCAACCGAGTTGACTATGGCCGATCCCTTTCCATTGGGAAGAGAGAGCTTTTCTGGATTTCCTGTGTCACTATTGTCAATGTCCATCAAGTTTTAAGGAAGTTGATCTTAACAAATAGATAAGACCATTAAGGGTCTTGTCATAGTCTGTTACATAGGTGTCCCAAAGGAACTCACTATGTGACTAAGAAAGTGATTGAACCACCAACTTTCTCAAGACTTTGACACCCAACTCTCCCGGCTTGTCAATATGTGACTACATCTCCAAGATGTGACCACACCTTGACCTTGCCTTGCCAATAGGGCTTGAGTGACCTTAAACTTTTCAAGAACTTGTGGGTTAGGGAGAATAATTGGAGGAGGAGGAAAAAAGCATGATATCCATGGGACATCATCTTCATTAGGAAAGCTTGTTTCAAGAGATTTGGGAAGATCATAAATGTCTAAACCAGACAAGTTATGGGAGATATTCAAGATAGTTGAATTAAAGTCCTTAATATGACACCCAATATGAAATATTAAGGCTAGGACCCAACAAACTATTTTATAACTTAGAAGAGGGATGCCGTAATCCAAGCTATAAAATATTTGAAGGTAGGTGAATGACGATTCACCAATTTCCACCAAGATAAACGAAATGTATTATTAAGTTTTAATTGGTTTTGAAACTCCTAGATCTTTGAGATTCATTGAACTTTTCAAAGGCATGTTTCAATCTTGAGTGTGCCCTTCAGGTTTTGTGACTGGGATGCCGAGGATCACAAAACAAGGTGTGAAGTAAACATGCAAATCACTTGGTACCCTTAATAAATTACCCCTCAATCGATGTGTCGGTTAACCACACACGCTCCATCGATACTATGATAAATATTAAGTCACCCTTTACCTACCTTGTTAAGTCCAAGTTAGTGTGCCGGTTAACCACACACGCTCCACTAACGACTTAGACAAAGTGTAAAGTGTAATTTCATGGGTTAGAACCTTATTCACATTTTTCCTAAGTAACTAAGATTGGGTATTATTAAGAGTTTAGTTACTTAGTATTATCATTAATACTTTTAATGAAGGGAGAATTCTAGTCCTGTCAAACCCGTTCGGCTAACGACCCTCCACCAGTCAAGCAAGCGGTGGGTGAGAGTGGACACCCATTAAGTTGCCATTTTATAGGCAACAACCTTATACCCACCTTATAGACCGGCTTCGTGAATGAGGCGTACTAGCGGTAAGACTGACTTTACTCTTATACATATATATATATATATATATATATATATATATATATATATATATATATATATATATATTATTAACTTATAATATTATAAAGTATAAGGGTTGCATTTTAACTTTTAAAATTCTAAGGGCTAACTTGGAATTAAAGTATTCATACTTGAAAACTTTTTCAAATTCCAAAACTTGAGGGCAAGTTTTGAAACTATTCAAAACTAATTACTTCCATAACTTATGTGTTTAAAGTAGTTTTAATCCAAAAACTCTTCAAGTTCCATAACTTGAGGACAAGTTATGGAAGACTTTAAACTAATAAAAGAACTAACTTTTTCTTTATTTTATAACTTATGGATTTAATTATGGTTACATATTTTCCTTTAATGAAGTGACTCTTGAACTTCCATAAATTGAGGACAAGTTATGGAGTCATAAAAAATTATTCAATGACACAAGACTCTTCATTTTGTAACCATTGCCAACTCTTATGAATTTTATGAGTCTTTAACGTGACTCTTCATGTAACTTGAGGACAAGTTACACAAACACATTTTATACTCAACTCTTAGATTAAAATGGATTAAAAACAACTATTTCACTCAACATTTCTATTAATCTAAGCAACTCATAAGAACAAGAGAATTCAAATCAAACTTTTTCATGTAATTAGTCTAAACCTTAAACTTATACAAAACATGAATCTATTGACAATTATCTTTGAAAATGGATTAGCATGAACATTACCACATCAAAAACAAGTTTATAAGTTCAAAAACAACTTAGGGTAATGTTCCTAGTCCATTTCTAGCCAAAAAACTCAAAAATATGCTGTCTGGGGGTCCAACTCGTCGAGTGCATGAACCAACTCGGCGAGTTGGATCGAATTGATCACATTTTAGGCATGGACTCGCCGAGTCTCCTGATGGACTCGCCGAGTCAGATGATCAGACAGCACCAAATTCGTTTTTTTCAGCTTCTATTGCAGGTATAACATGAAAACAAACCTAGGCTCTGATACCACTATTGGGTTTTGAGCATTCTAACACTCCTAAGTGTACATGCAACCCTAAATACCTTGGATCTATGTTTTCTCTATTATACATGCAAATAAGAACTTCCAAGGTATTATCCTAATCTAGCATACAAAACAATGACAATAGCAAGATAGAATACATACCTCTTTGATGTAGAAAGTCTTCATGAAGCTTGAGTGCCTAGTGCCCCAAGTGTGACACCTCAAATGGAATCACAATCACCAAAACACTTAGAATAGCTTGAGAGAATTCTACAACTCATGAAATCGGCTAGCCCTTTCACTCCACACACTAGTGGCCGATTTTGGTCAAGAATAAGATGCTTATATAGTTAGGGTTACACCATGTAAACCCTAATTGACATGGCCTTTCATTTGCATAATCCATGGGTACAAATACACCATGGAGCATCCATGGACCATCCTATGGGTTTTAGCCCAACTTGATTATCCATGGAGCATTAGCCCACTATACAAGTATGGATGATTTACACAATCAACCCATATATTTAATTAGTCTTCTTTTGATCACTTAATTAATCCTAGATTAATTCTTGATCAATACTAATTAAATAATCTTATTATTCTTATTATTAATATACTAGAACTTATAATATATTAATAACCATAAGTGTCTTATTTCTCTCATTATAGTCTATCCAAGTGCATGATGGTATGCAACCCAAATGGACCATGCCGGGTCGGGTCAAGTCTTACCAATTATAGTTATGGACTTAGACATTAATCCAACAGCAATATGCTTGAAAAAGTCGAAATCTTACTGTCTGTCTGATGGACTCGCCGAGTCCATGGGGGGGACTCGCCGAGTTCACTTGTATCTTCAACCTACTCGTCGAGTAGGTTCATGCACTCGGCGAGTAGGGTCGACAGAGTGCAGTTTTTCGACTTTAGTTGCTGGAAATGGATTAGAAACATTACCCTAAACTGTTTTGGTACTTGGAAACTTGTTTTGGAAGGTGTAATGTCTTTTCTAACGCATTTACAACAACTAGTTATCAAAATTACAAAGATTAAATGTGATTTTGATATATGAAAGTGTTCATATTCATATTCTTCTTCTTATGATGTTTAGATGATCATAGGAATTATTTGTAACCTATGTGGTAGATTAATTCATGATCATAATGTATTTTAATGGAGTCCATAACTTGTCCTCAAGTTATGGAAAACCAAAAGTCTCTTGGATTAAAAAACCATTAAAAGAACACAAGAGTTAGAAAAATGAAAAGTCCTCATTTTATTACTCTATTAAACTCATAAGTTACAAGAAATGAAAAGTTTTGAAAGTTTACAAAACTTGCCCTCAAGTTTTGGAACAAGTAAAGTTAAGTTAAAACTTTAGTTCCAACCCTTAGAATTTTAAAAGTTAAAATTCAACCCTTATACTTATATTATTATGATTTAATAATTATATATATATATATATATATATATATATATATATATATATATATATATATATATATATATATATATATATATATGTATAAGAACAAAGTCGTCTTACCGCTAGTACGCCTCATTCACGAAGCCGGTCTATAAGGTGGGTATAAGGTTGTTGCCTATAAAATGGTGACTTAATGGGTGTCCACTCTCACCCACCGCTTGCTTGACCGGTGGAGGGTCGTTAGCCGAACGGGTAAGACAAGGACTTATAAATTCTCATTCAAAGTATGATGAATATTATAAAGTAACTAAATGTTTTATTAAATTCCCAATCTTAGTTACTTTAGGAAAAATGTGAATAAGGTGCTAATCCATTACACTTTACACTTTGTTTAAGTCGTTGGTGGAGCGTGTGTGGTTAACCGGCACACTAACTTGGACTTAACAAGGTATGTAAAGGGTAACTTAAAGGTTTATTATAGTATCGATGGAGCGTGTGTGGTTTACCGGCACATCGATTGAGTGATAAACTTTAAAGGGTACCAAGTGGTTTGCATGGTTACTTCACACCTCGTTTTGTGATCCTCGGCATCCCAGTCACAAAACCTGGAGGGCACACTCGAGATTGAAACATGCCTTTGAAAAGTTCATTGAATCTCAAAGAATCTAGGAATTTCTAAGAACCATTCAAAAACCTAATACTTAAATATTGCGGTTTTCGTGGTGGAAATTGGTGAATCGTCATTCACCTACCTTTCAAATATGATATAGCTTAGATTACGGCATACCTCTTCTAAGTTATATTATATTGTGATTGGATCCTAGCCTTAATATTACATTTGGGTGTTTTATTAAGGACTCTCTTATATCTAAACTAATCTTGTTCTCTTCTCTTCAGATGTCTTCCAACAATGCTTCTGGCTCTAATCCTAATGGCTCCTTTACCCTTATGAACTTGTGTGGGAAAGTCACCTTTGATGGATCCAACTTCAATGAGTGGATCAGAAACATCAGGATGATTACCCGCTACGAGGACAAAGAATATGTCCTTGACAAGGAGCTTAAGGAGATTGATGAGACCACTGCAACTCCTCAGGAGATCGCTGACTTTCGGGCACATGAAAGGGATGCTACGAAAGTGGCTTGCATCATGATGGCCACGATGACAGCGGAACTCCAAAAGTCTTATGAGGATTTCTACCCTTATGAAATGCACCAAGATTTGATGGAAAGATACCATCAAAGTGCAAGACAAGAGAGGTATGAAATCATCTGCTCCATGATAACAACCATGATGAAGGACGGGGAATCCGTCACGAGCCACATGCAGAAAATGCAAAGGTATGTGGATCGTTTGCTGAAGCTTAATGTGAACTTCCCTGAGGATCTTGCAGTAGATATCATTTTGCACTCCTTACCATCGTGCTATGATCAATTCCGCATGACATATCACATGAATAAGGAAGAGGTCACACTCAACAAACTTCAGGGACTTGTCAAGACCGCAGAATCAGGTCTTAAGGGGAAGTCGGTTGCTATCACTCCTACTCCAAACTCAACTCCGGTTTTGGCAATTGGGAAAGGTCGATGGAGGAAGAGAAAGAGGTCCTCGAAGGGTACCAAGGCTCGGACCCTTGATGGCTCTTCTTCAAGTGGAACCAAGAAAGGTTCCATCACTCCTTCTTCTGACCCAAAAGAGGCTGAATGCTTCTATTGCCATGACAAGTCTCATTGGAAGCGGAACTGCCCAAAATACCAGCAGGATGTGAAGGATGGGAAAGTCAAACCCAACCATGCAGGTATTTACACTATCATTTCTAATAACTCACCCCATTCTAAATCTTGGGTCCTTGATACCGGTTGCGGTATTCATATTTGTTGTGACTTGCAGGGACTAAGAAGAAGTGAGAATGTGGAGCAAGGAAGAATAAACTTGATCATGGGGAATAGGAAAGCTTCACCTGTCACCAAGATTGGAGTTTATACTTTATCGCTAAGTAGTGGGTTTAATTTAGAATTGAATAAATGTTGTTATTCGCCAGGAATGGCAAGAAATATTATTTCCTTTCATGCTTTGTACAAACAAGGGTTTACCTTTTCATTTAATAATGAAGTTGGTTCTATTGATGCTTTCTATAATAATGTCTTTTATTTTAAAGCATTACCTTGTGATGGTGTGTATGAAGCTGTATCTGTTGTAGATAACTTAGGAAATAAGGTTTTGTGTATTGATTCTACTAATAATAATAACTTGGATAAAGCATCGTTATGGCATTGTCGTCTTGGACATATAAGCAAGAAACGTATAGGCCAACTCCAAAAGGATGGAGTCTTGGAGTCGTTTGACCTAAAGTCAGATGATAGTTGCGAATCATGCTTACTTGGAAAAATGACAAAGTCACCCTTCACAGGCTCCTGTGAGAGGGGTGAAGGTTTGTTGGACCTTGTACACACGGATGTGTGTGGACCATTCAAACATGCCACAAGGGATGCTAATCGTTATTATTTGACTTTTACTGATGATTACAGTAGATATGGATATGTCTACTTAATCAAGCATAATTCAGAGACTTTCGAGAGGTTTAAGGAATTTAAACAGGAAGTCGAGAATCAATTGGGCAGGAACATTAAGATGCTTCGATCCGATCGAGGAGGTGAGTATCTTAGTTCAGAGTTCCTCGACTATCTTAGGGAATGTGGGATTATCTCACAATTGACACCTCCCAGGACACCACAGTTGAATGGTGTGGCTGAGAGGCGTAACCGAACCTTGTTGGACATGGTTCGTTCCATGATGAGTCGAGCTACGCTACCAATTTCATTCTGGGGGTATGCCTTAGAGACTGCCGCCCATATTCTTAATCTTGTCCCTACAAAGAAAGTTGCCAAAACTCCTCACGAGATGTGGACTGGTAAAGTACCTAAGCTAGACCATATCAAGATTTGGGGTTGTGAGGCTTTCGTGAGACGCGAGACTCATGATAAGCTCGAACCCCGAAGCGAGAGGTGTATTTTCATCAGCTACCCACAGCAATCCTTCGGTTACCTCTTCTACAGACCTAGTGACAATGTGGTCTTTGTAGCAAGAAGAGGAGTCTTTCGAGAGAGAGAATTTATAAGCCAACGAAACAGTGGGAGGCAAATTGATCTTGAAGAAATTCAAGAGTCAAGTGGTGAAGGAACTTCAAACCCTAGCCCTCAACTTGAGGAGGAAACTCCTGTTGAGCCAACTGATGTGTCTGTACCTCTTAGGCGTTCCACGAGAGTTAGGAATGCACCTGAGCATTATTATGGATGTCATATTACTGCGGAAAGTGAGACACTTATTAGTGATGAGACACTAGTAGGTCTGGATGAACCTAACAGCTACACGGAAGCCATGGCAGGCCCTGAGGCTGCTAAATCGAAAGAGGCCATGGATAGCGAGATACAATCCATGTATGACAATCAAGTTTGGAACTTGGTTGAGAATGTACCTGGTCGTAAGACTGTAGGGTGCAAATGGATCTTCAAGAAGAAAACCGACATGGATGGTAATGTACACACTTTTAAGGCTAGACTGGTTGCAAAGGGCTTCTATCAAATTCCTGGAGTGGACTATGATGAGACTTTTTCTCCAGTAGCCAAGATTAAGTCTATTCGGGTTCTGTTGGCCATAGCTACATTTCATGATTATGAAATATGGCAAATGGATGTCAAAACCGCTTTCCTTAATGGAAAGTTAGCTGAGGATGTTTACATGGTTCAGCCAGAGGGTTTTGTCAGTACAGAGTACCCTAATAGAGTGTGTAAACTCGAGAAATCCATTTATGGATTGAAACAGGCACCTCGCAGGTGGAATCTTTGCTTTGATGAGAAAGTCAAGGAATTTGGCTTTTCAAGGAGTGAAGATGAATCTTGTGTCTATATCAAGGCTAGTGGGAGCATAGTCAGTTTTTTGGTACTGTATGTGGATGACATACTACTCATAGGAAATGACATCCCAACCCTGCAGGAAGTTAAGTCCTGGCTTGGGAAGTGTTTCGCTATGAAGGACCTTGGTGAAGCTGCCTATATCCTAGGGATAAAGATTTTGAGAAACAGGAGTAAAAGACTAATTGGACTTAGTCAAAGTACCTACTTGGACAAAGTGTTGAAAAGATTCAACATGCATAACTCCAAGAAAGGAGAGTTACCCATTCAGTGTAACACCAGATTGAGTAAGACACAAAGCCCTAGTACTGAGGCTGAGATAGTAGAAATGAGTTGATTTCCTTATGCTTCAGTTGTAGGATCGATCATGTATGCCATGACGTGTACTCGGCCTGATGTAGCTTTTGCTTTGAGCATGGTAAGCAGGTATCAGGCGAACCCTGGCAAGGAACACTGGACTGCGGTAAAGAATATCCTCAAGTACCTACGAAGGACTAAGGACTGGGTCCTTACCTTCGGTGGGAGTGATGACTTGAGAGTTGTAGGGTATAGTGATGCTAGCTTCCAGACTGATATGGATAATTTCCGCTCTCAGTCAGGCAGGGTCTTTACCCTAAACGGAGGAGCAATCTCTTGGAAGAGTTCCAAGCAGGAGACAGTGGCTGATTCTACTTGTGAATCAGAGTATATAGCGGCAAGCAAAGCAGCAAAAGAGGCGATATGGCTAAAGAACTTCATCGGAGACCTTGGAGTTGTACCAGCTATAAAAGAGCCAATGGAGATTTTCTGTGACAGCAATAGTGCGGTTGCCTTAGCCAAGGAACCAAGGGATCATGGGAGATCCAGACACATCGACAGAAAATACCATTTTATCAGACATCCAATCGAAGAAGGACTCCTCATGGCGAAGAGGGTATCATCGGATGAGAACCCAGAAGATCCCCTCACGAAGGGACTGAGTAGGGTTAAGCATCTCCAGCATGCTCGGAGCATAGGGCTGAAGGATGATATAAGTTTTAGTAGTTAGATAACCCGAAAATTTGTAAAGTGTAATTGACATTTGATGATGAATAAAAGGTGTTTTATTTATGAGTAAAGTGTTACTATCTCTTGTCGATCTTTTACTATATTTCTTTTGCATGTTTTGACTTCCAGAATAATTTTTTGTTTGGTATAACATATTATTCAAACCTCCATAGTCGGTCATATGTCGGAAGTAGGTATGAATCAAGACTGTCATGATGGGTTGTAGAGGTCTAAGGTGTTGGACAAGGCTACAACAATCATGAGTGCTCATAAGTTCTGAGCATTGGACACAACCCACGCTCACTGGAATCACTTCATGGAATTTTATCTCGAGTGATCGTGAGACGGTAATATCATATAAGTCTTCAAACCTAGAGATATGATTTGTTACTTACGAGTTGGTTATGCATTGATTGTACGTAAACACATTGGTAACTCGATGTTATAAAACGTGCCTTTGTGTGTAATTCAATGAGTGGTAGAACAAACATATGAGTCGAAGTTTATCTGTTCCTTCTTGGATTAGAAGCTGATATCTGGGCCCCCCGATGATTTTGTGTTGACCTATGTATCGGGCCCGGTCAGAACTAAATTGATGTGTTCAGTTAAGTTCTATGTCAAACAAATCGGAAATCGGGAAACAAATATTGGACAATAAGTAAGACAATGTTCCATGTGTTTGTCCGGCTGATATCTAGAACAGAGGATTATATGATCACTTATCTAAATGGCGCATTCTAGTTAAACAGAGTTTAAAGAGCTACGAGTGCTGATCGGTTCCTGAAGTTATACTTGCAAATATAGTTACTAGACTTATCCAAGTGGGAACTGTTGGATATAGTGTCTAAGTCCATAACTATATTTGGTATATACTTGACCCGACCCGGCATGGTCCATTTGGGTTGCACTTCACCCGAACACTTTATGGATAATATTTGAGAATAGTACAAGTTATGATTTATTAATATATTATAAGTTCTAATATATTAATATAAGATCATATTATTTAATTAGTAGTGATCTATAATTAAACTAGGATTAATTTAGTGATCAAAGATATTACTAATTAAATATGGGCTTCTATATTTATATAGTGTGGGCTTATGCTTATTTGGAATGGGCTAGGCTTGGATGGAGAAGTCCATGGATACTCCATGGAGCTTTAACCCATGGATCTCATGGAAATGAAGAGACATGGGTATTAGGGTTTACATGGATGTAAGCCTAATCCACCACACTATATAAAGGAGGCTTTGGTTCTTGAAATCACACTAGTTGACACTTGTGGAGTTGAGGGCCGATTTCAAGAAGTGGTGACTATTCTCTCAAAGTTCCAAGTTTGTGGTGATTTGTGACTTTCATTTGAGGCATCCACATTATTGGTGCTAGGCTCAAGAACTCCAAGCAATCGACTACAACTACAAGGTAAGTGTTTCTACTAGCTTTATTTGATTCAAGTTCCCCATGCCATGCTAGTTAGGATATAAGCCTTGGAAAATTAATTATTTGCATGTATCTTAGACAAACATAGATCCAAGGTTTATTAGGGTTGCACGTACACTTAGGAAGTGTTAGAATGCTCAAAACCCATCACATGGATGATCCATGGAGCTTTTAACCCATGGATCCTTGGAAAGGAAAAGACATGGGTTATTAGGGTTTCACCCTAACCATGCATACGATATAAAGAAGCATATGATGCAAGAAACATGGCTCTAAGTGTAGACACTAGTAGTGTGAGACTTAGTGGTGGCCGATTCCACAAGAAAGTATACTACTCTCTCAAAGTTTTCCAAGTGTTTGTGGTGATTTGTGATTTCATTTGAGGCATTCACACTGTTGGTGCTTGGCTCTCAAACTCCAAACAATCAACCATCATCAAAAGGTATGTAAACTGTTTTGGACTCATAAAACCTGTTTTTGATGTGGTAATGATGATGGTGGACCAATTTCAAATTTATAATCAAAATTTCAAGTTTATATATGTTCATATGATTCTTGAAATTGTTGATGTGGATGTTCATGTTCATATGAGTTTTGTTAGATCATAGGAATTATTTGCAAATTGTGTGTTAGTTAATTCTTGATCTTAAAGTGTTTTAATGGAATTCATAATTTGTCCTCAAGTTATGGAATTCCAAAAGTTTTTTCTTTTAAATGTTTTTTTTAAGAAGTCATAAGTTACACTTTAGAAGAGTTTTCTAATAAATGCTTTTATGGACTTCATAACTTGTCCTCGAGTTATGGATTTCCAAGAGACTCTTCATTAAAAGTTTTAAACACTTAATTAAAGCTCATAAGTTATGAATATCCAAAAGTTTATGAATTGTTCAAAACTTGCCCTCAAGTTTTGGAACTTGTAAAGTCTCACACAAACTTTAACTCCACATCCTAGAGTTTTAAAAGTTAAAATTTAACACTTATACTATTTATAACATTAATGGTTAATTATTATATATATGTATAAGAACAAGTCGTTTTACCGTTAGTAGGCCTCATTCACGAAGCCGGTCTATAAGGTGGGTATAAGGTTGTTGCCTATAAAATGGCAACTTAATGGGTGTCCACTCTCACCCACCGCTTGCTTGACTGGTGGAGGGTCGTTAGCCGTACGGGTAGGACAATGAGTTTAAATTCTCATTAAAAGTATGATGAATATTATAAAGTAACTAAATGTTTTATTTAATTCCCAATCTTAGTTACTTTAGGAAAAATGTGAATTTGGTGCTAGCCCATGGAATTCACACTTTGTACCTTACCAAGTCGTTGGTGGAGCGTGTGTGGTTAACCGGCACACTAACTTGGACTAGTAAGGATCACGAATGGTGACTTAATGTTTGTCATAGATCAATGGAGCGTGTGTGGTTAACCGACACATTGATTGGGTGATAATATTAAGGGTACCAAGTGAATTGGTATGGTTATTCACACCTTGTTTTGTGATCCTCGGCATCCCAGTCACAAAATTTGATAGGGCACACTCGAGATTGAAACGTGCCATTGAAAAGTTCAATGAATCTCAAAAGATCTAGGAATTTCAAATCCAATTAAAACCTAATAAATTATTTCGTTTTTCATGGTGGAAATTGGTGAATCGTCATTCGCCTACCTTCAAATATTTTATAGCTTGGATTACGGCATCCCTCTTCTAAATTATAAAATACTGTGTTGGGTCCTAGCCTTAATATTTCATATTGGGTGTTATATTAAGGACTTTGAATCAATTAACTTGATTTTCTCCCATTATAGATGTCTGGTTCAGACAACTATGATCTTCCCAAATCTCTTGAAGATGGTGTCCCTCAACATCATGCTTCACTTCCTCCACCTCCTCCAATTATTCTCCCTCACCCACAAGTTCTTGAAAAGTTTAAAGTCGCTCAATCCCTATTGGCAAGCATAGTCTATGTGTGCTCACATCTTGGAGATAAAGTCACATATTGACTAGCCGGGAGAGTTGGGTGTCAAAGTCCCGTGAAACTTGGATATTCAATCACTTTCTTAGTAACATAGTGAGTCTCTTTGGGACTACTATGAGATGGACTATGACATGACCCTTAATGATGTTATCTTTTTGCTTGGTGTTGTGGAATCAACAATGATTCGGAACACCAGTAATGCAAATTTGATTAAAATAACAACTTCCCGAGTCTTAAATGGACATTGACAATGGTAGCATTGGATATCTAGAAAAAGATTTCTCTTCCCAATGGAAAGGGATCGGCCATAGTCAACTCGGTTGACCAAATGGTAAAGAGAAAGGCTAAGTCTGAGATAGTCTCATGTGCAATTGCCAAAGGGTCCATGTGTTTTGTTGCCAAAGGAAGGGGCATTGGTTGCAAAGCTGCCCTATTCACCTGAAAGGTCATAAGGTTGATCAAGTCAAGAGGTTTGACTCTACTTCGGGTAAAGTCCACTGTCTAACTCTATTAAGTTCCTATTTGGAGATTCTTATTACAAAATGTGAATGGGTCACATGCTGATTGCAAAGGTGGGTTTTCGATCGCATGGTTCGGCAATCAGAATTTTGAGCTGTTGCTTAAGAGTTATAATATATTGCTTATGAATAGATAACAACAAGGTTTTCATTTGGATTGTAAGGATAAGTTTTTCCACAAAGTTTTAAAATAAAAGAAAAAAAGGGTTTTAATTTTATTTATTTTAAAAATATCCTTACAGTGGCATCTGTGGAAAATTGTTGCTTATATGTTTCCAGTAATAGCAATATTGGAAAGTGGATTTGATTTTTTCATTTGTGGTAGTGTCTGAATTTACCAAATGAAGAAAGTTTTTCATCACCCAAGTTTCAATTGGACAAAAACTTGGAATCATACAAGTTGTATTGTATGATGAATGAGAATTTTCATCTTTGAAAATTAAGACTAATTCTTTGATCACATGTATATGTGAGTCAATTGAAGGACTAAGGAATTAGGTACACTGGGTGTGCGCTGGTCAAGGTACACCAAAAAGATTGATTTGTCATGATTTACTGAAGATTAGTAAATATGATTATACTTATAAGGTTAAGTATAATTCTGTAACACTGGAAAGGTTACAATGTATGACAAAAAAAATGAGAAGAATCAAATTAGGCAGAAAGATAAAAGTTTCTCAAATCTGAAAGGATGGGAGAGTACTTTAGTATCGTATTTCATGATCATCTTAATGATTATGAAACCATATCACAAATTCATACTCTAAGGATGTCTTAGTGGATTGTTATGGCTAAGAAGAGAGGTCATGAATTGTTGGATTGGTTAAGATCGAGAAGATGAGTCATACTTCGTTCCAAAACAATTCTTAGAGTCATACTCCAAGATTGTAACATTGAGTGACATAAAGTAAGGTTTAAAACACTTATCAAATGTAGTGTAGAATGTTTCTACCCTTGTACATTTGAGATTGGTAAGTTGTGATGTCTTGGATGAGACAAAGACCATCTAAGACCAATTGTGTGAAGTGTTAGTCTTGATAAGAATCCGCACTATCCCTTGAATATTTGTTTTGTAAAGGAATGGTTCTTGACTGGGGAAACTTATATGTCAAGGGGACAGTGGGAGCCTTAAAGATCCTGAAAGAGTTTCAAGATTTAATCAAGAGTAAAACCTGTAATTTATCACTAGCACACGACTTAACGTTTGCAACCTATCGTGTTGACATAATTCTTATTTCTGTACCTACTTCAAATAAGTTGAATTTGCATGTGAGTTATCAGAGTTCAACTTGGAAGCATTGGTGGGCCTTGTTCTACCAAGGTGACAAGAAACTAAGATTGAACAAGTTTAATCCATGTAAGGCTGAATTTGCCACTAACCTTATCTCGTGATTATAGTTTTGACAAATTCACATGGACAGGAACTCATACACTATAAAATCTAAGTGTCATAAGGTTTCTCTCCGATTCATGAAAATGATGGTGAGGAAACGCTTTCACTAAGTAGATTTTACGTAGATATCAATTGTGTTATTTGCATTTTCAAAAGTCGTTAGTGGAGCGTGTGTGGTGAACAGGCACACTAACATGGACCTGTGAGAAATGGAAAAGGTCTAAGAAATTGAGACTATGATTACGACATCCCTTTTAATAGTTCTTGAAATTGCTTAGACACACATGTGAGCTATCTAAGAAAGGGTGTATGAATCTAAATTTCAGAAGTCCAGCAGATTTATGGAAATATGTCAGAGCTAGTGGGAGCATAAGTGTCATGCTGATAATCATCATGTTAGTGGGAGCATAATTATTACGTTTAGTGTTGCAAGTTAGCAATGTTAATTATAGAAAACAAAGTTTCAATTCATGAAGTTGCAGGGGTTGAAAAGTTGTTTTGCTATAATTAAGGGAGAGGAAATTATACTTTGTTTCAATTCTAAAGCTTAGATTGAGATTTTAATCATCTTTAGTCAAGAATATATATGTATGAATTTTATTTTGGAATGGTTCAACTTGAAGAAATTCTATATATATTGCGTTTTCAAAATTCGATTATGATTACGGCATCCCTCTACATAGTTAAAATTTGAAAACATGGCAAATAAAAAATATTGTAGCAAAAGACTGGTCTAGTATCATGTCTTTATGTCAAACATCATGAATCGTGTCCCATATGCTTCGGATATAGGATCGATTGCATGTGCTATAATATTCATCTTTTCTAAATTTTCCAAATGCTTAAGGCATTGAGAAGGGAAAAGTCTAGAACTGGATATGACTAAAGTGATTAAGCAATTATCGAGGACAAATCTGAGGTTCGCCAAAGATTGGTTGCACAGGGACAGTTGGAAGTATGATGTAAGTTGTCGGAAAGGACCATATTGACATATTCTGAAAAGAAGTAACTCTTTTTCGGAAGTTATAGTCAAAATGGGACTATGGAAATGTCTCCACAGGTGGAAGTTATTCAATCTATGTAAGATTAGAAAACCTTAATGCAAGAAGGATGTTCAAAGCAATGTACTTTGAATATGAGACTTTCGTCTCTGTAATGACTGGTGACAAGGTTTTGGTGACTTTGTGCATAATCATTACAAGAGGAACATTGCATAAAAGTTTAAAATCTAACAGATTTTTTGGTAAATGATAGGAATCGGGGATTCTCACATTTACAATAAGGATTTGGGATTGTGAAATGAGTATCATTGGAATCATGTTCAATTGATCTACATCACAATGTAAGGATCATAGACAAACATAGTGTGCATACTTGGAGTATGGCATAACTATTGTTAGAAAAACAAAGTGTACATTCTAGGAGCATGGGACGACTGTTGTTTTTTATTCAAGTCTTAAGTTGATTGTTTGAAACATTATACAATGAATAATGTGTAATCAATATGGTGATGAATAAAAGGTGGTTCTATTTATATTCAAAAGGGTTTTGAGACCATATTGGATTCGATTATTGTTGTGTTTCACTTTGCATGTTTTGACTTCCAAAATAGCTAGGTTATTCTTTCCGAATGACTAAGTTATTTAAACACTCCACAGTCGTTCATATATTGGAAGTAGGTATGAATCAAGACTATCATGAATCGAGTTTGTAGATGGCTAAATGGGTTTAGTCATAGCAATGGTTGCTACAACATTCATGAGTGTTCATAAGTTATGAGTATTGGAATAAACCCACGCTCACTTGTATCACTTCATGGAATTTATCTCGAGTGATTGTGAGACGGTAATATCATATAAATCTTCAAACCTAGAGATATGAGTTGTTACCTATGAGTTGGTTGTGCATTGATTGCACGTAAACGCATCAGTAACTTGATGTTATAAAACGTGCCTTTGTGTACAATTCAACAAGTAGTAGAACAAGCATATGAGTCGAAGTTTATCTGTTCCTTCTAGAAATAGAAGCGATATCTGGGCCCGTCGATGATTTTGTTGTGACCTACGTACCGGCCGGTCAGAACTAAATTGATGTGTTTGATTAAGTTCTTTGCCAAACAAATCGGAAATCGGGAAACAAACTGCTGGACAATAAGTACGACGTTGTTCCATGTATTTGTCCGGCTGATATCATGAGAACAAAGGATTATATGATCACTTATCTAAAATGGCGCTTCATAGTTCAACAGAGTTTTCGAGAGCTACGATTGCTGGTTAGTTCCTGAAGTAACATACGCAAATATAGTTATTAGACTTATTAAAGTGGGAGTCTGTTGGATAAGGTGTCTAAGTCCATAACTTATTTGGTACATACTTGACCCGACCCGGCATGGTCCATTTGGGTTGCACTTCACCCAAACGATCTATGGATAATTTTATGAGAATTGTATACTTACGATTTATTAATATATTATAAGTTATAATATATTAATATAAAGTCATGTTATTTAATTAGTTTTAGTCTTAAATTAATTATGAATTAATTTAGAGATTAAAAAGAAGACTGATTAAATTATGGGCTATTATATTTTATATAGTGTGGGCTAATACTCATTTGTTAATGGGCTAAGCTAATATGAAAGTCCATGCATGATCCATGGAGCTTTTAACCCATGGATCCTTGGAAAGGAAAAGACATGGGTTATTAGGGTTTCACCCTAACCATGCATACTATATAAAGAAGCATATGATGCAAGAAACATGGCTCTAAGTGTAGACACTAGTAGTGTGAGACTTAGTGGTGGCCGATTCCACAAGAAAGTATACTACTCTCTCAAAGTTTTCCAAGTGTTTGTGGTGATTTGTGATTCCATTTGAGGCATTCACACTATTGGTGCTTGGCTCTCAAACTCCAAACAATCAACCATCATCAAAAGGTATGTATTTCTACTAGTACTTTTATGATTCATAATCCTTATGCTATGTTAGTTAGGAAGAAACCATGGAAGTTATTATTTGCATGTATTTTAGAAGAAAACATAGATCCAAGGTTTATTAGGTTTGCATGCACACTTAGGAAGTGTTAGATTGCTCAAAACCCAACAGATACAACAGGTCAAACAGAGGTTACTGACAGCCCAGAGCCGCCAGAAGATTTATGTGGATAGGCGGCGATCCGAGCTTGAGTTCCAGGTTGGAGACTTTGTACTCCTAAAGGTATCTCCTTGGAAAGGAGTGATCTGATTTAGAAAGAAAGGCAAGCAGGGACCCCGATACATTGCTCCTTTCAGAGTGATTGCCAGAGTGGGCAAGGTAGCATACTGTTTAGAGCTACCCGAGGAGTTGAGTCAGATTCATCATACCTTCCACGTATCCCAGTAGAGGAAGTGTATAGCCGATGAGACGGCGGTAGTGCCGCTAGAGTATATTAAGGTGGATGTAGGCCTGAACTACATTGAAAGGTCGATAGCGATATTTGATCGGAAGATCAAGGTTCTAAAGAACAAGGAAGTGCCCCTGGTTCAGGGCTAGTGGCAGCATCGGTGTAACGACGTGAAAAATTAAAGCAATTTTTTATTTTTCAAACAACATAAAACTCATATAATATTCTCAAATCTCAATTTCATCAAATGTCATTATAATAAAACATATCCCAATATCACAAAATACAATCCTCAGTCCATGTGTAAAAATCATGTCGGCATCTTCCCGCGATCCTCGCTGGTACCTGAAACACATATCACATAACACTGTAAGCATAAATGCTTAGTAAGTTCCCCAAAATACCACATACAACACATATTAGCCAATCAAGGTTATAACTATTGGAATAGTGTCTAAGGCTGCAACTATATTGGGCAAGTATTTGACCCGGTTGTGCATGGTCCTTTTGGGTCGCCTTCACCATAGCAACTTGACAGGATGATTTATTGTGAGAGAAGAAATATTATTAATATATTATGAGAATAATATAAGGAATAATAATATTATTATTTGATTAATATAAGTCATAAATTAATTAGGAATTAAGTTGGTGACTTAAAGAGATTAATTGAATAAAGGGGTATAAACTGTCAATTGTATGATAGTTGTACTTTGGGCTATAAAACCCTTATGGATAAAGGGGGACGGATTTAAGGACTATGGATAGGCCTTGAAAACGTCCAAAGGCTTATCAATTAGGGTATTGGATTGCTTAGGGCCTAAGTTATCCAATTAGGGTTTAAGGGTGAAACCCTAGGAGCCTTACTAGTATAAATAGACCCTAAGGGTCAAGGGAAGTCGACACCTATGCTTTAGAAGAAACCCTAGGAGATTTTGATCCCTTATCCTCTCTCTCAAATCATCCTCTTGCTAGTTGGTGTTTGTAAGCCATTAGACGAGTGACAATTGTGACTCTAAAGCTCCAAGGACAAGAAGATCAAGCAAGTGATTCAAGGTAAACTTTTAATTCTGATTTCTTATTGTTATTATACTCTATTAGCCATTAGAAGTCTTGGATTAAATGCATGTTCAATTAGAGAAACCTAGATCCAAGCATTAGGGTTTGCATGTGCACATAGGAATATTCATATTGCCAAAACCCATCAGTGGTATCAGAGCCTAGATTGGTTTCTATTTAATTGATGCATTGGTTGCTAGTTTGATGCCTTCAAAATTCGAATTTTATGTTTCTGTCTGATGGATTCGGCGAGTCCCATAGTGGACTCGGTGAGTAGGCTCGACTCGGCGAGTCCATTGGGGTACTCGGCGAGTCCATTGGGGTACTCGGCGAGTCCAAGCGTCAGAAAGAGCAAATATCGAGATTTCTTGTTGTTTATCTTTGAGATACTTGCCTTTATCATATTAGATCAATATAAATCCGATTTTATGATATATATGAGTATATTCTTGATCTAATTGAAGATATTTATCAATTAATAAAATATTTATTTCCTTATGTGATAATTGATTAATTATTTTGATTAAATTGGTAAATTGTTTTGCAAGAATTTATTAAATAAATAAAATATGGATAATTATGTGATTAAATGTTAATTTAGATTATTTGCTATTTGATCCCCTATGTTTTTTAAAAGTTTAAAACTTGCCCTCAAGTTTTGAAATTTATGTTTGTGATTAAAAGTTTAATTTAGACAATTTAAATTTCAAACCTTAGAATTTTACAAGTTTAAAATTCAACCCTATACTAATATAATATTACAAGACTAATATATATATATATATATATATATATATATATATATATATATATATATGTGTGTGTGTGTGTGTGTGTATAATTAAAATGCTAGTCTTACAGTTAGTAGGCCTCATTCACGAAGTCGGTCTATAAGGTGGGTATAAGGTTGCTGCCTATAAAATGGCGCTTAATGGGTGTACACTCACACCCACCGATTGCTTGATCGGTGGAGGGTCGTTAGCCGAACGGGTAGGATAGGGCGACCTCATCTTCTCATTAAAAGTATAATATGAAATATAAAGTAACTACATGTTTTTCAAAAAATTCCCAATCTTAGTTACTTTAGGAAAAGTGAATTGATGCAGTCCCATGAAATTACACTTTGCACCCTTGCTAAGAAGTTAGTGGAGCGTATGTGGTTTACCGGCACACTAATTGGTTCTAAGCAAAGGTGGCAAAGGTGATTCATTGTTTATCATAGTTCGATGGAGCGTGTGTGGTTTACCGGCACATCGAATAGGTGATTATTACAATGAATGCACCATGTGAATTTGCATGGTAATTCACACCCACTTTGTGATCCTCGGTATCCCAGTCACAAACGAGGGGGGCATATCGAGATTTAAACATGCCATTGAAAAGTTTCAATGAATCTCATCCAAACCTAGGAATTCTCAATACATTTAAAACTTAAAGTTTTGTTTTCATGGTGGAGAATTAGTGAATCGTCATTCACTTACCTTCAAATTGTTTGCATGTTAGATTATGGCATCCCTTTTCTAATATGTAAATATTGTTGTTGGATCCTAGCCCTAATTTTTCTTATTGGGTGATAATTAGGGATTCAAATTCTAATCTATCATTGTCCTTTCTAATTGTAGATGTCGAACGCGAACAACGTTGCTACTAGCTTGTTCACATTGATGAGCCTTTTCCAAAAGGTGACTTTCGATGGGACGAACTTTAGAGAATGGATAAGATACATTCGCACAATTGCTCGCTACGAGGACAAGGAGTATGTCCTCGATGAGAACCTCGAGAAAATCAACCCAGAAATCGCTACTCTGGCTGAAATGACTGCTTTTGAGACTCATGAACGTGATGCAACGAAGGTTCATTGCATCATGTTAGCCACAATGAACACCGAATTCCAAAAGTCCTACGAGGACATGTATCCGTACGAAATGCACCAAGACTTGTTGGAGAGATACCACCCAAACGTAAGGCAGGAGCGTTACGAGATTTTCACTAACATGATCTCCGCCAAAATGGGTCATGGAGAATCTCTAACCGTGCACCTGCAAAAGATGCAAAGGTATGTCGATCATCTTCGCAAGTTGAATGTTGACTTTGAGGAAGACTTGGCGATCGACATGGTGCTTCACTCTTTGCCTCCGTGTTACAATCAATTTAGGATGACCTACCACATGAACAAAGAGGAGGTCACCCTAAGTAAACTGCAAGGTATCCTTAGGGTTGCTGAAAGCAACCTCAAGGACAAGTTTGTTGCACCCACTCCCAATCCACCCGCTGCTCTTGTTTTGGCCATTAGGCAAAGAAGAGGCAAGAAGAGGAAGGCTCCGTCTAAGAGCCACCGCAAGGGAAAGTCCCGAGATGGTTCCTCTTCTAGTGGGACAAAAGTTGATCCTGGTAAGCCTAACCCTAACCCGAAGGAGGCAGAGTGCCACCACTGCCACAAAATAGGGCATTGGAAGAGAAGCTGCCCAGACTACCTGCAAGCATAAGGGAAGGAAAGATCAAGCCGTCTTTCGCAGGTATATATACAATTAAATCTAACGATTCATCTCATGCTATTTCTTGGGTCCTTGATACCGGTTGTGGTTACCACATTTGTTCTGAATTGCAGGTACTAAGAAGAAGTGGGGATGTGGAGCATGGAAGAATAAATCTAATCATGGGGAACAGAAGATCGTCGCCTGTGACCAAGATTGGAGTGTATTCTTTAGTGCTTAGGAATGGTTTATGTTTAGATTTGAACAGTTGTTACTATTCGCCAGAAATGGCAAGAAACATCATTTCATTTCATGGTTTGTTTAGACAAGGATTTAGATTTGCTTTTAATAATGAGAATGGTTCTATTTGTGCTTATCTAAATGGTGTCTTATATTTTGAAGCAATACCATGTAATGGAATTTATGAAACTGTTATGATTGTAGATAACTTAGGAAATGATGTTTTATGCATGGATTCTTCCAATGGTATGGATAGAGCATCCTTGTGGCATTGTCGTCTTGGACATGTCAACAAGAAACGCATAGTGCAACTCCAAAAGGATGGATTGTTGGAGTCATTCGACGTTAGGGAAGATGACACATGCGAGTCTTGTTTGCTTGGAAAGATGACTAAGTCACCCTTCACTAGTACGTGTGAAAGGGGTGAGGGTCTATTGGACCTCATACATACCGATGTATGTGGACCGTTTAGATCAACCACAAAGGATGGGAAATGCTTCTATGTGACTTTTACCAATGACTATAGTAGATATGGGTATATCTACTTAATCAAGCAAAAGTCAGAAACGTTTGAAAAGTTCAAAGAATTCAAGAATGAAGTGGAGAATCAATTGGACAGGAAAATCAAGATGCTTCGATCCGATCGAGGAGGAGAGTACCTAAGTCTTGAATTCCACGACTATCTCAAGGAGTGTGGAATAGTTTCACAATTGACGCCACCTAGGACACCACAATTGAATGGTGTGGCAGAAAGGCGTAATCGAACCTTGTTAGACATGTTCCGCTCTATGTTGAGTCGTGCTTCACTACGTATCTCATTCTGGGGGTATGCCTTAGAGACTGCCGCCCATATCCTTAACCGAGTCCCTACTAAAAGGTTGCCAAAACACCTCACGAGATGTGGACATGGAAAGCTCCCTCGTTAGCACATATCAAGGTTTGGGGTTGCGAGGCTGTCGTAAGACGACATACTCACGAAAAGCTCGAACCTCGTAGTGAGTGATGTATTTTCATCGGCTACCCGCATAAATCCTTTCGATATCTCTTCTATAGAGCGAAGGACAATGTTGTCTTCGTTGCGAGGAGAGGAGTTTTCCGAGAGCAAGAACTCATAAGCCAAGGAGACAGTGGGAGGCGAATCGAGCTTGAAGAGATTCAAGAGTCGATAGATGAAGGAACCTCTACCGCTGGCACTCAACCCGAGGAGAAAACTTCGGTTGAACCGATTGATGTGTCATTACCTCTTAGACGTTCCGAAAGAGTTAGAGTTCAACCCCAGTTATATGGTTTTCATATTACTACCGAAGGGTACACGTATATTAGTGATAGTACACTTATAATTTTAGATGAACCTAATAGCTATAAGGAAGCCATGGCAGGCCCGGAGTCTGCGAAATGGAAAGAGGCAATGGACAGCGAGATCCAGTCCATGTATGACAACCAAGTTTGGAATTTGGTTGATAATGTGCTCGGACGTAAGACCGTTGGGTGCAAATGGATCTTCAAGACGAAGACCGACGTTGATGGAAACATACACACGTATAAGGCGCGACTAGTTGCGAAGGGCTTTACTCAAACTCCAGGAGTTGACTATGATGAGACCTTTTCACCAGTTGCAAAGATAAAGTCTATTAGAGTGATGCTAGCTATTGCCGCATTTCATGATTATGAGATTTGGCAAATGGATGTCAAGACCGCTTTCCTTAATGGGAAGTTGGCTGAGGATGTTTACATGGATCTTCCAGAGGGTTTTGTCGATCCGAAGCATCCAAATAGAGTGTGTAAGCTTGAGAAGTCAATTTATGAACTTAAGCTAGCGTCTCGCAGATGGAATCTTTGCTTCCATGAGAAAGTCAAAGAGTTTGGATTTGTACGAAGCGAAGATGAATCATGTGTATATGTCAAAGCCAGTGGGAGTATAGTAAGCTTCCTCATTCTGTATGTCGATGACATACTACTCATAGGAAAACAACATCCCGACTCTGCAGGAGGTTAAATCCTGGCTCGGGAAGTGCTTCGCTATGTGTCACAACTAGAAATTTTGTGCCTTGTAACTACAACACATAAGTAAAATTTTGAATCAAAAACTTAAGAGCATGTATAATGCTTACTTTATGACATCAAAATTTGCAATCAAATACACCATACAAGCATTACAAATGGTCAATAAGCAATTGGAAACCCTAAAAGTTCTTGCTTAGGTCCATTTTGGACTAGGACTTCCTTATTGGGCCCAATGGACCAATAAGCTTCCAATTTGAACATCTTAGGTTTAGAACTCTTAAATGGGCTCTAATTGGACCCATTTCCATTTAATTCAATATTTTGGGCCATATTGGTCCTAGAATGAAATAAAATACCCTAATGGACCTTATTGGGTCATAACAAATTTATATAGCCCTAATGGATTATAAAAATCATTCCTTGATTTATTTGGGCCGAAAATTACATAATTAAGTCATAATATGGGCTTAAACACAACAAGCCCAATATTCTTCCTTTCCTTTCTCCTCTTCTCGGCCCAACAACCCAACATGGAAGAGGGTTGACTTTCATTTGCCACCTCTTTATTACCTCTTGGATCTCCATGCACTAACTCATGTTCCCATGCACACATCACTTCACTCACTTCTCTTCCCCCTCTCTCTTTTTCCGTTGTCCGAGAGTCTCCCAAACACACACACTTCACAACAAAACTCTCTCTAAATCACTCAAGACTCATCCCTTCTTCATCCAAAAATCTCGAAATTTTACTTGTGTTTCAAGAGGATTTCACAAGATAATCATCATCGTTTGGTAAGTTTTCACATGTCTAAGTTACAAAACTCCTCTCTCATGTAAGATCACTTATTCTCAACATGTTTTTGGTGATCATACTCCTAGAAAACTCCTTAAGTTCGAGATCTTCCAAGGAGGCTTGCTAGGATCAAGTTTTCTTCATTTCTTCCTTCTAAACCGAAAACAACAAGCAAAGGTGAGCTTCATACCCCCTATTTTTCGATTTGTATAAGTTTTGTGGGGGGGGGGGGGGGGGGGGAGGGGAATACAAGAAAATGTGTAGATCTATGAGTATATGTATGCTTTGTGTGATTTCTATGCTTATATATATGTTCGTATGTGATTGTGGTGTTGGATCTAGTCAAAAAGACCTTAAAACCGAGATCTACATTAAGTTGTATGAAATAAGTATAAATTATGTTATTTCACACAAATCATTTCTAGAAAAATAACCAAGTTGGTTAATATGAAAATCTTTGGGCTTAAAACCCATTTTTGGACTCAAAATGCTAAAAATATGAAACTAAAGGGCCCAAAATGTCAAAATACAAATTCTGAGGGATGAGATGAGTCAAAACAGTTTCAAGATTGTATTTTCTGGAAATTTACTCTTTTGAAGGATTAAAATGTGAATTTTTAAGCATAATGGGCCAAAAATGAACTTTTCGGCCCAATAAAGCCCAAATTGCGAGATTTTCAAATTAGAGGGGCTGAAACTGTACTTTTTTGTAAAACAGGGGACTACTAGTGCTCCAAGTCCATTTCAGGGGTTCAAAATACTTTTCATATTTAAAAGGGACCAAAGATGCAAAACTTTTCTATTTTGGGCCAAAAATGTAAAAATTGCGAAAATAGAGGTTTCAGTCGAGAAGAAATCATTATGAGGGACTAAAACCGTTTTTCAAATAAATTTGAGCTGAAAAATACCTTCTCAACAAGTTTTGATACTAAAGTGTCAAGAAAAATGGTTTAAGGACTAAAATGGAAATTCTTTTATAAAAAGGGCTAAAAGTGTAAATTTATTAAAAAGAAAGGGGCCGCAAAAGTAAAATTCCAATGTTTTAAACAATAAATCCGTCATGATGAAATACTAGTACCACAACTGCTGACGAAACATAATAAACCTTCAACACCAAAAATCGTTACCAAACGAATTGATTCGGTCTCGAATCAATAATGAATCAAAAATCTATACACGACGATACTACAATACACATGCTGAAATTACGGGAAGTCAATACACACACGGGAATTCACCAGACGTCGATACACCATCTTTGGGCCCGAAAGTTTCAAATCGTGCTTGTTGGGCCAAGATAGCCCAATGACATGATCTTTAGGCCCGAAGGAAACTCGCTTACATGTTGTTGGGTCTTATATGACCTAATTCCATGTAAAAGGACTTTCACTGGCTTTTGTGCTGTTGGGCCCCGAGGGTCCTGTGGTACTGCTAGCAAAGTCGAGAATTCATCAATGCGAGTCGGGCCAAGGGCCTTTCGCATTCACGATAGCCTTGAACGACTTATGGAAATAGCAGGGGCTTCGCACCCTCTTTTCTCCTCGGTTGTGGGGCTATGGGAAGTCAGGGTGGTTGGATTAAGTGAATAGTACGGATGACGCCTAAGGGATCGTTTGTATAGTTGTAAACTAGTCGTTTTCATTAATGCGTGTTTATAACAATTCACAATCCATAATTAATCCAATGTCACCTGGAATTATCGAATACACACGTCACAACGGTATAATAAAATACAAAACGTGTAATTCAAAATATTAGGAAAACATCGGGTTTTCCTAGGGTTTTCAATTCATACACCTACAAGATGCATACCAAGTCTAACAATTTTTTTTACAATTATAGAAACAAACAAGCATATTTACGGATCTTCACACTTTTTACATGATACTCTTTTTAGAAAATATCGGATTTTCTGGTGGTTTTCAAAACAATACAAAACATTATGTTTCAAACATTACTTATGAACTCACCAACATTTATATGTTGACGTTTTTCAAAATACTTGTATTCTCAAGTAACAGGTAAATCGAAGGGAAAATGTACTCAGTGATGTCTTGTTGTTTGTTTAACTGGTATCGAACAATCTACTTTTTGGGAATGTAATGTTATGAAACAATGTACTAAATGTAAACGCTACCGGTTGTACTATTTCAATGCATGGTGATGAATGATGTTATGTTTCATGTATATTCACTGTGATGGTATTCAATTGAGTCACAACAGCCCTCGGACGTTTCCGCCGTCTGGTTCGGGGGTGTGACAGGTTGGTATCAGAGCTTTGTTTATAGTGAACTAGCATATCTAGCCACACATTGATATGCAACTATGAACCAAAAGAGGGACTAACAGAACTCTGAACAAAACAAGTGAAACACAACAATAAAACACCCTTGCTTGCATTAGGAATAAGAACATAACGCCGAATCAAACAAGATAAATACTAGTATCTCGGTTAATCCAGGACTGTTCTTAGTAGTATCAAGAAGCGGATATAGTCTGATCAACTACATTCCCTCCAAGGTATAACTAACACATGTTCTGATGAGATCGTGATAGCTAGGGAACCTAAAAGCATACCCCTCTATCACCAAAAAGAGAACGTCTGTTTACTCTATGCCATAGTTGTAGAGTTGTAGGAGTAACGATAGTTTATACCTTCCCCCAGTCTTCATGGAGGGAGAGCAGCAGGGTATCCAGTTCCATCAAGTCCTAGTGACTCATGGAATACTTGAAGATGAACCAGAAGGGAATCAAGAGGAAGCACACGACGTCGGACCTGACGAATACACAAACACTGACTACGAGTTCGAGGAGACCGATGATGACATCGAGGGAGGACAAGACCCGGACAATGCTCATGCCATGTCGTTTGTAGACGAGGCGCAACTAGACCACCCCGCCCCACCAGTGAACCCCCCAAGGGAGAACCGCTCTCCCGAAGCTGAGATCACCGCCCTGCGGCAACAACTGTACGCCATGGAAGCACGTGCAGTGCAAGCTGAGCATGAGAGGGATGAGGTTATTGGAGACATGACTGAGATGGCTCTGTTGTTGGCTCAACACTTCGGCATATGACCCCGCCACTATGTAGGACGCATCACGGAGTGTTAGGGATAGGCTTATCTTACTACGTCATTAGGAACTATGCTATGTACCCCGACTCTATGTTTAAGTGACTACACTACTCATAGAGCCATCATGCTGCCGAACTAGTGTCACTTATGTATGCTCTTACGAACAAAATTTTCATGTATTAAATGCGGATAATATTAGTGAAATTTTTACGTGCTTTGATATGATATTACAAATTGCTATGTGTTGCGAATCTATGATTGTACGTTACATGATAGAAGTACCTAAGTTCGTGCCATACACCTAGTCAGTAGGATCACAACCACACAGAATCCACGTACACTCAACATCTTTCTGTTTCATGACAGAAAGATGCCTCACCGACCTACTCGCGGAAACCCTGGACCAACCCTAACCGAAGTTGACTCAGCCGCATTCATGGGAGCGGTCTCTGCTGCGGTCACCGCAGCGATGGAAAAAATTCATCAGGGGAAATATGGAGGAGTCATCGGACAAGGGGCCGGGAGTTCGAACAACGTAATGAATCAAGGACCCACCAAAACATGTACCTACAAGGACTTCACCAACGCCAAACCATGAACCTTTAACGGCACTGAAGGTGAAGTTCGCAGCCTGCACTATTGTTGATCAAGCGCTCACTTGGTGGAACAGACACGTGGAAGCCATGACACTCCCTATAGCCAACTCCATGCCGTGGTCGGAAATGAAAGAAATGTTGATGGCTGAATACTGCCCAAGAGGCGAGATTTAGAAAATGGAGCAAGAGTTGTGGAACCTCACTGTGCGGAATGCGGATATCGATGCCTACATATCGAGATTTAGTGAACTATCTCTGTTATGCCTGGGTATGATCACCTCAGAAGGAAAGAAGATTGAGCGATTCATCTGGGGACTAACCTCTCCGATCCAAGGAAACATGATAGCTGCAAATCCCGAAACTTTTGACAATGCTAAAAGATTGGCAAAGAAGTTGTATGACCACAACAACAAGAAGGGTGAGAAGCCAACGGAGACTGAGACCAAGAAGGAAAGTGATGGCAAGAAAGGGAAGAACAACAAAAGGAATGGGCGCCAAGGCTTCGAGACTTCCAAGAAGCAGCAGACAGTGGCGGTTAATGCTGCCACCGCGCAGGTCCCAGCTACACCACATGTGTTGGATAAGGTGTCTAAGTCCATAACTTATTTGGTACATATTTGACCCGACCCGGCATGGTCCATTTGGGTTGCACTTCACCCAAACGATTTATGGATAATTTTAAGAGAATTGTATACTTACGATTTATGAATATATTATAAGTTATAATATATTAATATGAAGTCATGTTATTTAATTAGTTTTAGTCTTAAATTAATTATGAATTAATTTAGAGATTAAAAAGAAGACTGATTAAATTATGGGCTATTATATTTTATATAGTGTGGGCTAATACTCATTTGTTAATGGGCTAAGCTAATATGGAAGTCCATGGATGGTCCATGGAGCTTTTAACCCACGGATCCTTGGAAAGCAAAAGACATGGGTTATTAGGGTTTCACCCTAACCATGCACACTATATAAAGAAGCATATGATGCAAGAAATGTGACACTAGTAGTGTGAGACTTAGTGGTGGCCGATTCCACAAGAAAGTATACTACTCTCTCAAAGTTTTCCAAGTGTTTGTGGTGATTTGTGATTCCATTTGAGGCATTCACACTATTGGTGCTTGGCTCTTAAACTCCAAACAATCAACCATCATCAAAAGGTATGTATTTCTACTAGTACTTTTATGATTCATAATCCTTATGCTATGCTAGTTAGGAAGAAACCTTGGAAGTTATTATTTGCATGTATTTTAGAAGAAAACATAGATCCAAGGTTTATTAGGGTTACATGCACACTTAGGAAGTGTTAGATTGCTCAAAACCCAACAACATGCTCCAGCCATAGCTGCCCCAAATGCTCCTAGACCTTATTCCGGTAATCTTCCCAAGTGCAACAAGTGCGGTTTCCATCATAATGGAGAATGCAAGGAGTTGCAGTGCACCAGTTTCAATCGAAGGGGACACACGGCGAGGTACTGTAGGGCTTAGCCACACCTGCTATGGGTGTGGGAGGACTGGGCATTTCCGCCGAGATTGCCCTAACAACAACAATCCCGGAAATGGAGGAACGAGAAGGGTGCTGGCCATGGGTCAGGGGGAAGCAATTCAGGATCCCGCAGTCCTTACCGGTACGTTTCCCCTAAACCAGATTTATGCATGCATCCTATTTGACACCGGAGCGGAGCGAAGTTTCATAAGCAATAAGTTTAAGCATTTATTAAATCAACAACCCCAGAAGCTCAATGAAACCTTTACGGTGGAAATGGCCAATGGGAAAACCGAATCCACGGGGGAAATCTACATCGGATGTACCCTAACCCTGAACCAACATGTCTTTTGAATAGACTTAATGGTTGTGTCCATTAGGAGTTTCGATGTGATTATTGGCATGGAATGGTTAAGCCTCTACCATGCTAAGATTATGTGTCACGAGAAGGCCGTTCGTCTTCGCCTTCCTAATCACGAAACCCTAGTTATTTACGGAGACAAACCCAGCATGAACCTTCGCCTCATCTCGTGCATCCAGGCACAAAAGCATCTACGAAAGAAAGATTTGACGTTCCTGGCCCACATAGTGGATAAAACCAAGGAAGAGACTAACATTCAAAATATTCCAGTAGCACGTGAATTTCCAGACATATTTCCTGAAGATCTTCCTGGCGTACCCCCAGAAAGGCAAGTTGAATTCCGAATTGACCTCGTTCCAGGAGAAACCCCTCTCGCTAAATCGCCCTATCGGCTAGCTCCTGCTGAAATGCAGGAATTGTCCAGTCAACTCAGCGAACTCCTGGACAAGGGATTCATCCGACCTAGTTACTCGCCATGGGGAGCTCCGATCCTGTTTGTCAAAAAGAAGGACGGATCTTTTAGGATGTGCATCGATTACAGAGATTTAAACCAACTCACTATCAAAAATCGCTATCCACTCCCACGAATCGACGATCTATTTGACCAGTTCCAAGGAGCTAGTTACTTTTCTAAGATAGATCTACGGTCCGGATACCATTAACTCAAAGTCCGGGAAGAGGATATTCCTAAAACCGCTTTCCGAACTCGTTACGGACATTATGAATTTGTTGTCATGCCCTTCGGTCTAACGAATGCTCCTGCAACATTTATGGATCTGATGAACCGAATCTGTCGACCATTCCTCGACAACTTTGTCATTGTCTTCATTGATGACATTCTCATCTATTCCCGAAGCGAGGAAGAGCATGGTCAACATCTCCGACAAATTCTAGAAACTCTACGATCGGAAAAGCTATACGCAAAACTCTCCAAGTGTGAGTTCTGGCTCCATAGTGTGAACTTCCTAGGTCATGTTGTTAGTCAAGAAAGAATTCATGTGGATCATTCCAAGGTCAAAGCCGTCGAAGGATGGGTCGTCCCGACAACACCCACGGAAATTCGCCAATTCTTAGGTCTAGCAGGCTACTATAGGAGGTTTATTCAAAACTTCTCTAAGACCTCCAAGATGCTTCCAAGATGCTTCGATCATTCCAAGATGCTTCGATCCGATTGTGGTGGTGAGTATCTTAGTTCAGAGTTCCTTGACTATCTAAGGGAATGTGGGATAGTCTCACAATTGACAACTCCCAGGACACCACAGTTGAATGGTGTGGCTGAGAGGCATAATCGAACCTTGTTGGATATGGTTCGTTCCATGATGAGTCAAGCTTCGCTACCAATCTCGTTTTGGGGGTATGCCTTAGAGACTGCCGCCCATATCCTTAATCTAGTCCCTACAAAGAAAGTTGCCAAAACTCCTAACGAGATATGGACTGGTAAAGTACCTAAACTAGACCACATCAAGATTTGGGGTTGCAAGGCTTTCGTCAGACGCGAGACTCATGATAAGCTCGAACCTCGAAGCGAGAGGTGTATTTTCATCGGCTACCCACAACAATCCTTTGGTTACCTCTTCTACAGACCTAGTGAGAATGTGGTCTTTGTAGCTACATGGATTTCTTTAGAGAGAGAGAGAGAGTTTATAAGCTAAGGAAACAGTGGGAGGCAAGTTGTGCTGGATTAATGTCTAAGTCCATAACAATAATTGGTAAGACTTGACCCGACCCGACATGGTCCATTTGGGTTGCATGGCATCATGCACTTGGATAGACTATAATGAGAGAAATAAGACACTTATGGTTATTAATATATTATAAGTTCTAGTATATTAACAATAAGAATAATAAGACTATTTAATTATTATTGATCAAGAATTAATCTAGGATTAATTAAGTGATCAAAAGAAGACTAATTAAATATATGGGTTGATTGTGTAAATCATCCATACCTATATAGTAGGCCAATGCTCCATGGATAATCAAGTTGGGCTAAAACCCATAGGATGGTCCATGGATGCTCCATGGTGTATTTGAACCCATGGATCCAAGGAAACGGAAAGTCATGACAATTAGGGTTTACCCTAATTGTAACACTATATAAAGATCTTATTCTTGACAAAATCGGCCACTAGAGTGTCATTCTAGAAAGGGCTAGCCGATTTCATGAGTTGTAGATTTCTCTCAAGTTATTCCAAGTGTATTTGGTGTTGTGTGAACCATTTGAGGTGTCACACTTGGGGCACTAGGCACTCAAGCTTCATGAAGACTTTCTACATCAAAGAGGTATGTATTCTATCTTGTTACACTCATTGTTTTGTATGCTAGATTAGGATAATACCTTGGAAGCTCTTATTTGCATGTATAATAGAGAAAACATAGATCCAAGTTATTTAGGGTTGCATGTACACTTAGGAGTGTTAGAATGCTCATAACCCAACAGTGGTTTCAGAGCCTAGGCTTGTTTTCTTGTTATACTTGCAAAAGAAGTTGGAAAATCGAGTTTTGATGTTGTCTGCCCAGCAGACTCGCCGAGTCCATGAATGGACGCGCCGATTCCATGGCAAAAAGCATCCAACTCGCCGAGTTGTTTCGTGCACTCGACGAGTTGGACCCCCAGACAGCATAAATTCGACTTTTTTGGCTGGAATTGGACTAGGAACATTACCCTAAGATGTTTTTGAACTTATAAACTTGTTTTTGATGTGGTAATGTTCATGCTAATCCAATTTCAAAGATAATTGTCAATAGATTCATGTTTTGTATTAGTTTAAGGTTTAGACTAATTACATGAAAAAGTTTGATTTGAATTATCTTGTTCTTATGAGTTGCTTAGATTAATAGAAAAGTTGAGTGAAATAGTTGTTTTCAATCCAAATTAATCTAAGAGTTGATTCTAAAATGTTTTTTTGTAACTTGTCCTCAAGTTATATGAAAAGTCACATTTAAGTTTCATAAAACTCATAAAGGTTGGCAATGGTTACAAAAGATGAAGAGTCTTGTCCTTAAGTTATGGAGGTTCAAGAGTCACTTCATTAATAAATAAATAAATAAAGTGTAACCTTAATTAATTCCATAAGCTATAAAATAAAGAAAAGTTAATTCTTTAATAAGTTTAAAGTCTTCCATAACTTGTCCTCAAGTTATGGAACTTGAAGAGTTTTTGGATTAAAACTACTTTAAACACATAAGTTATGGAATTAATTAGTTTTGAATAGTTTCAAAACTTGCCCTCAAGTTTTGGAATTTGTAAAGTTTTCTCTTATGAATACTTTAATTCCATGTTAGCCCTTAGAATTTTAAAGAGTTAAACTTCAACCCTTATACTTTATAATATTATAAGTTTATATATATATATATATATATATATATATATATATATATATATATATATATATATATGTATGTATGTATACGAGTAAAGTAAGTCTTACCGCTAGTACGCCTCATTCACGAATCCGGTCTATAAGGTGGGTATAAGGTTGTTGCGTATAAAATGGCAACTTAATGGGTGTCCACTCTCACCCACCGCTTGCTTGACTGGTGGAGGGTCGTTAGCTGAACGGGATTGACAAGACTATAATTCTCCCTTCATTAAAAGTATTAATAATAAATACTAAGTAACTAAACTCTTAATAATACCCAATCTTAGTTACTTAGGAAAATGTGAATAAGGTGCTAATCCATGAAATTACACTTTGCACTTTGTTTAAGTCGGTTAGTGGAGCGTGTGTGTTTAACCGGCACACTAACTCGTATTTAACAAGGTAGGCAAAGGGTAACTTAATGTTTATCATAGTATCGATGGAGCATGTGTGGTTAACCGACACATCGATTGAGGGGTAAGCACTTAAGGGTACCAAGTAATTTGCATGGTTACTTCACACCTTGTTTTGTGATCCTCGGCATCCCAGTCACATAACCTGAAGGGAACACTCGAGATTGAAACATGCCATTGAACAGTTCAATGAATCTCAAAGATCTTGGAGTTCCAAATCCAATTAAAATCTAATAATACATTTCGTTTATCTTGGTGGAAATTGGTGAATCGTCATTCACCTACCTTCAAATATTTTATAGCTTGGATTATGGCATCCCTCTTCTAAGTTATAAAATAGTTTGTTGGGTCCTAGCCTTAATATTTCATATTGGGTGTCATATTAAGGACTTTAAAATCAACTATCTTGAATATCTCCCAAAAGATGTCTGGTTTAGACATATATGATCTTCCCAAATCTCTTGAAACAAGCTTTCCTAAATGAAGATGATGTCCTATGGAAATCATACTTCATTCACCTCCTCCAATTATTCTCCTTAACCTACAAGTTCTTGGAAAAGTTTAAGGTCACTCGGGCCCTATTGGCAAGGCAAGGTCTAGGTGTGGTCACATCTTGGAGATGTAGTCACATATTGACAAGCCGGGAGAGATGGGTGTCAAAGTCTTGAGAAAGTTGGTGGTTCAATCACTTTCTGAGTCACATAGTGAGTTCCTTTGGGACACCTATGAAAGAGACTATGACAAGACCCTTAATGATCTTATCTATTTGTTAAGATCAACTTCCTTAAAACTTGATGGACATTGACAATAGTGACACAGGAAATCCAGAAAAGCATTCTCTTCCCAATGGAAAGGGATCAGCCATAGTCAACTCGGTTGAGTAAATGGTAAAGAGAAAAAACTAAATCTGTGATAGTCCCGTGTACCATTATCAAAAGGGTCCATATGTTTATATTGCCAAAGAAAGGGGCATTGGTTGCGAAGCTGCCAAATTTACCTAAGGATGTTAAAGTCAATAAGTTTGACTCCACTTCAGGTAAAGTCCACTATCTAACTCTGCTAAGTTTCTATTCTGAGATTCTGGATACATGATGTGACTGGGTCACATGGTGATGTTTTAAGAATCAAAGAAAAAGTGAAGAAACTTAAAGAAAGAATATGCTGAATCTGATCGCATAGATGGATTTCTATCGCGTAGTTTGAAGATCGGATTCTTGAGCTACTTCTTAGGAGTTATGAGATATTGCTTAGGAATAGATAGCAACAAGTTTTCATATGGATTGTAAGGATAAGTTTTTCCGCAAAGTTTTTAAAGTAAAAGAAAATTTTTGATTTTATTTATTTTAAAATATCCTTACAATGGCATTTGAGGAAAAATTGTTGCTTATAAGATTCCATTCATAGCAAGAGTGGAAATATGAAATTGATTCTTTCATTTGTGGGAATGTCTAAATTTACCAAATAAGGAAAGATTCTCATCACCCAAGTTTCAATTGGACCGGAACTTGGAATCATGCAAGTTGTATAGCTTGATGAATGAGAACTTTCAAGTATTGGAAAATTAAGACTAATTACTTATTCATATGGATGTGTGAGTCAAGTAATGGACTAAGGGATCGAGTACATAGTCTTGTGCACTGATTAAGTCCACCACAAAAGATTGATAAGACTATACGTCATAGTTTACTAAAGCTGAGTAAATATGATTATACTTACAAGCTTAAGTGTAACTCTGAGACATTGGAAAAGGTTCCAATGTATGGCAGAGCGAATAAGAAGAATCAACTTAGGCAGAAGGATAAAAGTTTCTCAAATCTGAAAAGATGGGAGAGTACTTTAGTATCAGTTTTGTGATCATCTTAATGATTAAGAAACCATATCAAAATTAGTTCTCTAAGGAAAATCTTAGTGCATTCTTATGACTAAGAAGAGGAACTTGAATTGTTGAAATGGTTAAATCAAGAAGATGAGTCATACTTTGCTCCAATACAAGTCTTAGAGTCATACTCCAAGATTGTAATTTGAGTGACATGTCTTAAAGAAGGTTTAAAACACTTGTCAAATGTAAGAGTAAAAGTTTTCTACTCTTGTACATTTGAAATTGGTAAGTTGTGATGTTTTGGATAAAACAAAGACCAACTTAGGCCAATTTTTTGAAGTGTTTGTCTTGGTTTGAATCCACACTATCTCTTGAATAGCTGACAAGAAAGTCTTATATGTCAAGAGGACAGTGGGACTCTTAAAGGTCTTGAATGTCTCAAGAACTAATCAAGAATAAAACCTGAAATTCTTCCTAGTACATGACTTGAGGTTTATAACCTATCGTGTTGACATATTCTGTGCCCATTCCGGTTAAAGTTGGTTTTGCATATGAGTTCTTAGAGTTCCCAATTAGTTGCACAACAACTTGGAAGCAATAGCAGGCCCTTGAGCTGCCAGGTGGCAAGAAATTAAGATTGAGTTCAATCCATATGAGTGTGGATTTGTCATTATCCTTGTCTTGTGTCTATGGTTTTGACAATTCACATGGATAAGAACACATACACCATTAAATCTAAGTGTCATAAGGTTTCTCTCCGATTCATGAAAATGATGGTGAGGAAACACTTTCACTAAGTAGATTTTAGCTAGATAGCAATTGTGATATTTGCATTCTCAAAGTCGTTAGTGGAGCGTGTGTGGTTTACCGGCACACTAACCTGGACTTGTGAGAAGTGGCAAAAAGGTCTAACCATTATGATTACGGCATCCCTCTTCATAATTGTCTAGACACACAAGTGTGCTATCTAAGGGAAGGTGTATGATTTTGATAAATTTTTATCAAAACAATCTAGTATCAGAAATCTGAACTGTGGTAAGAAAGTCAGCTGATTTCTGAGTACATGTCAAAGCTAGTGGAAGCATAAGTGTTATGCTAATAATCATCATGTTAGTGGGAGCATGATAATTACGATGAGTATTGCAAGATAGCGATGTTAATTATAGAAAACAAAAGTTTCAATTGGGAAAGAGTTGTTTTGCTATAATTAAGGGAGAGGAAATTATACTTCATCTCAAATCTATAAGCTTAGATCGTGAGGTTTTAATCATTTAGCCAAGGATATATATATATATATATATATATATATATATATATATATATATATATATATATATATATATATGAATTTCATGTTGGAATGGCTCAACATATGGAAATTATGTATATGAGTCCATTATTTGCGTTCTAAAATTCGATTATGATTACAACATCCCTTTTCATAATCTGAATTATGAGAACCTGACAAATTGAAATGGAAATGTTATAGCAAAAGAATGGTTTAGTCTTTATGTGAGACATCATGAATCGTGTCCCATATGCTTCGGATATAGGATCGATTACATGTGCTATATTCATCCTTTCTAAAATTTTCCAAATGCCTAGGGCATTAAGAAGGGAAAAGGTTTAGAACTGGATATGACTAAAAGGATTAAACAATTGTCGAGGACAATCTAAGGTTTACCAAAGATTGGTTGCTCAAGGAAAGTTGGAAGTATAGTGATAATTCTGGAAGGACCATATTGACATAGTCTGTAAGGAGGCAACTCTTGTTTAGAAGTGATTGTCAAAATGGAATCTGGAAATATTTCAAAGATAGAATTTTCAATCTGTTTAAGATTAGGAAACTTAATGCAAGAAGGATGTTTCCAAGGAGTTGATATCCTTTGGAATACTCTGTAATGATTGTTGGCAAGTCTTTCTGACTTTGTGCATAATCATTACAAGAGGATCAATGCATATAAGTTTAGAATCTGACAGATTCCAGTAAATGGCATGAATTTGGAATTCTTGCATTTGCAGTAAGGATTTGGGAGTGTGAAAAGAGAATCATTGAAGTTATGTTCAATGGATCTAGTTCACAAAGTAAAGATCATAGACAAACATAGTATGCATACTTGGTGTGTGGCATGACTAGTGTTTAGAAAACATAGTGTACATGCTTGGAGCATGGGACAACTATTGTTTTAAATTCAAGAATAAAGTTGATAGCTGAAACAGTATACAATGAATAATGTGTAATCATATGGTGATAAATAAAAGGTGTTTTATTTATGTTCATAGGTTTTGATACCATATTGGATTCAATTATTATTGTGTTTCATTTTGCATGTTTTGACTTCCCGAATAAACTAGGTTATTCTTCCGGAATGACTAAGTTATTCAAACCATCCACAGTCGGTCATATGTTGGAAGTAGATATGAATTAAGACTGTCATGGGTTGGCTTGTAGAGGTCTAAGGTGTTGGACAAAGGGCTACAACACTCATGAGTGCTCATAAGTTCTGAGTATTCGATTCAACCCGCGCTCATTGGAATCACTTCATGGATTTTATCACGAGTGATCATGAGACGATAATATCTTATATTCGTCAAACCTAGAGATATGAGTTGTTACTATGAGTTGGTTGTACATTGATTGCATGAAAACGCATTTGGTAACTCGGTGCTATAAAACCTGCCTTTGTGTATGATTCAACAAGTAGTAGAACAAGCCATATGAGTCGAAGTTTATCCATTCCTTTTACCTTCGGGATAAAAGCGATATCTGTGGGCCCCTCGATGATTTGATGATGACAAATGGAAGTGCTCGGCCGGGCCAGGACTGATTTGATTTGTTCAATTAGTCAGTCACCATAAATCGGAAATCGGGTAACAACAAATGGACAGAGAGAATGATTATAATCCATGTCTCAGTCCATATGATATCTAGAATGGAGGAATATATGATCCCTTATCTAATGGACAAGTTCGTTGACAAGATCAAAGTTCGACAGCGGCTTTAAGAGCTACGATTGCCAGTTAGGTTTGAAGTCATACACAATAATAGTTTTAGACTTATCCAAGTGGGAGACTGTTGGATTAATGTCTAAGTCCATAACTATATTTGGTATGTACTTGACCCGCCCCGGCATGGTCCATTTGAGTTGCACTTCACCGACACAATTTATATGGATAATCTTTTGAGAATACTATGTTTATGATTAATATTAATATATTATAAGTTCTAATATATTAATATGGAATCATATTATTTAATTAGTATTGATCAGGAATTAATTTATAATTAATTAAGTGATCAAAAGGAACTAATTAAATATGGACTCTTATATATATGGAATGGGCCAAGTTCATTTAGGTTGGGCTAAGCTTTCATGGATAGTCCATGGAGTGTTCAACCCATGGATCCTAGGAAATGAAAGGTCATGGGTATTAGGGTTTAACCCTAATCCTCCACACTATATAAAGATGTCCTTGGTTGGTGAAATTGGCACTAGTGTGGATACACTAAGAGGGCTAGCCGATTTCACTAAGAGAGAACGAAGTATTCATATTCTCTAAAGTCTTCCAAGGTGTCTTGGTGATTTGTGATTCCACTTGAGGCTTCCACACTATTGGGGCTAAGCTCTTAAAGCTTGAAGACATCAAGCTACATCAAAAGGTATGTCATCTAACTAGTACTTTGTAGTATAAGAACTTCATAATATGCTAGTTATGATAATACCTTGGAAAGTTCTTATTTGCATGTATTATAGAGAAAACATAGATCCAAGGTTTATAGGGTTGCATGTATACCATAGGAGTGTTAGAATGCTCAAAACCCAACACTTTTCTCCTCGGTTGTGGGGCTATGGGAAGTCAGGGTGGTTGGATTAAGTGAATAGTACGGACGACGCCTAAGGGATCGTTTGTATCGTTGTAAACTAGTCATTTTCATTAATGCGTGTTTATAACAATTCACAATCCATAATTAATCCAATGTCACCTGGAATTATCGAATACACACGTCACAATGGTATAATAAAATACAAAACGCGTAATTCAAAATATTAGGAAAACATCGGGTTTTCCTAGGGTTTTCAATTCATACACCTACAAGATGCATACCAAGTCTAACAATTTTTTTACAATTATAGAAACAAACAAGCATACTTACGGATCTTCACACTTTTTACACGATACTCTTTTCAGAAAATATCGGATTTTCTGGTGGTTTTCAAAACAATACAAAACATTATGTTTCAAACATTACTTATGAACTCACCAACATTTCATATGTTGACGTTTTTCAAAATACTTGTATTCTCAGGTAACAGGGAAATCGAAGGGAAAATGTACTCAGTGATGTCTTGTTCTTTGTTTAACTAGTATCGAACAATCTACTTTTTGGGAATGTAATGTTATGAAACAATGTACTAAATGTAAACACTACCGGTTGTACTATTTCAATGCATGGTGATGAATGATGTTATGTTTCATGTATATTCACTGTGATGGTATTCAATTGAGTCACAACAGCCCTCGGACGTTTCCGCCGTCTGGTTCGGGGGTGTGACACTATGAAGGACCTCGGAGAGGCTTCCTATATTCTAGGAATAAGGATAGTGAGAGAAAGAAGTAAGAGACTAATAGGACTTAGTCAGAACACTTACTTAGATGAAGTACTGAAACGCTTTAGTATGGAAAACTCGAAGAAGGGAGAATTACCGATACAAAGTAATGCCAAGTTGAGTAAGACTCAAAGTCCGAGTATCGAAGCTGAAATAGCAGAAATGAGCCGAGTACCGTACGCTTCCGCAGTTGGCTCAATCATGTATGCTATGACTTGTACTCGCCCTGATGTAGCCTTTGCTTTGAGCATGGTTAGTAGATATCAAGGGAACCCTGACAGAGCCCATTGGATTGCGGTTAAGAATATCCTTAAGTACCTTCGGATGACGAAGGAATGGTTTTTATTCCTCAGAGGGAGTGATGACTTGAAGGTGCGGGGGTATAGTGACGCCAGCTTTCAGACCGACAGGGACAACTACTATTTGCAGTCGGGCTGGGTCTTTACCCTGAATGGATGAGCAGTAACTTGGAAAAGTTCCAAGCAGGAAACCGTAGCTGATTCAACGTGCGAATCAGAGTACATTGCAGCGAGCGAAGCGTCGAAGGAGGCAATATGGTTGAAGAACTTCATCGGTGATATTGGAGTTGTACCTACCATAAAGGAGCCCTTGGAGATTTTCTATGATAATGAAGGAGCAGTTGCCTTGACCAAGGAACCGAGAGATCATGGTAGATCTCGACATATCGACAGAAAATATCACTTTATTAGACATCGTGTAGAAGAAGGACAACTCGTGGTGAAGAGGATGTCATCAGAAGATAACCCAGCAGATCTGCTTAAGAAGGGACTGAGCAGGGTTAAGCACTTGCAGCATGCTAAGAGTATTGGGCTGAAGGATGATATTATTATAGATTAGTTAGTATTAGAAACGTGTAATAGATAAATGTAATTGACATTTGATGATTAAATAAAGGAGTATTATTTATGAGTAATGTTACTATCTTATGTTAATTGTTTAACTATTGTTTCACTTTGCATGTTTTGACTTCCAGAATAATTGAGCTTATTAAGAATAATCGAATTACTCAAATTGTCCACAATCATTCATATGTTGGAAGTATATATGAGTGAAGATTGTCACGAATTGGTGTGTAGATTTTCTAAATGGTATTAGACATAGCAAAAGGTTGCTGCAACGTTCATGAGTGCTTACGAACTGGTTTTGAGCATTGGAACAAACCCGCGCTTGCTGGAATCATCTTATGGAATGTGATAAAAAGGATGATCGCAAGACGATAATATCATTTGGTCTTAAAACCAAGATACATGGTTTGTTATTTGTTAATTGGTTGTACATTGATAATGCGAAACCACATCAGTAACTTGATGTTATAAAATGCATTGTTGTGTATAGTTGATTAATGAATAAGTAAATGCATATAAGTCGAAGTTTATTTGTTACTTTTATCTTAAGATGGTAACAGTGATATCTCGGCCGCTCGATGATTTGATTTGACTTATGTGTCGGGCCCGGTCAGAACTAAATTGATGTGTTCGATTAAGTTCTATGTCAAATAAATCTGAGATCGAGAAACCAAATGCTAGACAAATTGGTTTCATAGAATTGTCAGCATGATATCTAAACAGAGGACTGTACAATCCCTTATCTAAAGGACAAGATTGATTAGATCAGAGTTTGACAGCGTCTTTGAGAGCTACGATTGCTAATCGGATTATACTTGTATACAGTTACTAGACATATCCAAGTGGGAGACTGTTGGAATAGTGTCTAAGGTTGTAACTATATTGGGCAAGTATTTGACCCGGTTGTGCATGGTCCTTTTGGGTTGCCTTCACCATAGCAACTTGACAGGATGATTTATTGTGAGCGAAGAAATATTATTAATATATTATGAGAATAATATAAGGAATAATAATATTATTATTTGATTAATATAAGACATAAATTAATTAGGAATTAAGTTGGTGACTTAAAGAGATTAATTGAATAAAGGGGCATAAACTGTCAATTGTATGATAGTTGTACTTTGGGCTATAAGTCCCTTATGGATAAAGGGGGACGGATTTAAGGACTATGGATAGGCCTTGAAATCGTCCAAAGGCTTATCAATTAGGGTATTGGATTGCTTAGGGCCTATGTTATCCAATTAGGGTTTAAGGGTGAAACCCTAGGAGCCTTACTAGTATAAATAGACCCTAAGGGTCAAGGGAAATCAGCACCTATGCTTAAGGAGAAACCCTGGCCGATTTTGATCCCCTCTCCTCTCTCTTAAATCATCCTCTTGCTAGTTGGTGTTTGTAAGCCATTAGAGGAGTGACAATTGTGACACTAAAGCTCCAAGGACAAGAAGATCAAGCAAATGATTCAAGGTAAACTTCTAATTCTGATTTCTTATTGTTATTATACTCTATTAGCCATTAGAAGTCTTGGATTCAATGCATCTTCAATTAGAGAAACCTAGATCCAAGCATTAGGGTTTGCATGTGCACATAGGAATGTTCATATGGCCAAAACCCATCAATAACTCTATATGACCCTCCGTTCAGTGTGTCGCAGCGGAACCCTCCAGTCCCGTAGCTCCTTGGACCCTTCGGTCCAGTCTAGCTCATTGGACATTCCGGTCCGATCTAAATCGTTGGACCCTCCGGACCGGTCAGATCGAGGACCCTCTGGCCTCGTGAGTCGTTAGACCATTTGGTCTGGTCTATATAACACACATCATATATACAACACAATGCACATAAATCTCAGACATACACATAACACATAAGACCCTCCGGTCTGCACATAGATACCACTCTAGGTAATGTATAGTGAGAAGACTCACCCCGGGTAACTCGGATAAATCTCGAACTCGCTATACAGATATAGCCTCCGCCTACTCACCTAAATTAAACAATCATAATCAATAAGGCACTCAAAGGCTAGGCTAACCCGTATCTAAATTCTCTCAGAAGGGTAAAAAACCATTTTACCCCTCTATTGGTTCAACAGTCCAAATATTGACTAGATGCTAAAAGTCAACGACAGTCAACCCTCCGGAGTACGAGGCGCGTAAGAACTTTGTACACTAGGCATACTTGGATACTTCACAGAATCGGGGAGCTCAACCCCTACGTTGCGCGTACTGGGATTACGCCCAACGTAAGTCCCAATATTATATTCTTTTGAGTTTTGGTCTTAAACGGTTAAGACATAAGCTCAAATTCCAGATCTAGCTATTTTAAGGCCAATTAATCCATAAAGTCTTGCATGGCTGTAAAAGTCACCAATCACTCCAACCAGCTTTCCTCTTTTCTCATTAAGCCTGTATCTCAAGCATGACTTAATATTAACATCCAAGATTGGATTTTTATGGATCCACAACACATATTACACTGGAATAGGGCAGATCTAAGCTTATGGAGACCCTTTGCTCATAAAGTCTCCACCTTGGGGCCAAAAACCCTAAAAATGGGTCCATAAAGCACAGATCAAAGATGACAAGGAAGGCTTTGAGCTTTTTTACCTCCAACTAAAGCTCCAACTTCTGTAGAACTCCGATCTAAGCTTGTACTCCATCTACCAGCTTCCACAATGGCTTCGTCTTCTTCTTCACGACCACAAAATGGCACTTTCAAGCTTAAGAACACAAACACAAGCTTATAACGGGGTTTTTCTCTCTAACGGTTTCACTCTCTGTAATATGTTGGCTCGGGTAAGGACCATATCATTCCTTTTATAGTCCACAAGTCTCATTTTAGGGTTTTGCATCTGAGACAGTTACGCCAATCGTAACTTTGGTACGCCCAGCATACCTAATTGAGTATGTGTCCATAATAAGCGCATGAGTACACGCAGTGTATGGACGCCCAGCATACTCATTTGCAACATTTTCCACTTAGGGGCTAATCGTGACAATTTGGCAAAGAAGAAGGGTAAGGGAAATATACCTGAATTTCGGGATGCTATAATTCTCCCCCACTAGAATCAGACATCACCCTCAAACTCTCTCTGTGAAAATAACTCTAGATGCTGCTCCCGCATCTTTGACTCCAGCTCCCAAGTCAGCTCGGATCCTCTTCGATGTTGCTACTAGACCTGAACCAGGGGAACCTCCTTGTTTCTCAGAACCTTGATCTTCCTATCCAAGATGGCAAATGGTCTCTTAGTGTAATTGAAACTCGCGTCCACCTGAATATCCTTGAGCGGCACTACCGCCGTCTCATCGGCTATATACTTCCTCAACTGAGACACATGGAAGGTATCATGCATCTGGCTCAACTCCGCAGGTAGATCTAAATGATATGCTACCCTACCCACCCTCTTAATCAGCCTTAAAGGACCAATGTACCGGGGCCCAAACTTGCCCCTCTTCCAGAATCGGATCACTTCTTTCCAAGGAGATACCTTCAGGAGTACGAAGTCTCCAACCTGAAACTCAAGCTTAGATCGTCGCCTATCCGCATAACTCTTCTGGCGACTCTGAGCTATCAGCAATCTCTGTTTGACCTGATGTATCTTATCGATCGTCTGAAGCACTATCTCAATGCTACCCATCACTTGCTGCCCTACCCCTCCCCAGCAGATGGGAGTCCGATATATCCTCCCATATAAAAGCTCAATGGCAGGCATACCAACGCTCGAATGATGGTTGTTGTTGTAGGAAAACTCAACCAACAGTACATATGTGTCCTAACTTCCTCCGAAGTCCAATACAAATGCTTGAAGCATGTCCTCGAGCGTTTGAATCATCCGCTCACTCGTGGGTGGTAAGCGGTGCTGAAGTGCAACCTCAAACTCAACTCCTCATGGAACTTCTTCCAGAACCTGGAAGTGAAACGTATGTCTCGATCTAACACAATCCAGATTGTCACCCCATGCCACGACAACACTCCCTCACGTATATCTCCGCCAGCCTCTCCGCGGAAGAGCTCTCACTGATAGCAAGGAAGTGAGTGCTCTTCTTCAGCCGGTCAACGATCACCCAAATTGCATCGACACCCCTCTCGGTCCTTGGTAAATTGGTAATGAAATCCAATCAAAATTTTTCCCACTTCCAGTGGGTAACCTCAAGTGGCTGCGACTTGCCATGCGGACACTGGTGCTCGGCCTTAACCATGCAATAGGTCAAACACCTCTCAACAAAGCACGCAACATCCCTCTTCATACAGGGCCACCAACACTCTCTCTTCAGGTCCAAATACATCTTAGTAGCCCCGAGATGGCTCGAGAAACTCACTCTGTGCGCCTCCTCCATCAATATAGTACATGCCCCGCCCACAAACGACACCCAAATCCGCCCCTAAAAGGTCGTAAGCCCTCGACTATCGGTAATGAACTCAGATAGTTGCCCAATCACCCGCTCTCTCTTGCAGTTCTCCAGTCTCACAGCCTCTGCATGGGCATCTCGTATGGTATCCAACATCGGAGTCATCACCGTCATCCTTATACAAATGTCTCGTATCAGGGCACTCTCCGTCCTGCGGCCCAGGGCATTGGCTACAATGTTAGCCTTTCCCGGGTGGTACAGGATCTCGCAGTCATAATCCTTTACCACATCCCACCATCTCCTCTGGCGCATGTTTAGGTTGGGTTGATCCATCAAGTACTTCAAACTCTTGTTGTCTATGTATATGGTACACCGAACCCCATACAAATAATGACGCCATATCTTGAGGGCGAACACCACTGCCCCCAACTCCAAATCGTAGGTGGGGTACCTCGTCTCATGAGGCTTCAGCTGCCTCGATGCATATGCTATCACGTGCCCTCTATGCATAAGCACATCACCCAACCCTGATATCGATGCGTCACAATACACCACAAAATCCTCCATCCCTTCAGGAAGGGCTAACACCGGGGCTTCGCATAATCTATGGCGAAGCGTCTTAAACAAGGTCTGCTGCTCTAGACCCCAACAAAAAGTCACACCCTTCCAGGTCAACCTGGTGAGAGGAACGAAAATTTGGAGAAATCCGTGATAATCTCCGATAATAGCCAGCCAACCCTTGAAAACTCCTGATCTCGGTGGGGGATCTCGGCACCTCCCATCTCATCACATCCTCAATCTTGGCTGGATCGACTAATATCCCATTCTTATTGACGATATGCCCTAAGAATTGGACCTCTCGTAACAAGAAATCAAACTTGGAGAATTTGGCGTAAAGCCACTCCGATCTCAAAACTCGAAGAATCTCTCTCAAATGCTCCTCATGCTGCTCTTCGGATCTTGAGTACACTAGTATATCGTCGATGAACTCAATCACCGATCGATCTAACATCAGCCCGCATACTCTGCTCATGAGATCCATGAACGTTGCCGGTGCATTGGTGAGCCTAAAAGGCATCACCACGAACTCGTAATGGCCATAACGAGTCATAAATGCCGTATTCTGGATATCCTCATCGCACACTCTCATCTAATGATATCCAAACCTCAAGTCAATCTGGGAGAACCAAGACGCTCCCTGCAACTGATCGAACAGATCGTCGATCCTCGGTAAGGGGTAACGGTTTTGGATCGTCAATTTGTTCAACTCCCGGTAATCAATGCACATCCGGTGTGAACCATCCTTTCTCTTGACAAAAAGGATCAGTGCTCCCCACGGCGAGCTACTCGGTCGAATAAACCCCTTCCACAGCAGCTCCTGAAGCTGCGAGGATAAATCCTGCATCTATGGGGGCGCAAGGCGATAGGATGCCTTGGCAATGGGCGCCGCTCTCGCAATAAAATCGATGTGAAACACCACTTGTCTCTCGGGAGGCACACCCGGAAACTCCTTGGGGAAAACGTCCGGTAACTCTCGCACTATCGGTACATCACGAACCGAACTCGGCCTCTCTGTGACCACTCATGTATCCATCATATAGGCCACAAACCCATTACATCCCTGCTGTAGGCTTTGTCACCAACTGACGCTCGCAGTCCATAACGGCTCTGAACCTGCTCAACTAGTCCATGCCCACGATGACACAGACATCCCCTATAGCAAACGGTACTAGATCTATCGGGAACTCAACGTCGAAGATCTCGAGTACACATCCTTGAATCACCTCACTAGCGTATACTGCTGGCCCGTCATCTATGGAAACTCGAAGAGGTCAACTTAATGCCACTCGACGGATATTGATGTGCTGGCTAAACGCTAAAGTCACGAATGATCGACGCGCACCCGAGTGAAATAACACCAATGTAGGTACATAACTCACAAGAAAAGTACCTACGCATATCACAATATAAGCACAGTATCTCAAGCTCAGAATAAATAACAAAAGAATATATACCAGCCACAACATTGGGTGGTGCACGGACCTCCTCCGCTATCAACTAGAAGGCTCTCCTGTGAGCCTTCGGTGCCTCGGCCTTTGCTGGCCGGATCTCGGTAGCTCTGGCAGTAGGTGCAGATCCCTATGCCGATCCCTGCAGCAGCTGTGGGCACTCGGGCATCCGATGGCCGGTCTGGTTGCAATGAAAGTAAACCGAGAATCCCTTGGGGTAAACGCTCGCAAAATGCCCCTCCTTCCCACACTTGTAACACACCCCAACTTTGCACACCCCCTCATGACTCTTTCCGCACTTCCCACAAGTGTGACCCTTTGGACCTCTGGATCTCGAATCAACGGGCTTTGCCCGCTTGGTTTCTGGCTGAGCCTGCATCGGTCACCTGTCCCTCCTTTGAGACTCGGCCTCCTCCCTGACCTGAGTCTCCTTCTCAATCTCCCTCTTCCGGGCATTTGCCTGAAGCTCAGCAAATATCATGTATGACTAGTTTGCCACGAACTCACGAATGTCCCTCCTTAGTATGCTCAAGTATCGGCTCATGCGTGTCTGCTCAGTCGAAACGTGCTTAGGGAACAACAACGCCCTCTCATGAAACATTCGTGTGATCACCATCACGGACGCTGTCCCCCTGCTTGAGGGCAAGAACTCTTGTGCCAACTGTTCCCTCTCGACCGGGGGAAAACACTCATCTCTGAACATAGTGGTGAACCTCTCCGAGTCACCATCGTAACATCTGTAGTAGTGAAATCTGCCATCACAAACTTCCACCAGTCCTTCGCTCCCAAGCGAAGCTGGTTCAGTGCAAACCGAAATATCAGATGCTCCAGACACGAATAGGTGTAGAAGCATCCCTCGATATCCGAAATCCATCTCATTGCAGCAATCGAATCGTGCATCCCATCAAACTCCAGTGGCTATGTGTTGTTGAACTCCCGGAATAGCAACGAGTCACCACCCCTAAGGTTTAGCAGCAGCCACAGCTATAGTAGCTGCAACAGCCACAACCTCGGTAACCGTTGCGTATCTCTCATCAAACGTCTCAGTCAAGGTGGTCTTGATAGACCCAAACATCTTAGGTATCTCTGTGCGGATAGCCGCATCCACCTCATCGTGCATCATCTGACAAAGCTCCTCGTCACTCACGCTGCTGGTCTCTGGTCTGTGGTGTGTCCCAACCATGACGTCTCTGAAATACAACTTAAAGATATTAGAGACTCGCTCGAGTGTACTCACACTCGATAACTCAACCATACTTTCTCTTTAGTATCCTAAAGATTCTAACTTGGGCTGCGCACTGGTCCGGTGTGTTCAATAGTACGAGCGCAATACTACCATCCACACTGCATCAGTATTCACCCCAAGTCCTCCTCCTAGGATCACAAGTACTCTAATCTCGCTATACATAGGATACTCTCCAGTAGACCTCTCACAAGCTCCTCGCTGCTACCTACTCCCTCTCAAGGCATCCCATAGTAGCAATAATCTCCTAGGCTAAAGCATCACAAATCAACCCACTCTAGTCCTAAATATGAATATCGAGCCTACTCTAGCAGGAACATCACAACATAATATCCCATAACACATAATGTAAGGGTATTTTGGGAAATCACCATTCGGGTGTTGGCTGATTGTGCACAAGACACCTTTCTGCTTTTCTCAAGGTCCTTTACTCTTTTAGAAAAATTGTTCCTTTTTATGAAAAACTTTCTCAAATCCTCAGTTTGATTTCAGATACGCCCGACGGTGCATCCGAATCCCTCAAACCAAGGCTCTGATATAAACTTGTAACCACGTGAATATTTAAAACAAAATTTCATTTTTGAAACAACATAAAACTCATATAATATTCTCAAATGTCATGTTCATCAAATGTCATTATAATAAAACGTATCCCAAGATCACAAAATACAATCCTCGGTCAGTGTGTATAAATCATATCGGCGCCTTCCCGCGATCCTCCCTGGTACCTGAAACACATATCACATAACATTGTAAGCATAAATGCTTAGTGAGTTCCCCAAAATACCACATACAACACATATTAGCCACTCGAGGATATAACTCTATATGACCCGTCGGTTAGTGTGTCTCAGCGGAACCCTCTAGTCTCGTAGCACGTTGGACCCTCCAGTCCGGTCTAGCTCGTTAGACCTTCCGGTCCGGTCTAAATCGTTGGACCCTCCGGTCCGGTCTAATCGAGGACCCTCGAGCCTCGTGAATCATTGGACCCTCTGGTCCAATCTATATAACACATAGCATACATATAACACAATGCACATAAATCTCAGACATACACATAACACATAAGACCCTCCAGTCTGCACATAGATACCACTCTAGGTAATGTATAGTGAGAAGACTCACATCGAATAACTCGCATAAATCTTGAACTCGATATACAGATCGAGCCTCCGCCTACTCACCTAAAATAAATATTCATAATCAATACGGCTCTCAAAGGCTAGGCTAACCCCTCTCTAAATTCTCTTAGAAGGATAAAAGACCATTTTACCGCTATAATGGTTCAACGGTCCAAATATTGACTAAACCCTAAAAGTCAATGAAAGTCAACCTTCCGGAGTACGTGGCACGTAACAAATCTGTACGTCGGACGTACTCGGATACTTCAAAGAATCGAGGAGCTCAACCCCCTACGCTGCGCGTACTGGGATTACGCCCAGCGTAAGTCCCAGTCTTATACTCTTTTGATTTTTGGTCTTAAACGGTTGAGACACAAGCTCAAATTCCAGATCCGACTATTCTAAGGCCACTTAATCCATAAAGTCGAAACCTTTATGCCTTTACATGGCTGTAAAGTCACCAATCACTCCAACCACCTTTACTCTTTCCTCATTAAGCCCTTATCTCGTGCATGACTTAATATTAACGTCCAAGATTGTATTTTTATGGAGCTACAACACATATTACACAGGAATAGGGCATATCTAAGCTTATGGAGACCCTTTGCTCATAAAGTCTCCACCTTGAGGCCAAAAACCCTAAAAATGGGTCCATAAAGCGGAAATCAAAATTACAAGGAAAGCTTTAAGCTTTTTACCTCCAAGTGAAGCTCCAACCTCTATAGAAATTGGATCTAAGCTTGTCCTCCAAAATCTAGCTTCTACAATGGCCTCCTCGTCTTCTTCACGACCTCAAAATGGCACTTTCAAGCTAAAGAATACACACACAAGCTTATAACGGGGTTTTCCTCACTAAGGGATTCACTCTCTGTAATATGGTGGCTGGGGTAAGGAGCATAACATTCCTTTTATAGTTCACAAGTCTCATTTAGGGTTTTGCATCTGAGCCAGTTACGCCCAGCGTAACTTTGGTACACCTAGCATAGCTAATTGCGTATGCGTCCATAATAAGCGCATGAGTATGCGTAGCGTACTCTTCAGTACGTCCAGCGTACTCATTTGAAACATTTTCCACTTATGGGCTAATCTTGACAATTTGGCACAAAAAAAGGGTAAAGGAAATATGTCACACCCCAAAACCACGAACGGCGGAAACGTTTAGGGATGGAGGACGTCATCTAGAGTATCACAACAGTGTAATATAATAAACAAGTAACAACATCATCCATTGCATTATTAGTATAGTTTTAATACATGTGTGTTCTTTCATAATGTACGATCATAAAATGAATAATCAAAATAAGGCAAGTCTTGTCTGTGCTCCATCTTCTAAAAAACATGGCCATCGCACCTGTCTAACTGATGACCTGAGAATACAAGTTATTTTGAAAGCGAGTATCAGCTTTAAAGCTGGTGAAATCATAAGTATTTATGTGTTATTGTCTTGTTTTGGAATGTTGTTAAGAATGTCATATAAATCCTTATATAGAACAGTTGATATAAGTATGAAATGTGGTCTTATACCAAGACCCGAATGTTTTGTTATGACAAAGTAAAATGATAGGTTTTCCTTTCTATTGACTAGTACTAAGAGTACTTAGTCTAACTCATCGTTTATGTGAATATATCACAAAATAAAGTAAAATAGGAAAATGATATGATAGTCTTCTACCAAGACCCTAATGTTCTGTAAGTAAAATGATAGTTTTTCCTTTCTATCGACTAGTACTAAGAGTACTTAGTCTAACTCATCGTTTATGTGAATATATCACAAAATAAAGTAAAATAGGAAAATGATATGATAGTCTTCTACCAAGACCCTAATGTTCTGTAAGTAAAATGATACTTTTTCCTTTCTACCGACTAGTACTAAGAGTACTTAGTCTAACTCATCGTTTATGTGAATATATCATAAAATAAAGTAAACAGGAAAAATATAATCATGTAAGTGTTATTATCTTGGGTTACCAGGACAAACACGACATCGCCGAAGCGAAAGATAGACCCTATGAACATCCGAAGAGTGTCCCTTCATCCTCTGTAGCGGCAACAGGGTGGAGGGAGGGTTAGTCCCAATATCGATCTCTTAATACAGATCGTTAACCTAATGATCCTCCAAAGATTCACATCTCATCCACTGTTGCAACACTTGGACAGAGGGATGGTTAGTCCCGTCACTGACTACTAAATAAGTAAAAACCTTGGATATCCGTAGACATTCATCGACGACTGGTGCTAATCAGTGGGGTTCGGAATGGTATGTCCCGCCGAGATATCCCATTGAACCGGGATAGGAAAGATAATTTACACAGAAATTACTAATAAATCATCCTCATAGTTCTACGTACAAGTATCCAGGTAAGTAAATACAGGATAATGCACCTATGTAGAAGTGTTCCTGTATGGTATTCATGTAAGTGTGTTCATGTAACAGGTAAGTATATGTAAACACATTCATGTATCATGTAATCCTAAGTACGTGTTGATGGGTTTTAGCCATAAGAACTTTCCTATGTGCGCATGCAAAATCCTAATGCTTGGATCTAGGCTTTCTAAATTAAACATGCTTTGAATCCAAGACTTCTAATGACTATTTAAGAATAAGAAAATGATAAAAACAGATGTAGAATCATACCTTTGAATTCCTTGCTGATCTTGTTGTCTTGGAGCTTCTAGAGTCACAATTGTCACTCCTCTAATGGCTTACAAACACCAAGTAGCAAGGAGGATAATTTAGGAGAGAGGAGAGAGGAGGAAATCGGCCAGGGTTTCTATGCTTTAGATGAAGTGCCGATTTCCCTTAGCCATGGGGTCTATTTATACTTGTAGACTCCTTAAGGGTTACAACCTAAACCCTAATTGGATAATCTTCTCTTAAGGCTATCCAAATCCTTTCCATAGATATCCCCTTGGACGATTTGAAGCTATCCTAGCTTCTAGAATCCGTCCATCATATATCTATATGGATTTACAGTCTAAAGTTTAACTATCAAACAATTGACAGTTTATACCCTCTTATTTAATTAATCTCTTTAAGTCACCAAATTAATTCCAATTAATTCTATGACTTATATTAATCAAATAACAATATATTATTCTTTATATTATTCTAATAATATATTAATAATATTTACTCTCTCTTAAAAAATCATCCTATCAAGTTGCTATGGTGAAGGCAACCCAAAAGGACCATGCAAAACCGGGTCAAATACTTGCCTAATATGGTTGCAGCCTTAGACACTATTCCAACAGTCTCCCCACTTGGATAAGTCTAGTAACTATATGCACAAGTACAATTCGGTTTGCAATCGTAGCTCTCAAAGACGCTGTCAAACTCTGATCTAATCAATCTTGTCCTTTAGATAAGGGATCGTACAGTCCTCTGTTTGATATCATGTTGACAATCCTATGGAATGGTTAGTCAAGCATTTAGGTTTCTCGATCTCTGATTTATTTGACATAGAACTTAATCAAACACATCAATTTAGTTCTGATCGGGCCCGGCACATAACCCAAAAGGACCATGCACAACCGGGTCAAATACTTGCCTAATATAGTTGCAGCCTTAGACACTATTCCAACACGTGTACCCATGTAACATGTAAGGTATTGGTATAGACTCATGAATGAACTGACTCTTGTGTGATTCCTTGTAGTAGTAATAATGTTTGATATCTTATAACTATCCCTATGATAGTTATCTGAAAGGTAATTGGTTGTTTACATAGGTTTATGCACTCTTGCCACCCAAGAGTATTGGAAACTAAATGAAGGGTGAAAACTATAATCTGTAACATATAAATGAACATATGTGCATAAGTATAGTTTGATTCAAGAAGGTAAAATAATAGTTTTGCAAGATATCTAGGAGTTTTGAACAATAATTAAGAATGACTTGATGTCATTTTAATAAACATTTCAAAACTAATACTTTTGTTATCAAGGTATTTTAAGATAGAAAACCACTTTATGTGTCACCTTTTGAAATATGTGAAATCTACTGAGTGAAAACACAGTTATAAAATACATAAGATTGATTTAATAACATACTGTTTTCTACTTGTATTCCCCCCCCCCCCCCCAATTAAAACATTTAAAATCATTTAAAACATTGATTAAGGGGTATGAACTTACCTGTAGTTGGTATTTTAGATGAAGTAGACGGTGTAGGATTGTTAGGCGTCAAGTGAGGACTTGTACACACACTACGATCCTAATGAACATATAATCACACATATATGCACTCAATTAGTCTTAATTTACTAATTGATAAAGCTAAGACATCCTAGAACATATTAAACACCTTATATAAGTGTTATAAGCCCTAAGGGTTGCAACTAAGCTATTGTGGGACAAGGTACTTGGGTTTAGGGTTCCAAAGGACCCTATATATGAGTTTACTCCCCACATACCATCACACATGGAGTTTACGGTTGTAAACTCTTGAGTTTACGGCCGTAAACTCCCAACCATGGGGGTATTGTGTGTTTTGAAGATCCAAATGATTCCTATAATTATTCCAACTTGGTGGTTAAATTCTTGGAAGGGTTTAAGGCCTAGAAACACTCCTTAGAGGAGTTTATGGCCCCAAGGCCATTTCCTTTTGAGTTTACGGCTGTAAACTCCCTTGGAATGGTGTTTTTGTTGCTTTCAAGTCTTTTGCATATGTAGGATAGGTTCTAGACTTTTACCTAAAGCATATGAAGGCATTAGGCACACTTTGGTGCCCTTCTTTCATGTTTACGGCCTAAGAACCATGTCTTGGCCGTAAACTCACTTTGGAAGGTGATTTTGATGTGTTTTGGTCCTTGATTTAAGTGGGAACAATTCCTAGTAAATGTCCAATGCTTTAGGTGCCTTAAAAGCACCCTTTTGTGCATGATTTTGGAGTTCACGGTCCATGATCATCTTGGGCCGTGAACTCCCAAACTTGGGTGGTTCTTTGGTTTTTTCTTGTCCCTAATACACTCTTATATATGTCCAAGGCAGTAGTATATCTCGGGGGAAAGGCTAGGCATTGTTTTCGGGAGTTTACCGCCCAAGAACACCTTGGGGAGTAAACTCCTAAATCTAGTGATTTAGCTATGTAATCTATGTTATGAACACATTTAAAGCTATATAACAATACTAGAGAGGGGTACTCACGATTTGGGATAAAAACCCGAAGATCCGTGAGAGAGAAAATGTCTTTTCTCTAGTTGGAAATGCGAATAATGAATGAATTTGGTTCAGAATTTTATTTATAGTCCTGAGATATTTTTGGTAGAAAATATTTTTATTCCTGAAATGAATTCTAATATTACAGAGTGTTTGAATAATAGTGTTGCACAAAACCCTAGTGCAACCACTCTCCTGATATCTCCTTAAGTGTAAATCCTGAAAAACTGCCATACTTATACCCGAAGCCTGGAATTTCCCTGAAACTGTTCTATGCTCTATTGTCTTGATATGGTTTGTTCAGAATGGAAATTTTGGGTTGTCACATCACCCCCTGTTAAAGGGAATTTCGTCCCGAAATTAGAATTTAGATAAGGAAGTAGGTACAAATGATCGAGTCGTTAGGTAAAAACTTCCTAATCGATTTTCTCTCGCACTCCCAAGTGAAATCGGGTTCTCTGTTAGTATTCCAGCGAACCTTCACTAATGGGCGACGGCATTGCTTCGTCCTCTTGGCCACTCGGTCGAGGGTCACTACGGTTCTAATACGAAGGCAAGGATCTCGTAAATCTTGATCTCGTCGAGAGGAATTACGAAAGTCCCAACGGAAAGATAATGTTTCAAGTTCGAGACGCGAATGGGAAAATGTACGTTACTGAGTTCACGGAGTAGGTCTAGTTTGTGAAATGCAGGACCGATTCTGGTAAGAATCTCGGAGGTCCTAACTATATTACATTTTAGCTTTCCATGCTTTACGAAGCGTACTAAGTCGTTCCCAGAGTGAGGTTTCCTAAATAATTTGGTCTCTCACTTGGAATTCCAAATGTTCTTTCTCTCGCTTACTTCCCAGTCAAGGGCCATCGCTTGCTGGGTCAAAGTCGAAAGGGTTCCTGAAGTTTACGGGGAGTTCCGAACGGACTATGATAATAGGTCTGTAAGACCTAGAATTTGGCGAATTTTCCGTCGGTGACTATGGTGCCGACAAATTCCCAACGGTTTTGGATAATTTGACAGAGTACTCCAGAATTTCCACAACACTAAAAGTGTGTCTCAGGAAATTTGACTCTAAATTCCAAAACTCTTGTTCAGAGAAATTTGCGGAAAGTATCTCCGAGGGTAATGTTTCTATGGGTTCTTTCTTACTACGAGGGTAGATAAGTAGTCATTATATGGAGAAATGACGAACTGATCCCAGTAAGAAAGGCGTACTCTACTTATTCAGCTCATGAATACTATGGGCGTATTGGTCCTATCTGAGGGGTATCACTACAGACTCGAATTGTCCGCATCGAGTTCGGAGGGTAGTCTATTGGACATCCTTCCCTAACACTCGAACTGGTGATATTCGGATCTCAGGTCCATTTCTGAAGTAATTCTTTCCCTGTGTTTGCCTAATCAATTCGTCTATGTGAGGCAGAGACAACGATTTCTAAAGGAAATCTAAATGAAGTCTCCGGTTGTCGAGGTACATAAAATGCACTCCGTCGACTTCTTGTAAGAATAAGACCGGAGCTCTCAAGGGTGAGAAGCCTGGTCTTCTATTTCTATTGTTGAGTAGTTCACTGTGTTGTCCGGGCTGTTCTTGTATCTTCTGTAGGTGTTTAGACTGTAAGGCGATCTGGTTATAAGAGTCATACTGGGCTCTAAGTTTGTTCCTATGACAATGCAATTACTCGTATTACTCTTGGACAGTCTCTGTCCTGAAGTTCATATTAGAATTCATACGTGATTCAATGATCACAATTTCGTGTATACGAGTCGTATATAATTACGACTGAAAAAGGTAGTCGAATAACTGATTCTTCCTTAATCTCACATCCCATCGAGGGAAAAGAAGTTAAAGTGGAATCATCAATTCTAAACATGTAGAACATTGATTATATATCACTCTCATGTATACATTCCTCAGTGATAGATCAACCGTATGAATCCTGGAATTGAACTTGACGTACTGCACGAGCAATAATGTAGGGATTCCTTCGGAAATGAAAGGAACTAATAGGTACTTCATGCACGAGTACCTCAGAGTTCTGATATGATGGCTTCGCTAAAAGACGTTTACTGAGAAAGAGATGCACGTATGGAGCTGGTATTATGAGGATCAAATTTACTCAAGTCGTATGATAAAGTCGGAAACATATGGAAACTAAAGACATTAGATTTGAACATAAGGCGTTACAGACAAAACACAACCGTGCAACCATTAACAAAGTCACTGAAGTTAGGATTTACCACAAGACTATTGCTGCGAACAAGGTATACTACAAAAGACAAGTATACGCAGCACGAGCATCCCTAAACGGACGGGATCCCGCAAAAGATAAGACTCTGGTTGCACTAGTTTTGGGATGGTTCATAAGTCTGTTACAACGAAACACCTAAATTACATTAACGGGGGTCCAGAGTAGACTCTCCTGCGGTGGTGGTCGGTAGCATACTGCCGTGTGTGCCAGCATTTGCTGCCTCTGGGCAGTTCCTTTTGTAATGACCTACCTTGTCACAACCATAGCAAGTTTGGTTCACACTGGTGTTTGGCACTTGGGCAGGCTGAGCTGTTGGAATCTTGCAGTAACGTGTTGTATGCCCCTTCCTGTTGCAGTGTGAGCATTGCATCTCCTTACAAGGTCCATGGTGGTGAAAACTGCATTTAATGCATTTTGGGAGACTTCCAGCATAAAGTTTGGCTGGTTTGGGGACCATTGGGACGCCCAAAGGGATGGTAGTAAGAGGTACTAATGTCGTAGCTGTGAAGGTTGTTACTGGTGGTTGTTTCCTGTTCGCCCTTCGAAGCAACTTGTCCTTAGAGTTAGTCCAAGACTTTCATTTGATACTCTTGGTCTTAGGACTCGGGGTATCGTGGTAGTTTGTTGCTTGCTGGGGTACTGGATTGTTACTTGGATGGGAATAGTTGTTAACAATCCCGCTAACACTTGCGTTGTTAGCATTCAGATGGTTCAGAATGCCTGACACGGCAGCCGAGACTGCAGCTTGAAAGGTAGCAGCATCAATCTGAAGAGTTGGTGTTTGGTTGATGGGCTGATCGCTTTTCTTGGGAGACATGATTTTGTTACCCGAAAAAAAAAAAGATGAATTTGTGAGTGAAAATGGTTAAATCTAAACATAGTTCGATCGCTCATGTAAAGAATAGAAGTATATTCTCTAAGGTTCGACCTACATCCCTATGATGCAGTCCTAGTATGGAATGGAAGTATGTTCACGAAGTTTTGACCTACATCCCTATGATGCAGTCCTAGCAAAGATCGGAAGTAAGTTCATGCAATTTTCTCAAGATGTTTGTCGTTCTAGCCGAGGTATCGTTGGTTGGCGAATAATGTGATCCAACCATTGAAAGAGACTTGGAGATGTCGCCGGAGTTAAATTGCTATAGTCCAATGACTTGACTAGAGCATGATTCAAATAGACTCTAACGAAAGTATGATAAAAGTATTCAAATAAAGAATGACTCAGAAGTTAGCCGACTGTCACTATCTTTGATATTCATGACGTACAGGTTCGGGAAAATGACCTTGTAAAAAGGTCTTACATCATAACCAGAGAAGATAGTTCCTGACAGTAAAAAGAGCTAACCAATGTACTTACAGTACAAGATAGTTTCATAGTAAATGCCACATCGGGCATAGATAGGAACACGATTCCTTTCTAACAAGGAATATAAAGTAACGCATCTACTACTGGCGACAGTCATCCCTTTAGTGAACTCTCAGTTCAGCCAGTTGGCGTTCCACATTAAGTAGGTGTCTTTCGTACACTCTCTGGCGTACCCGAAGTTCCATGACTTCGGCTCGTGATTCAGCCAGTGCTTGCAGCAGGGTTTCATAATCTCTCTCATACCTCTCACGAGCATGTTCAAGGCGATTGGTGTTAAGCATATGCATTCCTCCATTCGTATCGACTTCTGCGATACGTTGTAGAGCTGTCCTGCCCTGAATTTTGTTTCGGGCAACTCTTCGGATCAGAATTGGCATGATTCTATCTGTTGAGCCCCTATTGCTCAGGTCATAGAAGCTTCAGTCACCATTAAATGGCATGGGCTGATCTTGTCCTTGGCTCCATGTTTCCAAACATTCCACCCACTCAGGCGTCGGGCCATGAAAAGTCGGACGAGGGTTAGGAATCGGAAAGGGAGCTGCCTGGGGTAGGTTCTCAACCTCGGGTTCGGAGATGGCATCGTCTAAAAGGTCTTCAGCATGGTGATCATTCAGAGGGATTGGATGATCATTATCAGGTTCTTCTCCAAACCATCCAGCAATAACCGCGTTCAGAAGGAACAAGTTGTCGTGGGGATGGAATCCAGCCATGTTATCTATGCGAGAATTTGGGGTAAGAAAATAATTATTAGACAAACTATCTAGATAATTTCTTAGGATATCTTCATTAGTTCCATCGCTATTTGTAAGGTGCATACCAGTTATATGTAATCAACACAGGATAGGCCTTCGAATAAGTGACCTCAACTCCAAATTCACAAGGAATAGGGGCAAAGCAAAAATTTCACCGATTCTAAGTCTATAACATACTAGTTATATATAAATTTAGCGTATCCACTTAGCAATTATCAACTTAGGAATGAAGATTCCATTTTAGTTCTCAAGTATAAAGTACTTATAGTAACACAAAACACCCCTATGGTATTTTAGACTTAGGTTCTGTTATAATGTTCTCATTGTGGTAATGTTGGTAAGTTTTTAGACTTGTTGCCATATCACAACCATTCTTGTGCATGTGCTAATCAATCTTTGGAACATCATAGTTGATCAGGCTATGCCACTCCCAAAACTGACTATACATCCCCGAGCTTACCTGTGATATTCAACAATCGTAATACTTTTGTTCTTGTCATTGTGACACTGATTTTAGTATGAATGCAGGCACGTATACTTTGTTAAATATTTTATTATTTAAAAGTATATTCTCTTAGACAGAGTGTTTTAATCCTTATGTATTTATAGTTAGTATATCTTTTATGGGTTGATATACTAAATTCACTATAAACAATGCTCTGATACCAATCTGTCACACCCCAAAACAACGAACGGCGGAAACGTTCAGGGGTGGAGGACGTCATGTACAGTATCACAACAGTGTAATATAATAAACAAGTAACAACATCATCCATTGTATTATAAGTACAGTTTTAATACATGTGTGCTCTTTCATAATGTACGACAATAAAATGAATAATCAAAATAAGGCGAGTCTTATTTGTGCTCCATCTTCTCAAAAACATGGCCATCGCACCTGTCTAACTAACGACCTGAGAATACAATTTATTTTGAAAGCGAGTATCAACTTTAAAGCTGGTGAATTCATAAGTATTTATGTGTTATTGTCCTGTTTTGGAATGTTGTTAAGAATGTCATATAAATCCTTAAATAGAACAGTTGATATAAGTATGAAATGTGGTCTTTTACCAAGACCCGAATGTTTTGTTATGACAAAGTAAAATGATAGGTTTTCCTTTCTATTGACTAGTACTAAGAGTACTTAGTCTAACTCATCGTTTATGTGAATATATCACAAAATAAAGTAAAATCGGAAAATGAAATGATACTCTTCTACCAAGACCCTAATGTTCTGTAAGTAAAATGATAGTTTTTCCTTTCTATCGACTAGTACTAAGAGTACTTAGTCTAACTCATCGTTTATGTGAATATATCACAAAATAAAGTAAAATAGGAAAATGATAGGATAGTCTTCTACCAAGACCCTAATGTTCTGTAAGTAAAATGATAGTTTTTCCTTTCTATCGACTAGGACTAAGAGTACTTAGTCTAACTCATCGTTTATGTGAATATGTCACAAAATAAAGTAAACATGAAAAATATAATCATGTAAGTGTTATTATCTTGGGTTACTAGGACAAACATGACATCGCCGAAGCGAAAGATAGACCCTATGAACATCCGAAGAGTGTCCCCTCATCCTCTGTAGCGATAGCAGGGTGGAGGGAGGGTTAGTCCCGATATCGATCTCTTAATACAGATCGTTAACCTAATGATCCTCCGAAGATTCACATCTCATCCACTGTTGCAACAGTTGGACAGAGGGATGGTTAGTTCCGTCACTGACTACTAAATAAGTAACAACCTTGGACATCCGTAGACATTCATCGACCACTGGTGCTAATCACTGGGGTTCGGAATGGTAAGTCCCGCCGAGATATCCCATTGAAACGGGATAGGAAAGATAATTTACACAGTAAATACTAATAAATCATGCTCGTAGTTCTAAGTACAAGTATCTAGGTAAGTAAATACAGGATAATGCACCTATGTAGAAGTGTTCCTGTATGGTATTCATGTAAGTTGTTCATGTAACAGGTAAGTATATGTAAACATATTCATGTATCATGTAATCCTAAGTACGTGTACTCATGTATCTTGTAAGGTGTTGGTATAGACTCATGAATGAACTGACTCTTGTGTGATTCCTTGTAGTAGTAATAATGTTTGACATCTTCTAACTATCCCTATGATAGTTAACAGAAAGGTAATTGGTTTTTTACGTAGGTTTATGCACTCTTGCTACCCAAGAGTATTGGAAACTAAATGAAGGGTGAAAACTATAATCTCTAACATATAAATGAACATATGCGCATAAGTATAGTTTGATTCAAGAAGGTAAAATAATGGTTTTGCAAGATATCTAGGAGTTTTGAACAATAATTAAGAATGACTTGATGTCATTCTAATAAACATTTCAAAACTAATACTTTTGTTATCAAGGTATTTTAAGATAGAAAACCACTTTATGTGTCACCTTTTGAAATATGTGAAATCTACTGAGTGAAAACACAGTTATAAAATACATAAGATTGATTTAATAACATACTGTTTTCTACTTTTATTCCCCCCCCCCATTAAAACGTTTAAAGTCATTTAAAACATTGATTAAGGGGTATGAACTCACCTGTAGTTGGTAGTTTAGATGAACTGGACGGTGTAGGATTGTTAGGCGTCAAGTGAGGACTTGTACACACACTACGATCCTAATGAACATATAATCACACATATATGCACTCAATTAGACTTAAGTTACTAATTGATAAAGCTAAGACATCCTAGAACATATTAAACACCTTATATAAGTGTTATAAGCCCTAAGGGTTGCATCTAAGCTATTGTGGGACAAGGTACTTGGGTTTAGGGTTCCAAAGGACCCTATATATGAGTTTACTCCCCACATACCATCACACATGGAGTTTACGGTTGTAAACTCTTGATTTTACGGCCGTAAACTCCCAACCATGGGGGTATTGTGTGTTTTGAAGATCCAAATGATTCCTATAATTATTCCAACTTGGTGGTTAAATTCTTGGAAGGGTTTAAGGCCTAGAAACACTCCTTAGAGGAGTTTACGACCCCAAGGCCATTTCCTTTGGAGTTTACGGCCGTAAACTCCCTTGGAATGGTATTTGTGTTGCTTTCACGTCTTTTGCATATGTAGGATAGGTTCTAGACTTTTACCTGAAGCATATGAAGGCATTAGGAACACTTTGGTGCCCTTCTTTCATGTTTACGGCCTAAGAACCATGTCTTGGCCGTAAAATCACCTTGGAAGATGATTTTGATGTGTTTTGGTCCTTGATTTAAGTGGGAACAATTCCTAGTAAATGTCCAATGCTTTAGGTGCCTTAAAAGCACCCTTTTATGCATGATTTTGGAGTTCAGGGTCCAAGATCATCTTGGACCGTGAACTCCCAAACTTGGGTGGTTCTTTGATGTTTTCTTGTCCCTAATACACTGTTATATAAGTCCAAGGCAGTAGTATATCTCGGGGGAAAGGCTAGGCATTGTTTTCGGGAGTTTACCGCCCAAGAACACCTTGGGGAGTAAACTCCTAAATCTAGTGATTTAGCTATGTAATCTATGTTATGAACACAAGTAAATCTATATAAGACTACTAGAGAGGGGTACTCACGATTTGGGATAAAAACCCGAAGATCCGTGAGAGAGAAAATGGCTTTTCTCTAGTTGGAAATACGAATAATGAATAAATTTGGTTCAGAATTCTATTTATAGTCCTGAGATATTTTTGGTAGAAAATATTTTTATTCCTGAATTGATTTCTAATATTACAGAGTGTTGGAATAACAGTGTTGCACAAAACCCTAGTGCAACCACTCTCCTGATATCTCCTTAAGTGTAAATCCTGAAAAACTGCCAACCTTATACCCAAAGCCTGGAATTTCACTGAAACTGTTTTAAGCTCTATTGTCTTGATATGGTTTGTTCAGAATGGAAATTTTGGGTTGTCACAAAATATACCTGAATTTCAGGATGTTACAATCGAAGAGGGTCCGAGCTGACCTGGGAGACGAAGCCGGAGATTCGGGGGCAGTATCCAGAGTTGTTTGCAGAGTAAGACATCGAAGGCGAATTCTAATTCTAGTGGGGGATAATTGTAACATCTGGATTTCCAGTTATCATAATTGATGTGTTTATTTTGAGTTATGAAGGGGGACCCGACAAGTTGGTGCCTAAACTCATTGAGTAGGATCGCGACTGATGACTCGGATTAATGAGTGGACTCGACCAGTCGTTGAGTGGACTCGACGATTCCAAGATGTGGATAGAAACCCTAAATCCTTAGGCATGAGCCCTATTTAAATGCACTTATAGCCTTCATTGTGGTTACCATTCTAGAAAAGAAATCGAAACGAGCTTGAGATTTTAGAGTGAGAGAAAGAGCTATCTTGAGCTATTTGGTGTGATTTTGTAATGGAGGAGAAGAGCTCCTACAAGAAGGATCAAAGGAAAGTGTTGTTTTGAGTTACTCAAGCTAGGAGCTTCATCTTGAGGTACCAAATCGAACCCTTTTTTCTCTGTATTGTATAGATTTCATCCTTTGGGGTTAGCGCTTGAATCATCTCTTTTTGAGGTTTTGGATGCCTCAAACCCCTCTTGCAAGCTTGTGTTAAAGATCTGGACCCTTTTAGGTCCAGAGAGTCCCAAGCATCCAGCTTTATGCAGTCCCATTGGAATTTTGAACCTAGGTTGTCATTTTAAGAGTTATTTCTTCAAATAGAGCCATATAAGTGTTGCATGAGCATTAAGATTGTACCTTTACGTGACTTTTGAGTGTTTGAAGGTCAGATCTATAAGTTAGAGAAACAGATCTGACCTCAGAAGGTTATTCGGGAGTTGCCATGGAGGGAACTCACCGAGTCCATGAAAGTACTCGACGAGTCAAGTCGGGGTGCCCTGTGATTCGTGATAGTGGTAACTCGTCTAGTGAAAGATTAACTCGATGAGTCGAGTGAGTCCTTAGAAGGACTCGGAGGATGCGAATGAACTTGCCGAGTCCCACGAGTGCACTCGGCAAATCTGGTAAAAGTTGGACCATTAACTGAGTTGACTTTTGTTGACTTTTAGGGTTTGGTTAACAAGTGGAATTTTGGGTCTTGGAGGGGTAAAATGGTAGTTTACCCTTCTAAGGAATTGTAAGGGGGATTAATCTAGCCTTTGAGAGTCGTTGTTAATTAGATAAAATTGTGTATGTGATCAGGCGGAGGCTAGATCAGTATTTCGAGTTCGAGATTATCCGAGTTACCCGAGGTGAGTCTTCTCACTATACATTACCTAGAGTGGTATCAATGTGCAGACCGGAAGATCTAATGTGTATGTGCATTATTGTGATTTATTGTAACATCTGGATCCCCAGGTATATTATTTTATTCATTTATTTTGGAGTTTGTGGAGGGACTCGGCGAGTTGGTGCTTAGACTCGCCGAGTAGGGTCGCGAATTCTGATCCGGATCCATGACCAGACTCGGCGAGTTCATGGGTGGACTCGGCGAATCCGCGCTATTTAATGAAACCCTAATCTCTCGGGTTTGGGGCCTATTTAAAGGCCCTTAGGGTCGTCATTTGCAGCTATCAGTCCCTTGAAAGAAACCCTAGAGTGCTTGAGCGTTTTGAGAGAGAGAGGAAGCCATTGTTGATCTTTGAGGTATTGTTTAGCAAAAAGAAGGAGGTTCTAGCCAAGAGGAAGCAAAGGAGGTTGCCATTCTGTGTATTTGGAGCTCAGGGCATCACATTTGAGGTAGTAATTCGGCTTCCCTTCTGTTGTTATGATGATCATATGGATTTAGGGTTTCTTGGATCCTTTATTAGTTAGATTTGATGTCCAATTATTCCCTTATTGTGATGAGGCTTTAGATCTGGATCCATAGAGGTCCAGAGAGCATAACTCATCAAGCTTTATGAAGAACAATGAGGGTTTTGACCTTGGGTTATGATATTTGGGGCTAAAACATCATATAAGATCAAATAGATGTTGCATGTGCATCAAGATATAGACTTTACGTGATTATCATGATTGGGAAGGTCGGATCTATGGATTAATGGAACAGATCTAACCTCAGGAGGTCATTTGGGTTTGTGCATGATATGGACTCGCCAAGTCTAATAATAGAATCGACGAGTAGGGTTAGGGTTTCCCTGTAAATCACACAGTTGGTGACTCGCCGGGTTGGGGGATGACTCAGTGAGTCAGAAGGGATCTAGAGGTCGTGAGTATGCGATGGAACTCGCGGAGTTCATAATTGGACTCGACGAGTTGAGTTAGGGTGGCCCCGCGATTCAAGCCAGGTGTCACTTGTCGAGGAAGGGAAAGACTCAACAAGTTAAGCGGGACTAAGGGGGTACGGGTGGACACGGGTGAACTCGCCGAGTTGCCCGAGGGCACTCGATGAGTCGGGTCAAAGGTTGACCGTTGACCAAGGTTGACTAGTGTTGAATTGATAGTGTCAGTCAAACAAAGCCAGGAAAGTATTAATAAGATTTGTATTTATGATATAGGAGGACGATAGGTCGGGAGATCGGGCACGAGTGATTATCCGACATCAACGAGGTGAGTCTTCTCACTATGCCTTACCCGAGGGGGTAATTATGTGTGACCGGAAGGTCTTATGTGTATGTTGTATATGTAATGTATGCTATATGTGATATGTTGTGATATGAGTATGATGATGTGGACCGGAAGGTCAAGATGATATGGGCCGGAAGGTCAACGGAGTCTGGGATGGAAATCCCCTGATACACTTAGATCGGAAGATCCTAGGGCTTGGAAAGGCGTATGTGCGGTATGTGGTATTTTAGGGAACTCACAAAGCATTCGTGCTTACAGTGTTATGTGTTATCTGTTTTAGGTACTAGCGAGGATCGCGGGAAGGCGCCAGCTTGATCAGTACACACTTGCAGATGTCATGTTTTTGAGATCTTGGGTTATGGATTATGTTATGTATTTTGTGGAAACATTGGATACTTGATTTTTGGATGATTTAATAATGGAATGTTTATTAAAAAATAAATGATAAATTGTTTTAAATTTTACGGTGTTACAAATTCGTATCAGAGCTTTGGTTTGACGGATTCGGATTCACCTTCGGGTGTATTTGAACTCAAACTGAGGATTTGAGGAATTTTTCATAAAATAAACAATTTTTCTGACAAGTAAATGAATTGAATAGATACGCAAGGAAACAGTGTGTACGATTAGTCAGCGCCCGAACGGTGATTTCCCAAAATACCCTTACATTTTGTGTTACAAGATATATTGTAATGTGCTATGCATGCTAGAGTAGACTAGGTATTCATATTAGGACTGGAGTGGCCTGATTTGTGATGCCTTAGCCTAGGAAGATTTATGCTGCCATGAGATGCTTTAGAGTAAGTAGGTAGCAGTGAGGTGCTATGAGAGTCTACCAAAGGGTAGTTTATGTGTGAAAAGAGAAAGAGTACTTGTGACTTCGGATCCTCAGAGAAGGACTTGGGGTGGATGCTGATGCGGTGTGGACAGTAGTATTGGGCCCGTATTACTGAAGACACCGGGTCAGTGCACAGTCCAAGTAAGAATCCTTAAGGTACCAAGGAACAAGTAGGGTCGGTTTATCAAGTGTATGTATACTCGAGCGAGTCCCTGATATTTTTATGTTGTATTCTAGAGGTAGATCATGGTTGGGACAAGCCACACACTAGAGAGCAGTGGGACTAGGGATGAGGAGATCCGTAGGATCATCCACGAGGAGGTGGCTGCGGCCATCAGGGCTGAGATTCCAGAGATATTCGGGTCTATTAAGACCACCTTGATTGAGACTTTTGATTAGTGGTATGCTGCTCTTTTTGATGCTGCTGTTGCATCAGCCACTGCGGCCATTGCTACTGCCAGGCCGTAAGGGGGTGACTCGTTGTTGTACCGGGAGTTCAACAACATGAAGCCACCAGATTTTGACGGGACTCAGGATCCGATAGACGCGATGAGGTGGATCTCTGACATAGAGGGGTGCTTCTATGCATGTTCATGTCTGGAGCATCTAAGAGTTCAGTTCGCGCTGAACCAGCATCGCTTGGGGGCGAAGGACTGGTGGAAGTTCGTGACAGCGCACTATTCTTTCGCAGAGCTTGCTGCGGTGACCTGGGAAATGTTCACCGCTATGTTTTGTGATGAGTACGTTCCCCCGGTGGAACAGGAGCGTTTGGCTAAGGAGTTCTTGACCCTCAAGCACGGTACTGAGTCAGTTAATATGATTACCCGGATGTTTCACGAGAGGGCGATGTTCTACCCTGAGCACGTGTCGACCGAGCAGGCATGTATGAGCCGATATCTGAGCATTCTGAGGAGAGACATTCCTGAGTTTGCGGCAAACTCATCATACCAGACATATGCTGAGCTTCAGGAAGATGCTCGGAAGAGGGAGATTGAATTGGAGACGCAGGCCAGGGAGGAGGCCGAGTCTCAGAAGGTGGATCGACGACCGGCATAGTCTCAACCGACAGCCAAGCGGGCCAAGCCCGCCAATTGTAGGTCTGGGGGTCAGAAGAGCCGCACTTGCAGAAAGTGTGGCAAGGGTCATGATGAAGTTTGTAGGGCTGGTGCTTGCTACAAGTGTGGAAAGGAGGGCCATATCGCCAAGGATTGCCCCCAAAGGATTCATGCTCTACCTTCATTGCAACCAGACTGGGCACCGGAAGGCGGAATGTCCACAATTGCGAGGGACGACATAGGGAGCATCTCAGGGATCTGCCCCTGCTACTGCGAGAGCTAGCGAGGGTCCGTCCGTAAAGGCCGAGGCGCCGAAGGCACAAGGGAGGGCATTGCAGCTGACAGCGGAGGAGGTTCGTGCAGCACCTGACGTCATGGCTGGTATGTATTCTTTCATGTATTTATTTTTATGTTGAGATATTGTGCTTATATCATGATATGCGTAGGCACTTTTCTTGTGAATTATGTACCTGCTTTGGTGTTATTTCACTCGGGTGTGAGTCGGTCCTTTGTATCATTAGCTTTCAGTAGGCACATCGGTATTCGGCGAGCGGTGATGAGTCGACCTTTGCGTGTTTCCATAGCTGACAAGCGGGCAGTGTATGCCACATATGTGATTCGGGGATGTGTACTTTAGATCTTCGGCGTTGGGTTACCAATAGATCTGGTCCCTATTGCAATGATGGACGTATGTGTTATCGTGGCCTTGGATTGGTTGAGCCGTGTTGGGGCGGTGATAGATACGCGTGAGGCCGAGTTCAGTTGATGTTGTTCCGATAGTGCATGAGTTCCCAGATGTATTTGACGGGTTTCACCCATAAGAACTTTCCGATGTGCACATGAAAATCCTAAAGCTTGGATCTAGGTTTCTCTAATTGAACATGCAATATATCCAAGACTTTCATGGCTAGACCTAATGTAAACAAAAAATCAAAACATATGAAATCAGATCTAGAATAATACCTTGAGTTACTTGCTTGAAAACTTCTTCTTCTTGGAGCTTAGAGTCACAATTGTCACTCCTCTAATGGCTTACAAACACCTACTAGCAAGAAGATGATTTGAGAGAGGGAGAGAGGTGAGAATTGGCTCTAGGGTATTCTCAATCATAGAGTGGCCGATTTCTCCAACCCTAAGGGTCTATTGATACTGGGAGCTCCTAGGGTTTCACCTTAAACCCCAATTAGATAACTTAGCCTCAAAGCAATCCAAAGATCCCTCTTGATAAGGCCTTGGACGATTTTCTAAGATATCCAAATCTTAAAATCGTCCCTTCCCATATCATTAAGGATTCATAGCCCAAAATACAACTATCACACATTTGACAATTTATGCCCCTTTATTCAATTAATCTCTTTAAGTCACCAAATTAATTCCTAATTTATTTATGATTTACATTAATCAAATAATATTATTATTCCTTCAACATGTTATTCTTATAATACATTAATAATAATAATAATATATGTTCTCTCCATATAAATCACCTTGTCAAGTTGCTATGGTGAAGGCAACCCAAAAGGACCATGTACAACCGGGTCAAGTACTTACCAAATATAGTTACCGCCATAGACATTAATCCAACACTCTCCCACTTGGATAAGTCTAGTAACTATAACTGCAAACACAATCCGATTAGCAATCATAGCTCTCAAAGACGCTGTCAACTCTGATCTTATCAGTATCCTGTCCTTTAGATAAGGGATCGTATAGTCCTCTATTTGACATTGTGCAGATGATCTCATGAAACATTATCATACTTATTGTCCAGCAACTATTTTCTCGATCTAAGATTTATTCGACATAGAACTTAATTGAACACATCAATTCAGTCCTGACCTGGCCTAGCACATAAGTCAAATCAAATCATCGAGCGGCCGTGACATCTCTTTTACCCAATTAGGATAAAAGTAACACATCAACTTCGACTTATATGCATTTACTTATCCACTAATCAACTATTCACAATAATGCGTTTTATGACATCAATTTACTGGCGCGGTTTCGCATTATCAATGTACAACCAATTAGTAAATAATAAACCATATATCTAGGTTTTATGACCATATGATATTATCGTCTTGCGATCACTTGTGATACATTCCTTAAAGTGATTCCAGCAAGCGTGGGTTTATTCCAATGCTCAAAACTTGCTCATAAGCACTCATGAACGTTGCATCAAACCTTTGCTATGTCTAATACTATTTAGACAATCTACACACCAATTCATGACAATCTTCATTGATACCTACTTCCAACATATTAACGATTGTGGATTGTTTGAATAATTCGATTATTCTTAATAAACTCAATTATTCTGGAAATCAAAACATGCAAAGTGAAGCAATAGTTAAATATAAGACAAAACTTTTAAATAATTCTCCATTATTTAATCACCAAATTGTCAATTACATTTATCTATTACAAGTTTCCAAACTATCTAATCTAAACTAACATCATCCTTCAGCCCAATGCTCCTAGCGTCTTGCAAGTGCTTAACCCTACTCAGTCCCTTCGTAAGCGGATTAGTTGGGTTCTCTTCTGATGATATCCTCTTAACCACGAGGTGTCCTTCTTCTACTTGATGTCTAATAAAGTGATATTTTCTGTCGATATGCCGAGATCTACCACAATCCCTCGGTTCCTTAGTCAAGGCAACCACTCCTTCATTATCACAGAAAATTTCCATAGGCTCCTTTATGGTCGGCACAACACCAAGGTCACCAATGACGTTCTTCAACCATATCGCCTCCTTTGACGCTTCGCTCGCTGCAATGCACTCTGATTCGCACATTGAATCAGCTACAGTTTCCTGCTTGGAACTTTTCCAAGTTACTGCTCCTCCATTAAGGGTGAACACCCAGCCCGACTGCCAATGGTCGTTGTCCCTGTCAGTCTGGAAACATTAAGTCATCACTAATGGGTTTTGGCCATAAGAACATCCTATGTGCTCATACAAACCCTAATGCTTAGATCTAGGTTTTTCTATTGTACATGCAATTCATCCAAGACTTTAAACCCTATATCTAGCATACAATTAATCATATTAACTTATGAATGGGGTTTAGATCTTACCTTGATTGTTATGTAACAATAACAATCTCAAATCCTCCTTGTAATGAATTTAGAAAGCTTAGAGTCACATGTGTCACTCCTCTAATGGCTCACAAACACCAAAAGCAAGAGGATGAAGAATGATAAGAGAGGAGGCACCCAAAAACGTGTGGAAACCCTAAGGAAACCCTTAGCCACGTTTTTGGTGCCCTAGGGATCCTTAAATAGTGAGGCTATTAGGGTTAACTAACAAGGAAACCCTAATTTGACTACTTAGGCCCTAAGCAACCCATGGACTCCCTCCTTAGAGGCCTAAGACGATTTCTAATGAGTTTCCCCATTGAATTCGTCCACCCCACTAATATGGAGTCCCTTAGCCCAATATTCAACTATTATACAATTGTCAGTTCTAGTCCCTTAAGTTTAATTAATGTCTTTTAGTCACAAAATTAATTCTTAATTAATTATTGAATAATATTAATTAACCAATATGATTTCTCCTTTAATGTATTATTGTTATAATATATTAATAAATCATAATTAATCCTCACTCTCCATAATTCATCCTATCAAGTAGCTTTGGTGAAGGCAACCCAAAAGGACCATGCACCATCGAGTCAAGTACATACCAAAATAGTTATGGACTTAGACACTAATCCAACAATCTCCCACTTGGATAAGTCTAATAATTATTCTGCGTATGACTTCAGATCCTGGTCTGCAATCGTAGCTTTCAAAAGCCGCTGTCAACTCTGATCCTATCAGATACGCGTCCTTTAGATAAGGGATCATATATTCCTCCATTATAGATATCGTATAGACAGAGACGTGGATTTAAATCATTCTCTCTGTCTATGTGTTGTTTCCCGATTTTCGATTTATGACGACTGACAACAGACTACAATTGAACACATCAAATTAGTCCCCGCTTGGCCAAGCGCTTAGGTGCCATCACTAAATCATCGAGTGGCCCAAAAATATCGCTTTCATCCTAATTTGGATAAAAGGAACGGATAAACTTTGATTCAATGTTTGCTTGTACTCACTTACCGAATCACACACAACAATATGTTTTATAACACCAAGTTACTAGTGCATTTACATATTATCAAGGTGTAACCGACTCGCAAGATACAACTCACACATCTCGGTTTCAAGAATATAAGATATTATCGTCTCACCAATCACTCGTGATAAAATCCATGAAGTGATTCAAGTGAGCATGGGTTTAATCCAATGCTCAAATCATATTCATAAGCACTCATGAACGTTGCAACAAACATTTGCTTATGTCTAATACACTTTACGCAATCCACACGCCAGTTCACGATAGTCTTCATTCATACCTACTTCCAATATATGAACGACTGTGGTCCGTTCGAATAATTTTGATTATTCTGAAATAATTAATTATTCAGGAAGTCAAAACATGCAAAGTGAAACACAAGAATAATACTAATCCTATATGGTTCCAAACCCTTGAGTATAAATAAAACACCTTTTATTTTTCACCATATCGATTACTCATTATTTGTTGTTTCGGTTAATCAACTTCTTACTTGAATTATTACTACACATGTCCCATGCTCTCAGCATCCACACAATGTTTACCTTGTTACGGTTTGAGCATTCTAACACTCCTAAGTGTACATGCAACCCTAAATACCTTGGATCTATGTTTTCTCTATTATACATGCAAATAAGAACTTCTAAGGTATTATCCTAATCTAGCATACAAAACAATGAGTGTAACAAGATAGAATACATACCTCTTAGATGTAGAAAGTCTTCATGAAGCTTGAGTGCCTAGTGCCCCAAGTGTGACACCTCAAATGGTTCACACAACACCAAATACACTTGGAATAACTTGAGAGAAATCTACACTTCATGAAATCGGCTAGCCCTTCTATTACTCACTCTAGTCCCCGATTTTGTCAAGAATAAGATCTTTATATAGTGTTACAATTAGGGTAAACCCTAATTGTCATGACTTTCCGTTTCCTTGGATCCATGGGTTCAAATACACCATGGAGCATCCATGGACCATCCTATGGGTTTTAGCCCAACTTGATTATCCATAGAGCATTAGCCCACTATACAAGTATTGATGATTTACACAATCAACCCATATATTTAATTAGTCTTCTTTTGATCACTTAATTAATCCTAAATTAATTCTTGATCAATACTAATTAAATAATCTTATTATTCTTATTATTAATATACTAGCACTTATAATATATTAATAACCATAAGTGTCTTCTTTCTCTCATTATAGTCTATCCAAGTGCATGATGCCATGCAACCCAAATGGACCATGCCGGGTCGGGTCAAGTCTTACTAATTATAGTTATGGACTTAGACATTAATCCAACAGTCTCCCACTTGGATAAGTCTAAAACTAATATTGCGTATGACTTCAGGAACCGACTGGCAATCGTAGCTCTCAAAGGCTTCTGTCGAACTCTGACCTTGTAGATGAACTCTGACCTTTGTCGTTGACTTGTCCATTAGATAAGGAATCATATATTCCTCCATTCTAGATATCATATGAACTGAGACATGGATTATAATCATTCTCTCTGCCCATTTGTTGTTTCCCGATTTCCGATTTGTGACGACTAACTAATTGAACAAATCAAATCAGTCCTGGCCCGGCCGAGCACTTCCATTTGTCGTCATCAAATCATCGAGGGGCCCATAGATATCGCTTTTATCCCAAGGTAAAAGGAATGGATAAACTTCGACTCATATGGCTTGTTCTACTACTTGTTGAATCATACACAAAGACACGTTTTATAGCACCGAATTACCAAATGCATTTTCGTGCGATCAATGTACAACCAACTCATAGTAACAACTCACATCTCTAGGTTTGAAGAATATAAGATATTATCATCTCATGATCACTCGTGATAAAATCCATTAAGTGATTCCAATGAGCACGTGTGACAACCCGAAATTTCGATTTGTACGAACATTATCTTTTCAATAGAAGCTAGTCCAGTTTCAGTGATTTTCACACTTTTCCGAACCAGTTTGTGTACATTAGGGTTTATGTTTAAGGAGATATCAGGAGAGTGGATGCTCCAGCTTTTGTGAAATTTGAGCATTCCAAGTTTCATAATGTTGCAGTCCAATATCAGGAATAAAAATATTTTCTGCCAAAATATTACAGGACTATAAATAGTTTTCTGAATTAAATTAATTCATTATTCACAATTCCAAATAGAGAAAAGCCATATTCTCTCTGACGAATCTTTGGGTTTTCATCCCAGATTGTGAGTCTACTTTACTAAATGTTTTTCAATACTTGTTAGATGCTTGATAACATCAATTACATGTTTAGATTACAAGATCCGGGAGTTTACCGCCCAAGAACGTTCTTGGGGAGTAAACTCCAAAATGGAGCTTTAAGGCTACCTAGACCCATTTTCTTGTTAAGTAACTTATTAAGGACCTTGTGTATGATCTTAAGAGACTAGAAAGCATCCAAAATCAACAAGTAATAGGAGTTTACGGCCAAGGACTTTTCTTGGGCCGTAAACCCCTTTTCAAGGGCATTTAGTGCCCTAAACTACCCCTAATGCTTAAGGACTTTAACCCTCAAATGCTTGTAAACATTTTAGACATCAAAACACTTCAAAATCATATGTTTATAGGAGTTTACGGCCAAGAACCTCTCTTGGGCCGTAAACCCCTTTTCCAAGGGTTAAATGCACCATAAACCACCCCTAAGGCCTTAAGACAATTACCCTTAAACACCTAGGACTTGAATGAGGAGTAAAAGACATCAAGAACATCCCTGAAAGGGAGTTTACGGCGAAGGAACATCACTTGGGCTGTAAATTCCAAGTGAAGGCACAAATGTGTGCCTCTTGTCCCCATTACCCTTAGGTAAAATCATGGAAGCTATCCTTGATGTGCAAGTGCCTTAAATGAATTAAAATCCAAGACCCCATAGGAGTTTATGGCCGTAAAATCTAGGGTATATGGACATTAGGCCGTAAACTCCCCTATGGACCATTCTAGGGCCTTAAACTACTTCATGTATTATTCCAACAAAGCTAGGAGTGTTCTAGGATCAAGATAACACTTTAAAACACCCAAAACCACCATGTGAGGAGTTCACGGACATAAACCCATGAGTTTACGGCCGTAAACTCCAAAGGGTGGGGTTTGTTGGGTGGTGAACTCTTATGCAAGGCCTTTTGATGTTTCAAACCCTTTTGCCTTGTCCCGTAGCAATTTAGATGCAACCATTAGGACCTTAAACACTTATAAAAAGTGTTTACACGTTCCTAAGTGTTTTAACTTATTTATTAAGTTATTATTTGTCTAATTAGTTATATATATGCTTATTATATGATAACTAGGCTCGTGCGTGTAAACAAGTCTCCGTTTGCCACCTAGCACGGTATCCGACACTGCAATTCGTACAACTCACCACAAGTGAGTTCATACCCCTTGAATCAACCTTTGAAATGATTTTAAATGTTTTAAAATAATTTATGGGGGGATACAAGTCAAATACTTATAGTTATTGCTTCAATCGCATGTGATTGCATTTAATCACATGTGATTAATAACTAGGAAAACAACGATTTTTACCACTGTTCAAACTGTTTATCAAATTGCTTTACGTTGAAATGTTTTACAAACTCTTTTACTATCCAAACTTATTTACAGACTGTGATTCAAACAAATGCTTCTTATACTTAAACTGTTTTTATTAACTTATGCCTTCTAATTGTTTTAAAGATTGACATCAAGTCGATCTCTTCTTGAAATAATATTTATGCTTCAAATGTCTTATGAAAACTTATTTTATGCTTTTATATATTCAATTGCATGCCCATATATGTATAGATTTATAAATAATGTTTAAAGGGCTTAGGAAGGCCATCCGCCCTATTTCCTTTTTCTCGATTTGGATGTGGTCTGGTGGGATTTCGGGTGACCATCCGAAGGTCGTTTCCATATTACTTATATATCATATATACATGTATAGACATAAAAGTACTTCCATATTCATACTTATCAGTACATCAATGGTTAGTTACCATCGGGGTAACACAGGAACATATACAGTTATACTAGAACCATGTACATATACAGCTATACTAGAAACAAGTACATATACAGCTATACTAGAACCATGTACATATACAGTTATACTAGAAACGTGAACATATACAGCTATACTAGAAACAAGTACATATACAGCGATACTACAAACAAGTACATATACAATAATACTAGAACCATGAGCATATACAACTATACTAGAAACATGAACATATACAACTATACTAGAACGAGAAACATTACATATACATGAATACGTTAACAATTGTGATCCACTGTGTCGGAGCATGCCTTAAATGTCATGGCCCGAGTTGTAGCCAGAATTCTCTTGGAGGGAGAGCGTGAGTTTGTGTATAGATCTATACTGGATTGACTATCCTACACCTTGCTGCTAGCTACAGCCGGACTTGCAGGTCTGCGGGTGCCAAACGTCATTTCTTTATTACGACCATTCATTATGTCGTTGTTACCAGTCGATAGCATGGTGCAATTTATCACATTTTATCTTAATATAAATCCAGTTTAAGGTAGTTAGTACAACAGTAGTTCCTATTACACAAAACTACAGTACTACAATGATTTACCCATTACATATTTTAGTGATAACCTCACTTAAGCATTAATGTACAAACTATATTTTATTAAATGATAGTTATACTTGGGTATTTACGCGCTTTTACAACAAACAAGTACACAAGACAGTTAAGCCTTGGTAGAAGGTTACTTTAATAGAAAATATAGGATTTTCTGAGGGATTCAAACTTTTACAAACACTTTCAAACACTTACTTACATTTTTACAAACTTATACATTGAGATAGGTTCAAACGTTTTGACAATAAACATTGACACTAAAATACTTATGAACTCATTAGCTTACTGCTGATAAACTCTTTCAAAATAACTTGTATTCTCAGGTCATCAGTAGACAGGTACCGAGGCCAGCTTTTGAGAAGATGGAGCGTATTCAAGACTCATCTCATATTACTTTGTGTTACATTATTTTTGGTGTCTATATCTGTACAGAACACTCTTGTATTAAAATTATATATTTAATGCAATGGATGATGTTGTTTGCTTATTTACATTTACTATGTTGTGATACTATACATGACGTCCTCCGCCCCAGAACGTTTCCGCCGTTCTTGGTTTTGGGGTGTGACAGCACGGGTTGAATCCAATACTCAAAAATTATGAGCACTCATGAGTGTTGTAGCCCTTTGTCCAACACCTTAGACCTCTACAAGCCAACCCATGACAGTCTTAATTCATATCTACTTCCAACATATGACCGACTGTGGATGGTTTGAATAACTTAGTCATTCCGGAAGAATAACCTAGTTTCTTCGTGAATTCAAAACATGCAAAGTGAAACACAATAATAATTGAATCCAATATGGTATCAAAACCAATGAACATAAATAAAACACCTTTTATTTATCACCATATGATTACACATTATTCATTGTATATTGTTTCAGCTATCAACTTTATTCTTGAATTTAAAACAATAATTGTCCCATGCTCCAAGCATGTACAATATGTTTTCTAAACACTAGTCATGTCATACACCAATTATGCATACTATGTTTGTCTATGATCTTTACTTTGTGAACTAGATCAATTGAACATAACTTCAATGATTCTCTTTTCACACTCCCAAATCCTTACTGCAAATACAAGAATTCCAAATTCATGTCATTTACTGAAATCTGTTAGATTCTAAACTTATATGCATTGATCTTCTTGTAATGATTATGCACAAAGTCAAAAAGACTTGACAACAATCATTACAGAGCTTTCAAAGGAGATAAAATCGTTGGAAACATCCTTCTTACATTAAGTTTCCTAATCTTAAACAGATTGAAAAATCTAACTTTGAAACATTTCTAGATTCCATTTTGACTATCACTTCTGAACAAGAGTTGCCTCTTTCCAGATTATGTCAATATGGTCCTTCCAGAATTATCACTATACTTCCAACTGTCCTTGAGCAACCAATCTTTGGTAAACCTTAGATTGTCCTCGACATTTGCTTAATCCTTTTAGTCATATCCAGTTCTAAACCTTTTCCCTTCTTAATGCCCTAGGCATTTGGAAAATTTTAGAAAGGATGAATATAACACATGTAATCGATCCTATATCCGAAGCATGTGGGATACGATTCATGATGTCTCACATAAAGACTAAACCAGTCTTTTGCTATATTATGTCCATTTCAATTTGCCAAGTTCTCATAATTCAGATTATGAAAAGGGATGCCGTAATCATAATCAAATTTTAGAACACAAATAATGGACTCATATACAAAATTTCCTTATGTTCAGCCATTCCAACATGAAATTCATATATATCCTTGACTAAATGATTAAAACCTCACGATCCAAGCTTATAGATTTGATATGAAGTATAATTTCCTCTCCCTTAATTATAGCAAAACAACTCTTTCCCAATTGAAACTTTTGTTTTCTATAATTAACATTGCTAACTTGCAATACTTATCATAATTATCATGCTGCCACTAACATGATGATTATTAGCATAACACTTATGCTCCCACTAGCTTTGACATGTAGTCAGAAATCAGCTGACTTTCTTATCAAAGTTTAGATTTCTGATACTAGATTGTTTTGATAAAACTTTATCAAAATCATACACCTTCCCTTAGATTGCACACCTGTGTGTCTAAACAATTATGTAGAGGGATGCCGTAATCATAATGGTTAGACCTTTTTGCCACTTCTCACAAGTCCAGGTTAGTGTGTCGGTAAACCACACACGCTCCACTAACGAATTTGAGAATGCAAATATCACAATTGCTATCTAGCTAAAATCTACTTAGTAAAAGTGTTTCCTTACCATCATTTTCATGAATCGGAGAGAAACCTTATGACACTTAGATTTAATGGTGTATGTGTTCTTATCCATGTGAATTGTCAAAACCATAGACACAAGACAAGGATAATGACAAATCCACACTCATATGGATTGAACTCAATCTTAACTTCTTACCACCTGGCAGCTCAAGGGCCTGCCATTGATTCCAAGTTGTTGTGCAACACATTGAGAACTCTAAGAACTCATATGCAAAGCCAACTTTAACTGGAATGAGCACAGAATATGTCAACACGATAGGTTATAAACCTCAAGTCGTGTGTTAGTGAAGAATTTCAGGTTTTATTCTTGATTAGTTCTTGAGACTTTCAAGACCTTTAAGACTCCCACTGTCCTCATGACCTATAAGACTCCTTTGTCAAACATCCAATAGATAGTGTGGATTCTAATCAAGACAAACACTTCACACAATTGGCCTTAGCTGGTCTTTGTTTTATCCAAAACATCACAACTTACCAATTTCAAATGTACAAGAGTAGAAAAATTTTACTCTTACATTTGACAAGTGTTTTAAACCTTCTTTGAGACATGTCAGTCAAGTTACAATCTTGGAGTATGACTCTAAGAATTGTTTTTGGAACGAAGTATGAATCATCTTCTTGATTTAACCACTTCAACAATTTGTAGTTCCTCTTCTTAGCTATAAGAAAGCACTTAGAGGATGACTTGTGATAAGGTCTCTAAATCATTAAGATGATCATAAAAACTGATACTAAAGTACTCTCCCATCTTTTCAGATTTGAGAAACTTTTTTCCTTCTGCCTAATTTGATTCTTCTTATTCGCTCTTCCTTACATTGGAACCTTTTTCCAATGTCTCAGAGTTACACTTAAGCTTGTAAGTAGAATCATATTTACTAAGCTTTAGTAAATTATGACGAAGAATCTTATCGATCTTTTGTGGTGGACTTAATCAGTGCACAAGAATGTGTACTTGATCCCTTAGTCCTTTACTTGACTCACACATCCATGTGACCGAGTAATTATTCTTAATTTTTCCAATACTTGAAAGTTCTCATTCATCATGCTATACAACTTGCATGACTCCAAGTTCCGGTCCAATTGAACCTTGGGTGATGAGAATCTTTCCTTATTTGGTAAATTCAGACATTACCACAAATGAAAAAATCAATTTCATATTTCCACTCTTGTTATTAATGGAATCATATAAGCAACTATTTTTCCTCAAATGCCATTGTAAGGATATTTTAAAATAAATAAAATCAAAAATTTCCTTTTATTTTAAAACTTTGCGGAAAAACTTATCCTTACAATCCATATGAAAACTTGTCGTTATCTATTCCTAAACAATATCTCATAACTACTAAGAAGTAGCTCTCGAATCCGATCTTCAAACTACGCGATAGAAATCCATCTACGCGATCAGATTTAGTATATTCTTTCTTTAAGTTCCTTTACTTTTCTTTGATAAGTCTTACCAATTATAGTTATGGACTTAGACATTAATCTAACAGTCTCCCACTTGGATAAGTCTAAAACTATTATTGCGTATGACTTCAGGAACCAACTGGCAATCGTAGCTCTCAAAAGCTTCTGTCGAACTCTGACCTTGTAGATGAACTCTGACCTTTGTCAGTGACTTGTCCATTAGATAAGGGATCATATATTCCTCCATTCTAGATATCGTATGGACTGAGACATGGATTATAATCATTCTCTCGGTCCATTTGTTGTTTCCCGATTTCCGATTTATGATGACTGACTAATTGAACAAATCAAATCAGTCCTGGCCCGGCCGAGCACTTCCATTTGTCATCATCAAATCATCGAGGGGCCCACAAATATCGCTTTTATCCTGAAGGTAAAAGGAATGGTTAAACTTCGAATCATATGGCTTGTTCTACTACTTGTTGAATCATACACAAAGGCACGTTTTATAGCACTTAGTTACCAAATGCGTTTTCATGGAATCAATGTACAACCAACTCATAGTAACAACTCATATCTCTAGGTTTGAAGAATATAAGATATTATCATCTCATGATCACTTGTGATAAAATCCATGAAGTGATTCCAATGAGCGTGGGTTGAATCCAATACTCAGAACTTATGAGCACTCATGAGTGTTGTAGCCCTTTGCCAACACCTTAGACCTCTACAAGCCAACCCATGATAGTCTTAATTCATATCTACTTCCAACATATGACCGACTGTGGATGGTTTGAATAACTTAGTAATTCTGGAAGTCAAAACATGCAAAGTGAAACACAATAATAATTGAATCCAATATGGTATCAAAACCTATGAACATAAATAAAACACCTTTTATTTATCACCATATGATTACACATTATTCATTGTATACTGTTTCAGCTATCAACTTTATTCTTGAATTTTAAACAATAGTTGTCCCATGCTCCAAGCATGTACACTATGTTTTCTAAACACTAGTCATGCCATACACCAAGTATGCATACTATGTTTGTCTATGATATTTACTTTGTGAACTAGATCCATTGAACATAACTTGAATGATTCTCTTTTCACACTCCCAAATCCTTACTGCAAATGCAAGAATTCCAAATTCATGCCATTTACTGAAATCTGTCAGATTCTAAACTTATATGCATTGAACCTCTTGTAATGATTATGCACAAAGTATTCCAAAGGAGATCAACTCCTTGGAAACATCTTTCTTGCATTAGGTTTCCTAATCTTAAACAGATTGAAAATTCTAACTTTGAAACATTTCCAGATTCCATTTTGACTATCACTTTTGAACAAGAGTTGCCTCCTTCCAGATTATGTCAATATGGTCCTTCCAGAATTATCACTATACTTCCAACTGTCCTTAAGCACCCAATCTTTGGTAAACCTTAGATTGTCCTCGACAATTGTTTAATCCTTTTAGTCATATCCAGTTCTAAACCTTTTTCCTTCTTAATGCCCCAGGCATTTGGAAAATTTTAGAATGGATGAATATAGCACATGTAATCGATCATATATCCAAAGTATATGGGACTCGATTCATGATGTCTCACATAAAGACTAAACCAATCTTTTGCTATAACATTTCCATTTCAATTTGCCAAGTTCTCATAATTCAGATTATGAAAAGGGATGCCGTAATCATAATCGAATTTTAGAACGCAAATAATGGACTCATATACAAAATTTCCTTATGTTGAGCCATTCCAACATGAAATTCATATATATCCTTGACTAAATGATTAAAACCTCATGATCTAAGCTTATAGATTTGAGATGAAGTATAATTTCCTCTCCCTTAATTATAGCAAAACAACTCTTTCCCAATTGAAACTTTTGTTTTCTGTAATTAACATTGCTAACTTGCAATACTTTATCATAATTATCATGATCCCACTAACATGATGATTATTAGTATAACACTTATGCTCCCACTAGCTTTGACATGTACTCAGAAATCAGCTGGACTTCTAGAAATCAATACTTCATTCACTTTCTTACCAAAGATCAGATTTCTGATACTAGATTGTTTTGATAAGACTTTATCAAAATCATACACCTTCCCTTAGATAGCACACTTGTGTTTCTAAACATTTATGAAGAGGGATGCCGTAATTATAATGGTTAGACCTTTTTTCCACTTCTCACAAGTCCAGGTTAGTGTGCCGGTAAACCACACACACTCCACTAACGACTTTGAGAATGCAAATATCACAATCGCTATCTAGCTAAAATCTACTTAGTGAAAGTGTTTCCTCACCATCATTTTCATGAATCGGAGAGAAACCGTATGACACTTAGATTTTTATGGTGTATGCCAGGTACCTGTCTAACGTGGACGAGTCTCCCACGCACTCCGTCTTCACCAAAAGATAACGCCAGGTACCTGTCTAACGTGGACCTGAGAATACAAGTAGTTTGAAAATCAGCATAAAGCTGGTGAGTTCATAAGCGGTTTTTGTTTTATGAAAATGTATCGGTTTCCTTTAGTTTTCCGAAAAATTTTGTTATCCAAGAAAATCCCATATTTTCTTATGTTAAATAGTTTCGTTATCTTTCATTACAGTTTAGTTATGCGTTATAAGTTAACCCCAGGAAAATCCCATATTTTCCTAAATGCAAGATTGATTGAATAACATAGAGTATAGTTTAATACACAAAACTATATATTGAAAATCATAGGAAGTATTTTGAAAACCATGGGAATAACATCCCGAACTAGTTACAAGATAGTTTGATATACTAGAAAATATAGATTGAAAATCATGGGACTACTATCCCGAATTAGATATGAGATTATTTGATAAAACCATAGGATCACTATCCCGAATTTGATATAAGATAGTTAGATAAAATCATGGGATTACCATCCCGTACAAGATATAGATTCAAAACCATGGGATTATCATCCCGTACAAGATATAGATTCAAAACCATGGGATTACCATCCCGTATAAGATATAGATTTAAAACCATGGGATTACCATCTCGTACAAGATATAGATTTAAAACCATGGGATTACCATCCCGAACGAGATATAGATTTAAAACCATGGGATTACCATCCCGAACGAGATATAGATACAAGACCATGGGATTATCATCCCGAACAAGATATAGATTCTAAACAAAATCCCAGCTGTGAATAAGTTTATATTAATACGTATTATGAGTCAGGTAACCATGCTGATACGACAACGAGACCTCCTTGATGTTAGTCAGACGTCGGACGATATACAGAATTTGTCACCCCAAGCGTGCCCACCTAACTATTGCTAGCAGTTAAGGTGTGGGATTGTCGGTCCCGAATAGATCTATTCACAAATTCCTCGCTCTCCCTCCAGGAGACTCTGGTTACACTTCCGGGGAGGATTTACTGATCATCCATAAAGGGTAGTGACTATCTCACAAACTAGTACTAAATTATTCACAGGGTTCTCATACGATACCAAACATACAAAGATTATGAAACATGATACAGTGAAAATAGATACATACAATGAGATTATCTGGCAATACATTCAAATGATACGGAGATAAACTGAATCAGACATACTTTATCTAATAACTTTATACAGATATTAGTACATGATATAAAGAGAAATATAGAACCCCAAATTATTCCCATAATAATTTGATTAGTTTGGTTATTTTCTTAACTAAAATCCATTTAGTTGTAATTGATAAATCATTCCTTATGCTCAGCATAATACATAAGGAGTAAAAGAGTTTATAAGTTTGCCAGATATTATTCGAAACACGTCAATGTTATAATTCGAAAACAGTTATAGTTTGCTTGTATTCCCCCCCTGAAAACTTTGAAAAACACGGAAAAGGCGTAGGGGTATGAACTCACCGAACGAGAAACGTGACGATTTCGGATGCTAAACGTTGGTTCGGGGCTTGCAAACGCACGAGGTTCCTAAGTATAATGTAAAGATACACACTTGTATCTAATTAGGAGTTAGATTGATTATTTGATAGGGACAATTGCTTCTAGTCGCGAAAACACCCCGATACAAGTGTTTGGAGGGACCCGGGTGACATTTAGGGACACATATAGTTAGGATATTGAATTGGGACATCAAAGGAACACTCCTTAGGGAGTTTACGGCCATAATGACCCTCTCTCCATGAGTTTACGGCCGTAAACTCATGGTGGGGTGATTGATGGCACAATTTGGCTTGAAACACTTAGGGATAAATGTTAGACTTTGTTTTAGGGACTTGGAATAATTTTTAAACACCAAATAGACACATTTAAGGGAGTTTACGGCCTAGCATAGGCTCCTGGCCGTAAACTCCTTAATACCCAAGAAAAATTGTGTTTTTGGTTTCCAAACAAATCACATGTGATTGTAAAAATTGTTTCAAGGCCTTATATGAAATTTTATGGAATATTTGAGGGGTTTTTGGAGTTTACGGCCCATGAGACCCCCCTCATGGCCGTAAACTCTCTTATAGAGTGTTTCCTTGTGTTTTAAAGCCAAAAACTTGTTTGTATGCACTTCTAGAAATTATTCCAAGGCTTTAGGGGTGTTAAAGGGGTTAAACAACACTTTAAAATGAATTTTCACCATGTTTTAAGGAGTTTACGGCCCAAGCACTTGCCTTGGCCGTAAACTCACAATAATCCCTCAAAAATTATGTTTCAAGTGTCCAAAATGCTAAAACTAATATCCTAAAATTCATATATAAGTCTTATAAGTGTTTTGGAAGGGTTTAAGGTCACAAAAACCCCATAAATATGAGTTTACAGCCCAAGCTTGTGCCTTGGCCGTAAACTCCTTCAAATCCATCAAAATCCATGTTTTAAATGTTCTAAGTCTATTCCATGAAGTCATATAGCCATATCTAAAGTCCAATTGTGTTTAGGAAGGGTTTTATGGCTTAAAAAACCCACTTATTATGAGTTTACGGCCTAAGCTCCTTCCATGGCTATAAACTCATATACAAGATCTTAAATCATGATTATATCCCTAATTTGGAAGCCAAATATGCTATAGATTAAGGTTAGGAAGGTACCTTAGGGATTTGAGGCCTTAAAATTGAGTTTTGGACCCTTCAACTTTGGATTTAGGAGAGAGGTTAGAGAGAGAGTAGAGAGAGAGGGAAAAAGCTTCAAATGAAAGGTTTAACATGTTTATATTGTTCCCAAAACTTGGACACGGTGGAATTCTACCCGATACCGGCCTTAAACGAGGCTTTAGGTCGCACCCGATTAAGTTTCCGTCACCCGGCGGGGACATTTCTAAAACTTATGAAATAAATAATTTTGGGCTAATTACATGAGTTCCTAAGGGGTTTGGACACTCATTAGCATCAATTAAACGTATAATTTTAATTAACTTTACCCAAAAACGACATCGGAACATTTCGACATACGGCGAGTTATACGGGTAGAATGGGGTTTTAGCGATGAACAACTTTGGGTTGTTACATTATCCCCCCGTTAGAGGGAATTTCATCCCGAAATTCAAAGAATAAGATACAGATCATGGATTGGAATGAGACACGAATGGATTTGTTCCCTCGGATCTTCACTTTCTCAAGTGGAATCAGGTCTCTACTGGGCGTTCTAGCGAATTCTCATTATCGGGACGTGTCTTTGTTTTCTACTTTGACTCTCTCTCAATCTATGATATCAATCGGTTTTCTCATGGAAGTTCCAACCCTGGACAACTTCGGTTTCCTCAAGGAATTACTAGGGTTTCGTCGAGTAGGTGCTTCTAAGGTACTCGGCTCATCTCAGCTATCTCGGCTTCGGTACTCAGACTTTGAGTGTTACTCAACTTGGCATTACTTTGTATCGGTAGTTCTCCCTTCTTCGAGTTTTCCATACTAAAATGTTTTAGTACCTTATCTAAGTAAGTATTCTGACTAAGTCCTATTAGTCTCTTACTTCTATCTCTCACTATCCTTATTCCCAAAATATAGGAAGCCACTCCGAGGTCCGTCATAGCGAAGCACTTCCCGAGCCAGGACTTAACTTCCTGTAGAGTCAGGATGTCATTTCCCATGAGCAGTATCTCATCGACATACAAAACAAGGAAGCTAACCATACTCCCACTGGCTTTGGCATATACACATGATTCATCTTTGCTTCGTACAAATCCAAACTCTTTGACTTTCTCATCAAAGCAAAGATTCCATCTGCGAGATTCTTGCTTAAGTCCATAAATGGACTTCTCAAGCTTGCACACTCTAATGGGATGCTTGGCATCGACAAAACCCTCTGGCTGAGCCATGTAAACATCCTCAGCCAATTTCCCATTAAGGAAAGCGATCTTGACATCCATTTTCCATATCTCATAATCATGAAATGCAACAATAGCTAGCATCACCCTTATAGACTTTATTTTCGCAACTGGTGAGAAGGTCTCATCATAGTCAACTCTGGGAGTTTGAGTAAAGCCCATCGCCACCAATCGCGCCTTATACGTGTGTACATTCCCATCCATGTCGGTCTTCTTCTTGAAGATCCATTTGCACCCAACCGTCTTACGTCCGGGCACATTGCCAACCAAATTCCAAACTTGGTTGTCATACATGGACTGAATCTCGCTGTGCATCGCCTCTTTCCATTTTGCATACTTCGGGCCTGCCATGGCTTCCTTATAGCTATTAGGTTCATCTAGATTTATTAGTGTACCATCACCAATATACGTGTCCCCTTCAGTAGTAATATGAAAACCATAAAACTAGGGTTGAACTCTAACTCTTTCGGAACGTCTAAGAGGTAGTGACTCATCAATTGGTTCAACCGGAGTTTCTTCCTCGCGTTGAGCGCCAGCGGTAGAGGTTCCTTCATCACTCAACTCTTGAATCTCTTCAAGATCGATCTGCCTCCCACTGTCTCCTTGGTTTATGATTTCTGGTTCTCGGAAAACCCCTCTTCTCACAACGAAGACAAGATTGTCACTCGGTCTATAGAAGAGATATCCAAAGGATTTCTGCGGGTAGCCGATGAAAATACATCGCTCACTATGAGGTTCGAGCTTGTCGTAAGTCTATCGTCTTACGAAAACCTCACAACCCCAAACCTTGATACGTGCCAACGAGGGAGCCTTCCATGTCCACATCTCGTGAGGTGTTTTGGCAACCTTCTTTGCAGGGACTCGGTTAAGGATATGGGTGGCAGTCTCTAAGGCATACCCCCAGAATAAGATAGGTAGTGAAGCACGACTCACCATAGAATGGACTATGTCTAACAATGTTCGATTACACCTTTCTGCCACACCATTTAACTGCGGTGTCCTACGTGGCGTCAATTGCGAAACTATTCCGCATTCCTTGAGATAGTCGTGGAATTCAAGACTTAGGTACTCTCCTCCTCGATCGGATCGAAGCATCTTGATCTTCCTGCCCAATTGATTCTCCACTTCATTCTTGAACTCTTTGAACTTTTCAAATGTTTCTGACTTGTGCTTGATTATGTAAATATAACCATATCTACTATAATCATCGGTAAAGGTCATGTAGAAGCGATTCGCATCCTTTGTGGTGGATCTAAAGGGCCCACATACACCGATATGTATGAGATCCAATAAACCCTCACCCCTCTCACAAGTGCCAGTGAAGGGTGACTTGGTCATCTTTCCAAGTAAGCAAAATTCACACGTGTCATCTTCCCTAAGGTCGAATGACTCCAATACTCCATCCTTTTGGAGTTGGGCTATGCGCTTCTTGTTGACATGTCCAAGACGACAATGCCACAAACATGCTTTATCCATACTATTGGAAGAATCCATACTCAACACATCATTTCCTATGTTATCTACAACCATAATAGTTTCATAAATTCCATTACAAGGCATTGCTTCAAAATATAAAACACTATTTAGATAAGCATAAATAGAACCATTCATATTATTAAACGAATATCTAAATCCTTGTCTAAACAATCCATGAAATGAAATGATGTTTCTTGCCATATCTGGCGAGTAGCAACAATTATTTAAATCTAAACCTAATCCATTCCTAACCACTAAAGAATACACTCCAATCTTGGTGATAGGCGACGATCTTCTGTTTCCCATGATTAGATTTATTCTTCCATGCTCCACATCGCTATTTCTTTTTAGTCCTTGCAAATCAGAACAAATGTGGTAACTACATCCTGTATCAAGAACCCAAGAAATAACATGAGATGTATTATTTGATTTAATTATGTAGATACCTGCGAAAGACGTCTTGATCTTCCCATCCTTGATGGCTTGCAGATATTCTGGGCAACTTCTCTTCCAATGCCCTATTTTGTGGCAATAGTGGCACTCTGCCTCCTTTGGGTTAGACTTGGGCTTAACAGGGCCATCTTTGGTCCCACTAGAAGACGAACCGTGTTGGGACATTCCCTTGTTGTGGATCTTTCACGGAGCCTTCCTCTTCTTCCCCCTTCTTTGCCCAATAGTCAAAACAGGAGCAGCGGGTGGTGCGGGAGTTGGTGCAACAGACTTTTCCTTGAGGTTGCTCTCAGTAGTCCTTAGGAGTCCTTGGAGTTTGCTTAGGGTAACCTCTTCCTTGTTCATGTGGTAGGTCATCCTAAATTGGTTGTAGCATGAGGGGAAGGAGTGAAGAACAATGTTGATAGCCAAATCCTCCCCAAACTTAACATTTAACTTGCAAAGACGATCAACATTTCTTTGCAACTTTTGTAGGTTTACGGTTAGTGATTCTCCACTTCCCATCTTGGCGGTGATCATGTTGGTGATGATCTCATAGCGCTCTTGCCTCGCGCATTAGTGGTACCTCTCCATTAAGTCTTGATGCATTTCATAGGGATACATGTCCTCATAGGACTTTTGGAATTCTTGGTTCATAGTGGCTATCATGATGCAATGGACTTTCATTGCATCACGTTCGTGGGTCTCAAAGAAAGCCATCTCTTTGGGAGTAGCGATTTTTGGGTTGAACTTCTCGAGCTTTTCGTCGAGGACAAACTCTTTGTCCTCGTAGCACGCAATCGTGCGAATATAACTTATCCATTCGCTAAAGTTCGTTCCATCGAAGGTCACCTTTTGGCGAAGACTCATTAACATGAATGAGTTAGCAGCAACGTTGTTTGCGTTCGACATCTACAAATAGAAAGGACAAAGTTTGATTAGAATTGAATCCCTAATTAAACACCCAAAATGAAAATTTTGGTCTAGGACCCAACAACATTATTTACATATTAGAAAAGGGATGCCGTAATCCAACACGCGAATAATTTGGAGGTAAGTGAATGACGATTCACTAATTCTTCACTATTAAAAACATAACCTTAAGTTTTAAATGCATTGAGAATTCCTAGATTTTCTTTGAGATTCATTGGACTTTTCAATGGCATGTTTAAATCTCGATATGCCCCTCTCGTTTGTGACTGGGATGCCGATGATCACAAAGTGGGTGTGAATACCCATGCAAATCTACACTGTGCCTTCATTGTTACAATCACCTATTCGATGTGACGGTAAACCACACACACTCCATCGAACTATGATAAACAAAGAATCACCCTTTTCCACCTTTCCTTTGAACCAATTAGTGATCCGGTAAACACACACGCTCCACTAAATTCATAGCAAGGGTGCAAAGTGTAATTTCATGGGATTGCATCAATTCACTTTTGCCTAAAGTAAATAGGATTGGGAATTTTGAAAAACATGTAGTTACTTTATATTTTGACATTATACTTTTAATGAGAAAAGAGAGTTTCCCTATCCTACCCATTCAGCTAACGACCCTCCACCAGTCAAGCAAGCGGTGGGTGTGAGTGTACACCCATTAAGCGCCATTTTATAGGCAGCAACCTTATACCCACCTTATAGAGCGACTTCGTGAATGAGGCCTACTAACGGTAAGACTAGAATTTTAATTATACTTATATATTCATTAAGCTTTTAATAATATAATAGTATAGGGTTGAATTTTAAACTTGTAAAACTCTAGGCGTTGAAATTTAAATTCTTCTAAATTAAACTTTTAATCACAAAATTCAAATTTCAAAACTTCGGGATAAATTTTGAACTTTTCAAAACTAAAGGGATCAAATAACAAATAATTCAAATCAAACAATTAATTTCATAATTATCTATATTTGACCTAATCCAATTTTAGTGATTAGATAATTATCAAATAATTTTAAATAGTCCATATTTATCATATAAATAATCAATATTCAAAAGATTTAAATTTATCTATTCTTATGTCAAGGATAATCATTAAACTAAGTCAAAATTCGGATTTTCACATAATAAAATGATTTAGCTATCAAATCCAAGACAAAACAGCAACAAAATCCCGAATTATCCTTTTTCTGACGCTCGGACTCGCCGAGTCAGCTCTGGACTCGCCGAGTAAGCTCTGGACTCACCGAGTAGGGCCAACTCGCCGAGTCCAGACACTGACTCGCCGAGTTAGGTCGCACAGATCCAAGAAAAACGATTTTCAGGAAGCCAAAAAGATAAGCATCACATTCAATTGAAATGAACCAAGGCTCTGATACCACTGATGGGTTTGAGCCAAAAGAACTTTCCTATGTGCACATGCAAACCCGAAAGCTTGGATCTAGGTTTCTCTAATTGAACATGCAATATATCCAAGACTTTCATGGCTAGACCTAATGTAAACAAACAATCAAAACATATGAAATCAGATCTAGAATAATACCTTGAGTTACTTGCTTGAAAACTTCTTCTTCTTGGAGCTTAGAGTCATAATTGTCACTCCGCTAATGGCTTACAAACACCTACTAGCAAGAAGATGATTTGAGAGAGGGAGAGAGGTGAGAATTCAGCTCTAGGGTATTCTCAATCATAGAGTGGCCGATTTCTCCAACCCTAAGGGTCTATTTATACTGTGAGCTCCTAGGGTTTCACCTTAAACCCTAATTGGATAACATAGCCTCAAAGCAATCCAAAGATCCCTCTTGATAAGGCCTTGGACGATTTTCTAAGATATCCATATATTAAAATCGTCCCATCCCATATCATTAAGGATTCATAGCCCAAAATACAACTATCACACATTTGACAATTTATACCCCTTTATTCAATTAATCTCTTTAAGTCACCAAATTAATTCCTAATTAATTTATGACTTATATTAATCAAATAATATTATTATTCCTTCAACATATTATTCTTATAATACATTAATAATAATAATATCTCTTCTCTCTATATAAATCACCCTATCAAGTTGCTATGGTGAAGGCAACCCAAAAGGACCATGCACAACCGGGTCAAGTACTTAGCAAATATAGTTATAGCCTTAGACACTAATCCAACAGTATTTCCCGAGGAGTTGCCGGGTGTGCCTCCCGAGAGGCAGGTGGAATTTCACATCGATTTGATTCCCAGAGTTGTGCCTATCGCTATGGTGCCATATCGCCTAGCACCGCCAGAGATGCAACAGTTATCCTCACAGTTGCAGGACTTGTTGGGGAAGGGGTTCATTCGTCCGAGCATCTCACCTTGGGGAGCGTCGATTCTCTTCGTCAAGAAGAAGGATTGTTCACACCGGATGTGTATAGATTACCGGGAGTTGAACAAATTAACGGTTAAGAACCTTTATCCGTTGCTGAGGATTGATGACTTATTTGATCAATTTAAGGGGTATCTTGGTTCTCCAAGATTGATTTGAGGTATGGATATCACCAGATGAGGGTATGTGATGATGATATCCAGAAGATGATGTTCAGGACGCGATACGGGCACTATGAGTTCGTGGTGATGCCTTTCGGGCTCACCAATGCACCAGCAGCGTTCATGGATCTCATGAACAGAGTGTGCAGGCTGATGTTGGATCGATCGGTGATCGTGTTCGTCGACGATATATTGGTGTATTCGAGGTCTAGAGAGCAGTATGAGGAGCATTTGAGTGAGATCCTCGGGGTGTTGAGATCAGAGAGGCTCTATGCCAAATTCTCCAAGTGTGATTTCTGGTTACGATAGGTCCAGTTCCTGGGACATCTCGTTAACCAGAATGGGATTTTGGTCGATCTGGCCAAGATTGAGGCGGTGATGAGTTGGGAGGTACCGAAGTCTGCCTCCGAGATCAAGAGTTTTCTGGGATTGGCCGGTTATTATCACATATTCATTCAGGATTTCTCCACGATTGTCGAGCCACTCACTAGTTTGACACGGAAGGGTGTTGCTTTCTCATGGGGTCCAGAGTAGCAGAGCTCGTTTGAGACTCTTCGCCAGAAGTTGTGTGAAGCCCCAGTGCTATCCTTCCCAGAAGGAGTTGATGATTTCGTGGTTTACTGTGACGCATCTATGTCCGGGTTAGGTGCAGTGCTCATGTAGAGGGGGCATGTCATAGCGTATGCATCGAGGCAGCTAAAGCCTCATGAGGTGAGGTATCCCACTCATGATCTGGAGTTGGGGGCAGTAGTGTTCGCCCTCAAGATCTGGCACCACTATCTGTATGGGGTTCGGTGTACCATATACACGGACCACAAGAGTTTGAAGTACTTTATGGATCAGCCCAACTTGAACATGCGGCAAAGGAGATGGTTGGATGTGGTAAAGGATTATGATTGTGAGATCCTGTACCACCCGGGCAAGGCTAATGTGGTAGTCGACGCCCTGAGTCATAGGGCAGAGAGTGCCTCGATACGAGACATTGGTATGAGATTGACTGTGATGACTCCGGTGTTGGACACCATTCGAGGGGCCCAAGCTGAGGCAGTGAGATCGGAGAACCATAAGAGAGAGAGGTTTATCGGGAAGGTTTCGGAGTTCGTTACCAATAGTAGAGGGCTTATGACTTTTCAGGTTCGGATTTGTGTACCGTTTGTGGGCGGGACGCATACCATTTTATTAGAGGAGGTGCATAGATCGAGGTTATCGATCCATATCGGGGCCACTAAGATGTATTTGGACATGAAGAGGGAGTATTGTTGGCCTTGTATGAAGAGGGACGTCGCGTGGTTCATTGATAGGTGCCTAACCTGTCGTAGGCTTAAGGCCGAGCACCAGAGACCGCATGGTAAGTTGCAGCCATTAGAGGTTCCCGAGTGGAAGTAGGAACAGATTACCATGGATTTTATCACCAAATTGTCGAGGACTGTGAGGGGCGTCATTGCAATTTGGGTGATTGTAGACAAGTTGACGAAGTGCACTCACTTCCTTGATATCAGTGAGAGCTCTTCCACTGAGAGATTGGCAGAGATGTACGTGAGGGTGGTGGTATTGCATACCACCCACATACTGACGGGCAGAGTGAGCGGACAATTCAGACGCTCGATGACATGCTCCAAGCATGTGTGTTGGATTTCGGTGGGAGTTAGGACACGTATTTACCTTTGGTGGAGTTTTCCTACAACAACAACCATCATTCGAGCATTGGTATGCCACCTTTGAGCTATTGTATGGGAGGAGCTGTCGGACTCCTATTTGTTACGGAGAGATAGGGTAGTGTGTGATGGGTAGTACAGAGATAGTGCTTCAGACGTCAGAGTAGATACAGCAGGTCAGACAGAGGTTGTTGACAGCTCCGAGTCACCAGAAGAGTTATGCGGACAGGCGCCGGTCCGAGCTTGAATTTCAGGTCGGCGAATTTGTACCCCTGAAAGTCTCACCTTGAAAAGGAGTGATCCAATTTAGGAAGAGGGGCAAGCTAGGACCCGATATATTGGTCCTTTCAGAGTGATCGCGAGAGTAGGCACGGTAGCCTACCGGTTGGAACTACCTGCAGAGTTGGGCCAGATTCATGACACCTTCCACATATCACAACTGAGGAAGTGTATAGCCGATGTGTCGGCAGTGGTACCATTAGATGATATTCAGGTGGATGGGAGCCTGAACTATGTTGAGAGACCGGTGGCTATTAGGGATCGGAAGATCAAGGTTCTGAGGAACAAGGAAGTTCCTCTGGTGCATGTCCAGTGGCAGCATCGGAAGGGGTCAGAGTTGACTGAGGAGCCGGAGCGTGAGATGCGTGAGCAGCATCCAGAGTTGTTTGCAGAGTAAGACTTCGAGGACGAAGTCTGATTCTATTGGGGGAGAATTGTAACATCCGGATCCCTAGGTATATTATTTTATTCATTTATTTTGGAGTTTGTGGAGGGACTCTGCGAGTTGGAGCTTAGACTCGCCGAGTAGGGTCGCCAATTCTGATCCGGATCCATGACCGGACTTGGCGAGTTCATGGGTGGACTCGATGAGTCCGCGCTGCTTAATGAAACCCTAATCTCTCGGGTTTGGAGCCTATTTAAAGGCCCTTACTGCCATCATTTGCGGCTATCAGTCCCTTGAGAGAATCCCAAGAGTGCTTGAGCGTTTTAAGAGAGAGAGGAAGCCGGTGTTGACCTTTGAGGTATTGTTTAGCAAGAAGAAGGAGGTTCTAGCCTAGAGGAAGCAAAGGAGGTTGCCATTTTGAGGATTTGGAGCTCAAGGAATCATATTTATGGTATTAATTCGGGTTCCCTTCTGTTTTTATGATGATTATATGGATTTAGGGTTTCTTGGACCCTTTATTGGTTAGATTTGATGTCCAATTAGTCCCTTATTGTGATGAGGGTTTAGATTTGGATCCATAGAGGTCCAGAGAGCATAACTCATCAAGCTTTATGAAGAACAATGGGGGTTTTGACCTTGGGTTATGATATTTGGGGCTAAAACATCATATAGGATCAAACAGATGTTGCATGTGCATCAAGATATAGACTTTACATGATTATCATGCTTGGGAAGGTCAGATCTATGGATTAATGGAACAGATATCGACGACTAGGGATAGGGTTTCCCTGTAAATCACACAGTTGATGACTCAGTGATTCAGAAGGGATCTAGAGGTCGTGAGTACGCGATGGAACTCGCCGAGTTCATAATTGGACTTGACGAGTTGAGTCGGGGTGGCCCCGCGATTCAAGCCAGGTGTCACTCGTCGAGCAAGGGAAAGACTCGACGTGTTAAGCGGGACTAAAGGGGTACGGGCGGACACGGGTGAAATCGCCGAGTTGCCCGAGGGTACTCGACGAGTCGGGTCAAAGGTTGACCGTTGACCAGAGTTGACCAAGGTTGACTAGTGTTGACTTGATAGTGTCAGTCAAACAAAGCCAGGAAAGTATTAATGAGAGTTGTACTTATGATATAGGAGGACGATAGTGTTGGATTAGTGTCTAAGTCCATAACTATTTTGATATGTACTTGACCCGATGGTGCATGATCCTTTTGGGTTGCCTTCAGCAAAGCAACTTGATAGCATGAATTATGGAGAGAAAGGATTAAATATGATTTATTAATTGATGGGTTTTAGTCATAAGAACAACCTATGTGCTCATACAAACCCTAATGCTTGGATCTAGGTTTCTCTATTGTACATGCAAGTTATCAAAGACTATAAACCCTAATTCTAGCATACAAGTAATCATATTAACATAAGAATGGGTTTAAGATATTACCTTGATTGTTATGCAGCAATAACAATCACAATTCTCCTTGTAATGACTTTAGAAAGCTTAGAGTCACAAATGTCACTCCTCTAATGGTTCACAAACACCAAGAGCAAGAGGATGAAGAGGAGAGGAGAAGGAGGTTGCCCAAAACACGTGGAAACCCTAGAAGGAAGCTTGTCCACGTTTTTTGGGCATAAGGGTTGTATATATAGTGAGGCTATTAGGGTTATCTAACAAGGAAACCCTAATTTGGATGCTTGAGCCCTAAGCAACCGATGGACTCCATTCCTTAAAGGCCTTGGAAGATTTCTAATGGGTTTCCCCATAGAATTCGTCCAACCTTATAATACAAGGCAATCCATGGCCCAATTGCAATTATCTTATAGTTACAATTCTAGTCCCTTAAGTTTAATTAATCTCTTTTAGTCACAAAATTAATTCTTATTAATTATTGACTAATATTAATTAAACAATATGATTTCTCCTTTAATATATTATTCTCATAATATATTAATAAATCATATTTAATCCTCTCTCTCCATAATTCATCCTATCAAGTTGCTTTGGTGAAGGCAACCCAAAAGGACCATGCACCATCGGGTCAAGTACATACCAGAATAGTTATGGACTTAGACACCAATCCAACAGTCTCCCACTTGGATAAGTCTAATAACTACTATGCGTATGACTTCAGATCCTGATCTGCAATCGTAGCTTTCCAAAGCCGCTGTCAACTCTGATCCTATCAGATACGCGTGTCCTTTAGATAAGGGATCATATATTCCTCCATTCTAGATATCGTATGAGACATGATTTCTAATCATTCTCTCTGTACTATTTCTCGAATTCCGATTTATGACGACTGACTAATTGAACAAATCAAATTAGCCCTAGCTCGGCCGAGCATTTATGTTTGTCATCACTAAATCATCGAGGGGCCCAAAGATATCGCTTTATCCTACTGTGGATAAAAGGAACTGATAGACATTGATTCAATACTCGCTTGCACTCACTCACCGAATCACACACAACAATATGTTTTATGACACCAAGTTACTGATACGTTTACATATTATCAATGTGCAACGGATTTGCAAGATACAACTCACAGATCTCGGTTTCAAGAATATAAGATGTGATCGTCTCACCAATCACTCGTGATAACAATCCATGAAGTGATCCAAGTGAACGTGGATTTAATCCAATGCTCAAATCATATTTATAAGCACTCATGAACGTTGCAGCAAACATTTTCTTATGTCTAATACCTTTTAGACAATCCACACACCAATTCACGACAGTCTTCATTCATATCTACTTCCAACATATGAACGACTGTGGCCCGTTCGAATAATTTGACTGTTCTTAACCAATTAAATTATTCAGGAAGTCGAAACATGAAAAGTAAAACACAAGTATAATACTAATCCCATATGGCCTCAAACCTTTGAGCATAAATAAAACACCTTTTATTTATCACCATATCGATGACTCATTATTTGTTGTTTCGGATAATCAACTTCTTACTCGAATTATTACTACACTTTTCCCATGCTCCTAGCATGCACACAATGTTTACATATGGTTCTTTCTTTGTGAAATAGATCAAATTGAACACATTTCCAATCACACTCATTTCACAACTCCGAATCCTTTTCACAAGTGAAAGAATATCAAATTCTTGCCACTTATGGAATATGTTAGATTCTAACATTTTATGCAACGATCCTTTTGTAATGTCACTGCACTAAAGTCACAATGACTATTGCCAATGAAATTACAAAGTCCTCTATCAGAGATTGTTACAAGACAATTCCTTAGATATGATGTCTCTCAATCAAAGTACATTACTTTGAACATCCTTTTGCTTAAAAGTTTCTAATCTAGACATAGATTTTCAATATTCAATTCCCAATATGGAAAACTTTCCATACTTACCATATGACAACTCATTTTCAATAGAATCTTTTCTATTCATAATCATGTCGATATGGTCCATCCAATACTATACTTCCAACTACTTACAAGCGACCAATCCTCGGCGAACTTTGGATTGTCCTTTGATAGTTGTTTAATTATGTTAGTCAAAACTGATTCTTGTCTTTTTTCCCTCTAAATGCGCTAGACATTTGGAAAATTTTAGAATGGTCAAATATTATAGCATTTGCAATCAATCCTATACCCGAAGTGTGTGGGACACAATGCATGATGTCTTACATGAAGATTCGATACTTTATCAATCTTCTGCCATAATATTTTATGTGCTACGTTCTCAAAATTCGAACTATGAAGAGGAATGCCGTAATCATAATCGAATTTTTAAGAACACACTATGTTTCCTTGACTAAATTATTAACATTCCACAAACTAAGCCTTTAGATTTGAAATGAAGCATAATATTCTCTCCCTTAATTATAGCAAAACAACTTTACAACCCTTACGACTTTGCAAGGTGTAACTCTTGTTTTTCTATAATTAATATTGCTAACTTGCAATACTTGCCTTAATAATCATATAATCATAACATTTATGTGTTGGATATAGTGTCTAAGTCCATAACTATATTTGGTATGTACTTGACCCGACCCGGCATGGTCCATTTGGGTTGCACTTCACCCGAACAATTTATGGATAATATTTGAGAATAGTACAAGTTATGATTTATTAATATATTATAAGTTCTAATATATTAATATAAGATCATATTATTTAATTAGTAGTGATCTATAATTAATCAGGGATTAATTTAGAGATCAAAGCTATTACTAATTAAATATGGGCTTCTATATTTATATAGTGTGGGCTAGTGCTTATTTGGAATGGGCTAGGCTTGCATGGGAAAAGTCCATGGATACTCCATGGAGCTTTAACCCATGGATCTCATGGAAATGAAGAGACATGGGTATTAGGGTTTACATGGAAGTAACCCTAATCCATCACACTATATAAAGGAGGCTTTGGTTCTTGAAATCACACTAGTTGACACTTGTTGAGGTGAGGGACGATTTCAAGATAGTAGTGACTATTCTCTCAAAGTTCCAAGTTTGTGGTGATTTGTGATTTCCACTTGAGGCATCCACACTATTGGTGCTACGCTCTAAAAGTCCAAGCAATCAACTACAACTTCAAGGTAAGTATTTATACTAGCTTTATTTGATTCATGTTCCCCATGCCATGCTAGTTAGGATATGAACCTTGGAAAAATAATTATTTGCATGTATCTTAGAGAAACATAGATCCAAGGTTTATTAGGGTTGCATGTACACTTAGGAAGTGTTAGAATGCTCAAAACCCAACAGTGGTATCAGAGCCTAGGCTTGTTTGTTTGATACTTGTTGCAATATTATGGAGAAAGTCGAAAAACTTGCTGTCTGATTGCTGGACTCGGCGAGTCCATGGGGGGACTCGAAGAGTTCACTTGTATCTTCAACCTACTCGTCGAGAAGGTTCATGCACTCGGCGAGTAGGGTCGACAGAGTCCAGATTTTCGACTTTTAGTTGGTGTAATGTCTTGCTAATTCATTTACAACAACTAGTTATCAAAATTACAAAGTTTTAAATGTGATTTTGATTCATGAAAGTGTTCATATTCGTGTTCTTGTTCTTATGATGTTTAGATGATCATAGGAATTATTTGTAACCTATGTGGTAGTTTAATTCTTGATCATAATGTGTTTCAATGGTATCCATAACTTGTCCTCAAGTTATGGAAAACCAAAAGTCACTTGAGTTAAAAACCATTAAAAGAACACAAGAATTAGAAAAATGAAGAGTCTTCATTTTATTACTCTAATAAACTCATAAGTTACAAGAAATGAAAAGTTTTGAAAGTTTACAAAACTTGCCCTCAAGTTTCGGAACAAGTAAAGTCAAGTTAAACTTTAGTTCCAACCCTTAGAATTTTAAAAAGTTAAAATTCAACCCTTATACTTATATTATTATGATTTAATTATATATATATATATATATATATATATATATATATATATATATATGTATAAGAACAAAGTCGTTTTACCGCTAGTACGCCTCATTCACGAAGCCGGTCTATAAGGTGGGTATAAGGTTGTTGCCTATAAAATGGCAACTTAATGGGTGTCCACTCTCACCCACCGCTTGCTTGACTGGTGGAGGGTCGTTAGCCGAACGGGTAAGACAAGGACTTACAAATTCTCAATAAAAGTATGATGGATATTTAAAGTAACTAAATGTTTTATTAAATTCCCAATCCTAGTTACTTTAGGAAAAATGTGAATGAGGTGCTAATCCATGAAATTACACTTTACACTCTGTTTAAGTCGTTGGTGGACCGTGTGTGGTTAACCGGCACACTAACTTGGACTTAACAAGGTAGGTAAAGGGTGACTTAAGGTTTATTATAGTATTGATGGAGCGTGTGTGGTTTACCGGCACATCGATTGAGTGATAAACTTTAAGGGTACCAAGTGATTTTCATGGTTACTTCACACCTCATTTTGTGATCCTCGGCATCCCAGTCACAAAACTTGGAGGGCACACTCGAGATTGAAACATGCCTTTGAAAAGTTCATTGAATCTCAAAGAATCTAGGAATTTCTAAGAACCAATCAAAAAAACCTAATATCTAATATTTCGGTTTTCGTGGTGGAAATTGGTGAATCGTCATTCACCTACCTTTCGAATATGTTATAGCTTGGATTACGACATACCTCTTCTAAGTTATAATATATTGTGATTGGATCCTAGCCTTAATATTACATTTGGGTGTTTTATTAAGGACTCTCCTAATATCTAAACTAATTTTTGTCCATTTCTTTCAGATGTCTTCAAACAACGTTGCTTCTGGCTCTAACCCTAATAGCTCCTTTACCCTTATGAACTTGTGTGGGAAAGTCACCTTTGATGGATCCAACTTCAATGAGTGGATCAGAAACATCAGGATGATTACCCGCTACGAGGACAAAGAATATGTCCTTGACAAGGAGCTTAAGGAGATTCATGAGACCACTGCAACTCCTCAGGAGATCGCTGACTTTCGGGCACATGAAAGGGATACTACGAAAGTGGCTTGCATCATGATGGCCACGATGACAGCGGAACTCCAAAAGTCTGATGAGGATTTCTACCCTTATGAAATGCACCAAGATTTGATGGAAAGATACCATCAAAGTGCACGACAAGAGAGGTATGAAATCATCTGCTCCATGATAACAGCCATGATGAAGGACGGGGAATCCGTCACGAGCCACATGTAGAAAATGAAAAGGTATGTGGATCGTTTGCTGAAGCCTAATGTGAACTTCCCTGAGGATCTTGCAATAGATATCATTTTGCACTCCTTACCATCGTGCTATGATCAATTCCGCATGACATATCACATGAATAAGGAAGAGGTCACACTCAGCAAACTTCAGGGACTTCTCAAGACCGTAGAAACAGGTCTTAAGGGGAAGTCGGTTGTTAACACTCCTACTCCAAACTCTACTCTGGTTTTGGTAATCGGGAAAAGTCGAGGGAAAAAAAGAAAGAGATCTTCGAAGGGTACCAAGGGTCGGACCCTTGATGGCTATTCTTCAAGTGGAACCAAGAAAGGTTTCATCACTCCTTCTTCTCACCCAAAAGAGGCTGAATGCTTCTATTGCCATGAAAAAGCTCATTGGAAGCGGAACTGCCCAAAGTACCAGCAGGATGTAAAGGATGGGAAAGTTAAACCCAACCATGCAGGTATTTACACTATCTTATCTAATAACTCACCCCATTCTAAATCTTGGGTCCTTGATACCGGTTGTGGTATTCATATTTGTTGTGACTTGCAGGGACTAAGAAGAAGTGAGAATGTGGAGCAAGGAAGAATAAACTTAATCATGGGCAATAGGAAAGCTTCACCTGTCACCAAGATTGGAGTTTATACTTTATCGCTAAGTAGTGGGTTTAATTTAGATTTGAATAGATGTTGTTATTCGCCAGGAATGGCAAGAAATATTATTTCCTTTCATGCTTTGTAGAAACAAGGGTTTACCTTTTCGTTTAATAATGAAGTTGGTTCTATTGATGCTTTCTTTAATAATGTTCTTTATTTCAAAGCATTACCTTGTGATGGTGTGTATGAAGCTGTATCTGTTGTAGATAAATTAGGAAATAATGTTTTGTGTATTGATTCTATTAATAATAATAACTTGGATAAAGCATCATTATGACATTGTCGCCTTGGACATATAAGCAAGAAACGCATAGGACAACTCCAAAAGGATGGAGTCTTGGAGTCATTTGACCTAAAGTCAGATGATAGTTGCGAATCATGCTTACTTGGAAAAATGACAAAGTCACCCTTCACAGGCTCGTGTGAGAGGGGTGAAGGTTTGTTGGATCTTGTACACACGGATGTGTGTGGACCATTCAAACATGCCACAAGGGATGCTAATAGTTATTATTTGACTTTTACTGATGATTACAGTAGATATGGATATGTCTACCTAATCAAGCATAAGTCAGAGACTTTCGAGAAGTTTAAGGAATTTAAACAGGAAGTCGAGAATCAATTGGGCAGGAACATTAAGATGCTTCGATCCGATTGTGGTGGTGAGTATCTTAGTTCAGAGTTCCTTGACTATCTTATGGAATGTGGGATTGTCTCACAATTGACACCTCCCAGGACACCACAGTTGAATGGTGTAGTTGAGAGGCGTAATCGAACCTTGTTAGATATGGTTCATTCCATGATGAGTCGAGCTACGCTACCAATCTCGTTCTGGGGGTATGCCTTAGAGACTGCCGCCCATATTCTTAATCTGGTCCCTACAAAGAAAGTTGCCAAAACTCCTCACGAGATGTGGACTGGTAAAGTACCTAAACTAGACCACATCAAGATTTGGGGTTGCGAGGCTTTCGTGAGACGCGAGACTCATGATAAGCTCGAACCCCAAAGCGAGAGGTGTATTTTCATTGACTACCCACAACAATCCTTTGCTTACCTCTTCTACAGACCTAGTGATAATGTGGTCTTTGTAGCAAGAAGAGGAGTTTTTCGAGAAAGAGAGTTTACAAGCCAAGGAAACAGTGGGAGGAAAATTGATCTTGAAGAAATTCAAGAGTCAAGTGGTGAAGGAAATTCAAACCCTAGCCCTCAACTTGAGGAGGAAACTCATGTTGAGCCAGTTGATGTGCCTGTACCTCTGAGGCGTTCCACGAGAGTTAGGAATGCACCTGAGCATTATTATGGTTTCCATATTACTGCGGAAGGTGAGACACTTATTAGTGATGAGACACTAGTAGGTCTGGATGAACCAAACAGCTACACGGAAGCCATGGCAGGCCCTAAGGATGCTAAATGGAAAGAGGCCATGGACAGCGAGATACAATCCATGTATGACAATCAAGTTTGGAACTTGGTTGAGAATGTACCTGGTCGTAAGACTGTAGGGTGCAAATGGATCTTCAAGAAGAAGACCGACATGGATGGTAATGTACACACTTATAAGGCACGACTGGTTACAAAAGGTTATTCTCAAACTCCGGGAGTTGATTATGATGAAACCTTTTCACCAGTGGCCAAGATAAAGTCTATTAGGGTTCTGTTAGCCATTGCTGCATTTCATGACTATGAAATATGGCAAATGGATGTCAAAACCGCTTTCCTTAATGAAAAGTTGGCTGAGGATGTTTACATGGTTCAGCCAGAGGGTTTTGTCAGTACCGAGTACCCCAATAGAGTGTGTAAACTCGAGAAATCCATTTATGGATTGAAACAGGCACATCGCAGGTGGAATCTTTGCTTTGATGAGAAAGTCAAGGAATTTGGCTTTTTAAGGAGTGAAGATGAATCTTGCGTCTATATGAAGGCTAGTGGGAGCATAGTCAGTTGTTTGGTACTGTATGTGGATGACATACTACTCATAGGAAATGACATCCCAACCCTTCAGGAAGTAAAGTCCTGGCTTGGGAAGTGTTTCGCTATGAAGGACCTTGGTGAAGCTGCCTATATCCTAGGGATAAAGATTTTGAGAAACAGGAGTAAAAGGCTAATTGGACTTAGTCAAAGTACCTACTTGGACAAAGTGTTGAAAAGATTCAACATGCATAACTCCAAGAAAGGTGAGTTACCCATTCAGTGTAACGCCAGATTGAGTAAGACACAAAGCCCTAGTACTGAGGCTGAGATAGTAGAAATGAGTCGACTTCCTTATGCTTCAGCTGTAGGATCGATCATGTATGCTATGACGTGTACTCGACCTGATGTAGCCTTTGCTTTGAGCATGGTTAGCAGGTATCAGGGGAACCCTGGCAAGGAACACTGGACTGCGGTAAAGAATATCCTCAAGTACCTGCGAAGGACTAAGGACTGGGTCCTTACCTTCGGTGGGAGTGATGACTTGAGAGCTGTAGTGTATAGTGATGCTAGCTTCCAGACTGATAGTGATAATTTCCGCTCACAGTCGGGCTGGGTCTTTACCTTAAACGGAGGAGCAATCACTTGGAAGAGTTCCAAGCAGGAGACAGTGGCTGATTCTACTTGTGAATCAGAGTATATAGCGGCAAGCGAGGCAGTAAAGGAGGCTATATGGCTAAAGAACTTCATCGGAGACCTTGGAATTGTACCAGCTATAAAAGAGCCAATGGAGATTTTCTGTAACAGCAATAGTGCGGTTGCCTTAGCCAAGGAACCAAGAGATCATGGGAGATCCAGACACATTGATAGAAAATATCACTTCATCAGACATCGAGTAGAAGAAGGGATCCTCGTGGCGAAGAGGGTATCATCAGATGAGAACCCAGCAGATCCCCTCACGAAGGGACTGGGTAGGGTTAAGCATCTCCAGCATGCTCGGAGCATAGGGCTGAAGGATGATATAAGTTTTAGTAGTTAGATAAATTATGAAATTTGTAAAGTGTAATTGACATTTGATGATGAATAAAAGGTGTTTTCTTTATGAGTAAAGTGTTGCTATCTCTTGTCAATCGTTTACTATATTTCTTTTGCATGTTTTGATTTCCAGAATAATTACGTTTGGTATATCATATTATTCAAACCTCCACAGTCGGTCATATGTCGGAAGTAGGTATGAATCAAGACTGTCATGATTGGTTGCAGAGGTCTAAGGTGTTGGACATGGCTACAACAATCATGAGTGCTCATAAGTTCTGAGCATTGGACTCAACCCACGCTCACTGGAATCACTTCATTGAATTTTATCTCGAGTGATCGTGAGACGGTAATATCATATAAGTCTTCAAACCTAGAGATATGATTTGTTACTTACGAGTTGGTTATGCATTGATTGTTCGAAAACGCATTGGTAACTCGATGTTATAAAATGTGCTTTTGTGTGTAATTCAATGAGTGGTAGAACAAACATATGAGTCGAAGTTTATCTGTTCCTTCTTGGATTAGAAGCTGATATCTGGGCCCCTCGATGATTTTGTCTTGACCTATGTACCGGGCCCGGTCAGAACTAAATTGATGTGTTCAGTTGAGTTCTATGTCAAACAAATCGGAAATCGGGAAACAAATGCTGGACAATAAGCAAGACAGTGTTCCATGTATTTGTCCGGCTGATATCTAGAACAGAGGATTATATGATCACTTATCTATATGGTACGTTCTAGTTCAACAGAGTTTAAAGAGCTACGATTGCTGATCGGTTCCTGAAGATATACTTGCAAATATAGTTACTAGACTTATCCAAGTGGGAGACTGTTGGATATAGTGTCTAAGTCCATAACTATACTTGGTATGTACTTGACCCGACCCGGCATGGTCCATTTGGGTTACACTTCACCCGAACAATTTATGGATAATATTTGAGAATAGTACAAGTTATGATTTATTAATATATTATAAGTTCTAATATATTAATATAAGATCATATTATTTAATTAGTAGTGATCTATAATTAATCTAGGATTAATTTAGAGATCAAAGCTATTACTAATTAAATATGGGCTTCTATATTTATATAGTGTGGGCTAGTGCTTATTTGGAATGGGCTAGGCTTGCATGGGAAAAGTCCATGGATACTCCATGGAGCTTTAACCCATGGATCTCATGGAAATGAAGAGACATGGGTATTAGGGTTTACATGGAAGTAACCCTAATCCATCACACTATATAAAGGAGGCTTTGGTTCTTGAAATCACACTAGTTGACACTTGTTGAGGTGAGGGCCGATTTCAAGATAGTAGTGACTATTCCCTCAAAGTTCCAAGTTTGTGGTGATTTGTGATTTCCACTTGAGGCATCCACACTATTGGTGCTAGGCTCTAAAACTCCAAGCAATCAACTACAACTTCAAGGTAAGTATTTCTACTAGCTTTATTTGATTCATGTTCCCCATGCCATGCTAGTTAGGATATGAACATTGGAAAAATAATTATTTGCATGTATCTTAGACAAACATAGATCCAAGGTTTATTAGGGTTGCATGTACACTTAGGAAGTGTTAGAATGCTCAAAACCCAACAGTGGTATCAGAGCCTAGGCTTGTTTGTTTGATACTTGTTGCAATATTATGGAGAAAGTCGAAAAACTTGCTGTCTGACTGCTGGAATCGGCGAGTCCATGGGGGGACTGGAAGAGTTCACTTGTATCTTCAACCTACTCGTCGAGTAGGTTCATGCACTCAGCGAGTAGGGTCGACATAGTCCAGATTTTCGACTTTAGTTGTTGGAAATGGATTAGAAACATTACCCTAAATTGTTTTGGTACTTCAAAACTTGTTTTAGTTGGTGTAATGTCTTGCTAATTCATTTACAACAACTAGATATCAAAATTACAAAGTTTTAAATGTGATTTTGATTCATGAAAGTGTTCATATTCGTGTTCTTGTTCTTATGATGTTTAGATGATCATAGGAATTATTTGTAACCTATGTGGTAGTTTAATTCTTGATCATAATGTGTTTTAATGGTATCCATAACTTGTCCTCAAGTTATGGAAAACCAAAAGTCACTTGAGTTAAAAACCATTAAAAGAACACAAGAGTTAGAAAAATGAAGAGTCTTCATTTTATTACTCCAATAAACTCATAAGTTACAAGAAATGAAAAGTTTTGAAAGTTTACAAAACTTGCCCTCAAGTTTTGGAAAAAGTAAAGTCAAGTTAAACTTTAGTTCCAACCCTTAGAATTTTAAAAAGTTAAAATTCAACCCTTATACTTATATTATTATGATTTAATTATATATATATATATATATATATATATATATATATATATATATATATATATATATATATATATATGTATAAGAACAAAGTCGTTTTACCGCTAGTACGCCTCATTCACGAAGCCAGTCTATAAGGTGGGTATAAGGTTGTTGCCTATAAAATGGCAACTTAATGGGTGTCCACTCTCACCCACCGCTTGCTTGACTGGTGGAGGGTCGTTAGCCGAACGGGTAAGACAAGGACTTACAAATTCTCATTAAAAGTATGATGGATATTTAAAGTAACTAAATGTTTTATTAAATTCCCAATCTTAGTTACTTTAGGAAAAATGTGAATAAGGTGCTAATCCATGAAATTACACTTTACACTCTGTTTAAGTCGTTGGTGGAGCGTGTGTGGTTAACCGGCACGCTAACTTGGACTTAACAAGGTAGGTAAAGGGTGACTTAAGGTTTATTATAGTATTGATGGAGCGTGTGTGGTTTACCGGCACATCGATTGAGTGATAAACTTTAATGGTACCAAGTGATTTGCATGGTTACTTCACACCTCGTTTTGTGATCCTCGGCATCCCAGCCACAAAACTTGGAGGGCACACTCGAGATTGAAACATGCCTTTGAAAAGTTCATTGAATCTCAAAGAATCTAGGAATTTCTAAGAACCAATCAAAAAAACCTAATATCTAATATTTTGGTTTTCATGGTGGAAATTGGTGAATCGTCATTCACCTACCTTTCGAATATGTTATAGCTTGGATTACGACATACCTCTTCTAAGTTATAATATATTGTGATTGGATCCTAGCCTTAATATTACATTTGGGTGTTTTATTAAGGACTCTCCTAATATCTAAACTAATTTTTGTCCATTTCTTTCAGATGTCTTCAAATAATGTTGCTTCTGGCTCTAACCCTAATAGCTCCTTTACCCTTATGAACTTGTGTGGGAAAGTCACCTTTGATGGATCCAACTTCAATGAGTGGATCAGAAACATCAGGATGATTACCCGCTACGAGGACAAAGAATATGTCCTTGACAAGGAGCTTAAGGAGATTCATGAGACCACTGCAACTCCTCAGGAGATCGCTGACTTTCGGGCACATGAAAGGGATACTACGAAAGTGGCTTGCATCATGATGGCCACGATGACAACGGAACTCCAAAAGTCTGATGAGGATTTCTACCCTTATGAAATGCACCAAGATTTGATGGAAAGATACCATCAAAGTGCACGACAAGAGAGGTATGAAATCATCAGCTCCATGATAACAGCCATGATGAAGGACGGGGAATCCGTCACGAGCCACATGTAGAAAATGAAAAGGTATGTGGATCGTTTGCTGAAGCTTAATGTGAACTTCCCTGAGGATCTTGCAATAGATATCATTTTGCACTCCTTACCATCATGCTATGATCAATTCCGCATGACATATCACATGAATAAGGAAGAGGTTACACTCAGCAAACTTCAGGGACTTCTCAAGACCGTAGAAACAGGTCTTAAGGGGAAGTCGGTTGTTAACACTCCTACTCCAAACTCTACTCTGGTTTTGGCAATCGGGAAAACTCGAGGGAAAAAAAGAATGAGATCTTCGAAGGGTACCAAGTGTCGGACCCTTGATGGCTATCCTTCAAGTGGAACCAAGAAAGGTTTCATCACTCCTTCTAACCCAAAAGAGGCTGAATGCTTCTATTGCCATGAAAAAGCTCATTGGAAGCGGAACTGCCCAAAGTACCAGCAGGATGTAAAGGATGGGAAAGTTAAACCCAACCATGCAGGTATTTACACTATCTTATCTAATAACTCACCCCATTCTAAATCTTGGGTCCTTGATACCGGTTGTGGTATTCATATTTGTTGTGACTTGCAGGGACTAAGAAGAAGTGAGAATGTGGAGCAAGGAAGAATAAACTTAATCATGGGCAATAGGAAAGCTTCACCTGTCACCAAGATTGGAGTTTATACTTTATCGCTAAGTAGTGGGTTTAATTTAGATTTGAATAGATGTTGTTATTCGCCAGGAATGGCAAGAAATATTATTTCCTTTCATGCTTTGTAGAAACAAGGGTTTACCTTTTCGTTTAATAATGAAGTTGGTTCTATTAATGCTTTCTTTAATAATGTTCTTTATTTCAAAGCATTACCTTGTGATGGTGTGTGCGAAGCTGTATCTGTTGTAGATAAATTAGGAAATAATGTTTTGTGTATTGATTCTATTAATAATAATAACTTGGATAAAGCATCATTATGGCATTGTCGCCTTGGACATATAAGCAAGAAACGCATAGGATCTCTCCAAAAGGATGGAGTCTTTGAGTCATTTGACCTAAAGTCAGATGATAGTTGCGAATCATGCTTACTTGGAAAAATGAAAAAGTCACCCATCACAGGCTCGTGTGAGAGGGGTGAAGGTTTGTTGGATCTTGTACACACGGATGTGTGTGGACCATTCAAACATGCCACAAGGGATGCTAATCGTTAATATTTGACTTTTACTGATGATTACAGTAGAGATGGATATGTCTACCTAATCAAGCATAAGTCAGAGACTTTCGAGAAGTTTAAGGAATTTAAACAGGATGTCGAGAATCAATTGGGCAGGAACATTAAGATGCTTCGATCCGATTGTGGTGGTGAGTATCTTAGTTCAGAGTTCCTTGACTATCTTAGGGAATGTGGGATTGTCTCACAATTGACACCTCCCAGGACACCACAGTTGAATGGTGTAGCTGAGAGGCGTAATCGAACCTTGTTAGATATGGTTCATTCCATGATGAGTCAAGCTATGCTACCAATCTCATTCTGGGGGTATGCCTTAGAGACTGCCGCCCATATTCTTAATCTGGTCCCTACAAAGAAAGTTGCCAAAACTCCTCACGAGATGTGGACTGGTAAAGTACCTAAACTAGACCACATCAAGATTTGGGGTTGCGAGGCTTTCGTGAGACGCGAGACTCATGATAAGCTCGAACCCCGAAGCGAGAGGTGTATTTTCATTGACTACCCACAACAATCCTTTGCTTACCTCTTCTACAGACCTAGTGATAATGTGGTCTTTGTAGCAAGAAGAGGAGTTTTTCGAGAAAGAGAGTTTACAAGCCAAGGAAACAGTGGGAGGAAAATTGATCTTGAAGAAATTCAAGAGTCAAGTGGTGAAGGAAATTCAAACCCTAGCCCTCAACTTGAGGAGGAAACTCCTGTTGATCCAGTTGATGTGCCTGTACCTCTGAGGCGTTCCACGAGAGTTAGGAATGCACCTGAGCATTATTATGGTTTCCATATTACTGCGGAAGGTGAGACACTTATTAGTGATGAGACACTAGTAGGTCTGGATGAACCTAACAGCTACACGGAAGCCATGGCAGGCCCTAAGGATGCTAAATGGAAAGAGGCCATGGACAGCGAGATACAATCCATGTATGACAATCAAGTTTGGAACTTGGTTGAGAATGTATCTGGTCGTAAGACTGTAGGGTGCAAATGGATCTTCAAGAAGAAGACCGACATGGATGGTAATGTACACACTTATAAGGCACGACTGGTTACAAAAGGTTATTCTCAAACTCCGGGAGTTGATTATGATGAAACCTTTTCACCAGTGGCCAAGATAAAGTCTATTAGGGTTCTGTTAGCCATTGCTGCATTTCATGACTATGAAATATGGCAAATGGATGTCAAAACCGCTTTCCTTAATGAAAAGTTGGCTGAGGATGTTTACATGGTTCAGCCAGAGGGTTTTGTCAGTACCGAGTACCCCAATAGAGTGTGTAAACTCGAGAAATCCATTTATGGATTGAAACAGGCACATCGCAGGTGGAATCTTTGCTTTGATGAGAAAGTCAAGGAATTTGGCTTTTCAAGGAGTGAAGATGAATCTTGCGTCTATATGAAGGCTAGTGGGAGCATAGTCAGTTGTTTGGTACTGTATGTGGATGACATACTACTCATAGGAAATGACATCCCAACCCTTCAGGAAGTAAAGTCCTGGCTTGGGAAGTGTTTCGCTATGAAGGACCTTGGTGAAGCTGCCTATATCCTAGGGATAAAGATTTTGAGAAACAGGAGTAAAAGGCTAATTGGACTTAGTCAAAGTACCTACTTGGACAAAGTGTTGAAAAGATTCAACATGCATAACTCCAAGAAAGGTGAGTTACCCATTCAGTGTAACGCCAGATTGAGTAAGACACAAAGCCCTAGTACTGAGGCTGAGATAGTAGAAATGAGTCGACTTCCTTATGCTTCAGCTGTAGGATCGATCATGTATGCTATGACGTGTACTCGACCTGATGTAGCCTTTGCTTTGAGCATGGTTAGCAGGTATCAGGGGAACCCTGGCAAGGAACACTGGACTGCGGTAAAGAATATCCTCAAGTACCTGCGAAGGACTAAGGACTGGGTCCTTACCTTCGGTGGGAGTGATGACTTGAGAGCTGTAGTGTATAGTGATGCTAGCTTCCAGACTGATAGTGATAATTTCCGCTCACAGTCGGGCTGGGTCTTTACCTTAAACGGAGGAGCAATCACTTGGAAGAGTTCCAAGCAGGAGACAGTGGCTGATTCTACTTGTGAATCAGAGTATATAGCGGCAAGCGAGGCAGTAAAGGAGGCTATATGGCTAAAGAACTTCATCGAAGACCTTGGAATTGTACCAGCTATAAAAGAGCCAATGGAGATTTTTTGTAACAGCTATAGTGCGGTTGCCTTAGCCAAGGAACCAAGAGATCATGGGAGATCCAGACACATTGACAGAAAATATCACTTCATCAGACATCGAGTAGAAGAAGGGATCCTCGTGGCGAAGAGGGTATCATCAGATGAGAACCCAGCAGATCCCCTCACGAAGGGACTGGGTAGGGTTAAGCATCTCCAGCATGCTCGGAGCATAGGGTTGAAGGATGATATAAGTTTTAGTAGTTAGATAAATTATGAAATTTGTAAAGTGTAATTGACATTTGATGATGAATAAAAGGTGTTTTCTTTATGAGTAAAGTGTTGCTATCTCTTGTCAATCATTTACTATATTTCTTTTGCATGTTTTGATTTCCAGAATAATTACGTTTGGTATATCATATTATTCAAACCTCCACAGTCGGTCATATGTCGGAAGTAGGTATGAATCAAGACTGTCATGATTGGTTGCAGAGGTCTAAGGTGTTGGACATGGCTGCAACAATCATGAGTGCTCATAAGTTCTGAGCATTGGACTCAACCCACGCTCACTGGAATCACTTCATGGAATTTTATCTCGAGTGATCGTGAGACGGTAATATCATATAAGTCTTCAAACCTAGAGATATGATTTGTTACTTACGAGTTGGTTATGCATTGATTGTACGAAAACGCATTGGTAACTCGATGTTATAAAATGTGCTTTTGTGTGTAATTCAATGAGTGGTAGAACAAACATATGAGTCGAAGTTTATCTGTTCCTTCTTGGATTAGAAGCTGATATCTGGGCCCCTCGATGATTTTGTCTTGACCTATGTACCGGGCCCGGTCAGAACTAAATTGATGTGTTTAGTTGAGTTCTATGTCAAACAAATCGGAAATCGGGAAACAAATGCTGGACAATAAGCAAGACAGTGTTCCATGTACTTGTCTGGCTGATATCTAGAACAGAGGATTATATGATCACTTATCTAAATGGTGCGTTCTAGTTCAACAGAGTTTAAAGAGCTACGATTGCTGATCGGTTCCTGAAGTTATACTTGCAAATATAGTTAGTAGACTTATCCAAGTGGGAGACTGTTGGATATAGTGTCTAATTCCATAACTATATTTGGTATGTACTTGACCCGACCCGGCATGGTCCATTTGGGTTGCACTTCACCCGAACAATTTATGGATAATATTTGAGAATAGTACAAGTTATGATTTATTAATATATTATAAGTTCTAATATATTAATATAAGATCATATTATTTAATTAGTAGTGATCTATAATTAATCTAGGATTAATTTAGAGATCAAAGATATTACTAATTAAATATGGGCTTCTATATTTATATAGTGTGGCCTAGTGCTTATTTGGAATGGGCTAGGCTTGCATGGGAAAAGTCCATGGATACTCCATGGAGCTTTAACCCATGGATCTCATGGAAATGAAGAGACATGGGTATTAGGGTTTACATGGAAGTAACCCTAATCCATCACACTATATAAAGGAGGTTTTGGTTCTTGAAATCACACTAGTTGACACTTGTTGAGGTGAGGGCCGATTTCAAGATAGTAGTGACTATTCTCTCAAAGTTCCAAGTTTGTGGTGATTTGTGATTTCCACTTGAGGCATCCACACTATTGGTGCTAGGCTCTAAAACTCCAAGCAATCAACTACAACTTCAAGGTAAGTATTTCTACTAGCTTTATTTGATTCATGTTCCCCATGCCATGCTAGTTAGGATATGAACCTTGGAAAAATAATTATTTGCATGTATCTTAGACAAACATAGATCCAAGGTTTATTAGGGTTGCATGTACACTTAGGAAGTGTTAGAATGCTCAAAACCCAACATTATGCTCCCAATATCATGATGATTATTATAAACATAACACTTATGCTCCCACTATCTTTGACATGTATTCAGAAACCAGTTTAACTTCCAGAAAACCAATACTTATTGAATTTCTTAAGTTCATGTTTCTAATACTTAATGCTTTGATAATCCTTTATCTAAGCTTATACACCTTTGCCATAGATAGCTCATATGTGTGTCTAAACAATTCAGACTATTGCCAAATCTCACAATTCGAATCATGGAAAGGGATACCGTAACCATAATCGAATTTGAGAATACAATTTCACAATCACTATCTTCTTAAAATCTCTATTAGTGAAAGCATTTCCTCACAGTCATTTTCATGAAGGAGGGAATCTTATGACACTTAGATTATAATGGTGTATGTGTACCTATCCATGTGAATTTGTCAAAACCAAAGTTTACGAAAAATTCAAACTCATATGGACCGAACTTTCTTAATCTTGATTTGTTTGCCTTATGGTAACACAGCTGCCCACCATGTCTTCCAAGTAGTTAAGCAGCTCACCCTTTCCAATCAATGTACTTTCCATTGATCAAGGTGCCTGCCTTTTATGCGTTCAAATGAGAACTCATAGAACTCACATTCATAATTAACTCAATTGGAATGGCACAGAAACAAAATAGTGTCAACACGATAGGTTGTAAACCTCAACTCGTGTGGTAGTGATGATCGATAACGTCTATTTTGATTTGTTCTTGAAGCCTTTCAAGACCATTAAGACTCCCACTGACTCCTTGATATATAAGATTCTCTTCTCAATAAAAATTTCTTGAAAAACAAATATTCAAGAGTTAGTGTAGTTTTTTTTTATCAAAAAACTTCATAAGTTGGTCCTAGTTGGTCTTTGTCTTATCACAACTTTCCATATTTGATGAATGCTATAAAACTTCTTAATACTTTTCACTCAATGTCACAGCCTTAACTCTAAGACTTGTTTTGGAATGAAGTATGATTGACTTCTTGATTTAACCATTTCTTCAATTCTTGATTCCTCTTCATAGGCATACAATTGTACTAAGACTGTCAGACCCCAAAACCGGAACGGCGGAAACGTTCTGGGGTGGATGACGTCATATCAAGTATCACAACACATGCATTATAGTAATCAAAGTACAACAAAACATTGCATTAATAGTAATAGTTTTACATTGTTACATTACAATACATCAAAGTAATACAAGTAATAGAATAAATACAATAAGGTACTAAGTCGTCTTCATCAACAGCTCCGGGGGTGTACCTGTCTAATGCTAACCTGAGAATAACAAAGTAGAAGTGTGCCAAAAGTAAGTGTATCACAAAGTAGAAGCGATAACAAGTGAAGTAGGAGCGGTCGCAAGTGAAGTAGGAGTGTCGAACAAGTATAAGCGTATCACTTAGTAGAGATGACAATAAGTGAAGTAAGAGCGTCTATTAGGTATAAGTGACTACAGGTATAAGTGAAATAGAGGCAATAACAGGGATAAGCGTATCACGAAGAGAAAGCATTATCAAGTAGGAGTTTAAAATACATGAAAGCGAAGCAGTAGCAACTAACAAGTAAGAATATACGTCGTAAAAGGGAACCTTGAGGAAAAGCCTTTATACTCGGGGAAATATAATAATTTTTATTCTTTTGTAAAATATGTTTGAAAACCTTTGGAAATCTTTCATAAACCAGTTTAAAATGAATTAGGATAAAACAGTATAAGTAAGAGTTTTGAAACAAATGAAAACCTTTTAGAAAACCATTTTAGTGTCCTACTCGGTAAAACAGTGTACAGTATCGTAAAATCTTGTGTATGAGGGTTATCAATCACATGTGATTGATATGATAACTGGCATGTTTAACTTGTATTCCTCCCCTATAAAACATGTAAAAACATTTAAAAGGTTCATTCAGGGGTATGAACTCACCTGGTGTAAGTAGGTCCGACAAAGGTGCCGTTTGGGCGTTCGGGGCTTGATTACTCGCGATATCCCTATGTAAAATGTAATAATGTCCATATATAATTAATTAGATATACATTCACTAATTATATGGAACATTACACTCCAACGAGGTTAAACACCTCAAAACTAGCGTTTGGAGTGACCCGGGTGACATCTACGGACGTGTAATGGCACTAGGGACTTGGGATTTCAGTTTACTCCCCAAGAGTAAACATTTAATGGAGTTTACAGCCACATAGAACATACATACATGATTTCACGGCCGTGAACTCATGTTGGTGCAATTTTGAGGGTTTAATGGCTTGTTTGGACATGGGGATTGTTGGTATGAATTTCTAAAGTGCCCTGGAATGGACTAAATGAACTTTTACCATTTAAAAGCGAGTTCACGGCTTTAAAATTGGAGTTTATGGCCTTAAACTCTCCTATGGTTAAGTATAATTGATTTGAGGCACTTAAAGCAATCACATGTGATTCTAGTAATTTTTCCAAGCCTTGGGATGATTTATGGGCATCATTTAACATACTTTTATGAGTTTACGGCCTAAGGGTATGTGTCATGGCTGTAAACTCTTGTATGATACATTTTGATATGTTTAAGGCCTCCTAACTATTTTTAGATGGTTCTAGGTTTTACCACAAGGCTATTGGGGGACAAAATCAAGGTTTTGGGCATGATTAAGGGTGTTTACGGCCCTGGTACATGCTTGGGCCGTAAACTCCTTTTGACCCTTCAATTTGTTGTGTTTAAATGATCCAAACCCCAAATATCAAGTCCCTAATTTTTTTATTAAGCCTAAGGATGTTTTAGGAGTGTGTTTGGGACATTTTAACACGCTTAAGGGGTGTTTACGGCCTTGGCATATGCCTGGGCCGTAAACACTCTTTTATGCTCCCAATCCTTATGTTTTAATGTTTAAACACTCCTAGGCAAGTCCCCTAATTTATTTCCAAGCCTTTAGGGACTTTTGGGGGTCATTTTGGCCTTTATTTTGGGGTTTACGGCCTAAGGAGGAGCTTAGGCCGTAAACTCCATTCTAACAGCTTCTAAGTCCGAATTTTTAGCTATAAACACAAATCAATATGTTTAGAATAAGCTAGGGTAAGCGGACTTACGATTTGGAAGCGTTTGGTTGCGGATTCGGGTCTAAAACGAGTCTAGAGAGAGAGTATAGAGAGAGATGGTGGAAAAGCTCCAAATGGAGTTTACTCCCCTTTATATATGGGTGGGAGTTGGAGCTCAGTGGAATTCTACCCAATACTGCCGTTATACGGGGCTTTTGGTCGCACCCGATTTAGTGGTCGTAATAATAAAACTTAACATTTTCCAAATAAATGGAAATGTGTGTTATGTGTTTTTATTTCCTTTTATCACGACTTAACGGCATATTAAACATAAATAGCTGAAATGTTTATTTAATTGACGACCTCTAATTAACGGAACTTTTTATAAACTGGAATATTCCTGTAGGGTTTCAAAGCACTCCATGGATGATCGCAATGGGCCCCTTGATGAAGTGTAGGTTAAAAGCCCAAGACTTGTCTTTTCCCTATAAATAGTCATGTATTATTCATAATTAGGGTTAAAAAGAGTGAAGCAAAATGTAGCCGCCATGTGAGGTTTCTTATGTAGTGTTAGATTCTTTAGTCTTTGCTGAAAGTGCAATTTATTCCTCATATTTGAATAAATCGAGTGATCATTCGACCTAATCTTCATATTTGTGTTTGTTCTTATTTTCCGCATCTTGTTCATCCAATCTTAATTAGGGTTTTCATCCCAACAAGTGGTATCAGAGCGGGTCTTTGAAGATCTATTGATTTTTGAAGTATCGGTTCTTGATTTGATGATTTTTTTGCACAAGTTATTGAAGATTTTGGTGTTTTGGCTATATGGAATCAAAATTTTTGTTGAAGCTACTGTTCATGAAGATTTATGATGTTTTCTAATGCTTATCTGGGTATAATTTCGATCCAATACTCCTTTTATTCTTAATATTTCTTTGAATCTGATCTGAATTCGAACCCTAAACCAAATCATCTAGCCTAATTTTTTATCCATATTCATTCAGCCGATCGCATACTGTTCATGAGCCCATTATTGTCGATTACTGTTCATCGTTTAACACATATGTCGTTGTTGAAATCGTTAGTTCTTAATCCACAAGTCAAAATCCTTTATTCGAAATTAAGCGTTCAACTTCATGTCGATTAAGCGTTCTTATGTTCTGCTAGATTTCATAATTCTCGATTTCTTGTTTAATTTATTAATCGATTTGGTCTTTGGATCTAATTTCATGTATCTATCTATTCGTAACTTGTTCCCATCCGAGTTCTTTTGACCTGTTCAACATCGACTTTGTTTTCTAATTGATAATGATTTTTCTGGATGTCATTAAACGTGAATCATCTCTTGTTATTGTTATGATCGATTGTGATTTTGGGGTCTAAAATTGTCATTCGATGCTTTTGAGTTTAAAGAACAGATGAAGTATTGTCAAGAACAGATGAAGATGGTGATAAATTTGATTGAAGTGGTGTTTGATCCTTAAATCGATTTGTGAAAATCAATTTGGTGATTGTCAAGTATTGGGTTCCGATGGCCAACATTTTTCAAGATTCAAGGAATCAGATTTGATTTACGATTTGGAGACTAGATCGAAATTGTGAAAATTTTGTTTGAATTCGGAACGATGATGAAATTGAATGCATGGAATTGGAACAATCATTCAGAACGAGATGAAAGAATGCTTCGAAATTGTTATGGCTCGTTTGGAAGACAATTGGAACGAATGGATTATGAACGCAATCAAAATGATGGAATCGGAACAGATACATTTTCCGTATCTCGATTTTGATGGTCAAACTCAAAAAGTCAAAATTGGTGTGATTGCTCTTACCTGTGAACGATCTACGATCTAAGAATAGGAGATTGAAAATCTGGGCCCGCACTCATAATCCCCTACGAACGTCATAATAAAGATTAGATTTGGAACTTACTGTTCGTTGTTGGGATGATCGGAGTTTAGAATGCTTGGATTCGGGGTTGAATGTGAATTCGCATCGAGATTGAAATCTTTTGATTTGCAATCAAAATTACGAATGAACTCTCCTACGAACGTTCGTGATGTCAGCAAAACGAACTTGTGCTTGGATTTAGAGCTTCTATTGATCGCAATCGGAACGAACTGTTGATTCATAATTAGAAATTTGATTATTAGATTCTGAATGAACAGGTTCGTGGTTGGAATTTCGAAAGCGTTCGCAGAGGGATTTGAGACCGATTCGCAACCACAGTGTGATTTCGTAACTGTGCGCTCGGAACAAAAGTAAAAGGATGTTGATTTCTTAGATTCGTAGTGTAATCGTGAGTTGTGTCACTGTGATTCTTTTAATGGGGAAGAAGATACATTGTTTCACTATTGGTACTTGCAACTTCAGGGATTTGACGGTTATGGCCCCTGATCTTTTCGTGACATGGCATTTTTGGATCAATTCCAGAAATTGTTACAATTAAAAGGAATATTGATGCAAAATTACAATTTCAGTCCCAGAAATTCTGCAAAGTGTCAATTTCAGCCCATTTTCGAAAAAGTTTACAATCTTAAGGGCTGGTGACCAGTTTTGAATTCTTTAATGCACATATCTTTTTCGTGAACAGAAAAATAAAGATTCCATCAAGTCTTGGCTGTTCGGAAAGTCGTTTTTCGTGATAACGTCAAATTTTCACGATTTTTCGGATTTTATACTTCATTGCGTATATCTTTTTGTCGTGGGGGAGCTTAATAAATTTTTATCCATTCAAGATCATTCTCATGACCATTTGAAGGCTTTATAATCATGTTTTTGATTATAAATCGGGGGAGAATTTGGTATGGTCATTCGAAATTGGATTTGTGACTTTTCAAAGTTGAAGATTATTGATAAAGCTTATGGTAGAATTATGAAGGTAGCTTTTACAGCGGAAGTTCTTCATCGAGCTTTGCTAAAGCTTTTACAGAGAAGTATCCTTTACAGCGGAAGTTCTTTATCGAGCTCTGCTAAGGACTTGTTATATCTCCAACTTCTTGTATTTTCTCGATCAAGTGGCGTTACGAATCTTAAAGTTTTGGTTGTTACATGATATTTTTTGATGGCTTATATCATTAGCTTATTTGAAGATCATTGTGACTTGGAGGGGGAGCTCTTCAAAGACAAGAAGTGACTCGCTTTCTTTGTTTTGAAATGGGTTTGTATGGCAGGTTTGGTTTTCATGAAGATTCTTTGGGATTACATTCGAAAATGAAGTTTAAAGACATTACTTCAGTGCTTGATTTATATATCCTAGAGCCCGTGTTTGAAGACTATTGAAGAATCAAGATTTGTGGATTGCTTCATATATTTCTCGTTGCAGATCTTTTTATTTGCTAGATGCTTGTTTTGGAAGTTAAATATTATCATCCATTCCATACTTTGAGGGGGAGATTGTAGGATTTCAAAGCACTCCATGGATGATCGCAATGGGCCCCTTGATGAAGTGTAGGTTAAAAGCCCAAGACTTGTCTTTTCCCCATAAATAGTCACGTATTATTCATAATTAGGGTTAAAAAGAGTGAAGCAAAATGTAGCCGCCACGTGAGGTTTCTTATGTAGTGTTAGATTCTTTAGTCTTTGTTGAAAGTGTAATTTATTCCTCATATTTGAATAAATCGAGTGATCATTCAACCTAATTTTCATATTTGTGTTTGTTCTTATTTTCCGCATCTTGTTCATCAAATCTGAATTAGGGTTTTCATCCCAATAATTCCGTTAACGGTAACGGGGAAATGTAACGGAACAACTTGGGTTGTCACAAAGACTCACTTAGAGGATCAATTGAGATATGGTTCTTAATCATTAAGACTTATCATAAAGCATTAAAGGTACTCTCCCTTCTTCTTACAATGGAGAAACTTTTATCTTTCTGCCTACTTGATTCTTCTTATTCGTTCTGCTATTGATTTAAACTTTTTCAATCAATTCAAAATTATACTTAATCTTGTAAGTATAATCATATTTACTAAACCTTTAGCAAATCATGACGAATATCTTTGTTACTCTTATGGTCGACTTGATCAACACGCAACTTTGTGTACTCGATCTCCTAGTCCTTCACTTGTCACTTTGTCAACGAATTAGTCTAATTTCCAAATATGAAATTTCTCATTCATCATGCAACCAAGTTGCGTGATTCCAAATTTCTGTCCAACTAAAACTTGGGCGATGAGAAACTCTCCTTATTTGGTAAATTTTTGACATTTCCATAATTAAGAATCAAATCCATTATTGGAGGAGGCGCATAGATCGAGGTTATCGATCCATCTCGGGGCCACTAAGATGTATTTGGACATGAAGAGGGAGTATTGGTGGCCTTGTATGAAGAGGGACGTCGCGTGGTTCGTTGATAGGTGCCTAACCTGTCGTAGGGTTAAGGCCGAGCACCAGATACCGCATGGTAAGTTGCAGCCATTAGAGGTTCCCAAGTGGAAGTGGGAACGGATTACCATGGATTTTATCACCAAATTGTTGAGGACTGTGAGGGGCGTTATTGCAATTTGGGTGATTGTAGGCAGGTTGACGAAGTGCACTCACTTCCTTGATATCAGAGAAAGCTCTTCTACTGAGAGATTGGCAGAGATGTACGTGAGGGTGGTGGTATCGCATGCCACCCACATACTGACGGGCAGAGTGAGCGGACGATTCAGACGCTCGAGGAGATGCTCCGAGCATGTGTGTTGGATTTCGGCAGGATTTGGGACATGTATTTACCTTTGGCGGAGTTTTCCTACAACAACAACCATCATTCGAGCATTGGTATGCCACCCTTTGAGCTGTTGTATGGGAGGGGGTGTCGGACTCCTATTTGTTAGGGAGAGATAAGGCAGTGTGTGATGGGTAGTACATAGATAGTGCTTCAGATATCAGAGCAGATACAACAGGTCAGACAGAGGTTGTTGACAGCTCAGAGTCACCAGAAGAGTTATGCGGATAGGTGCCGGTCCGAGCTTGAATTTCAAGTCGGCGAATTTGTACTCCTGAAGGTCTCACCTTGAAAAGGATTGATCCAATTTAGGAAGAGGGGCAAGCTGGGGCCCCGATATATTGGTCCTTTCAGAGTGATCGCGAGAGTAGGCAGGGTAGCCTACCAGTTGGAACTACCTGCAGAGTTGGGCCAGATTCATGACACCTTCCACGTATCACAACTGAGGAAGTGTATAGCCGACGAGTCGGCAGTGGTACCATTAGATGATATTCAGGTGGATGCGAGCCTAAACTATGTTGAGAGACCGGTGGCTATTAGGGATCGGAAGATTAAGGTTCTAAGGAACAAGGAAGTTCCTCTGGTGCAGGTCCAGTAGCAGCATCGGAAGGGGTCAGAGTTGACTTGGGAGCCGGAGCGTGAGATGCGTGAGCAGCATCCAGAGTTGTTTGCAGAGTAAGACTTCGAGGACGAAGTCTTATTCTATTGGGGGAGAATTGTAACATCCGGATCCCTAGGTATATTATTTTATTCATTTATTTTGGATTTCGTGGAGGGACTCTGCGAGTTGGTGCTTAGACTCGCCGAGTAGGGTCGCCAATTCTGATCCGGATCCATGACCGGACTCGGCGAGTTCATGGGTGGACTCGCTGAGTCTGGGCTGCTTAATGAAACCCTAATCTCTCGGGTTTGGGACCTATTTAAAGGCCCTTAGGGCCATCATTTGCGGCTATCAGTCCCTTGAGAGAAACCCTAGAGTGCTTGAGCGTTTTAAGAGAGAGAGGAAGTCGTTGTTGACCTTTGAGGTATTGTTTAGCAAGAAAAGGAGGTTCTAGCCAAGAGGAAGCAAAGGAGGTTGCCATTTTGAGGATTTGGAGCTCAGGGCATCATATTTAAAGTCGTAATTCGGGTTCCCTTCTGTTGTTATGATGATCATATGGATTTAGGGTTTCTTGGACCCTTTATTGGTTAGATTTGATGTCCAATTAGTCCCTTATTGTGATGAGGGTTTAGATTTCGATCCATAGACGTCCAGAGAGCATAACTCATCAAGCTTTATGATGAACAATGGGGGTTTTGACCTTGGGTTATGATATTTGGGGCTAAAACATCATATAGGATCAAATAGATGTTGCATGTGCATCAAGATATAGACTTTACGTGATTATCATGTTTGGGAAGGTCAGATCTATGGATTAATGGAACAGATCTGACCTCAGGAGGTCATTCGGGTTTGTGCATGATATGGACTTGTTGAGTCCAAGAACAGACTCGACGTGTAGGGATAGGGTTTCCCTGTAAATCACATAGTTGATGACTCAGTGAGTCAGAAGGGATCTAGAGGTCGTGAGTACGCGATGGAACTCGCTGAGTTCATAATTGGACTCAACGAGTTGAGTCGGGGTGGCCCCGCGATTCAAGCCAGGTGTCACTCGTCGAGCAAGGGAAGGACTCGACGTGTTAAGCGGGACTAAAGGGGTACGGGCGGACACGGGTGAACTCGCCGAGTTGCCTGAGGGCACTCGATGAGTCGGGTCAAAGGTTGACCGTTGACCAGAGTTGACCAAGGTTGACTAGTGTTGACTTGATAGTACTAGTCAAACAAAGCCAGGAAAGTATTAATGTGAATTGTACTTATGATATAGGAGGACGATAGTGTTGGATTTTAGTCTAAGTCCATAACTATTTTGATATGTACTTGACCCGATGGTGCATGATCCTTTTGGGTTGCCTTCACCAAAGCAACTTGATAGCATGAATTATGGAGAGAAAGGATTAAATATGATTTATTAATTGATGGGTTTTAGTCATCAGAACATCCTATGTGCTCATACAAACCCTAATTCTTGCATCTAGGTTTCTCTATTGTACATGCAAGTTATCCAAGACTATAAACCCTAACTCTAGCATACAAGTAATCATATTAACATAAGAATGGGTTTAAGATATTACCTTGATTGTTATGTAGCAATAACAATCACAATTCTCCTTGTAATGACTTTAGAAAACTTAGAGTCACAAATGTCACTCCTCTAATGGTTCACAAACACCAAGAGCAAGAGGATGAAGAAGAGAGGAGAAGGAGGCTGCCCAAAACATGTGGAAAGCCTAGAAGGAAGCCTGTCCACGTTTTTGGGGCATAAGGGTTCTATATATAGTGAGGCTATTAGGGTTATCTAACAAGGAAACCCTAATTTGGATGCTTAAGCCCTAAGCAACCCATGGACTCCTTTCCTTAAAGGCCATGGACGATTTCTAATGGGTTTCCCCATAGAATTCGTCCAACCTTATAATACAAGGCAATCCATGGCCCAATTGCAATTATCTTATAATTACAATTCCAGTCCCTTAAGTTTAATTAATCTCCTTTCGTCACAAACTTAATTCTTATTAATTATTGACTAATATTAATTAAAAAATATTATTTCTCCTTTAATATATTATTCTCATAATATATTAATAAATCATATTTAATCCGCTCTTTCCATAATTCATCCTATCAAGTTGCTTTGGTGAAGGCAACCCAAAAGGACCATGCACCATCGGGTCAAGTACATACAAAAATAGTTATGGACTTAGACACTAATCCAACAGTCTCCCACTTGGATAAGTCTACTAACTACTATGTGTATGACTTCAGATCCTGATCTGCAATCATAGCTTTCCAAAGCCGCTGTCAACTCTGATCCTATCAGATACGCGCGTCCTTTAGATAAAGGATCATATATTCCTCCATTCAAGATATCATATGAGACATGATTTCTAATCATTCTCTCTGTACTATTTCTCGAATTCCTATTTATGACGACTGACTAATTGAACAAATCAAATTAGCCCTAGCCCGGCCGAGCATTTACGTTTGTCATCACTAAATCATCGAGGGGCCCAAAGATATCGCTTTTATCCTACTTTGGATAAAAGGAACGGATAAAATTTGATTCAATGCTCGCTTGCATATTATCAATGTGCAACCGATTTGCAACAAGATGTTTTATGACAACAAGATGTTTTATGACAACAAGTTACTGGTACGTTTACATATTATCAATGTGCAACCGATTTGCAAGATACAACTCACACATCTCGGTTTCAAGAATATAAGATATTATCGTCTCACCAATCACTCGTGATAACAATCCATGAAGTGATCCAAGTGAGCGTGGGTTTAATCCAATGCTCAAATCATATTGATAAGCACTCATGAACATTGCAGCAAACATTTGCCTATGTCTAATACCTTTTAGACAATTCACACACCAATTCACGACATTCTTCATTCATATCTACTTCCAACATATGAACGACTGTGGCCCATTCAAATAATTTGACTGTTCTTAACCAATTAAATTATTCAGGGAGTCAAAGAATGCAAAGTAAAACACAAGGATAATACTAATCCCATATGGCCTCAAACCTTTGAGCATAAATAAAATACCTTTTATTTATCACCATATCGATTAGTCATTATTTGTTGTTTCGGGTAATCAACTTCTTACTCGAATTATTACTACACTTGTCCCATGCTCCTAGCATGCACACAATGTTTACATATGGTTCTTTCTTTGTGAAATAGATCAAATTGAACACATTTCCAATCACACTCATTTCACAACTCCGAATCCTTTTCACAAGTGAAAGAATATCAAATTCTTTCCACTTATGGAATATGTTAGATTCTAACATTTTATGCAACGATCCTTTTGTAATGTCACTGCACTAAAGTTTGACGACTGACTAATTGAACAAATCAAATTAGCCCTAGCCCGGCCGAGCATTTACGTTTGTCATCACTAAATCATCGAGGGGCCCAAAGATATCGCTTTTATCCTACTTTGGATAAAAGGAACGGATAAAATTTGATTCTCTATCATATATTATTACAAGACAATTGCCAATGAAATTACAAAGTCCTCTATCATATATTATTACAAGACAATTCCTTAGATATGATGTCTCTCAATCAAAGTACATTCCTTTGAACATCCTTTTGCATAAAAGTTTCTAATCTAGACATAGATTTTCAATATTCAATTCCCAATATGGAAAACTTTCCATACTTACCATATGACAACTCATTCTCAATAGAATCTTTTCTATTCATAATAATGTCAATATGGTCCATCCAATACTATACTTCCAACTACTCACAAGCGACTAATCCTCGGCGAACTTTGGATTGTCCTTTGATAGTTGTTTAATTATGTTAGTCAAAACCGATTCTTGTTTTTTTTCCCTCTAAATGCGCTAGACATTTGGAAAATTTTAGAATGGTCAAATATTATAGCATTTGCAATCAATCCTATACCCGAAGCGTGTGGGACACGATGCATAATGTCTTACATGAAGATTTGATACTTTATCAATCTTCTGCCATAATATTTTATGTGCTACGTTCTCAAAATTCGAACTATGAAGAGGAATGCCGTAATCATAATCGAATTTTTAAGAATGCACTATGTTTCCTTGACTAAATTATTAACATTCCACAACCTAAGCCTTTAGATTTGTAATGAAGCATAATATTCTCTCCCTTAATTATAGCAAAACAACTTTACAACCCTTATGACTTTGCAAGGTGTAACTCTTGTTTTTCTATAATTAATATTGCTAACTTGCAATACTTGCCTTAATAATCATATAATCATAAAATTTATGCTCCCACTATTATGATGATTATTATAAACATAACACTTATGCTCCCACTATCTTTGACATGTATTAAGAAACCAGCTTAACTTCCAGAAGAACAATACTTATTGAATTTCTTAAGTTCATGTTTCTAATAATTAATGCTTTGATAATCCTTTATCTAAGCTTATACACCTTTGCCATAGATAGTTCATATGTGTGTCTAAACAATTCAGACTATTGCCAAATCTCACAATTCAAATCATGGAAAGGGATACCGTAACCATAATCGAATTTGAGAATACAATTTCACAATCATTATCTTCTTAAAATCTCTATTAGTGAAAGCATTTCCTCACAGTCATTTTCATGACAGAGGGAATCTTATGACAAATTCATGTGAATTTGTCAAAACCAAAGTTTACGACAAAATCAAACTTATATGGACCGACCTTTCTTAATCTTGATTTCTTTGCCTTATGGTAACACAACTGCCCACCATGTCTTCCAAGTAGTTAAGCAACTCACCCTTTCCAATCAATGTACTTTCCATTGATCAAGGTGCCTGCCTTTTATGCGTTCAAATAAGAACTCATAGAACTCACATGCATAATTAACTCAATTGGAATGGCATAGAAACAAAATAGTGTCAACACGATAGGTTGTAAACCTCAACTCGTGTGGTAGTGATGATCGATAACGTTTACTTTGATTTGTTCTTGAAACCTTTCAAGAACATTAACACTCCCACTGACTCCTTGACATATAAGACTCTGTTGTCAATAAACATTTATTGACAAACAAATATTCAAGAGTTAGTGTAGTTTTTTTTATCAAAAAACTTCATAAATTGGTCCTAGTTGGTCTTTGTCTTATCACAACATTCCATATTTGATGAATGCTATAAACCTTCTTAATACTTTTCACTCAATGTCACAGCCTTAACTCAAAGACTTGTTTTGGAACAAAGTATGATTGACTTCTTGATTTAACCATTTCTTCAATTCTTGATTCCTCTTCTTAGACATACAATTGTACTAAGACTCACTTAGAGGATCAATTGAGATATGGTTCTTAATCATTAAGACTTATCATAAAGCATAAAAGGTACTCTCCCTTCTTCTTAGAATGGAGAAACTTTTTGGAGGGGTTTTGAGCATTCTAACACTTCCTAAGTCTAAATGCAACCCTAATAACCTTGGATCTATGTTTGTCTAATTATCATGAAAGATAGAATAACTAACCTTGTTGTTGCTTATGTTCTTTGAAACCTTGTGAGCCTAGCACCCCAAGTGTGATGCCTCAAATGATTCATACAACACCAAATGCTCTTGGAAAGACTTTTGAGAGAACACCCACTTCTTGAAATCAGCCTAGCCCTCTTGTTTCGTATGTGTAGCCGATTTTGGTGGAGAATGGGATTCTTATATAGTGTTGACACATCTAGGGTAAACCCTAATGTGTCATGACTCTTCATTTCCATGACCCATGGGTTTGTAACTCCCATGGAGCATCCATGGAGTATCCTATAGGTAGAACCCAACTTGATAATCCATGGTGCCTCTTAGCCCACTATAGAAGATATGAATGATTTACATAATCAACCTATATATTTAATTAGTTATCTTTTGATCACTTAATTAATTCTTGATCAAACTAATTAAATAATATTATTAATATATTAGAACTTATAATATATTAATAATCTCCAAGTGTTATTTCTCTCATTTAGTCTATCCAATTGCATGGTACCATGCAACCCAAATGGACCATGCCGGGTCGGGTCAAGTACTGACCAGAAATAGTTATGGACTTAGACACCTTATCCAACAGTCTCCCACTTGGATAAGTCTAATAACTATAACTCCAGTACTTCAGGAACCAATCGGCAATCGTAGCTCTTTCAAGGTCTCTCGGAACTGAGAAGATGCTGATACGCCATTTAAGATAAGTGATCATATAATCCTCTGTTCTAGATATCAGCCGGACAAATACATGGAACAATGTCTTACTTATTGTCCAACAGTTTGTTTCTCGATTTCCGATTTGTTTGACAAAGAACTTAATTGAACACATCAACTTAGTTCTGACCGGGCCCGGTACATAGGTCAAAGCAAAATCATCGAGGGGCCCAGATATCAGCTTCTAATCCAAGAAGGAACAGATAAACTTCGACTCATATGTTTGTTCTACCACTCATTGAATTATACACAAAAGCACGTTTTATAACATCGAGTTACCAATGCGTTTTCATACAATCAATGCATAACCAACTTGTAAGAAACAAATCATATCTCTAGGTTTGAAGACTTATATGATATTACCGTCTCACGATCACTCGAGATAAATTCCATGAAGTGATTCCAGTGAGCGTGGGTTGAGTCCAATGCTCATAACTTATGAGCACTCATGATTGTTGTAGCCTTGTCCAACACCTTAGACCTCTACAACCAATCATGACAACCTTGATTCATACCTACTTCCGACATATGACCGACTGTGGAGGTTTGAATAATATGTTATACCAAACAAAAATTATTCTGGAAGTCAAAACATCCAAAAGAAATATAGTAAACGATCGACAAGAGACAGCAACACTTTACTCATAAATAAAACACCTTTTATTCATCATCTAATGTCAATTACACTTTACAAATTTCTAGGTTATCTAACTACTAAATCTAATATCATCCTTCAGCCCTATGGTCCGAGCATGCTGGAGATGCTTAACCCGAGTTAGTCCCTTCGTGAGGGGATCTGCTGGGTTCTCATCCGATGATACCATCTTTGCCACGAGGAGTCCTTCTTCTATCCGATGTCTGATAAAATGGTATTTTCTTTCGATGTGTCTGGATCTCCCGTGATCCCTTGGTTCCTTGGCTAAGGGAACAGTGCTTTCACTATCACAGAAAATTTCCATTGGCTCTTTAATAGCTGGTACAACTCCAAGGTCTCCAATGAAGTTCTTCAGCCATATCGCCTCTTTTGCCGCCTCGCTAGCTGCAATATATTCTGATTCACAAGTTGAATCAGCCACTGTCTCTTGCTTGGAACTCTTCCAAGAAATTGGTCCTCCGTTTAGGGTAAAGACCCAGCACGACTGAGAGCGGTAATTATCCCTATCAGTCTGGAAGCTAGCATCACTATACCCTGCAACTCTCAAGTCATCACTCCCACCGAGGGTAAGGACCCAGTCCTTAGTCCTCCGTAAGTACTTGAGGATATTCTTTACCGCCGTGCAGTGTGCCTTGCCAGGGTTCCCCTGATACCTGCTAACCATGCTCAGTGCAAAGCCTACATCAGGTCGAGTACACGTCATTGCATACATGATCAATCCTACAGCCGAAACATAAGGTATTCGACTCATTTCTGCAATCTCAGCCTCAGTGCTAGGGCTTTGTGTCTTACTTAATCAGGCGTTACTCTGGATGGGTAACTCTCCTTTCTTGGAGTCCTGCATGTTGAATCTCTTCAGCACCTTATCCAAGTAGGTACTCTGACTAAGTCCAATTAGTCTTTTACTCCGATCTCTCAAGATCCTTATCCCTAGAATATAGGCAGCTTCTCCTAGGTCCTTCATAGAGAAACACTTCCCAAGCAAGGACTCAACTTCCTGCAGAGTTGGGATGTCATTTCCTATGAGTAGTATGTCATCCACATACAATACCAAAAAGCTAACTATACTCCCATTAGCCTTGACATACACACAAGACTCATATTCACTTCTAGAAAAGCCAAATTCCTTGACCTTTTCATCAAAGCAAAGATTCCATCTGCGATGTGCTTGCTTCAATCCATAAATGGATTTCTCAAGCTTACACACTTTATTAGGGTACTCGTTGCTGACAAAAACCTCTGGCTGACTCATGTAAACATCTTCAGCCAACCTTCCATTAAGGAAAGCGGTTTTGACATCCATTTGCCATATTTCATAGTCATGAAATGCAGCTATGGCTAACAGAACCCTAATAGACTTAATCTTGGCTACTGGAGAAAAGGTCTCATCATAGTCCACTCCAGGAATTTGAGAGAAGCCCTTTGCAACCAGTCGAGCCTTATAAGTGTGTACTTTACCATCCATGTCGGTCTTCTTCTTGAAGACCCATTTGAACCCAACTCTTTTACGACCCGGTACATTCTCAACCAAGTTCTAAACTTGATTGTCATACATGGACTGTATTTCGCTGTCCATTGCCTCTTTCCACTTGGCTAACTCAGGGCCTACCATGGCTTCCGCGTAACTGTTAGGTTCATCCAGACCTATCAGTGTCTCATCATTGATAAGTGTATCACCTTCTGCAGTAATGTGGAATCTGTAGTAATGCTCAGGAGCATTCCTAACCCTTGTGGACGGCCTCAGAGGTACAGACTTGTCAATTGGCTCAACAGGAGTTTCCTCCTCAAGTTGAGTGCTAGATTTTGAAGTTCCTTCACCGCTTGACTCGTGAATTTCTTCAAGATCAACTTGTTGGGTTATGAGCATTCTAACACTCCTAAGTGTACATGCAACCCTAAATACCTTGGATCTATGTTTTCTCTATTATACATGCAAATAAGAACTTCCAAGGTATTATCCTAATCTAGCATACAAAACAATGAGTGTAACAAGATAGAATACATACCTCTTTCATGTAGAAAGTCTTCATGAAGCTTGAGTGCCTAGTGCCCCAAGTGTGACACCTCAAATGGTTCACACAACACCAAATACACTTGGAATAACATGAGAGAAATCTACAACTCATGAAATCCGCTAGCCCTTTCTAGAATGACACTCTAGTGGCCGATTTTGTCAAGAATAAGATCTTTATATAGTGTTACAATTAGGGTAAACCCTAATTGTCATGACTTCCCGTTTCCTTGGATCCATGGGTTCAAATACACCATGGAGCATCCATGGACCATCCTATGGGTTTTAGCCCAACTTGATTATCCATGGAGCATTGGCCCACTATACAGGTATGGATGATTTATGCAATCAACCCATATATTTAATTAGTCTTCTTTTGATCACTTAATTAATCCTAGATTAATTCTTGATCAATACTAATTAAATAATCTTATTATTCTTATTATTAATATACTAGAACTTATAATATATTAATAACCATAAGTGTCTTATTTCTCTCATTATAGTCTATCCAAGTGCATGATGCCATGCAACCCAAATGGACCATGCCGGGTCGGGTCAAGTCTTACCAATTATAGTTATGGACTTAGACATTAATCCAACAGTCTCCCACTTGGATAAGTCTAAAACTAATATTGCGTATGACTTCAGGAACCAACTAGCAATCGGAGCTCTCAAAAGCTTCTGTCGAACTCTGACCTTCTCGATGAACTCTGACCTTTGTCAATGACTTGTCCATTAGATAAGGGATCATATATTCCTCCATTCTAGATATCATATGGACTGAGACATGGATTATAATCATTCTCTCTGTCCATTTGCTGTTTCCCGATTTCCGATTTATGATGACTGACTAATTGAACAAATCAAATCAGTCATGGCCCGGCCGAGCACTTCCATTTTCATCAAATCATCGAGGGGCCCATAGATATCGCTTTTATCCTAAAGGTAAAAGGAATGGATAAACTTCGACTCATATGGCTTGTTCTACTACTTGTTGAATCATACACAAAGGCACGTTTTATAGCACCGAGTTACCAAATGCGTTTTCGTGCAATCAATGTACAACCAACTCATAGTAACAACTCATATCTCTAGGTTTGAAGAATATAAGATATTATCGTCTCATGATCACTCGTGATAAAATCCATGAAGTGATTCCAATGAGCGCGGGTTGAATCCAATACTCAGAACTTATGAGCACTCATGAGTGTTGTAGCCCTTTTTCCAACACCTTAGACCTCTACAAGCCAACCCATGACAGTCTTAATTCATATCTACTTCCAACATATGACCGACTGTGGATGGTTTGAATAACCTAGTCATTCCGGAAGAATAACCTAGTTTATTCTGAAAGTCAAAACATGCAAAATGAAACACAATAATAATTGAATCCAATATGATATCAAAACCTATGAACATGTATAAAACACCTTTTATTTATCACCATATGATTACACATTATTCATTGTATACTGTTTCAGCTATCAACTTTATTCTTGAATTTAAAACAATAGTTGTCCCATGCTCCAAGCATGGATTAATGTCTAAGTCCCTAACGATAATTGGTAAGACTTGACCCGACCCGACATGGTCCATTTGGGTTGCATGGCATCATGCACCTGGATAGACTATAATGAGAGAAATAAGACACTTATGGTTATTAATATATTATAAGTTCTAGTATATTAATAATAAGAATAATAAGATTATTTAATTAGTATTGATCAAGAATTAATCTAGGATTAATTAAGTGATCAAAAGAAGACTAATTAAATATATGGGTTGATTGTGTAAATCATCCATACTTGTGTAGTGGGCTAATGCTCCATGGATAATCAAGTTGGGCTAAAACCCATAGGATAGTCCATGGATGCTCCATGGTGTATTTGAACCCATGGATCCAAGGAAATGGAAAGTCATGACAATTAGGGTTTACCCTAATTGTAACACTATATAAAGATCTTATTCTTGACAAAATCGGTGACTAGTATCATTCTAGAGAAGGGTTAGCCGATTTCATGAGTTGTAGATTTCTCTCAAGTTATTCCAAGTGTATTTGGTTTTGTGTGAACCATTTGAGGTGTCACACTTGGGGCACTTGGCACTCAAGCTTCATGAAGACTTTCTACATGAAAGAGGTATGTATTCTATCTTGTTATATTCATTATTTTATATGCTAGATTAGCATAATACCTTCGAAGTTCTTATTTGCATGTATAATAGAGAAAACATAGATCCAAGGTATTTAGGGTTGCATGTACACTTAGGAGTGTTAGAATGCTCAAAACCCAACAGTGGTATCAGAGCCTAGGCTTGTTTTCAATTATACTTGATGCAAATTGCTGAAAAATGCTGAAAAACTCAATTTTCTGGCTTTCTAGGCACTGGACTCGCCGAGTCCACTGATGAACTCGCCGAGTCCATGAGTAAAATCATCCTACTCGTCGAGTAGGTTCATGCACTCGCCGAGTAGGAGCCCCAGACAGCATATATTCGACTTTTTTGGCTAGAAATGGACTAGGAACATTACCCTAAGTTGTTTTTGAACTTATAAACTTGTTTTGATATGGTAATGTTCATGCTAATCCAATTTCAAAGATAATTGTCAATAGATTCATGTTTTGTATTAGTTTAAGGGTTAGACTGATTACATGAAAAAGTTTGATTTGAATTATCTTGTTCTTATAAGTTGCTTAGATTAATAGAAAAGTTGAGTGAAATAGTTGTTTTCAATCCAAATTAATCTATGAGTTCATTCTAAAATGTGTTTTTGTAACTTGTCCTCAAGTTATATGAGAAGTCACATTTAAGTTTCATAAAACTCATAAAAGTTGGCAATGGTTACAAAAGATGAAAAGTCTTGTCCTTAAGTTATGGAGGCTCAAGAGTCACTTCATTAATAAATAAATAAATAATGTGTAACCTTAATTAATTCCATAAGTTATAAAATAAAGAAAAGTTAATTCTTTTATTAGTTTAAAGTCTTCCATAACTTGTCCTCATGTTATGGAACTTGAAGAGTTTTTGGATTAAAACTACTTTAAACACATAAGTTATGGAATTAATTAGTTTTGAATAGTTTCAAAACTTGCCCTCAAGTTTTGGAATTTGTAAAGTTCTCTCTTATCAATACTTTAATTCCAAGTTAGCCCTTAGAATTTTAAAGATTTAAAATTCAACCCTTATACTTTATAATATTATAAGTTAATAATATATATATATATATATATATATATATATATATATATATATATATATATATATATATATATATATATATGTATGTATAAGAGTAAAGTCAGTCTTACCGCTAGTACGCCTCATTCACGAAGCCGGTCTATAAGGTGGGTATAAGGTTGTTGCCTATAAAATGGCAACTTAATGAGTGTCCACTCTCACCCACCGCTTGTTTGACTGGTGGAGGGTCATTAGCCGAATGGGTTTGACAGGACTAGAATTCTCCCTTCATTAAAAGTATTAATGATAAATACTAAGTAACTAAACTCTTAATAATACCCAATCTTAGTTACTTAGGAAAATGTGAATAAGGTGCTAATCCATGAAATTACACTTTGCACTTTGTTTAACTCGGTTAGTGGAGCGTGTGTGGTTAACCGACACACTAACTCGTATTCAACAAGGTAGGCAAAGGGTAACTTAATGTTTATCTTAGTGTCGATGGAGCGTGTGTGATTAACCGGCACATCGAGTGAGGGGTAAACACTTAAGGGTACCAAGTAATTTGCATGGTTACTTCACACCTTGTTTTGTGATCCTCGGCATCCCAGTCACAAAACCTGAAGGGCACACTCGAGATTCAAACATGCCATTGAACAGTTCAATGAATCTCAAAGATCTAGGAGTTTCAAAACCAATTAAAACCTAATAATACATTTCGTTTATCTTGGTGGAAATTGGTGAATCGTCATTCCCCTACCATCAAATATTTTATATCTTGGATTACGGCATCCCTCTTCTAAGTTATAAAATAGTTTGTTGGGTCCTAGCCTTAATATTTCATATTGGGTGTCATATTAAGGACTATAGATCAACTATCTTGAATATCTCCCAAAAACATGTCTGGTTTAGACATTTATGATCTTTCCAAATCTCTTGAAACAAGATTTCGTAAATGAACATGATGTCCCTTGGAAATCATACTTCATTCACCTCCTCCAATTATTCTCCCCAACCCACAAGTTCAAGGTCACTCAAGCCCAATTGGCAAGGCAAGGTCTAAGTGTGGTCACATCTTGGAGATGTAGTCACATATTGACAAGCCGGGAGAGTTGGGTGTCAAAGTCTTGAGAAAGTTGGTGGTTCAATCACTTTCTAAGTCACATAGTGAGTTCCTTTGGGACACCTATGAAACAGACTATGACAAGACCCTTAATGATCTTATCGATTTGCTAAGATCAACTTCCTAAAACTTGATGGACATTGACAATAGTGACACAGGAAATCCAGAAAAGTATTCTCTTCCCAATGGAAAGGGATCGGCCATAGTCAACTCGGTTGACCAAATGGTAAAGAGAAAAGCTAAGTTTGTGATAGTCTCGTGTACCATTATCAAAGGGTCCATATGTTTATATTGCCAAAGAAAGGGGCATTGGTTGCGAAGCTGCCAAATTTACCTAAGGATGTTAAAGTCAATAAGCTTGATTCTACTTCAGGTAAAGTCCACTATCTAACTCTGCTAAGTTTCCATTTTGAGATTCTTGATACATGATGTGACTGGGTCACATGTTGATGTTTAAGAATCAAAGAAAAAGTGGAGAAACTTAAAGAAAGAATATGCTGAATCTGATCGCGTAGATGGATTTCTATCGCATGGTTTGAAGATCGGAATCCTGAGCTACTTCTTAGGAGTTATGATATATTGCTTAGGAATGGATAGCAACAAAGTTTTCATGTGCTTTTGCATTGTAAGGATAAGTTTTTCCACAAAGTTTTAAAATAAAAGAAAATTTTTGATTTTATTTATTTTAAAATATCCTTACAATGGCATTTGAGGAAAAATTGTTGCTTATATGATTCCATTAATAGCAAGAGTGGAAATATGAAATTGATTCTTTCATTTGTGGTAATGTCTAAATTTACCAAATAAGGAAAGATTCTCATCACTCAAGTTTCAATTGGACTGGAACTTGGAATCATGCAAGTTGTATAGCATGATGAATGAGACCTTTCAAGTATTGGAAAAATTAAGACGAATTACTCATTCACATGGATGTGTGAGTCAAGTAAAGGACTAAGGGATCGAGTACATAGTCTTGTGCACTGATTAAGTCCACCACAAAAGATTGATAAGACTATTCATCATAGTTTACTAAAGCTCAGTAAATATGATTATACTGATGGGTTTTAGGCATAAGAAGTTTCCTATGTGCGCATGCAAAACCCTAATGCTTGGATCTAGGCTTTCTAACAAACATGCTTTGAATCCAAGACTTATAATGACTAATTAGGTTAAATAACAACATTGAAACAGATCTAGAATCATACCTTTGAGTTCCATGTTGATCTTGAGGTCTTGGAGCTTCTAGAGTCACAAATGTCACTCCTCTAATGGCTTACAAACACCAATAGCAAGGAAGATGATTTAGGAGAGAGGAGAGGGGAGAAAATCGGCCAGGATTCTCTTGCTTTAGGAGAAGTGCCGATTTCCCTTCGCTATGGGGTCTATTTATACTTGTAGACTCCTTAAGGGTTACAACCTAAACCCTAACTCGATAATCTTCTCTTAAGGCTATCCAAATCCTTTCCATAGATAAGCCTTGGACGAATTAGCTATCCTTTTAGCTTCTAGAATTCGTTCCTAGCATATCCATAAGGATTTACAGTCTAAAGCTTAACTATCAAACAATTGACAGTTTATACCCCTTTATTTAATTAATCTCTTTAAGTCACCAAATTAATTCTAATTAATTCTATGACTTATATTAATCAAATAACAAATATATTATTATATTATTCTCATAATATATTAATAATATTTACTCTCTCGTAATAAATCATCCTATCAAGTTGCTATGGTGAAGGCAACCCAAAAGGACCATGCACAACCGGGTCAAATACTTGCCTAATATAGTTGCAGCCTTAGACACTATTCCAACAATCTCGCACTTGGATAAGTCTAGTAACTATATTCAGTACAATTCGGTTTGCAATCGTAGATCTCAAAGACGCAGTCAACTCTGATCTAATCAATCTTGTCCTTCAGATAATGGATCGTACAGTCCTTTGTTAGATATCATGCTGACAATCCTATGGAATGGTTAGTCAAGCATTTAGGTTTCTCGATCTCTGATTTATTCGACATAGAACTTAATCGAACACATCAATTCAGTTCTGACCGGGCCCGACACATAAGTCAAATCAAATCATCGAGCAGCCAAGATATCGCTTTTACCTTCTTAGATAAAAGTCACAGATAAACTTCGACTTATATGCATTTACTTATTCATTAACCAACTATACACAAAAATACGTTTTATAACACCGAGTTACTGATGCGTTTTCGTATTATCAATGTACAATCAATTAACAAATAACAAATCATATATCTAGGTTTTAAGACCATATGATATTATCGTCTTGCGATCACCTTTTATATCGTATTCCATAAGGTGATTCCAGCAAGCGCGGGTTTGTTCCAATGCTCAAAACTAGTTCATAAGCACTCATGAACGTTGTAGCAATCCTTTGCTATGTCTAACACCATTTAGACATTCTACACACCAATTCATGACAATCTTCATTCATATCTACTCCCAACATATGAACGATTGTGGACCATTTGAACAATTTCTATTATTCTTAATAATCTTAATTATTCTGGAAGTCAAAACATGCAAAATGAAACAATAGCTAAACAATTAACATAAGATAGTAACATTACTCATAAATAAAACTCCTTTATTTAATCATCAAATGTCAATTACATTTATCTATTAGATGTTTCTAATACTATCTAATCTATGCTAATATCATCCTTCAGCCCAATACTCCTAGCATGCTGCAAGTGCTTAACCCTACTCAGTCCCTTCGTAAGCGGATCTGCTGGGTTATCTTTTGATGATATCCTCTTTACTACGAGTTGTCCCTCTTCTACACGATGTCTAATGAAGTGATACTTTCTGTCGATATGTCTTGATCTACCATGATCCCTCGGTTCCTTGGTCAAGGCAACCGCACCTTCATTATCACAGAAAATATCCATTGGCTCCTTTATGGCAGGAACAACTCCAAGATCACCGATGAAGTTCTTCAGCCATATTGCCTCCTTCGACGCTTCGCTCGCTGCAATGTACTCTGATTCGCACGTTGAATCAGCTACGGTTTCCTGCTTGGAACTCTTCCATGTCACTGCTCCTCCATTTAGGGTAAAGACCCAGCCCGACTGCGAACGGTAGTTGTCCCTGTCGGTCTGAAAACTGGCGTCACCATACCCTCGCACCTTCAAGTCATCACTCCCTCCGAGGACTAAGAACCATTCCTTCGTCCTCCGAAGGTACTTAAGGATGTTTTTCACCGCAATCCAATGTGCTTTGCCAGGATTCACTTGATATCTGCTAACCATGCTCAAAGCGAAGGCTACATCAAGGCCAGTACAAGTCATAACGTACATGGTTGAGCCAACTGCGGAAGTGTATCGTACTCGGCTCATTTCTGCTATCTCAGCTTCGGTACTCAGACTTTGAGTCTTACTCAATTTGGCATTACTTTGTATTGGTAGTTCTCCCTTTGAGTTTTCCATACTAAAACGTTTTAGTACCTTCTCTAAGTAAGTATTCTGACTAACTCCTATTAGTCTCTTACTTCTTTCTCTTACTATCCTTATTCCCAAAATGTAAGAAGCCTCTCCGAGGTCCTTCATAGCGAAGCACTTCCCGAGCCAGGACTTAACCTCCTGCATAGTCGGGATGTCGTTTCCTATGAGTAATATGTCATCGACATATAGAACGAGGAAGCTTACTATACTCCCACTGGCTTTGACATATACACAAGATTCGTCTTTGCTTTGTACAAATCTAAACTCTTTGACTTTCTCATCGAAGCAAAGATTCCATCTGCGAGACGCTTGCTTAAGTCCATAAATGGACTTCTCAAGCTTACACACTCTATTCGGATGCTTCGGATCCACAAACCCCTCTGGCTGAGCCATGTAAACATCCTCAGCCAACTTTCCGTTAAGGAAGGCGGTCTTGACATCCATTTGCCAAATCTCATAATCATGAAATGCGGCAATTTCTAGCATCACTCTAATAGATTTAATCTTCGCAACTGGTGAGAAGGTCTCATCATAGTCAACTCCCGGAGTTTGAGTAAAGCCCTTCGCAACCAACCACGCTTTATATGTGTGTACGTTCCCATCCACGTCGGTCTTCTTCTTGAAGATCCATTTGCACCCAACGGTCTTACGTCCAGGGACGTAATCAACCAAATTCCAAACTTGGTTATCATACATGGATTGGATCTCGCTACCCATTGCCTCTTTCCACTTTGCAGACTCCGGGCCTGCCATGGCTTCCTTATAGCTATTAGGTTCATCAAGGTTTACTAGTGTACCATCACTAATATACGTGTCCCCTTCGGTAGTAATATGAAAGCCATAAAACTGGGGATGAACTCTAACTCTATCGGAACGTCTAAGAGGTAAGGATTCGTCAATCGGTTCAACCGGAGTTTCCTCCTCGGGTTGAATGCCAGCAGTAGAGGTTCCTTCATCTATCGACTCTTGAATCTCTTCAAGTTCGATTTGCCTCCCACTGTCTCCTTGGCTCATGAGTTCTCGCTCTCAGAAAACTCCTCTCCTCGCAACGAAGACAACATTGTCCTTCGGTCTATAGAAGAGATATCCAAAGGATGTCTGCGGGTAGCCGATGAAAATACATCGCTCACTTTGAGGTTCAAGCTTGTCGTGAGTATCTCGTCTTACGAAAGCCTCGCAACCCCAAACCTTGATATGTGCCAACGAGGGAGCTTTCCCTGTCCACATCTCGTGAGGTGTTTTGGTAACCTTCTTAGTAGGGACTCGGTTAAGGATATGGGTGGCGGTCTCTAAGGCATACCCCCAAAAAGAGATAGGTAGTGAAGCACGACTCATCATAGAGCGAACCATATCCAATAAGGTTCGATTACGCCTTTCTGCCACACCATTTAACTGCGGTGTCCTAGGAGGCGTCAATTGTGAAACTATTCCACACTCCTTGAGATAATCGTGGAATTCAAGACTTAGGTATTCTCCTCCTCGATCGGATCGAAGTATCTTGATTTTCCTGCCCAATTGATTCTCTACTTCATTCTTGAACTCTTTGAACTTTTCAAAGGTGTCTGGCTTTTGTTTGATTAAGTAGATATACCCATATCTACTATAGTCATCGGTAAAAGTCACATAGAAGCGGTTCCCATCCTTCGTGGTTGATCTAAACGGTCCACATACATCGGTATGTATTAGGTCCAATAGACCTTCACCCCTTTCACATGTACTCGTGAAGGGTGACTTAGTCATCTTTCCAAGTAAACAAGACTCGCATGTGTCATCTTCCCTAAGGTCGAATGACTCCAACACTCCATCCTTTTGGAGTTGGGCTACGCGTTTCTTGTTGACATGTCCAAGACGACAATGCCACAAGGATGCTTTATCCATACTAGTGGAAGAATCAATATTTAAAACATCATTTCCTAAGTTATCAACAATCATAACTTTTTCATATATTCCATTACATGGTATAGCTTCAAAGTAAAAGACGCCATTTAGATAAGCCAAAATAGAACCATTCTCATTATTAAAAGAAAATCTAAATCCTTGTCTATATAAACCATGAAATGAAATGATGTTTCTAGCCATTTCTGGAGAATAGAAACAATTGTTCAAATCTAAAATCAAACTATCCCTAAGCACTAAAGAATACACTCCAATCTTGGTCACAGGCGACGATCTTCTGTTCCCCATGATTAGATTGATCCTTCCTTGCTCCACATCCCTACTTCTTCTTAGTCCCTGCACATTAGAACAAATGTGATAACCACAACCGGTATCAAGAACCCAAGAAATAGCATGATTAGAATCGTTAGATTTGATTGTGTATATACCTGCGAAAGATGGCTTGATCTTTCCCTCTTTGATTGCTTGCAGGTAATCCGGGCAGCTTCTCTTCCAATGTCCTATCTTGTGGCAGTGGTGGCACTCTGCCTCCTTTGGGTTAGAGCCGGACTTAGCGGGATCAACTTTGGTCCCACTAGAAGAGGCACCATCTCGGGCTTTCACCTTGCGATAGTTCTTCGATGAAGCTTTCCTCTTCTTTCCCTTTCCTTGACCAATAGCCAAGACAGGAGCAGCGGGCGGATTAGGAGTAGGTGCAACAGACTTGTCCTTGAAGTTGCTCTCAGCGACCCTCAAGAGACCTTGGAGTTTGCTTAGGGTGACCTCTTCTTTGTTCATGTGGTAGGTCATCCTAAATTGGTTGTACATTGGAGGCAAAGAGTGAAGCACCATATCGATCACCAAGTCTTCACCGAAGTCAACATTTAACTTTCGAAGGCGGTCGACGTACCTTTGCATCTTTTGTAGGTGCACGGTAAGAGATTCTCCATGACCCATCTTAGCGGAAATCATGTTGGTGAAAATCTCATAATGCTCTTGTCTCGCGTTTTGGTGGTATCTCTCCAATAAGTCTTGGTGCATCTCATACGGGTACATGTCCTCGTAGGACTTTTGGAATTCGGAGTTCATGGTAGCGATCATGATGCAATGTACCTTCGTTGCATCACGGTCATGAGTCTCAAAAGCGGTGATTTCGGCGGGAGTAGCAACTTCGGGGTTGATTTTCTCGAGCTTCTCATCGAGGACATACTCCTTATCCTCATAGCGAGCAATGGTGCGAATGTATCTTATCCATTCGCTAAAGTTCGTTCCATCGAAGGTGACCTTTTGGCAAAGGCTCATCAACGTGAAAGAACTAGCAGCAGCGTTGTTTGCGTTCGACATCTACAATTAGAAAGGACAAAGATAGATTAGAATAAGAATCCCTAATTATCACCCAATAAGAAAAATTAGGGCTAGGATCCAACAATGACATTTACATACTAGAATAGGGATGCCGTAATCTAATATGCAAATAAATTGAAGGTAAGTGAATGACGATTCACTAATTCTCCATCACAAAACTTAAACTACTAGTCCTAAGTGTTTTTGAGAATTCCTAGGTTCGGATGAGATTCATTGAAACTATTCAATGGCATGTTTAAATCTCGATATGCCCCTCTTGTTTGTGACTGGGATACCGAGGATCACAAAGCGGGTGTGAATTACCATGCAAATTCACACGGTGCCTTCATTGTAACGATCACCTATTCGATGTGCCGGTAAACCACACATGCTCCATCGAACTATGATAAACAATGAATCACCCTTTGCCACCTTCGCTTAGAACCAATTAGTGTGCCGATAAACCACACACGCTCCACTAACTTCTTAGCAAGGTGCAAAGTGTAATTTCATGGGATTGCATCAATTCACTTTTCCGAAAGTAACTAGGATTGGGAAATTTTAAAATATGTGTAGTTACTTTATATTTCTTATTATACTTTTAATGAGAGGATGAGGTTGCCCTATCCTACCCGTTCGGGTAACGACCCTCCACCAATCAAGCAAGCGGTGGGTGTGAGTGTACACCCATTAAGCGCCATTTTATAGGCCGCAACCTTATACCCACCTTATAGATCGGATTCGTGAAGGAGACCTACTAACGGTAAGACTAGCATTTAGTTATACATATATATATATATATATATATATATATATATATATATATATATATATATATATATATTATTCTAGTAATATCATATTAGTATAGGGCTATATTTTAAAACCTTTTAAAATCTAGGGTTTGAAATTTAAGTTGTCTAAATTAAAACTTTTAATCACAAATGTAAATTTCAAAACTTGAGGGTAAGTTTTAAACATTTAAAAACATAGAGGATCAAATAACAAATAATTCCAATTAACAATTAATATCCTAATTATCTATATTTGATTTTATTCAAGATAATTACCAAAATAATTAAAATAATTAATTAATTATCATATAAGGAAATTAAATATTTTATTAGTTGATAAATACCTTTAACTAGATCAAGATAATAGTCATATATATCAAAAAATCGGATTTAGATTGATCTATTATGATTAAGGTAAGTTTCCATAAGATAATTATGAAAAAATCCCGAATCTGGTCATTCCTGACGCCTGGACTCGCCGAGTGCACAAGGGGACTCGCCGAGTCAGGCCTACTCGCCGAGTCCACCTTGGAACTCGCCGAGTCCATGACTCAGAAACCTAAAAATCAAATTTTGCAGGTTTGTTTCAGTTAATCAAGCAACAATTTAAAGAAAACCAAGCTAGGCTCTGATACCACTGATGGGTTTTAGCCATAAGAACTTTCCTATGTGCGCATGCAAAACCCTAATGCTTGGATCTAGGCTTTCTAATAAACATGCTTTGAATCCAAGACTTATAATGACTAATTAGGTTAAATAACAACATTGAAACAGATCTAGAATCATACCTTTGAGTTCCTTGTTGATCTTGAGGTCTTGGAGCTTCTAGAGTCACAAATGTCACTCCTCTAATGGCTTACAAACACCAATAGCAAGGAAGATGATTTAGGAGAGAGGAGAGGGGAGAAAATCAGCCAGGGTTCTCTTGCTTTAGGAGAAGTGCCGATTTCCCTTCGCAATGGGGTCTATTTATACTTGTAGACTCCTTAAGGGTTACAACCTAAACCCTAATTGGATAATCTTCTCTTAAGGCTGTCCAAATCCTTTCCATAGATAAGCCTTCGACGAAATAGCTATCCTTTTAGCTTCTAGAATTCGTTCCTAGCATATCCATAAGGATTTACAGTCTAAAGCTTAACTATCAAACAATTGACAGTTTATACCCCTTTATTTAATTAATCTCTTTAAGTCACCAAATTAATTCTAATTAATTCTATGACTTATATTAATCAAATAACAAATATATTATTATATTATTCTCATAATATATTAATAATATTTAGTCTCTCGTGCTAAATCATCCTATCAAGTTGCTACGGTGAAGGCAACCCAAAAGGACCATGCACAACCGGGTCAAATACTTGCCTAATATAGTTGTAGCCTTTGACACTATTCCAACATATACTTACAAGCTTAAGTGTAACTCTGAGACATTGGAAAAGATTCCAATGTATGGCAGAACGAATAAGACGAATCAAGTTAGGCAGAAGGATAAAAGTTTCTCAAATCTGAAAAGATGGGAGAGTACTTTAGTATCAGTTTTATGATCATCTTAATGATTTAGAGACCTTATCACAATTCATCCTCTAAGTGCTTTCTTATAGCTAAGAAGAGGAACTATGAATTGGTGAAGTGGCTAAATCAAGAAGATGAGTCATACTTCGTTCCAATACAAGTCTTAGAGTCAACTCTAAGATTGTAATTTGAGTGATATGTCTCAAAGAAGGTTTAAAACACTTGTCAAATGTAAGAGTAAAAGTTTTCTACTCTTGTACATTTGAAATTGGTAAGTTCTGATGTTTAGGATAAAACAAAGACCAACTTAGGCCAATTGTGTGAAGTGTTTGTCTTGATTAGAATCCGCACTATCTCTTGGATGTTTGACAAGGGAGTCTTATATGTCAAGAGGACAGTGGGAGTCTTAAAGGTCTTGAAAGTCTCAAGAACTAATCAAGAATAAAAACCTGAAGTTCTTCACTAGCACACGACTTGAGGTTTATAACCTATCGTACTGACATATTCTGTGCCCATTCCAGTTAAAGTTGGCTTTGCATATGAGTTCTTAGAGTTCTCAATTGGTTGCACAACAACTTGGAAGCAATGGTAGGCCCTTGAGCTACCAGGTGGCAAGAAATTAAGATTGAGTTCAATCCATATGAGTGAGGATTTGTCATTATCCTTGTCTTGTGTCTATGGTTTTGACAATTCACATGGATAAGAACACATACACCATTAAATCTAAGTGTCATAAGGTTTCTCTCCGATTCATGAAAATGATGGTGAGGAAACACTTTCACTAAGTAGATTTTAGCTAGATAGCAATTGTGATATTTGCATTCTCAAAGTCGTTAGTGGAGCGTGTGTGGTTTACCGGCACACTAACCTGGACTTGTGAGAAGTGGCAAAAAGGTCTAACCATTATGATTACGGCATCCCTCTTCATAATTGTTTAGACACACAAGTGTGCTATCTAAGGTAAGGTGTATGATTTTGATAAAGTTTTATCAAAACAATCTAGTATCAGAAATATGAACTTTGGTAAGAAAGTCAGCTGATTTCTGAGTACATGTCAAAGCTAGTGGGAGCATAAGTGTTATGCTAATAATCATCATGTTAGTGGGAGCATGATAGTTATGATAAGTATTGCAAGTTAGCAATGTTAATTATAGAAAACAAAAGTTTCAATTGGGAAAGAGTTGTTTTGCTATAATTAAGTGAGAGGAAATTATACTTCATCTCAAATCTATAAGCTTAGATCGTGAGGTTTTAATCATTTAGTCAAGGAAATATATATGAATTTCTTGTTGGAATGGCTCAACATAAGGAAATTCTGTATATGGGTCCATTATTTGCGTTATTAAATTTGATTATGATTACGGCATCCCTTTTCATAATCTGAATTATGAGAACTTGGCAAATAGAAATGGAAATGTTATAGCAAAAGACTGGTTTAGTCTTTATGTGAGACATCATTAATCGTGTCCCATATGCTTCGGATATAGGATCGTTTACATGTGCTATATTCATCCATTCTAAAATTTTCCAGATGCCTGGGGCATTAAGAAGAGAAAAGGTTTAGAACTGGATATGACTAAAAGGATTAAACAATTGTCGAGGACAATCTAAGGTTTACCAAAGATTGGTTGCTCAATGACAGTTGGAAGTATAGTGATAATTATAGAAGGACCATATTGACATAATCTGTAAAGAGGCATCTCTTGTTCAGAAATATTAGTCAAACTGGAATCTGGAAATGTTTCAAAGTTAGAATTTTCAATCTGTTTAAGATTAGGAAACTTAATGCAAGAAGGATGTTCCCAAGGAGCTGATCTCCTTTGGAATACTCTGTAATGATTGTTGTCAAGTCTTTCTGACTTTGTGCATAATCATTACAAGAGGGTCAATGCATATAAGTTTAGAATCCAACAGATTTCAGTAAATGACATGAATTTGGAATTCTTGTATTTGCAGTAAGGATTTGGGAGTGTGAATAGAGAATCATTGAAGTTATGTTCAATTGATCTAGTTCACAAAGTAAAGATCATAGACAAACATAGTATGCATACTTGGTGTATGGCATGACTAGTGTTTAGAAAACATAGTGTACATGCTTGGAGCATGGGACAACTATTGTTTTAAATTCAAGAATAAAGTTGATAGTTGAAACAGTATACAATGAATAATGTGTAATCATATGGTGATAAATAAAAGATGTTTTATTTATGTTCATAGATTTTGATACCATATTGGATTCAATTATTGTTGGGTTTCACTTTGCATGTTTTGACTTCCCGAATAAACTAGGTTATTCTTCCAGAATGACTAAGTTATTCAAACCATCCATAGTCGGTCATATGTTGGAAGTAGATATGAATAAAGACTGTCATGGGTTGGCTTGTAGAGGTCTAAGGTGTTGGACAAAGGGCTACAACACTCATGAGTGCTCATAAGTTCTGAGTATTGGATTCAACCCGCGCTTATTGGAATCACTTCATGGATTTTATCATGAGTGATCGTGAGACGATAATATCTTATATTCTTCAAACCTAGAGATATGAGTTGTTACTATGAGTTGATAGTACATTGATTGCACGAAAACGCATTTGGTAACTCGATGCTATAAAACGTGTCTTTGTGTATGATTCAACAAGTAGTAAAACAAGCCATATGAGTCGAAGTTTATCCATTCCTTTTACCTACGGGATAAAAGCGATATCTATGGGCCCCTCGATGATTTGATGATGACAAATGGAAGTGCTCAGCCAGGCCAGGACTGATTTGATTTGTTCAATTAGTCAGTCATCATAAATCGGAAATTGGGAAACAACAAATGGACAGAGAGAATGATTATAATCCATGTCTCAGTCCATATGATATCTAGAATGGAGGAATATATGATCCCTTATCTAATGGACAAGTCACTGACAAAGGTCAGAGTTCATCTACAAGGTCAGAATTCGACAGAAGCTTTTGAGAGCTACGATTGCCAGTTGGTTCCTGAAGTCATATGCAATAATAATTTTAGACTTATCCAAGTGGGAGACTGTTGCATTAATATCTAAGTCCATAACTATAATTGGTAAGACTTGACCCGACCCGGCATGGTCCATTTGGGTTGCATGGCATCATGCACTTGGATAGACTATAATGAGAGAAATAAGACACTTATGGTTATTAATATATTATAAGTTCTAGTATATTAATAATAAGAATAATAAGATTATTTAATTAGTATTGATCAAGAATTAATCTAGGATTAATTAAGTGATCAAAAGAAGACTAATTAGATATATGGGTTGATTGTGTAAATCATCCATACTTGTATAGTGGGCTAATGCTCCATGGATAATCAAGTTGGGCTAAAACCCATAGGATGGTCCATGGATGCTCCATGGTGTATTTGAACCCATGGATTCAAAGGAAATGGAAATTCATGACAATTAGGGTTTACCCTAATTGTAACACTATATAAAGATCTTATTCTTGACAAAATCGGTGACTAGTATCATTCTAGAGAAGGGCTAGCCGATTTCATGAGTTGTAGATTTCTCTCAAGTTATTCCAAGTGGATTTGGTGTTGTGTGAACCATTTGAGGTGTCACACTTGGCGCACTTGGCACTCAAGCTTCATGAAGACTTTCTACATGAAAGAGGTATGTATTCTATCTTGTTATATTCATTATTTTATATGCTAGATTAGGATAATACCTTCGAAGTTCTTATTTGCATGTATAATAGAGAAAACATAGATCCAAGGTATTTAGGGTTGCATGTACACTTAGGAGTGTTAGAATGCTCAAAACCCAACAGTGGTATCAGAGCCTAGGCTTGTTTTCAATTATACTTGATGCAAATTGCTGAAAAATGCTGAAAAACTCGATTTTCTGGCTTTCTGGGCACTGGACCCATATACAGAATTTCCTTATGTTGAGCCATTCCAACATGAAATTCATATATATATCCTTGACTAAATGATTAAAACCTCACGATCTAAGCTTATAGATTTGAGATGAAGTATAATTTCCTCTCCCTTAATTATAGCAAAACAACTTTTCCCAATTGAAAGCTTTTGTTTTCTATAATTAACATTGCTAGCTTGCAATACTTATCATAATGATCATGCTCCCACTAACATGATGATTATTAGCATAACACTTATGCTCCCACTAGCTTTGACATGTACTCAGAAATCAGCTGACTTTCTTACCAAAGTTCATATTTCTGATACTAGATTGTTTTGATAAAACTTTATCAAAATCATACACCTTACCTTAGATAGCACACTTGTGTGTCTAAACAATTATGAAGAGGGATGTCGTAATCATAATGGTTAGACCTTTTTGCCACTTCTCACAAGTCCAGGTTAGTGTGCCGGTAAACCACACACGCTCCACTAACGACTTTGAGAATGCAAATATCACAATTGCTATCTAGCTAAAATCTACTTAGTGAAAGTGTTTCCTTACCATCATTTTTTCATGAATCGGAGAGAAACCTTATGACACTTAGATTTAATGGTGTATGAGTTCCTACCCATATGAATTTGTCAAAACCATAATCACATGACAAGGATAATGACAAATCCAAACTCATATGGATTGAACTCAGTCTTAAATTCTTGCCACCTGGCAGCTCAAGGGCCTGCCATTGCTTCCTAGTTGTTGTTCAACAAATTGAGAACTCTAAGAACTCATATGCAAAGCCAACTTTAAATGGAATGGGCACAGAATATGTCAACACGATAGGTTATAAACCTCAAGTCGTGTGCTAGTGAAGAACTTCAGGTTTTATTCTTGATTAGTTCTTGAAACTTTCAAGACCTTTAAGACTCCCACTGTCCTCTTGACATATAAGGCTTCCTTGTCAAATATTCAAGGGATAGTGTGGATTCTAACCAAGACAAACACTTCACACAATTGGCCTAAGTTGGTCTTTGTTTTATCCAAAACATCACAACTTACCAATTTCAAATGTACAAGAGTAGAAAACTTTTACTCTTACATTTGACAAGTGTTTTAAACCTTCTTTAAGACATGTCACTCAAATTACAATCTTGGAGTATGACTCTAAGACTTGTATTGGAACGAAGTATGACTCATCTTCTTGATTTAACCATTTCAACAATTCAAGTTCCCTCTTCTTAGTCATAAGAATACACTAAGATTTCCTTAGAGAACTAATTGTGCTATGGTTTCTTAATCATTAAGATGATCACAAAACTGATACTAAAGTACTCTCCCATCTTTTCAGATTTGAGAAACTTTTATCCTTTTGCCTAATTTGATTCTTCTTATTCGCTCTGCCATACATTGGAACCTTTTCCAATGTCTCAGAGTTACACTTAAGCTTGTAAGTATAATCATGTTTACTGAGCTTTAGTAAACTATGACGAATAGTCTTATCAATCTTTTGTGGTGGACTTAATCAGTGCACAAGAATGTGTACTCGATCCCTTAGTCCTTTACTTGACTCACACATCCATGTGATCGAGTAATTAGTCTTACTTTTTCCAATACTTGAAAGTTCTCATTCATCATGCTATACAACTTGCATGATTCCAAGTTTCGGTCCAATTGAAACTTGGGTGATGAGAATCTTTCCTTATTTGGTAAATTTTTGACATTACCACAAATGAAAGAATCAATTTCATATTTCCACTCTTGCTCTTAATGGAATCATATAAGCAACAATTTTTCCTCAAATTCCATTGCAAGGATATTTTAAAATAAATAAAATCAAAAATTTTCTTTTATTTTAAAACTTTGCGGAAAAACTTATCCTTAAAATCCATATGCAAACTTGTTTTTATCTATTCCTAAGCAATATCTCATAACTCCTAAGAAGTAGCTCAAGAATCCGATCTTCAAACTACGCGATAGAAATCCATCTATGCGATCAGATTCAGCATATTCTTTCTTTAAGTTTCTTCATTTTTCTTTGATTCTTAAAACATCACCATGTGACCCAGTCACATCATGTATCCAGAATCTCATAATAGAAACTTAACAGAGTTAGATAGTGGACTTTACCTGAAGTAGAGTCAAACTTATTGACTTTAACATCCTTAGGTAAATTTGGCAGCTTCGCAACCAATGCCCCTTCCTTTGGCAATGTAAACATATGGACCCTTTGATAATGGTACACGGGACTATCACAGATTTAGTTTTTCTCTTTACCATTTGGTCAACCGAGTTGACTATGGCCGATCCCTTTCCATTGGGAAGAGAATACTTTTCTGGATTTCCTGTGTCACTATTGTCAATGTCCATCAAGTTTTAAGGAAGTTGATCTTAACAAATAGATAAGATCATTAAGGGTCTTGTCATAGTCTGTTTCATAGGTATCCCAAAGGAACTCACTATGTGACTTAGAAAGTGATTGAACCACTAACTTTCTCAAGACTTTGACACCCAACTCTCCTGGCTTGTCAATATGTGACTACATCTCCAAGATGTGACCACACTTAGACCTTGCCTTGCCAATAGGGATTGAGTGACCTTAAGCTTTTCAAGAACTTGTGGGTTAGGGAGAATAATTTGAAGAGGTGAAAGAAGTATGTTTTCCATGGGATATCATCTTCATTTAGGAAAGCTTGTTTCAAGAGATTTGGGAAGATCATAAATGTCTAAACCAGACATGTTTTTGGGAGATATTCAAGATAGTTGATCTTAAGTCCTTAATATGACACCCAATATGAAATATTAAGGCTAGGACCCAACAAACTATTTTATAACTTAGAAGAGGTATGCTGTAATCCAAGCTATAAAATATTTGAAGGTAGGTGAATGACGATTCACCAATTTCCACCAAGATAAACGAAATGTATTATTAGGTTTTAATTGGATTTGAAACTCCAAGATCTTTGAGATTCATTGAACTATTCAATGGCATGTTTCAATCTCGAGTGTGCCCTTCAGATTTTGTGACTGGGATGCTGAGGATCACAAAACAAGGTGTGAAGTAACCATGCAAATTACTTGGTACCCTTAAGTGTTTACCCCTCAATCGATGTGGCGGTTAACCACACACGCTCCATCGATACTATGATAAACATTAATTTACCCTTTGCCTACCTTGTTAAATACGAGTTAGTGTGCCGGTTAACCACACACGCTCCACTAACCGACTTAAACAAAGTGCAAAGTGTAATTTCATGGATTAGCACCTTATTCACATTTTCCTAAGTAACTAAGATTGGGTATTATTAAGAGTTTAGTTACTTAGTATTTATCATTAATACTTTTAATGAAGGGAGAATTATAGTCTTGTCAAATCCGTTCGGCTAACGACCCTCCACCAATCAAGCAAGCGGTGGGTGAGAGTGGACACCCATTAAGTTGCCATTTTATAGGCAACAACCTTATACCCACCTTATAGACCGGCTTCGTGAATGAGGCGTACTAGCGGTAAGACTTACTTTACTCTTATACATATATATATATATATATATATATATATATATATATATATATATATATATATATATATATATATATACACATTAACTTATAATATTATAAAGTATAAGGGTTGAATTTTAACTCTTTAAAATTCTAAGGGCTAACTTGGAATTAAAGTATTCATAAGAGAAAACTTTACAAATTCCAAAACTTGAGGGCAAGTTTTGAAACTATTCAAAACTAATTAATTCCATAACTTATGTGTTTAAAGGAGTTTTAATCCAAAAACTCTTCAAGTTCCATAACTTGAGGACAAGTTATGGAAGACTTTAAACTAATTAAAGAATTAACTTTTCTTTATTTTATAGCTTATGGAATTAATTAAGGTTACACTTTATTTATTTATTTATTGATGAAGTGACTCTTGAACCTCGTTAACTTAAGGACAAGACTCTTCATCTTTTGTAACCATTGCCAACTTTTATGAGTTTTATGAAACTTAAATGTGACTTTTCATATAACTTGAGGACAAGTTACAAAAACACATTTTAGAATCAACTCTTAGATTAATTTGGATTGAAAACAACTATTTCACTCAACTTTTCTATTAATCTAAGCAACTCATAAGAACAAGATAATTCAAATCAAACTTTTTCATGTAATTAGTCTAAACCTTAAACTAATACAAAACATGAATCTATTGACAATTATCTTTGAAATTGGATTAGCATGAACATTACCACATCAAAAACAAGTTTATAAGTTCAAAAACATCTTAGGGTAATGTTCCTAGTCCAATTCCAGCCAAAAAAGTCGAACTTATGCTGTCTGGGGGTCCAACTCTTTGAGTGCACGAACCAACTCGGCGAGTTGGATGCTTTTTTCCTTGGAATCGGCGAGTCCATTCATGGACTCGGCGAGTCTGCTAGGCAGACAGCATCAAAACTCGATTTTCCAGCTTCTTTTGCAAGTATAACAACAAAACAAGCCTAGGCTCTGAAACCACTGTTGGGTTATGAGCATTCTAACACTCCTAAGTGTACATGCAACCCTAAATACCTTGGATCTATGTTTTCTCTATTATACATGCAAATAAGAACTTCCAAGGTATTATCCTAATCTAGCATACAAAACAATGAGTGTAACAAGATAGAATACATACCTCATTGATGTAGAAAGTCTTCATGAAGCTTGAGTGCCTAGTGCCCCAAGTGTGACACCTCAAATGGTTCACACAACACCAAATACACATGGAATAACTTGAGAGAAATCTACAACTCATGAAATCGGCTAGCCCTTTCTAGAATGACACTCTAGTGGCCGATTTTGTCAAGAATAAGATCTTTATATAGTGTTACAATTAGGGTAAACCCTAATTGTCATGACTTTCCATTTCCTTGGATCCATGGGTTCAAATACACCATGGAGCATCCATGGACCATCCTATGGGTTTTAGCCCAACTTGATTATCCATGGAGCATTGGCCTACTATACAGGTATGGATGATTTACACAATCAACCCGTATATTTAATTAGTCTTCTTTTGATCACTTAATTAATCCTAGATTAATTCTTGATCAATAATAATTAAATAATCTTATTATTCTTATTATTAATATACTAGAACTTATAATATATTAATAACCATAAGTGTCTTATTTCTCTCATTATAGTCTATCCAAGTGCATGATGCCATGCAACCCAAATGGACCATGTCGGGTCGGGTCAAGTCTTACCAATTATAGTTATGGACTTAGACATTAATCCAACACAACTTGCCTCCCACTGTTTCCTTAGCTTATAAACTCTCTGTCTCTAAAGAAATCCCTGTAGCTACAAAGACCACATTTTCACTAGGTCTGTAGAAGAGGTAACCAAAGGATTGTTGTGGGTAGCCGATGAAAATACACCTCTCGCTTCGAGGTTCGAGCTTATCATGAGTCTCGCGTCTCACGAAAGCCTTGCAACCCCAAATCTTGATGTGGTCTAGTTTAGGTACTTTACCAGTCCACATCTCGTTAGGAGTTTTGGCAACTTTCTTTGTAGGGACTAGATTAAGGATATGGGCGGCAGTCTCTAAGGCATACCCCCAAAACGAGATTGCTAGCGAAGCTTGACTCATCATGGAACGAACCATATCCAACAAGGTTTGAATACGCCTCTCAGCCACACCATTCAACTGTGGTGTCCTGGGAGTTGTCAATTATGAGACTATCCCACATTCCCTTAGATAGTCAAGGAACCCTGAACTAAGATACTCACCACCACGATCGGATCGAAGCATCTTAATGTTCCTGCCCAATTGATTCTCGACTTCCTGTTTAAATTCCTTAAACCTTTCGAAAGTCTCTGACTTATGCTTGATCAAGTAGACATATCCATATCTACTGTAATCATCATTAAAAGTCAAATAATAACGATTAGCATCCCTTGTGGCATGTTTGAATGGTCCACACACATCCGTGTGTAGAAGGTCCAACAAACCTTCACCCCTCTCACACGAGCCTGTGAAGGGTGACTTTGTCATTTTTCCAAGTAAGCATGATTCGCAACTATCATCTGACTTTAGGTCAAATGACTCCAAGACTCCATCCTTTTGGAGTTAGCCTATGCGTTTCTTGCTTATATGTCCAAGACGACAATGCCATAATGATGCTTTATCCAAGTTATTATTAACAGAATCAATACACAATACATTATTTCCTAGGTTATCAACCACATATACTATTTCATACACGCCATCACAAGGTAATGCTTTAAAATAAAGAACATTATTAAAGAAAGCATTAATCGAACCAACTTCATTATCAAATGGAAAGGTGAAACCTTGTTTATGATGGGTTTTGAGCATTCTAACACTTCCTAAGTGTACATGCAACCCTAATAACCTTGGATCTATGTTTGTCTAATTATCATGCAAAGTTGAATTCCAAGGTTATATTCCTATCTAGCATACATGGGGAACAATTTTAACTTGAATCATAGATAGAATAACTTACCTTGTTGTTGCTTGTGTTCCTTGAAACCTTGTGAGCCTAGCACCCCAAGTGTGATGCCTCAAATGCTTCACACAACACCAAATGCTCTTGGAAAGACTCTTGAGATAACACACACTTCTCAAAATCGGCCAAGCCCTCTAGTTTTTAGTAGTACCGATTTTTGGTGGAGAATATGCTTCTTATATAGTGTTGACACATCTAGGGTTACACCATGTAAACCCTAATGTGTCATGACTCTTCATTTCCATGACCCATGGGTTTGTAACTCCCATGGAGCATCCATGGAGCATCCTATGGGTAGAACCCAACTTGATAATCCATGGAGCCTCTTAGCCCACTATACAAGATATGGATGATTTACATAATCAACCCATATATTTAATTAGTTATCCTTTGATCACTTAATTAATTCCAAATTAATTCTTTGATCAACTAATTAAATAATATTATTAATATATTAGAACTTATAATATATTAATAATCTCCAAGTGTTATTTCTCTCATTTAGTCTATCCAATTGCATGGTGCCATGCAACCCAAATGGACCATGCCGGGTCGGGTCAAGTACAAGCCCGAAATAGTTATGGACTTAGACACCTTATCCAACAGTCTCCCACTTGGATAAGTCTAATAACTATATCTCTAGTACTTCAGGAACCGACCGGCAATCGTAGCTCTTTCAAGGTTTCTCGGAACTGAGAAGATGATAGTACGCCATTTAAGATAAGTGATCATATAATCCTCCGTTCTAGATATCAGTCGGACAAATACATGGAACATTGTCTTACTTCTTGTCCAGCATTTGTTTCTCGATTTCCGATTTGTTTGACATAGAACTTAATTGAACACATCAACTTAGTTCTGACCGGGCCCGGTACATGGGTCAAAACAAAATCATCGAGGGGCCCAGATATCAGCTTCTAATCCAAGAAGGAACAGATAAACTTCGACTCATATGTTTGTTCTACCACTCATTGAATTACACACAAAAGTACGTTTTATAACATCGAGTTACCAATGCGGTTTCGTACAGTCAATGCATAACCAACTCGTAAGTAACAAATCATATCTCTAGGTTTGAAGACTTATATGATATTACCGTCTCACGATCACTCGAGATAGAATTCCATGAAGTGATTCCAGTGAGCGTGGGTTGAGTCCAATGCTCAGAACTTATGAGCACTCATGATTGTTGTAGCCTTGTCCAAGACCTCTACAACCAAACATGACAGTCTTGATTCATATCTACTTCCAACATATGACCGACTGTGGAGGTTTGAATAATATGTTATACCAAACAGAATTATTCTGGAAGTCAAAACATGCAAAAGAAATATAGTAAACGATCGACAAGAGATAGCAACACTTTACTCATAAATAAAACTCCTTTTATTCATCATCAAATGTCAATTACACTTTACAAATTTCTGGGTTATCTAACTACTAAAACTTATATCATCCTTCAGCCCTATGCTCCGAGCATGCTGAAGATGCTTAACCCTACTCAGTCCCTTCGTGAGGGGATCTGCTGGGTTCTCATCCGATGATACCCTCTTTGCCACGAGGTGTCCTTCTTCGATCCGATGTCTAATGAAATGGTATTTTCTGTCGATGTGTCTGGATCTCCCATGATCCCTTGGTTCCTTGGCTAAGGCAACAGCACTTTCACTATCACAGAAAATTTCCATTGGCTCTTTAATAGCTGGTACAACTCCAAGGTCTCCAATGAAGTTCTTCAGCCATATCGCTTCCTTTGCTGCTTCGCTAGCTGCAATATACTCTGATTCACAAGTAGAGTCTGCCACTGTCTCTTGCTTGGAACTCTTCCAAGAAATTGCTCCTCCGTTTAGGGTAAAGACCCAGCCCGACTGAGAGCGGAAATTATCCCTATCAGTCTGGAAGCTAGCATCACTATACCCTACTACTCTCAAGTCATCACTCCCACCGAGGGTAAGAACCCAGTCCTTAGTCCTCCGTAGGTACTTGAGGATATTCTTTACCGCAGTCCAGTGTGCCTTGCCAGGGTTCGCCTGATACCTGCTAACCATGCTCAAGGCAAAAGCTACATCGGGTCGAGTACACGTCATAGCATACATGATCGATCCTACAGCCGAAGCGTAAGGTGTTCGACTCATTTCTGCTATCTCAGCCTCAGTGCTAGGGCTTTGTGTCTTACTCAATCTGGTGTTACTCTGGATGGGTAACTCTCCTTTCTTGGAATCCTGCATGCTGAATCACTTCAGCACTTTATCCAAGTAGGTACTCTGACTAAGTCCAATTAGTCTTTTACTCCGATCTCTCAAGATCCTTATCCCTAAAATATAAGCAGCTTCACCAAGGTCCTTCATAGCGAAACACTTCCCAAGCCAGGACTTTACTTCCTGCAGAGTTGGAATGTCGTTTCCTATGAGTAGTATGTCATCCACATACAATACCAAAAAGCTAACTATACTCCCACTAGCCTTGACATACACACAAGATTCATCTTCACTCCTAGAAAAGCCAAATTCCTTGACCTTTTCATCAAAGCAAAGATTCCATCTGCGAGGTGCTTGCTTCAATCCATAAATGGATTTCTCAAGCTTACACACTCTATTAGGGTACTCGTTGCTGACAAAACCCTCTGGCTGACTCATGTAAACATCTTCAGCCAACTTTCCATTAAGGAAAGCGGTTTTGACATCCATCTGCCATATTTCATAGTCATGAAATGCAGCTATGGCTAACAGAACCCGAATAGACTTAATCTTGGCTACCGGAGAAAAGGTCTCATCATAATCCACTCCAGGAATTTGAGAGAAGCCCTTTGCAACCAGTCTAGCCTTATAAGTGTGTACTTTACCATCCATGTCAGTCTTCTTCTTGAAGACCCATTTGCACCCTACTGTCTTACGACCTGGTACGTTTTCAACCAAGTTCCAAACTTGATTGTCATACATGGATTGTATCTCGCTATCCATAGCCTCTTTCCATTTAGCAGACTCGGGGCCTGCCATGGCTTCCTCGTAGCTGTTAGGGTCATCTTGACTTACTAGTGTTTCATCACTAATAAGTGTCTCACCTTCTGCAGTAATATGGAATCCATAGTAATGCTCAGGTGCACTCCTAACTCTCGTGGAACGTCTCAGAGGTACAGATTTGTCAATTGGCTCAACAGGAGTTTCCTCCTCAAGTTGAGGGCTAGAGTTTGAAGTTCCTTCACCGCTTGATTCTTGAATTTCTTCAAGATCAATTTGCCTCCCACTGTCTCCTTGGCTTATAAACTCTCTTTCTCGAAAGACTCCTCTTCTTGCTACAAAGACCACATTGTCACTAGGTCTGTAGAAGAGGTAACCAAAGGATCGTTGTGGGTAACCGATGAAAATACACCTCTCGCTTCGAGGTTCGAGCTTATCATGAGTCTCGCGTCTCACGAAAGCCTCGCAACCCCAAATCTTGATGTGGTCTAGTTTAGGTACTTTACCAGTCCACATCTCGTGAGGAGTTTTGGCAACTTTCTTTGTAGGGACTAGATTAAGAATATGGGCGGCAGTCTCTAAGGCATACCCCCAGAATGAGATTGGTAGCGAAGCTCGACTCATCATGGAACGAACCATATCCAACAAGGTTCGATTACGCCTCTCAGCCACACCATTCAACTGTGGTGTCCTGGGAGGTGTCAATTGTGAGACTATCCCACATTCCCTTAGATAGTCGAGGAACTCTGAACTAAGATACTCACCACCACGATCGGATCGAAGCATCTTAATATTCCTGCCCAATTGATTCTCGACTTCCTGTTTAAATTCCTTAAACCTCTCGAAAGTCTCTGACTTATGCTTGATCAAGTAGACATATCCATATCTACTATAATCATCAGTAAAAGTCAAATAATAACGATTAGCATCCCTTGTGGCATGTTTGAATGGTCCACACACATCCGTGTGTATAAGGTCCAACAAACCATCACCCCTCTCACACGAACCTGTGAAGGGTGACTTTGTCATTTTTCCAAGTAAGCATGATTCGCAACTATCATCTGACTTTAGGTCAAACGACTCCAAGACTCCATCCTTTTGGAGTTGGCCTATGCGTTTCTTGCTTATATGTCCAAGACGACAATGCCATAAAGATGCTTTATCCAAGTTATTATTAGTAGAATCAATACACAAAACATTATTTCCCAAGTTATCTACAACAGATACAGCTTCATACACACCATCACAAGGTAATGCTTTAAAATAAAAGACATTATTATAGAAAACATCTATAGAACCAACTTCATTATTAAATGAAAAGGTAAACCCTTGTTTGTACAAAGCATGAAAGGAAATAATATTTCTTGCCATTCCTGGCGAATAACAACACTTATTCAAATCTAAACTAAACCCACTACTTAGCGATAAAGTATAAACTCCAATCTTGGTAACAGGTATAGCTTTCCTATTCCCCATGATCAAGTTTATTCTTCCTTGCTCCACATCCTCACTTCTTCTTAGTCCCTGCGAGTCACAACAAATGTGAATACCACACCCGGTATCAAGGACCCAAGAATTAGAATGGGGTGAGTTATTAGAAATGATAGTGTAAATACCTGCATGGTTGGGTTTAACTTTCCCATCCTTCACATCTTGCTGGTATTTTGGGCAGTTCCGCTTCCAATGAGCTTTTTCATGGCAACAGAAGCATTCAGCCTCTTTTGGGTCAGAAGAAGGAGTAATGAAACCTTTCTTGGTTCCACTTGAAGAAGAGCCATCAAGGGTCCGAACCTTGGTACCCTTAGAAGAGCTCTTTCTCTTCCTCCCTCGACTTTTCCCGATTACCAAAACCGGAGTAGAGTTTTGAGTAGGAGTGATAGCAACCGACTTCCCCTTAAGACCTGTTTCTGCGGTCTTGAGAAGTCCCTGAAGTTTGCTGAGGGTGACTTCTTCCTTGTTCATGTGATATGTCATGCGGAATTGATCATAGCACGATGGTAAGGAATGCAAAATAATATCTATTGCAAGATCCTCCGGGAAGTTCACATTAAGCTTCAGCAAACGATCCACATACCTTTGCATTTTCTGCATGTGGCTCGTGACGGATTCCCCGTCAGGTTGTTATCATGGAGCAGATGATTTCATACCTCTCTTGTCTTGCACTTTGATGGTATCTTTCCATCAAATCTTGGTGCATGTCATAAGGGTAGAAATCCTCATAAGACTTTTGGAGTTCCGCTGTCATCGTGGCCATCATGATGCAAGCCACTTTCGTAGCATCCCTTTCATGTGCCCGAAATTCAGCGATCTCCTGAGGAGTTGCAGTGGACTCATCAATCTCCTTAAGCTCCTTGTCAAGGACATATTCTTTGTCCTCGTAGCGGGTAATCATCCTGATGTTTCTGATCCACTCATTGAAGTTGGATCCATCAAAGGTGACTTTCCCACACAAGTTCATAAGGGTAAAGGAGCCATTAGGATTAGAGCCAGAAGCATTGTTGAAAGACATCTGAAGGAAGGAGGACAAGATTAGTTTAGATATAAGAGAGTCCTTAATAAAACACCCAAATGTAATATTAAGGCTAGGATCCAATCACAATATAATATAACTTAGAAGAGGTATGCCGTAATCTAAGCTATATCATATTTGAAAGGTAGGTGAATGACGATTCACCAATTTCCACCACGAAAACCGCAATATTTTAGTTTTAGGTTTTTTGAATGGTTCTTAGAAATTCCTAGATTCATTGAGATTCAATGAACTTTTCAAAGGCATGTTTTAATCTCGAGTGTGCCCTCCAAGTTTTGTGACTGGGATACCGAGGATCACAAAACGAGGTGTGAAGTAACCATGCAAATCACTTGGTACCCTTAAAGTTTATCACTCAATCGATGTGCCGGTTAACCACACACGCTCCATCGATACTATAATAAACCCTAAGTCACCCTTTACCTACCTTGTTAAGTCCAAGTTAGTGTGCCGGTTAACCACACATGCTCCACCAACGACTTAATCAAAGTGTAAAGTGTAATTTCATGGAATAGCACCTTATTCACATTTTTCCTAAAGTAACTAAGATTGGGAATTTAATAAAACATTTAGTTACTTTATAATATTCATCATACTTTGAATGAGAATTAATAAGTCCTTGTCTTACCCGTTCGGCTAACGACCCTCCACCGATCAAGCAAGCGGTGGGTGAGAGTGGACACCCATTAAGTCACCATTTTATAGGCAACAACATTATACCCACCTTATAGACCGGCTTCGTGAATGAGGCGTACTAGCGGTAAGACGACTTTGTTCTTATACATATATATATAATTATTAAATCATAATAATATAAGTATAAGGGTTGAATTTTAACTTTTAAAATTCTAGGGGTTGGAACTAAAGTTTTAACTTAACTTTACTTGTTCCAAAACTTGAGGGCAAGTTTTGTAAACTTTCAAAACTTTTCATTTCTTGTAACTTATGAGTTTAATAGAGTAATAAAATGAGGACTTTTCATTTTTTCCTAACTCTTGTGTTCTTTTAATGGTTTTTAATCCAAGAGACTTTTGGTTTTCCATAACTTGAGGACAAGTTATGGACTCCATTAAAACACATTATGATCATGAATTAATCTACCACATAGGTTACAAATAATTCCTATGATCATCTAAACATCATAAGAACAAGAATATGAATATGAACACTTTCAAGAATCAAAATCACATTTAAACTTTGTAATTTTGATAACTAGTTGTTGTAAATGAATTAGAAAACACATTACACCTTCTAAAATAAGTTTTCAAGTACCAAAACATTTTAGGGTAATGATTCTAATCCATTTCCAGCAACTCAAGTCGAAATTCTGCACTCCGTCGACCCTACTCGCCGAGTGCATAAACCTACTCGCCGAGTAGGTTGAAGATACACATGAACTCGACGAGTCCTCCCCATGGACTCGCCGAGTCCATCAGTCAGACAGCAAGATTTTCGACTTTCTTCAACTTTTAAGCACAAATAACAAACAAACAAGCCTAGGCTCTGATACCACTGATGGGTTTTGAGCATTCTAACACTTCCTAAGTGTACATGCAACCCTAATAACCTTGGATCTATGTTTGTCTAATTATCATGCAAATTTGAATTCCAAGGTTATATTCCTATCTAGCATACATGGGGAACAATTTTAACTTGAATCATAGATAGAATAACTTACCTTGTTGTTGCTTGTGTTCCTTGAAACCTTGTGAGCCTAGCACCCCAAGTGTGATGCCTCAAATGCTTCACACAACACCAAATGCTCTTGGAAAGACTCTTGAGATAACACACACTTCTCAAAATCGGCCAAGCCCTCTAGTTTTTAGTAGTACCGATTTTTGGTGGAGAATATGCTTCTTATATAGTGTTGACACATCTAGGGTTACACCATGTAAACCCTAATGTGTCATGACTCTTCATTTCCATGACCCATGGGTTTGTAACTCCCATGGAGCATCCATGGAGCATCCTATGGGTAGAACCCAACTTGATAATCCATGGAGCCTCTTAGCCCACTATACAAGATATGGATGATTTACATAATCAACCCATATATTTAATTAGTTATCCTTTGATCACTTAATTAATTCCAAATTAATTCTTTGATCAACTAATTAAATAATATTATTAATATATTAGAACTTATAATATATTAATAATCTCCAAGTGTTATTTCTCTCATTTAGTCTATCCAAATGCATGGTGCCATGCAACCCAAATGGACCATGCCGGGTCGGGTCAAGTACAAGCCCGAAATAGTTATGGACTTAGACACCTTATCCAACAGTTTATACAATGCATGAAAGGAAATAATATTTCTTTCCATTTCTATCGAATAACAACAGTTATTCAAATCTAAACTAAACCCACTACTTAACGATAAGGTATAAACTCCAATCTTGGTGACAGGTAAAGCTTTCCTATTCCCCATGATTAGGTTTATTCTTCCTTGCTCCACATTCTCACTTCTTCTTAGTCCCTGCAAGTCACAACAAATGTGAATACCACAACTGGTATCTAGGACCCAAGATTTAGAATGGGGTGAGTTATTAGAAATGATAGTGTAAATACCTGCATGGTTGGGTTTAACTTTCCCATCCTTCACATCTTGCTGGTATTTTGGGCAGTTCCGCTTCCAATGTGATTTTTCATGGCAATAGAAGCATTCAGCCTCTTTTGGGTCAGAAAAAGGAGTAACGAAACCTTTCTTGGTTCCACTTGAAGAGTAGCCATCAAGGGTCCGAGCCTTGGTACCCTTTGAAGAGCTCTTTCTCTTCTTCCCTCGACTTTTCCCGATTGCCAAAACCGGAGTAGAGTTTGGAGTAGGAGTGTTAACAACCGACTTCCCCTTAAGACCTGATTCTGTGGTCTTGAGAAGTCCCTGAAGTTTGCTGAGTGTGACCTCTTCCTTATTCATGTGATATGTCATGCAGAATTGATCATACCACGATGGTAAGGAGTGCAAAATGATATCTATTGCAAGCTCCTCAGGAAAGTTCACATTAAGCTTCAACAATCGATCCACATACCTTTTCATTTTCTGCATGTGGCTCGTGACGGATTCCCCGTCCTTCATCATGGTTGTTATCATGGAGCAGATGATTTCATACCTCTCTTGTCGTGCACTTTGATGGTATCTTTCCATCAGATCTTGGTGCATTTCATAAGGGTAGAAATCCTCATAAGACTTTTGGAGTTTCGCTGTCATCGTGACCATCATGATGCATGCCACTTTCGTAGCATCCCTTTCATGTGCCTGAAAGTTAACGATCTCCTGAGGAGTTGCAGTTGTCTCATCAATCTCCTTAAGCTCCTTGTCAAGGACATATTCTTTGTCCTCGTAGCGGGTAATCATCCTGATGTTTCTAATCCACTCATTGAAGTTGGATCCATCAAAAGTGACTTTCCCACACAAGTTCATAAGGGTAAAGGAGCCATTAGGGTTAGAGCCAGAAGCAGCATTGTTTGAAGACATCTGAAGGAAAAGGACAAGATTAGTTTAGATATTGAGAGAGTCCTTAATAAAACACCCAAATGTAATATTAAGGCTAGGATCCAATCACAATATATTATAACTTAGAAGAGGTATGCCGTAATCCAAGCTATAACATATTTGAAAGGTAGGTGAATGACGATTCACCAATTTCCACCACGAAAACCGAAATATTAAATATTAGATTTTTTATTGGTTCTTAGAAATTCCTAGATTCTTTGAGATTCAATGAACTTTTCAAAGGCATGTTTCAATATCGAGTGTGCCCTCCAAGTTTTGTGACTGGGATACCGAGGACCACAAAACGAGGTGTGAAGTAACCATGCAAATCACTTGGTACCCTTAAAGTTTATCACTCAATCGATGTGCCGGTAAACCACACACGCTCCACCGATACTATAATAAACCTTAAGTCACACTTTACCTACCTTGTTAAGTCCAAGTTAGTGTGCCGGTTAACCACACACGCTCTACCAACGACTTAAACAAAGTGTAAAGTGTAATTTCATGGATTAGCACCTTATTCACATTTTTCCTAAAGTAACTAAGATTGGGAATTTAATAAAACATTTAGTTACTTTATAATATTCATCATACTTTTAATGAGAATTTATAAGTCCTTGTCCTACCCGTTCGGTTAACGACCCTCCACCAGTCAAGCAAGCGGTGGGTGAGAGTGGACACCCATTAAGTTTCCATTTTATAGGCAACAAGATTATACCCACCTTATAGACCGGCTTCGTGAATGAGGCGTACTAGCGGTAAGACGAATTTAATCTTATACTTATATATATATATATATATATATATATATATATATATATATATATATATCTATATATATATATATATATATATATATATATATATATATATATATTATTAACTTATAATATTATAAGTATAAGGGTAGAATTTTAACTTTCAAAATTCTAAGGGTTGGAACTAAAGTTTTAGCATGACTTTACTTGTTCCAAAACTTGAGGGCAAGTTTTGTAAACTTTCAAAACTTTTCATTTCTTGTAACTTAAGAGTTTATTAGAGTAATAAAAATGAAGACTCTTCATTTTTCTAACTCTTGTGTTCTTTTAATGGTTTTAACTCAAGTGACTTTTGGTTTTCCATAACTTGAGGACAAGTTATGGACTCCATTAAAACACATTATGATCAAGAATTAAACTACCACATAGGTTACAAATAATTTCTATGATCATCTAAACATCATAAGATCAAGAACATGAACATGAACACTTTCATGAATCAAAATTACACTTAAAACTTTGTAATTTTGATAACTAGTTGTTGTAAATGGATTAGCAAAGATATTACACCATCTAAAACAAGTTTTCAAGTACCAAAACAGTTTAGGGTAATGTTTCTAGTCCATTTCCAGCAACTAAAGTCGAAAATCTGCACTCTGTGGCTCCTACTCGCCGACTGCATGAACCTACTCGATGAGTAGGTTGAAGATACAAGTGAACTCGGCGAGTCTTCCCATGGACTTGGCGAGTTCATCAGGCAGACAGCAAGTTTTTCGACTTTTTTCAACTTTTAAGCACAAATAAGAAACAAACAAGCCTAGTCTCTGATACCATTGAGGGGTTTTGAGCATTCTAACACTTCCTAAGTGTACATGCAACCCTAATAACCTTGGATCTATGTTGGTCTAATTATCATGCAAAGTTGAATTCCAAGGTTATATTCCTATCTAGCATACATGGGGAACAATTTTTAACTTGAATGAAAGATAGAATAACTAACCTTGTTGTTGCTTATGTTCTTTGAAACCTTGTGAGCCTAGCACCCCAAGTGTGATGCCTCAAATGCTTCACACAACACCAAATGCTCTTGGAAAGACTGTTGAGAGAACACACACTTCTTGAAATCGGCCTAGCCCTCTTGTTTCATATGTGTAGCCGATTTTGGTGGAGAATGGGATTCTTATATAGTGTTGACACATATAGGGTAAACCCTAATGTGTCATGACTCTTCATTTCCATGACCCATGGGTTTATAACTCCCATGGAGCATCCATGGAGTATCCTATGGGTGGAACCCAACTTGATAATCCATGGTGCCTCTTAGCCCACTATACAAGATATGAATGATTTACATAATCAACCCATATATTTAATTAGTTATCTTTTGATCACTTAATTAATTCTAAATTAATTCTTGATCAAACTAATTAAATAATATTATTAATATATTAGAACTTATAATATATTAATAATCTCCAAGTGTTATTTCTCTCATTTAGTCTATCCAATTGCATGGTACCATGCAACCCAAATGGACCATGCCGGGTCGGGTCAAGTACTGACCAGAAATAGTTATGGACTTAGACACCTTATCCAACACTTTTATCTTTCTGCCTACTTGATTCTTCTTATTCGTTCTGCTATTGATTTAAACTTTTTCAATCAATTCAGAATTACACTTAATCTTGTAAGTATAATCATATTTACTAAACCTTTAGCAAATCATGACGAATATCTTTGTTACTCTTATGGTGGTCTTGATGTAACAACCCGAAATTCATATCCCTAATTGTAACCCTTCTTGCGACTCGTTCCGATTATCCAATCGCCGTTTCCGGTTTCGTTTTCGATTTCGGTATTTTAATAACTCACTATTGTATATTTTATTTTATGACTTAATAAGTGTCTTAATACCTTTAGAACTCATTCTAACATCACATATTAATGATCGGAACATTTCTAGAATCAACCATATCGGGTAACGACAACTTAATCAGGTGCGACCAAAAGCCCCATTTAACGTCGGTATCGGGTAGAATCCCACCGTGTCCCGAACTTAGGACCTATTTAAACATGTTCAAGATATCATTTGAAGCTTTTTATCTCTCTCACTACTCTCTCTCTAACCTCTCTCCTAAATCCAAGTTTAAAGGTCAAAATCTCAAGTTTAAGGCTTCAAATCTTTGAGGTAACTTTCCTAGCATGCTATACAACCTCTTTAACCTTCAAATTCGAGTTTAAACCATTGATTAGGACCATTACCATGAGTTTACGGCCCTAGAACAGTATTAGGCCGTAAACTCATATAAAGGGGGTTTTTGGAGCAACAAAACCCTTCCAAACCTCAATTGGACCTTGAATAATGTTAGATGACTTTATGGAATGAGCTTAGAATGCCTAAAACCATGATTTAAAGCCTTGTATATGAGTTTACGGCCCTGGAAGGTTCCTAGGCCGTAAACACATATTTAAAGGGGTTTTTAAACTCCTTTAACCCTTCCAAGACACAAACAAGACTTAGATATGACTTTTAGAATATTGGAAATGGACCTAGAACACCTTAAACATAAATTTTGAAGGTTTTGTGTGATTTTACAGCCAAGGATTGTGCTTGGGCCGTAAACTCCTTAAACAAGGGTGTAATCTCATTTTCAAGGTGTTAGAAAGCCATCCAATACCACCAAAAGCCTTGGAATAAATCATAGGACCAACCAAAAATAGTTTAAGGGCTTTAAACACATCAAAACCTCACATATGAGAGTTTACGGCCATAGAACATGCCCCATGGCCGTAAACTACAAAAAGTGTGTCCATTTGTGCCCCAAATTCACTTCAAGGCTTGTAGGAATTTTTAGAATCACATGTGATTAAGTTTGAAACATTAAAACACTTATTCAAGGGGGTTTTGAGAGTTTACGGCCATAGGCTCCATGCCAAGGCTGTAAACTCCCTTAAGTGTGTTATATGATGTTTAAAATTAATTCCAAGCCTTAGGTAAAATTATTCCAAGCATTTCCAAGTGTCAATAACCATTTGTAACCCTTTTAGCACCATAAACCACCCCACCATGAGTTTACAGATGTAAACTCATGGGGAATGGGTGTTTAGGCCGTAAACTCCATTAGGGAGTTTACTTCTGGGGAGTAAACTCAAATCCCAAGTCCCTCGCTTCAATTCCCGTCCGTTGATGTCACCCGGGTCACTCCAAACACCCGTTTTGGGGCGTTTTCGTTCGTTGGAGTGTGACTTCATATCTAATTAGAGTTTATGAATCTAATTAGATATATTTGTATGACATTTCATATTACATAGGAACCTCGCGTGTTATCAGGCCTCGATTCGACGTTTAGCATCCGAAATCGACACATTTCCACGTCCGGTGAGTTCATACCCCTACCCTTTTTCCGTGTTTTTCACTGTTTTCACTGTTTTTCAGGGGGGGAATACAAGCAAAAGTACAAATATATTTTGTACTTAAATTGATTTTCAATTTAATGGTTTATTTACTAAATGTCTTGATTGTGATAACTGATGTTTTGAACTGCAGGTTAAATACAGATTTCTTTTAAATATTGTAATTATATTGTCTTTTGTAAAAGAAATCATACTAATTATAACGAATATAACTAATAGGATAGAACGAATACGAATAACGAATTCGAATACTAATAGGAATACGAATACGAATACTAATACGAATACGAATGTAATCTAGAACGAATACAAATACGAATGTAATCTAGAACGAATACGAATACGAATATGAATACGAATACGAATACGAATACGCCTACGAATACGAATACATCTACGAATACGAATACGACTACGAATGCGAATACGACTACGAATGCGAATACAACTACGAATGCGAAATGACGCCTTTGGTTGACACTAAGACTTCGAATATATAGTTAGTGTACCCCTTGAGTGTCACCAGAGTTTCGAATTTAATACGAAAATACGCCTATGGACCTCTTCTGAGTTTCAAATATATCCGCCTCAGAATGTCGACAGAGCTTCGAATACACAACTAATATACTCCTTTGGAACTCAGCAGAACTTCGAAAATACTATAAAGTACGCTTCTGTGTGATTCCAAATATTCGAAATTACATCTAAGTTAGTAGATTATAGTCATCCGATTGTAGAATAACTAAGGAAGTAGAACACATATCTAATACTATTCACATGGTAATTACTAGTATTTCGAAATCAGACTTAAGAACAAAACACCACACATAGGAAAATATGGGATTTTCCTGGGATAACATTACAATCAGTAACGAACCTAGATACTAATAGACAACTCAACACATAGGAAAATATGGGATTTTCCTGGGTAACACAACAGCACATAAACGAATAAAGAAACAAACGAATAACTAAAACTATAAGGAAAATATGGGATTTTCCTGGAATGACATAACCAACCGTTTTCGAAATTGTAACAAAGGATAACCAAACTGTTTTCATAAGAAAATATGGGATTTTCTTCATCAACAACTTTTCCCGAACGTAAAGGAACTCGTCTTTTCAAAACTAAACCGCTTATGAACTCACCAGCTTTATGCTGATTTTCAAACTGCTTGTATTCTCAGGTCAGTGATAGACAGGTACACCGCAACCTTTTGGAGAAGACGGAGCGTCCCGAAGACTCATCTTTACTTTTGTTCATATTACATATGTAAAACACTTGTACAACTTTTCTTTTAAACAGATGTAAACAATATTATGTAATGTAATGTTTTGTGATTACTGCTTTACTATGTGCATTGGACTTGATACTCAACGTGGAGTCAACCCGGGAAATGTTTCCGCCTTTGGTTTTCGGGGTGTGACACTTGATCAACATGTAACTTTGTGTACTCGATCTCCTAGTCCTTCACTTGACACTTTGTCAACGAATTAGTCTAATTTCCAAATATGAAATTTCTCATTCTACATGCAACCAAGTTGCATGATTCTAAATTTTTGTCCAACTGAAACTTGGGCGATGAGAAACTCTCCTTATTTGGTAAATTTTCGACATTTCCATAATTAAGAATCAAATCCATTATTGCTAATAATAGAAACATTCAAACCTCAATTTTTCATACACTCCATTGCAAGGATAAATAAATAATATAAAAATCAAAATTTATTTTATTGCGGAAAAATTTGTCCTTATAATGCAATTCATTGAAAAACTATGCTAATACATATTTCTAATTCTAACTCTAAGTAGTAGCTTAAGAATCTAATCTTCAAGTAATGCGATCGAAATCCATTCCTTCACGGTTAAATTCTGCTCACTTCTTCCCTTAAGCTTCCTTTCTTTTCTTCGATCCTACAAAACAGCAATTGTAATCTTATCACATTATATATTAAGAATCTAGAATAGAAGCTTAAAAGAGTTAGTCAATGGATCTTACCTAAAGCAGAGCCATACGTTTTGACTCTTCCATCTCTTAGATGTCTTAGGTAAATAGGGCAGCTTCGTCTCCAATGCCCCTTCTCTTGGCAATAAAAGCAAATCGACTCTTTTGAAACAGCACATGGAACTACTACAGATATTGCCTTTCTCTTATGATCAAATTTTTCAATCACAACATGTCTTTCGTTGCCATTGTCTATATCCATAGAGGTATTGAAGGCAGATTCACAATCAACTTTACTTTTCTTTTGCGCCAAACCATTGCTGATTCAGCAGCAATAAGCATATAGGTGAGATTTATAAGGGTTACGTTGCAGTTCATCATATAGTACTCTCTTATGAACTCACTATATGAGTTAGGAAGTGACTGAAGAACCCAATCAACAGCCATCTCCTCACAGACAACAGATCCCAACATTCTTAACTTATCAATGTGTGACTTCATCCCTAGGACGTGTGCACACACCGGCTTTCCTTCTTTATGTTTACTTGCCAAAAGGGCTTGAGTGAGCTTGAACTTTTCAAGCCTTCGAACTTGTGGGTTAGGGAGAATAATTGGAGGAGGTGGAGGAAGTGAAGCATGATCTCTTATTCCTCGATCGAATCGTGGAATATCATCTTCATGTGGAATGCTTGTTCCACGGGATTTAGGAAGACCATAGTTATCGTACTTTGACATCTAAAAAACCGGAGAAAACGAATTCAAGTTAGTTGACTGATTGAGTCCTTAGTAAATCACCCAAATGATATACTAATGCTAGGACCCAACATAATACGCTACAACCTAGAAAAGGGATGTCGTAATCTAGTTGCAGAATATTTGAAGGTAAGTGAATGACGATTCACTAATTTCCACCATGAAAAAAAACGAAAAAGAAATTTAAGTTTTAAATTTATGTAAACTCCTAGATCCTTTGAGATTCATTGAACATTTCAATGGCATGTTTAAATCTCGATATGCCCCTCTAGTCTGTGACTGGGATCCTGAGGATCACAAAGCGGGTGTGAATAACCATGCAAACTTACCTGGTGCCCTCACATGTTACAGTCACCTATTCGATGTTCCGGTATACCATACACGCTCCACCGAACTATGACAAACATTAAGTCACCCTTTGCTACCTTTGGTTAGAACCATTTAGTGTGTCGGTAAACCAGACATGCTCCACTAACGTCTTCGCAAGGGTATAAAGTGTAATTTCATGGAATTACATCAATTCACTTTTGCCTAAGTAACTAAGATTGCGATTTTATAAAACATTTAATTACTTTTGTACTTCATTATACTTATAATGGAAGGTTTTGTCCTATCCTACCCATTCGGCTAACGACCCTCCACTAGTCAAGAGTGCGGTGGGTAAGAGTGGATACCCATTCAATCGCCATTTTATAGGCAATTTTCTTAAACACCCCTTATAGACCAGCTTCGTGAATGAGGCCTACTAATGGTAAGACTGACTTTTACTTAGACATATATATATATATATATATATATATATATATATATATATATATATATATATAATGTTAGACTTTTAATGTTATATATAGTATAGGGTGTATTTTACACTTTTTAAAATACTAGGAGGTCAAATTTAACAATTATACTTTTAATTCAATTAAATTGTAAACCTAAACATTTATGGATTTATTAAACCTCTTTTAATTATACACCTTAATTAATTCATAAAACCATAAGGGTGTGATTTGAACTTTTGAAAACAATACTAGGGTTTTAGAATTTAACATTCCAAAATTAAACTTTTAATATCAACTTTTAAATTCCAAAACTTGAGGGAAAATTTTGAAACATTTCAAAACATTAGGGTTTAGAATTTAAATATACATCAAAATTAAACTTTTAATCAAAATTTAAATTCCAAAACTTGAGGGCATGTTTTGAAACCTTTTTCAAAAGATTAGGGTTTCAACTATTTAAATTCTAAACTTTCAAGCTCTAATTTAAACTATAAAACCTAAAGGGATTAATTTGAAACTTTTCCAAACTTTGTCAAGAATATTCTAGATCACATAATTCAAATAATGCAATTAACTGTAATTGGTGGTTATCTAATTGGATCTAGTTCAAATTCTTGCAAGATAATGATCAAATAATTTCCATAACTTAACATTTATCAAATAAGGTAACAATTATCTAATTAGATGACCAAAATCTTTTATTTTGACAAGGATAATCATAAGGAATCAACAAAATTCGAATTTTATTATTTTTAAACAATTATGGCACTTATCCTAAGTCAAAATAGGCAAAAATCCCGAAACAGCCTCCTTCTGACGCTCGAACTCGCCGAGTTCCTCTATGGACTCGCCGAGTTGGAGGTACTCGCTGAGTCCACATTGGAACTCGCCGAGTTCATCAGACAGGGGGCCAAAAAAATCGATTTTACAGCTTGAACAAAGAAACAAGGCATCAATACAATAGAAACCAATCAAGGCTCTGATACCACTGATGGGTTTTAGTCATAAGAACATCCTATGTGCTCATACAAACCCTAATCCTTGGATCTAGGTTTCTCTATTGTACATTCAAGTTATCCAAGACTATAAACCCTAATTCTAGCATACAAGTAATCATATTAACATAAGAATGGGTTTAAGATATTACCTTGATTGTTATGTAGCAATAACAATCACAATTCTCCTTGTAATGACTTTAGAAAGCTTAGAGTCACAAATGTCACTCCTCTAATGGTTCACAAATGTGGAAACCCTAGAAGGAAGCTTGTCCACGTTTTTGGGGCATAAGGGTTCTATATATAGTGAGGCTATCAGGGTTATCTAACAAGGAAACCCTAATTTCGATGCTTAAGCCCTAAGCAACCCATGGAATCCTTTCCTAAAAGGCCTTGGACGATTTCTAATGGGTTTCCCCATAGAATTCGTCCAACCTTATAATACAAGGCAATCCATGGCGCAATTGCAATTATCTTATAATTACAATTCCAGTCCCTTAAGTTTAATTAATCTCTTTTAGTCACAAACTTAATTCTTATTAATTATTGACTAATATTAATTAAACAATATGATTTCTCCTTTAATATATTATTCTCATAATATATTAATAAATCATATTTAATCCTCTCTCTCCATTATTCATCCTATCAAGTTGCTTTGGTGAAGGCAACCCAAAAGGACCATGCACCATCGGGTCAAGTACATACCAAAATAGTTATGGACTTAGACACTAATCCAACATTAATATATTATGAGAATAATATATTAAAGGAGAAATTATATTGTTTAATTAATATTAGTCAAGAATTAATAAGAATTAAGTTTGTGCTAAAAGAGATTAATTAAACTTAGAGGACTGGAATTGTAATTATAAGATAATTGCAATCGGCCCATGGATTACCTTGTAATATAAGGTTGGACGAATTCTATGGGGAAACCCAATTAGAAATCGTCCAAGGCTTGTTAAGGAAGGAGTCCATTGGTTGCTTAGGGCTTCAGCATCCAAATTAGGGTTTCCTTGTTAGATAACCCTAATAGCGTCACTATTTAAGGACCCCTTGGGCACCAAAAACGTGGGGAACTGAATCCTTAGGGTTTCTACATGTTTTTGGGTATTTCTTCTCTTCTTCTATTCATCCTCTTGCTCTTGTTGTTTGTGAACCATTAGAGGAGTGACATTTGTGACTCTAAGCTTTCTAAAGTCATTACAAGGAGGATTTGAGATTGTTATTGCTACATAACAATCATGGTATGATCTAAACCCTAATTTATATGTTATATTGATTATCATATTCTAGATCTAGGGTTTATAGTCTTGGATGAATTACATGTACAATAGAGAAACCTAGATCCAAGCATTAGGGTTTGTATGAGCACATAGGATGTTCTTATAGCTAAAACCCATCAGTGGTATCAGAGACTTGATTGGTTTCTATTGTATTGATGCCTTGTATGTTTGTTTAAGTTGCAAAAACGAGTTTTGAGCTCCCTGCCTGATGAACTCGGCGAGTACCACAGTGTACTCGGCGAGTAGGCCTCAACTCGTCGAGTCCAGTGTGGTACTCGGCGAGTTCGAGCGTCAAATGGAGCTATTTTCGGGATTTCTTGTTGTTTTACTCTTGGATACTTGCCTTATCTGTTCTAGGTCATTAAAATCCGATTTTAAACATATTTATGAGTATATCCTTGATCAAACAAAAGATAATTACCAGTTGATTAGATAATAAGTTCCTTATACGATAAAGTTTGATTATTTGTATTAATTGGGTAACTTATTTTGCAAGAAATTGAAATTTGGTCAATTATAGATAATGATGAAATAAATTGTTTAATTTATATTATTTGTTATTTGATCCTTGTGTTATGAAAATTTTCAATTTTCCCCTTTAGGTTTCATAGTTTAAATTTGAACTCAAAAGTTTTGTTTTGAAATTTAAATAGTAACCCTAATGTTTTGAAAAGGTTTCAAAACTTTCCCTCAAGTATTGGAATTTAAAAGTTGATTAAAAGTTTAATTTAGGAATGTTAAATTCTAAAACCCTAATATTGTTTTGAAAAGTTCAAATCACACCCTTATGGTTTTATTAATTAATTAAGGTGTATAATTAAAAGAGCTTTATTAAATCCATAAAGTCTTGGTTTACAATTTAATTGAATTAAAAGTATAATTGTTAAACTTGACCACATAGTATTTTAAAAGTGTAAAATACACCCTATACTATATATATCATTAAAAGTATAACATTATATATATGTATGAGTAAAAGTCAGTCTTACCGTTAGTAGGCCTCATTCACGAAGCTGGTCTATAAGGGGTGTTTAAGGAAATTGCCTATAAAATGGCGATTGAATTGGTATCCACTCTTAGCCACCGTACTCTTGACTAGTGGAGGGTCGTTAGCCGAATGGGTAGGATAGGACAGAAACCTTCCGTTATAAGTATAATGAAGTACAAAGTAACTAAATGTTTTACAAATTCCCAATCTTAGTTACTTTAGGAAAAAGTGAATTCATGCAATTCGATGAAATTACACTTTGTGCCCTCGCGAAGACGTTAGTGAAGCGTGTGTGGTTTACCGGCACACTAAATGGTTCTAAGCAAAGGTAGCAAAGGGTGACTCAATGTTTTTCATAGTTCGGTGGAGCGTGTGTGGTTTACCGGCACATCGAATAGGTGACTGTAACATGTGGGGGCACCATATAAGTTTGCATGGTTATTCACACCCGCTTTGTGATCCTCGCCATCCCAGTCACAAAGTAGAGGGGGATATCGAGATTTAAACATGCCATTGAAATGTTCAATGAATCTCAAAGGATCTAGGAGTTTTCAATACATTTAAAACTTAATCGTTTTTCTGTTTTTCACGGTGGAAAATTAGTGAATCGTCATTCACTTACCTTCAAATGTTCTGCAATTTGGGTTACGGCGTCCCTTTCCCAAGTTGTAGAATATTGTGTTGGGTCCTAGCCTTGATATCTTATTTGGGTGATTTATCAAGGACTCGATCAATCAACTAACTTGAATTTATTTTTCTCCCGTTTTTGTAGATGTCAAAGTACGACAAATATGGTCTTCCCAAATCCCGTGGAATAATCATTCCACATGAAGATGATATTCCACGATTCAATCGAGGAACAAGAAATCATGCTTCACTTCCTCCACCTCCTCCAATTATTCTCCCTAACCCACAAGATCGAATAATTGAAAGGTTCAAAGTCACTAAATCCCTATTGGAAATGAAACGTGAAGATGGTAAACCCGTGTGTGCCCACATTCTAGGAATGAAATCACACATTGATAGGTTGATAATGTTGGGTGTGTCATTCCTTGATAAGTTGGCTATGAACTGGGTTCTACAGTCACTTTCTGAATCATATAATGAGTTCAATAGAAAGTATTATATGATGGATCATGACGAAAACCTCATTGACCTAACTTACATGCTCATTGCTGTTGAACCAGAAATGATTTGGCAAAGCAATGGAGCGTATTTGTTGGGAAAGTCAACCGACCATGCTTCCGAGGACGTTCTAGGAGAACCGACCTGCGTTTGCTGCCAAGTAAAAGGGCGTTGGATACAAGTCTGCCCTAAGAGCCTTAAGAGTCCAGAAGATGGGAGAGTCAAAGAGTATGGCTATGCTTCAGGTAAAATCCACTATCTAACTCCATTAAGTTCCTATTCATTGATTCTTAATACATGATGTGATAAGATTGCATTTGAATGTTTTGCAGGATCAGTGAAAAGAGAGGAAGCTTGATAAAAGAGCAAGATAAGTCTAATCACGAAGAAATGGATCTCGATCGCATGGATTTGAAGATTAGATTTTGAGCTTAGAAAGTTATGATAGAATTGTTAGGAATATTTGACTACATAGTTTTTCAGTTGATTTTGCATTGTAAGGACAAATGTTTTCCGCTGCTTTTAAGAAAAAAATAAATTTTGGTTTGACTCATTTATTTATTTCCTTGAAATGAAATCGTTATGAAAAATTGATGTTCATATATTTCTACAACGAGTGGAAGTGATTCTTAATTATGTTGTTTGTGGAAATGTCGAGAATTTACCAAATAGGGAGAGTTTCTCATCACCCAAGGTTCAGTTGGACAGAAACTTGGAATCATGCAACTTGGTTGCATGATGAATGAGAAATTTCATATTTGGAAATTAGACTAATTCGTTGACCAAGTGTCGTGTGAAGGACTAGGAGATCAAGTTCACAAGGTTGTGTGTTGATCAAGTCCACCACAAGAGTGACAAAGATATTCGTCATGATTTACTAAAAGTTTAGTAAATGTGATTATACTTGCAAGATTAAGTGTAATTCTGAATTGATTGAAAGTTTTAAATCAATAGTAGAACGAATAAGAAGAATCAAGTAGGCAGAAAGATAAAAGTTTCTCTATTCTAAGAAGAAGGGAGAGTACCTTTTATGCTTTATGATATGTCTTAATGATTAAGAACCATAACTCAATTAATCCTCTAAGTAAATCTTAGTACAATTGAATGTCTAAGAAGAGGAATCAAGAATTGAAGAAATGGTTAAATCAAGAAGTCAATCATACTTCGTTCCAAAACAAGTCTTACAGTTAAGATGGTGACGTTGAGTGACAAGTCTTAAGAAGGTTTATAACATTCATCAAATGTAGAATTTGAAAAGGGGTTTTCTTATTCTTGCACATTTGAAATTGGTAAGTTGTGATGTCTTGGATAAGACAAAGACCAACTAGGACCAATTTTATGAAGTGTTTTGTTTTGATAAAAAACTACACTAACTCTTGAATATTTGGTTGTCGAGAAATGTTTATTGACAAGAGAATCTTATATGTCAAAGAGTCAGTGGGGGTCTTAATGGTATTCAAAATTTTAAGAACTAATCAAGAATAAACCTTATCGATCATCACTAGCACACGAGTTAAGGTTTACAACCTATCGTGTAGACACTATCTTGTTCCTGTGTCGTTCCAATCGAGTTAATTATGTTGGGTTTTGAGCAATCTAACACTTCCTAAGTGTGCATGCAACCCTAAGAAACCTTGGATCTATGTTTGTCTAAATACATGAAAAATAATAATTTTCCAAGGTTCATAACCTATCTAACATGGCATGGGGAACATTTAAACATAAAAGAGTTAGATGAGATTACATACCTTTTTGATGAGATTGATTCTTTGGAGTTTGAGAGCCAAGCACCAATAATGTGAATGCCTCAAATGGAATCACAAATCACCACAAACACTTGGAAAACTTTGAGAGAGTGTATACACACTTATATTTTCGGCCACACACAAGCACACACACTAGTGGCTATTTCATGCAACATAAGCATGCTTATATAGTGTACATGGTTAGGGTGAAACCCTAATAACCCATGACCTTTCCTTTTCCAAGGATCCATGGGTTAAAAGCTCCATGGATCATCCATGGACTTCCATCCAAGCCTAGCCCATTAACAAATGAGTGTTAGCCCACACCATATAAAACCAATAGCCCATAATCTAATTAGTCTTCCTTTTAATCTCTAAATTAATTCATAATTAATTTAAGACTAAGACTAATTAAATAACATAATTTTATATTAATATATTATAACTTATAATATATTAATAAACATATGTGTATAACTCTCATAAAATTATCCATAAATTGTTCGGGTGAAGTGCAACCCAAATGGACCATGTCGGGTCGGGTCAAGTATATACCAAATAAGTTATGGACTTAGACACCTTATCCAACATACTCCCACTTGGATAAGTCTAATAACTGTATTTGCCTATATAACTTCAGGAACCAACTAGCAATCGTAGCTCTCGAAAACTCTGTTGAACTATAAAGCGCCATTTTAAGACAAGTGATCATATAATCCTCTGTTCTCATGATATCAGCCGGATAGACACATGGAACTATGTCTTGCTTATTGTCTGGCAGTTGTTTCTCGATTTCTGATTTGTTTGACAAAGAACTTTACTGAACACATCAGTTTAGTTCTGACCGGGCCCGGTACATGGGTCAACACAAAATCATCGAGGGGCCCAGATATCGCTTCTATTTCTAGAAGGCACAGATAAACTTCGACTCATATGCTTGTTCTACTACTTGTTGAATTGTACACAAAGGCACGTTTTATAACATCAAGTTACTGATGCGTTTACGTGCAATCAATGCATAACCAACTCATATCTCTAGGTTTGAAGACTTATATGATATTATCATCTCACGATCACTCGAGATAAATTCCATGAAGTGATACAAGTGAGCATGGGTTTATACCAATACTCATAACTTATGAGTACTCATGAACGTTGCAGCAACCATTGCCATGTCTAAACACCTTTAGCCATCTACAAACCCAATTCATGACAATCTTGATTCATACCTACTTCCGACGTATGACCGATTGTGGAGGTTTGAACAAATTAATTATTCTGGAAGTCAAAACATGCAAAACTGAAACAATAATAAATAATTGACAATGACAGTAACACCTTACTCATAAATAAATCACAAATTTTATTCATCATCAAATGTCGATTACATTTTACAAGTTTTAGGAAAACTATCTAATCTGTAAAACTAATATCGTCCCTCAGCCCGATGCGCCTCGCATGCTGAAAATGCTTAACCCTCGTCAGTCCCTTCGTAAGGGGATCTGCAGGATTCTCATCTGACGATACCCATAGGTTCTTTAATAGCTTGTACAACTCCAAGGTCTCCGATGAAGTTCTTTAGCCATATCTCCTCCTTCGCTGCTTCACTCGCTGCTATATAATCTGATTCACAAGTCGAATCAGCCACCGTCTCCTGCTTGGAACTCTTCCAAGAAATTGCCCCTCCATTTAAGGTAAAGACCCATCCCGACTGAGAGCGGAAGTTATCCCTATCAGTCTGAAAACTAACATCACTATACCCTAATACTCTCAAGTCATCACTCCCACCAAGGGTAAGGATCCAATCCTTAGTCCTCCGCAGGTACTTGAGAATGTTCTTTACCGCGGTCCAATGAGCCTTGCCAGGGTTCCCCTGATACCTGCTGACCATGCTCAAAGCAAAGGCCACATCAGGACGGGTACAAGTCATAACATACATGATCGAGCCAACAGCGGAAGCATACGGTAATTGGCTCATCTCAGCTATCTCTGCCTCTGTACTCGGACTCTGAGTCTTACTCAGTTTGGCATTGCTTTGGATCGGTAAATGTCCTTTCTTGGAATTCTGCATGTTGAACCTTTTCAACACCTTATCCAAGTAGGTACTCTGACTAAGTTCAATTAGTCTTTTACTCCTTCCTCTTAATATCCTTATCCCTAGGATATAGGTAGCCCCCCACTAGCTCTGACATACACGCAAGACTCACCTTCACTTCTCGAGAAGCCAAACTCTTTTACCTTCTCATCAAAACAAAGATTCCAGCTACGAGATGCTTGTTTTAATCCATAAATTGATTTCTCAAGCTTGCATACTCTATTAGGGTACTCTACACTGACAAAACCCACTGGCTGATTCATGTACACATCCTCAGCCAACTTTCCATTAAGGAAAGCGGTTTTGACATCCATTTGCCATATTTTATAATCATGAAATGCAGCAATGGCTAGCATAACCCTAATAGACTTAATCTTTGCTACCGGCGAGAAGGTTGTTGGATAAGGTGTCTAAGTCCATAACTTATTTGGTATATACTTGACCCGACCCGGCATGGTCCATTTGGGTTGCATTTCATCCAAACTATTTATGGATAATTTTATGAGAGTTATACACATATGTTTATTAATATATTGTAAGTTATAATATATTAATATGAAGTTATTTAATTAGTCTTAGTCTTAAATTAATTATGAATTAATTTAGAGATTAAAAGGAAGACTAATTAAATTGTGGGCTATTGTTTTATATGGTGTGGGCTAATACTCATTTGTTAATGGGCTAGGCTTGTATGGAAGTCCATGGATGATCCATGGAGCTTTTAACCCATGGATCCTTGGAAAAGGAAAGGTCATGGGTTATTAGGGTTTCACCCTAATCATGTACACTATATAAGCATGCTTATGTTGCATGAAATGGCCACTAGAGTGACTAGTGTTACTAGAGTATGTGTGTTTGTGTGTGACCGATTTCTATGTGTGTAAACACTCTCTCAAAGTTTTCCAAGAGTTTGTGGTGATTTGTGATTCCATTTGAGGCATTCACACTATTGGTGCTTGGCCCTCAAACTCCTTAGGAATTGAACTCATCATCAAAAGGTATGTAATATCATCTAATTCTTTTATGTTTAAAAGTACCCCATGCCATGTTAGATAGGTTATGAACCTTGGAAAATTATTATTTTGCATGTATTTAGACAAACATAGATCCAAGGTTTATTAGGGTTGCATGCACACTTAGGAAGTGTTAGATTGATCAAAAAGGTTGAATGATCGGAATGCAGAATTTCGACTTTTGCTGCTGGAAATGGACTAGAAACATTACCCTAAACTGTTTTGGTGTTTTAAAACTTGTTTTAGTTGGTGTAATGGTTGTTCTAATCCATTTACAATAGCATATATCAAAATTCCATGATTTTTATGTGTTCATATAATTCTTGAAATTTTGATGATCATGTTCATGTTCTTATGAATTTAGAAGATGATAGGAATTATTTGATGAATTGTTTGGAATTAATTCTTGATCATTTATGTGTTTTAATGGAGTCCATAATTTGTCCTCAAGTTATGGATATCCAAAGGTCACTTTTCTTTAACACACATTAAACACATAAGTTACATAAAACGAAGAGTCTTCATTTTTATGAACCGTTAATTCATAAGTTATGAATTGAAAAGTTTTGGATAGTGGATGTTCATGTTCATATGAGTTTTGTTAGATCATAGGAATTATTTGCAAATTGTTTGTTAGTTGATTCTTGATCTTAATGTGTTTTAATGAAATTCTTAATTTGTCCTCAAGTTATGGAATTACAAAAGTTTTTTCTTTTAAATGTTTTTTTAAAAGTCATAAGTTACACTTTAGAAGAGTTTTTCTAATAAATGCTTTTATGGACTTCATAACTTGTCCTCAAGTTATGGATTTCGAAGAGACTCTTCATTAAAAGTATTAAACACTTAATTAAAACTCATAAGTCATGAATATCCAAAAGTTTATGAATTGTTCAAAACTTGCCCTCAAGTTTTGAAATTTGTAAAGTCTCACACAAACTTTAATTCCATACCCTAGAAGTTTTAAAAGTTAAAATTCTACCCTTATACTATTATAAGATTAATGGTTAATTATTATATATATGTATAAGAATAAGTCGTTCTACCGTTAGTAGGCCTCATTCACGAAGCTGGTCTATAAGGTGGGTATAAGGTTGTTGCCTATAAAATGGCAACTTAATGGGTGTCCACTCTCACCCACCACTTGCTTGATCGGTGGAGGGTCGTTAGCCGAACGGGTAGGACAATGACTTTAAATTCTCATTAAAAGTATAATGATTATTATAAAGTAACTAAATATTTTTTTTATTTAATTCCCAATCTTAGTTACTTTAGGAAAAATGTGAATTTCGTGCTAGCCCATGGAGTTCACACTTTGTACCTTACCAAGTCGTTGGTGGAGCGTGTGTGGTTAACCGGCACACTAACTTAGACTAGTAAGGATCACGAAGGGTGACTTAATGTTTGTCATAGATCAATGGAGCATGTGTGGTTAACCGGCACATTGATTGGGTGATAATATTAAGGGTACCAAGTGAATTGGTATGGTTATTCAAACCTTGTTTTGTGATCCTCGGCATCCCAGTCACAAAATTTGAGAGGGCACACTCGAGATTGAAACATGCCATTGAAAAGTTCAATGAATCTCAAAAGATCTAGGAATTTCAAATCCAATTAAAACCTAATAAATTATTTCGTTTTTCATGGTGGAAATTGGTGAATTGTCATTCGCCTACCTTCAAATACTTTATAGCTTGGATTACGGCATCCCTCTTCCAAATTATAAAATATTGTGTTGGGTCCTAGCCTTAATATTTCATATTGGGTGTTATATTAAGTACTTTGAATCAACTAACTTGATTTTCTCCCATTATAGATGTCTGGTTCAGACAACTATGATCTTCCCAAATCTCTTGAAGATGGTGTCCCTCAACATCATGCTTCACTTCCTCCACATCCTCCAATTATTCTCCCTCACCCACAAGTTCTTGAAAAGTTTAAAGTCACTCAATCCCTATTGGCAAGCATAGTCTATGTGTGCTCACATCTTGGAGATAAACTCACATATTGACAAGCCGGGAGAGTTGGGTGTCAAAGTCCCGTGAAAGTTGGATGTTCAATCACTTTCTTAGTAACATAGTGAGTCTCTTTGGGACTACTATGAGGCAGACTATGACATGATCCTTAATGATGTTATCTATTTGCTTGGTGTTGTGGAATCAGCAATGACTTGGAACACCAGGAAAGCAAATTTGATTAAAAGAACAACTTCCCAAGTTTAAATGGACATTGACAATGGTAGCATTGGATATCTAGAAAAGGATTTCTCTTCCCAATGGAAAGAGATCGGCCATAGTCAACTCGGTTGACCAAATAGTAAAGAGAAAGGAAAATTCTGAGATAGTCTCATGTGCCATTACCAAAGGGTCCATGTGTTTTGTTTCCAAAGGAAAGGGCACTGATTGCGAAGCTGCCATATTTACCTGAAAGATCATAAGATTGATCAAGTCAAAAAGTTTGACTCTACTTCAGTTAAAGTCCACTGTCTAACTCTATTGAGTTCCTATTTGGAGATTCTTATTACATAATGTGAATGGGTCACATGCTGATGTTTTTAAGAATCAAAGAAAAGATAGGAAGCTTAAAGTAAGTATATGTTGATTCTGATTGCAAAGGTGGGTTTCGATCGCATGGTTCGGCAATCAGAATTGTGAGCTGTTGCTTAAGAGTTATAATATATTGCTTATGAATAGATAACAACAAGGTTTTCATGTGGATTGTAAGGATAAGTTTTTCCGCAAAGTTTTAAAAGAAAAGAAAAAAAAGGGGTTTTAATTTTATTTATTTTAAAAAAATATCCTTACAATGGCATCTGTGGAAAATTGTTGCTTATATGTTTCCAGTAATAGCAATATTGGAAAGTGGATTTGATTCTTTCATTTGTGGTAGTGTCTGAATTTACCAAATGAAGAAAGTTTTTCATCACCCAAGTTTCAATTGGACAGAAACTTGGAATCATACAAGTTGTATTGTATGATGAATGAGAATTTTCATCTTTGAAAACCAAGACTAATTCTTTGATCACATGTATATGTGAGTCAATTGAAGGACTAAGGAATGAGGTACACTGGGTGTGCGCTGGTCAAGGTCCACCACAAAGATTGATTTGTCATGATTTACTAAAGATTGGTAAATATGATTATACTTATAAGGTTAAGTATAATTCTGTAACATTGGAAAGGCTACAATGTATGACAAAACAAATGAGAAGAATCAAATTAGGCAGAAAGATAAAAGTTTCTCAAATCTGAAAGGATGGGAGAGTACTTTAGTATCGTATTTCATGATCATCTTAATGATTATGAAACCATATCACAAATTCATACTCTAAGGACGTCTTAGTGCATTGTTATGGCTAAGAAGAGAGGTCATGAATTGTTGGATTGGTTAAAATCAAGAAGATGAGTCATACTTCGTTTCAAAACAATTCTTAGAGTCATACTCCAAGATTGTAACTTTGAGTGACATAAAGGAAGAGTTATTAACACTAGTCAAATGTAAGAGTAAAATTTTTCTACTCTTGTACATTTGAGATTGGTAAGTTGTGATGTATTGGATGAGACAAAGACCAACTAAGACCAATTGTGTGAAGTGTTAGTCTTGATAAGAATCCGCACTATCCCTTGAATATTTGTTTTGTCAAGGAATGGTTCTTGACTGGGGAAACTTATACGTCAAGGGGACAGTGGGAGCCTTAAATATCCTGAAAGAGTTTCAAGATTTAATCAAGAGTAAAACTTGTAATTTATCACTAGCACACGACTTAAGGTTTGCAACCTATCGTGTTGACATAATTCTTATTTCTGTACCTACTTCAAATAAGTTGAATTTGCATGTGAGTTATCAGAGTTCAACTTGGAAGCATTGGTGGGCCTTGTGCTACCAAGGTGACAAGAAACTAAAATTGAACAAGTTTAATCCATGTAAGGCTAAATTTGTCACTAATCTTATCTTGTGATTATTGTTTTGACAAATTCACATGGATAGGAACTCATACACTATAAAATCTAACTGTCATAAGGTTTCTCTCCGATTCATGAAAATGATGGTAAGGAAACGCTTTCACTAAGTAGATTTTACGTAGATATCAATTGTGTTATTTGCATTTTCAAAAGTCGTTAGTGGAGCGCGTGTGGTTAACCGGCACACTAACATGGAATTGTGAGAAATGGCAAATGCCTAAGCAATTGAGACTATGATTACGGCATCCCTTTTCATAGTTCTGAAAATTGTTTAGACACACATGTGAGCTATCTAAGAAAGGGTGTATGAATCTAAATTTCAGAAGTCCAGCAGATTTCTGGAAATATGTCAGAGCTAGTGGGAGCATAAGTGTTATGCTGATAATCATCATGTTAGTGGGAGCATGATTATTACGTTTAGTGTTGCAAGTTAGCAATGTTAATTATAGAAAACAAAGTTTCAATTCGTGAAGTTGCAGGGGTTGAAAAGTTGTTTTGCTATAATTAAGAGAGAGGATATTATACTTCGTTTCAATTCTAAAGCTTAGATTGAGATTTTAATCATCTTTAGTCAAGGACATATATATGAATTTTATGTCTGAATGGTTCAACTTAAGGAAATTCTATATATATTGCGTTCTCAAAATTCGATTATGATTACGGCATCCCTCTACTTCGTTTCAATTTTAAAGCTTAGATTGAGATTTTAATCATCTTTAGTCAAGGACATATATATGAATTTTATGTCTGAATGGTTCAACTTAAGGAAATTCTATATATATTGCGTTCTCAAAATTCGATTATGATTACGGCATCCCTCTTCATAGTTAAATTTTGAAAACATGGCAAATAAAAAATATTGTAGCAAAAGACAGGTCTAGTATCATGTCTTTATGTCAAACATCATGAATCGTGTCCCATATGCTTCGGATATAGGATCGATTGCATGTGCTATAACACTCATCTTTTCTAAATTTTCCAAATGCTTAAGGCATTGAGAAGGGAAAAGTCTAGAACTGGATATGACTAAAGTGATTAAGCAATTGTCGAGGACAAATCTGAGGTTCACCAAAGATTGGTTGCTCAGGGAAAGTTGGAAGTATGATGTAAGTAGTCGGAAAGGACCATATTAACATATTCTGAAAAGAAGTAACTCTTGTTCGGAAGTGATAGTCAAAATGGGACCATGGAAATGTCTCCATAGGTGGAAGTTATTCAATCTATGTAAGATTAGAAAACCTTAATGCAAGAAGGATGTTCAAAGCAATGTACTTTGAATATGAGACTTCCGTTCCATAGAAGTTGACCTTCTTTGGAATACTCTGTAATGACTGGTGACAAGTTTTTGGTGACTTTATGCATAATCATTACAAGAGGAACATTGCATAAAAGTTTAAAATCTAACAGTTTTTTTGGTAAATGATAGGAATCGGGGATTCTCACATTTACAATAAGGATTTGGGATTGTGAAATGAGTATCAATGGAATCATGTTCAATTGATCTACATCACAATGTAAGGATCATAGACAAACATAGTGTGCATACTTGGAGTATGGCATAACTATTGTTTAGAAAAACAAAGTGTACATGCTAGGAGCATGGGACGACTGTTGTTTTTTATTCAAGTCTTAAGTTGATTGTTTGAAACATTATACAATGAATAATGTGTAATAAATATGATGATAAATAAAAGGTGGTTCTATTTATATTCAAAAGGGTTCTGAGACCATATTGGATTCGATTATTATTGTGTTTCACTTTGCATGTTTTGACTTCCAAAATAGCTAGGTTATTCTTTCTAAATGACTAAGTTATTTAAACACTCCACAGTCGTTCATATGTTGGAAGTAGGTATGAATCAAGACTGTCATGAATCGAGTTTGTAGATGGCTAAATGGGTTTAGTCATAGCAATGGTTGCTACAACATTCATGAGTGCTCATAAGTTATGAGTATTAGATTAAACCCACGCTCACTTGTATCACTTCATGGAATTTATCTCGAGTGATCGTGAGATGGTAATATCATATAAATCTTCAAACCTAGAGATATGAGTTGTTACCTATGAGTTGGTTGTGCATTGATTGCACGTAAACGCATCAGTAACTTGATGTTATAAAACGTGCCCTTGTGTACAATTCAACAAGTAGTAGAACAAGCATATGAGTCAAAGTTTATCTGTTCCTTCTAGAAATTGAAGCGATATCTGGGCCCCTCGATGATTTTGTTGTGACCTATGTACCGGCCGGTCAGAACTAAATTGATGTGTTCGATTAAGTTCTTTGTCAAACAAATCGGAAATCGGGAAACAAACTGCTGGACAATAAGTACGACATTGTTCCATGTATTTGTCCGGCTGATATCATGAGAACAGAGGATTATACGATCGCTTATCTAAAATGGCGCTTCATAGTTCAACAGAGTTTTCGAGAGCTACGATTGCTGGTTGGTTCCTGAAGTAACATACGCAAAAATAGTTATTAGACTTATCCAAGTGGGAGTCTGTTGGATAAGGTGTCTAAGTCCATAACTTATTTGGTATATACTTGACCCGACCCGGCATGGTCCATTTGGGTTGCATTTCATCCAAACTATTTATGGATAATTTTATGAGAGTTATACACATATGTTTATTAATATATTGTAAGTTATAATATATTAATATGGAGTTATTTAATTAGTCTTAGTCTTAAATTAATTATGAATTAATTTAGAGATTAAAAGGAAGACTAATTAAATTGTGGGCTATTGCTTTATATGGTGTGGGCTAATACTCATTTGTTAATGGGCTAGGCTTGTATGGAAGTCCATGGATGATCCATGGAGCTTTTAACCCATGGATCCTTGGAAAAGGAAAGGTCATGGGTTATTAGGGTTTCACCCTTTGAAACCAGTCGAGCCTTATAAGTATGCACTTTTCCTTCCATGTCGGTCTTCTTCTTGAAGCTACATTTGCACCCGACTGTTTTACGGCCTGGTACATTGTCAACCAAGTTCCAAACTTGATTGTCATACATGGACTGTATCTCGCTGTCAATACCCTCCTTCCATTTAGCAGATTTCGGGCCTGCCATGGCTTCCTTAACACTGCTAGGTTCATCCAAATTTACCAGTGTACTATGACTGATAAACGTATCACCTTCTGTAGTAATATGAAAGCCATAATAAAACGAAGGTGTGTTCCTAACCCGTGTGGAACGCCTCGGAGGTATAGACATGTCAACCTGCTTAACAGGAGTTTCCTCCTCAGGTTGATTGCTAGTGTCTAAGGTTCCTTCACCAATTGCTTCTTGAATTTCTTCAAGATCAATTTGCCTCCCACTGTCTCCTTGGCTTATAAACTCCGTCTCACGGAAGACCCCTCTTCTTGCTATAAAGACCACATTCTCACTGGGTCTGTAGAAGAGGTAACCAAAGGATTTCTGTGGGTAGCCAATGAAAATACACCTTTTACTTCAGGGTTCGAGCTTATCATGAGTCTCACACCTCACGAAAGCCTCGCAACCCCAAATCTTGATGTGGTCTAAATTGGGAACCTTCCCAGTCCACATCTCATGAGGTGTTTTGGTGACCTTCTTTGTAGGAACTAGATTAAGGATATGGGTGGCAGTCTCTAAGGCATACCCCCAAAAAGAGATTGGTAGCGAAGCTCGACTCATCATAGAGCGAACCATGTCCAACAAGGTTCGATTACGCCTCTCAGCTACACCATTCAACTGTGGTGTCCTGGGAGGAGTTAATTGTGAGACAATCCCACACTCCTTAAGATAGTCAAGGAACTCGGTACTAAGATACTCACCACCTCGATCGGATCGAAGCATCTTAATGTTCCTGCCCAATTGATTTTCTACTTCCTGTTTGAATTCCTTAAACCTTTCAAAGGTTTCTAACTTATGTTTGATTAAGTAGACATCCCATATCTACTAAAATCATCAATAAAAGTCACATAATACCGATTAGCATCCCTTGTGGCGGTTTTAAATGGCCCACATACATCAGTATGTATTAGGTCCAACAAACCCTCACCCCTTTCACAAGTTCTAGTGAAAGGTGATTTTGTCATTTTTCCAAGTAGACAAGATTCACAACTATCATCCGACTTAAGGTCGAATGACTCCAAGACTCCACTCTTTTGGAGTTGGCCTATGCGTTTCTTGTTTACATGTCCAAGACGACAATGCCACAATGATGCTTTATCTAGGCTAGTAGAAGAATCAATATACAACACATTATTTCCTAAGTTGTCTACAATCGACATAGTTTCATACACACCATCACAAGGTAACGCTTTAAAATAAAACACATTTTTAAAGAAAGCATTAATACCACCACATTCATTATCAAATGAAAAGGTAAAACCTTATTTGTACAAAGCATGAAAAGAAATAATATTCCTCGCCATTTCAGACGAGTACACACATTTATTCAAATCTAATTTTAACCCATTATTAAGCAACAAAGTGTAAACTCCAATCTTGGAAACAGGTGAAGCCTTCCTATTCCCCATGATCAAATTTATCTTGTCGTGCTCCACATCCTCACTTCTTCTTAGGCCCTGCAAATCAGAACATATGTGAATACCACATCCTGTATCAAGCACCCCAAGAGTTAGAATATGTTGAGTAATTAGACAATATAGTGTAAATACCTGCATGGGTGGGTTTCACTTTCCCATCCTTTAGATCCTGCAAGTACTTAGGGCAATTTTGCTTCTAGTGTGCCTTTTCATGGCAATAGTAGCATTCAACATCCTTGGGAATGGCAGAAGGAGTGACAAAACCGCTCTTGGTCTTCGATGAGGAGCCTTCATGAGACTTTCCCTTGGTACCCTTCGAAGGGTGCTTCCTCTTTTTCCCTTTGCCTTGCCCGATAGCCAAAACAGGGGTAGATGTTGGAGTAGGAGTAGTAGAGGTAACAACCGCCTTGCCCTTAAGACCGGTTTCAGCGGTCTTCAAGAGTCCTTGAAGCTTGCTGAGGGTAACTTCCTCCTTGTTCATATGATATGTCATACGAAATTGGTCATAACAAGAAGGTAAGGAGTGCAAAATGATGTCAATTGCCAACTCCTCAGGGATGTTCGCATTCAGCTTCAGCAAACGGTCCACATACCTTTGCATCTTTTGCATGTGAGCCGTGACGGAATCACCATCCTTCATGCGGGTAGTTATTATGGAGGAGATTATTTTATACCGCTCCTGACGAGCACTCTGATGGTACCTTTCCATCAGGTCTTGGTGCATCTCAAATGGGTAGAAATCTTCATATGACTTTTGGAGCTCGGCTGTCATCGTGGCCATCATGATACATGCCACCTTAGTAGCATCTCTCTCATGTTTCCTGAATTCAGCGATCTCCTCAGGAGTAGCAGTAGACTCATCAAGCTCTTTTAACTCCTTATCGAGGACATATTCCTTGTCCTCATAACGAGTAACCATCCTGATGTTCCTAATCCAATCCATGAAGTTGGAACCATCAAAGATGACCCTCCCACAAAGATTCATGAGAGAGAAAGAACCAGTTGGGTTAGAGCCCGAAGCATTAGTGTTGGAAGACATCTGAAAGAAAAAAGCAAGTTTAGATTAGATATATAGGATCCTTAATAAGACACCCAAATGTAATATTAAGGCTACGACCCAATCACAATATATTACACTTAGAAGAGGGATGTCGTAATCTAAGTAATAATATATTTGAAAGGTAGGTGAATGACGATTTACCAATTTCTACCATGAAAAACAAAATGAATTATTAGGTTTTAATTGGATTTGAAATTCCTAGATTCTTTTGAGATTCATTGAACTTTTCAATGGCATGTTTCAATCTCGATTGTGCCCTTCAAGTTTTGTGACTGGGATGCCGAGGATCACAAAACAAGGTGTGAATAACCACACTAATTCACTTGGTACCCATAATATTATCACCTAATCAATGTGTCGGTTAACCACACACGCTCCATTGATCTATGACAAACATTAAGTCACCCTTCGTGATCCTTACTAGTCCAAGTTAGTGTGCTGATTAACCACACAAACTCCACCAACGACTTGGTAAGGTACAAAGTGTGAATTCCATGGACTAGCACCATGTTAACATTTTTCCTAAAATAACTAAGATTAGGAATTAAAGAGGCTTAGTTACTTTATTATAATCATTATACTTTTAGTGAGGATTTAAAGTCATTGTCCTACCCGTTCGGCTAACGACCCTCCACCAGTCAAGCAAGCGGTGGGTGAGAGTGGACACCCATTAAGTTGTCATTTTATAGGCAACAACCTTATACCCACCTTATAGACCGGCTTCGTGAATGAGGCCTACTAATGGTAGAATGACTTATTCTTATATATATATATATATATATATATATATATATATAATAATTAACCATTAATGTTATAAATAGTATAAGGGTTGAATTTTAACTATTAAAAGTCTAAGGGTTGGAATTAAAGTTTATTAAAGTGTGTGAAACTTTACAAATTCCAAAACTTGAGGGCAAGTTTTGTAACTATCCAAAACTTTTCATTTCATAACTTATGAATTAAAGGCTCATAAAAATGAAGACTCTTCATTTTCATGTAACTTATGTGTTTAAATGTGTGTGTTAAAGAAAAGTGACCTTTGGATATCCATAACTTGAGGACAAATTATGGACTCCATTAAAACACATAAATGATCAAGAATTAATTCTAAACAATTCAGCAAATAATTCCTATCATCTTCTAAATTCATAAGAGCATGAACATGATCATCAAAATTTCAAGAATTATATGAACACATAAAATCATGGAATTTTGATATATGCTATTGTAAATGGATTAGAACAACCATTACACCAACTAAAACAAGTTTTAAAACACCAAAACAGTTTAGGGTAATGTTTCTAGTCCATTTCCAGCAGCAAAAGTCGAAATTCTGCATTCTGATCATTCTACTCGCCGAGTGCACCAACCTACTCGGCGAGTAGGATGAATTTTTCCTTGAACTCGACGAGTCCCCCCATGGACTCGGCGAGTCCATCAGCCAGACAGCAACAATTTCAACTTTTTTTACTATTTTGCATCAAGTATCAAACAAGCAAGCCTAGGCTCTGATACCACTGTTGGGTTTTGAGCAATCTAACACTTCCTAAGTGTGCATGCAACCCTAATAAACCTTGGATCTATGTTTGTCTAAATACATGCAAAATAATAATTTTCCAAGGTTCATAACCTATCTTACATGGCATGGGGAACATTTAAACATAAAAGAGTTAGATGAGATTACATACCTTTTTGATGAGATTGATTCTTTGGAGTTTGAGAGCCAAGCACCAATAATGTGAATGCCTCAAATGGAATCACAAATCACCAGAAACACTTGGAAAACTTTGAGAGAGTGTATACACACTTATATTTTCGGCCACACACAAGCACACACACTAGTGGCTATTTCATGCAACATAAGCATGCTTATATAGTGCACATGGTTAGGGTGAAACCCTAATAACCCATGACCTTTCCTTTTCCAAGGATCCATGTGTTAAAAGCTCCATGGATCATCCATGGACTTCCAACCATGCCTAGCCCATTAACAAATGAGTGTTAGCCCACACCATATAAAACCAATAGCCCATAATCTAATTAGTCTTCCTTTTAATCTCTAAATTAATTCATAATTAATTTAAGACTAAGACTAATTAAATAACATAACTTCATATTAATATATTATAACTTATAATATATTAATAAACATATGTGTATAACTCTCATAAAATTATCCATAAATTGTTCGGGTGAAGTGCAACCCAAATGGACCATGCCGGGTCGGGTCAAGTATATACCAAATAAGTTATGGACTTAGACACCTTATCCAACAAATTATGCATATGAGTTCTATGAGTTCTCATTTGAACGCATAAAAGGCAAGCTCCTTGATCACTGAAATGTACATTGATAGGAAAGTGTGAGCTACTTAACTGCTTGGAAGACATGGTGGGCAGCCGTGTTACCACAAGGCAAGAAATCAAGATTAAGAGTTCTGTCCATTTGAGTTTGAATTTGTCATAAATTTTGGTTTTAACAAATTCACATGGATAGGAACACATACACCATTAAAATCTAAGTGTCATAAGGTTCCCTCCTTCATCGAAATGACTGTGAGGAAATGCTTTCACTAAGAGAGATTTTAAGAAGATAGTGATTGTGAAAATTGGATTCTTAAATTCGATTATGGTTACGGCATCCCTTTCCATGATTCGAATTTTGAGATTTGGCAGTTAGTCTGAATTGTTTAGACACACATATGAGCTATCTAATACAAAGGTGTATAAGTTCAAGAAGCCTTGATAAAAGATTATCAAAGCATTAGGTATTAGAAACATGAACTTAAGAAATTCAATAAGTACTGTTTTTCTAGAAGTTAAGTTGGTTTCTGAATACATGTCAAAGCTAGTGGGAGCATAAGTGTTATGTTTATAATAATAATCATCGTGATAGTGAGAGCATAAATGTTATGATTATATGATTATTAAGGCAAGTATTGCAAGTTAGCTATATTAATTATAGAAAAACAAGAGTCATACTTTGCAAGGTTGTAAGGGTTGAATAGTTGTTTTGCTATAGTTAAGGGTGAGAATATTATGCTTCATTCCAAATCTAAAGGCCTTGGTTGTGGAATGTTAATAAAATTAGTCAAGGATACATAGTGTGTTCTTAAATTTCGATTATGATTACGGCATTCCTCTTCATAGTTTGAATTGTGAGAACATAGCACATAAAATATTGTGGCAGAAGATTGATAAAGTATCAGATCTTTATGTAAGACACTATGCATCGTGTCCCATACGCTTCGGGTATAGGATCGATTGAAAATGCTATAATGTTTGACCATTCTAAGATTTTCCAAAGTTCGCCAAGGATTGGTCGCTTGTGAGTAGTTGGAAGTATGATATTGGATGGACTATATCGACATTATTATGAATAGATAAGATTCTATTAAGAATGAGTTTTCATATGGAAAATATGGAAACGTTTACATATTGGGAGTTGATATTGATAATAAATGTCTAGATTAGAAACTTTTATGCTAAAGGAAGTTCAAAGGAATGTACTTTTGAATGAGAGACATCACCTCTAAGGAATTGTCTTGTAACAATCTTCGATAGAGGACTTTGTAATTTCATTAGCAATAGTCATTGTGACTTTTGTGCTATGACATTACAAAAGGATCATTGCATAAAATGTTAGAATCTAATATATTCTATAAGTGGCAAGAATTTGATATTCTTTCACTTGTGGAAAGGATTAGGAGTTGTGAAATGAGTATGATTGGAAATGTGTTCATTTGATCTATTTCACAAAGTAAGAACCATAGGTAAACATTGTGTGCATGCTAAGAGCATGGGACTATTGTTGTAATAATTCAAGTAAGAAGTTGATTACCTGAAACAACAAATAATGAGTAATCGATATGGTGATAAATAAAAGGTGTTTTATTTATACTCAAAGGTTTGAGGCCATATAGGATTAGTATTATTCTTGTGTTTCACTTTGCATGTTTTGACTTCCTGAATAATTTAATTGGTTCAGAACAGTCAATTTATTCAAACGGGCCACAGTCGTTCATATGTTGTAAGTAGGTATGAATGAAGACTGTCGTGAATTGCTGTGTGGATTGTCTAAAGTGTATTAGACATAAGCAAATGTTTGCTGCAACGTTCATGAGTGCTTATGAATATGATTTGAGCATCGGATTAAACCCACACTCACTTGGATCACTTCATGGATTTTATCACGAGTGATTGGTGAGACGATAATATCTTATATTCTTGAAACTAAGATGTGTGAGTTGAATCTTGCAAGTCGGTTGCACATTTATAATATGTAAACGCACCAGTAACTTGGTGTTATAAAACATATTGTTGTCTGTGATTCGGTGAGTAAGTGCAACCAAGCATTGAATCAAAGTTTATCCGTTCCATTTATCCAAAGTAGGGTGAAAGCGATATTTGTGGGCCCCTCGATGATATAGTGATGGCACCTAAGTGTTTGGCCAAGCCGGAACTAAATTGATGTGTTCAATTGTAGTCTGTTGTCAGTCGTCATAAATTTGAATTCGGGAAACAACACATAGACAGAGAGAATGATTTAGATCCATGTCTCAGTCTATACGATATCTAGAATGGAGGAATATATGATCCCTTATCTAAAGGACATGCGTATCTGATAAGATCAGAGTTGACAACGACTTTAGAAAGCTAGGATTGCAGATCAGGATCTGAAGTAATACGCAAAATAGTTATTAGACTTATCCAAGTGGGAGACTGTTGGATTAGTGTCTAAGTCCATAACTATTTTGGTATGTACTTGACCCGATGGTGCATGGTCCTTTTGGGTTGCCTTCACAAAAACAACTTGATAGGATGAATTATGGAAAGAAAGGATTAAATATGATTTATTAATATATTATGAGAGTAATATATTAAAGGAGAAATCATATTGTTTAATTAATATTAGTCAATAATTAATAAGAATTAAGTTTGTGGCTAAAAGAGATTAATTAAACTTAGGGGACTGGAATTTTAATTATAAGATAATTGCAATCGGGGCATGGATTACCTTATAATATAAGGTTGGAAGAATTCTATGGGGAAACCCATTAGAAATTGTCCAAGGCTTGTTAAGGAAGGAGTCAATGGGTTGCTTAGGGCTTAAGCATCCAAATTAGGGTTTCCTTGTTCGATAACCCTAATAGCCTCACTATTTAAGGACCCCTTGGGCACCAAAAACGTGGTGAACTGAATCCTTAGGGTTTCTACACGTTTTTCGGTGTTTCTTCTCTTCTTGTATTCATCCTCTTGCTCTTGGTGTTTGTGAACCATTAGAGGAGTGACATTTGTGACTCTAAGCTTTCTAAAGTCATTGCAAGGAGGATTTGAGATTGTTATTGCTACATAAAAATCAAGGTATGATCGAAACCCTAATTTATATGTTATATTGATTATCATATGCTAGATCTAGGGTTTATGGTCTTGGATGAATTACACGTACAATAGATAAACCTAGATCCAAGCATTAGGGTTTGTATGAGCACATAGGATGTTCTTTTAGCTAAAACCCATCAGATAGGTCGGGAGATCAGGCACGAGTGATTATCCGACATCAGCGACGTGAGTCATCTCACTATGCCTTACCCGAGGGGGTAATTATGTGTGACCGGAAGGTCTTATGTGTACAATGTGTATGTAATGTATGCTATATGTGATATGTTGTGATATGAGTATCATGATATGGACCGGAAGGTCAAGATGATATGGATCGGAAGGTCAACGGAGTCTGGGATAGAAATCCCCTGAGACACTTGGATCGGAAGATCCTAGGACCTGGAAAGGCGTATGTGCGGTATGTGGTATTTAACGGGTTTTGAGCATTCTAACACTTCCTAAGTGTACATGCAACCCTAATAACCTTGGATCTATGTTTGTCTAATTATCATGCAAATTTGATTTCCAAGGCTATGATCCTATCTAGCATACATGGGGAACAATTTTAACTTAAATAATAGATAGAACTACATACCTTGTTGTTGATGTTCCTTGAAACCTTGTGAGCCTAGCACCCCATGTGTGATGCCTTAAATGCTTCACACAACACCAAATGCTATGGAGTAAACTTAGATAGAAAGTATAACCCTGTAAAAATCGACTCTAGCCCTCTTGTTTCTTGTCTAACCGATTTTTGGGAGAAGACATGAGCTTTATATAGTGTTGACACATCTAGGGTTACACCATGTAAACCCTAATGTGTCATGGCTCTTCATTTCCATGACTCATGGGTTTGTAACTCCCATGGACCCTCCATGGAGCATCCAATGGGTTTAACCCAACTTGATTATCCATGGAGCCTCTTAGCCCACCATATAAGTTATGCATGATTTACACAATCAACTCATATATTTAATTAGTTATCTTTTGATCACTTAATTAATTCTGAAATTAATTCTTGATCAAACTAATTAAATAATATTATTAATATATTAGAACTTATAAAATATTAATAACCACAAGTGTTATTTCTCTCATTTAGTATATCCAATTGCATGGTGCCATACAACCCAAATGGACCATGCCGGGTCGGGTCAAGTACATACCAGAAATAGTTATGGACTTAGACACCTTATCCAAGAGTCTCCCACTTGGATAAGTCTAATAACTATAACTGCAAGTATGACTTCAGGAATCGATCGACAATCGTAGCTCTTTTCAAGGTTTCTCGGAAATAAGAAGATGATGGTACGCCATTTCAGATAAGTGATCATATAATCCTCTGCTCTAGATATCAGCCGGACAAACACATGGAACATAGTCTTGCTTATTGTCCAGCAGTTTGTTTCCCGATTTCCGATTTGTTTGACAAAAAACTTAATTGAACACATCAACTTAGTTCTGACCAGGTCCGGTACCTAGGTCAAAACAAAATCATCGAGGGGCCCAGATATCAGCTTCTAATCCAAGAAGGAACAGATAAACTTCGACTCGTATGCTTGTTCTACAACTTGTTAAATTACACACAAACGCACACTTTATAACATCAAGTTACCAATGCGGTTTCGCACGTTCAATGCATAACTAACTCATAGATAACAAGTAATATCTCTAGGTTTGAAGACTTATATGATATTACCGTCTCACAATCACTTGAGATAAATTCCATGAAGTGATACCAGCGAGCGTGGGTGGAATCAAATACTCAGAACTTATGAGAACTCATGAGTGTTGAGGCCATGTCCAACATCTTAGACCTCTACAACCAACTCATGACAGTCTTACTTCATATCTACTTCCAACATATGACTGATTGTGGATAATTTGAATAATATGTAAAACAACATAAATATTTTGGAAGTCAAAACATGCAAAAGAAATAATAGTAAACGATTTGACAAAAGATAGTAACACTTTACTCATAAATAAACACAACTTTTATTCATCATCAAATGTCAATTACGTTTTACAAATTTCAAAATTATCTAACTACTAAAACTAATATCATCCTTCAGCCCTATGCTCCTAGCATGCTGGAGATGCTTCACCCTACCCAGTCTCTTTGTGAGGGGATCTGCCGAGTTCTCATCCGATGATACCCTCTTTGCCACGAGGAGTCCTTCTTCTATACGATGTCTGATGAAATGATATTTTCTATCAATGTGTCTGGATCTCCCATGATCCCTTGGTTCCTGTGCTAAGGTAAATGCACTTTCACTATCATAGAAAATCTCTATAGGCTTCGATATAGCTGGTACAACTCCAAGGTCTCCAATGAAGTTATTTAGCCACATAGCCTCTTTTGCCGCTTCGCTTGCCGCTATATACTCTGATTCGTAAGTTGAATCAGCCACTGTCTCCTGCTTGGAACTTTTCCAAGAGATTGCTCCTCCGTTTAAGGTAAAGACCCAGCCCGATTGAGAGCGGAAATTATCCCTATCAGTCTGGAAGCTAGCATCTCTAAACCCTACAACTCTCAAGTCATCACTCCCACCAAGGGTAAGGACCCAGTCGTTAGTCCTCCGCAGGTACTTGAGATGTCCAGTGAGCCTTACCAGGATTCCCCTGATGCCTGCTAACCATGCTTAAAGCAAAGGCTACATCAGGAAGTGTACAGGTCATAACATACATGATCGAGCCTACTGTCGAAGCATAAGGTATCCGACTCATTTCTGCTATCTCATCCTCCGTACTCGGGCTCTGAGTCTTACTCAGTCTAGTATTCCTCTGGATGGGTAACTCTCCTTTCTTGGAATCTTGCATGCTGATGTTGGTTATAGTGTCTAAGTCCATAACTATATTTGGTATGTACTTGACCCAACCCGGCATGGTCCATTTGGGTTGCACTTCACCCGAACAATTTATGGATAATCTGTTGAGAATAGTACAAGTTATGCTTTATTAATATATTATAAGTTATAATATATTAATATAAGATCATATTATTTAATTAGTATTGATCTATAATTAATCTAGGATTAATTTGGAGATCAAAGATATTACTAATTAAATATGGGCTTCTATATTTATATAGTGTGGGCTAAGGCTTAATTGGAATGGGCTAGGCTTGCATGGAAAAGTCCATGGATACTCCATGGAGCTTTTACCCATGAATCTCATAGAAGTGAAGAGACATGGGTATTAGGGTTTACATGGATGTAACCCTAATCCACCACACTATATAATGGAGGCTTTGGTTCTTGAAATCAGGCTAATGAACACTAGTTGACACTTGTTGAGGTGAGGGCCGATTTCAAGATAGTAGTGACTATTCTCTCAAAGTTCCAAGTTTGTGGTGATTGTTGATTTCCATTTGAGGCATCCACACTATTGGTGCTAGGCTCTAAAACTCCAAACAATCAACTACAACTACAAGGTAAGTATTTCTACTAGCTTTATTTGATTCATGTTCTCCATGCCATGCTAGTTAGGATATGAACCTTGGAAAAATAATTATTTGCATGTATCTTAGACAAACATAGATCCAAGGTTTATTAGGGTTGCATGTACACTTAGGAAGTGTTAGAATGCTCAAAACCCATCAGTGGTATCAGAGCCTAGGCTTGTTTGTTTGATACTTGATGCAAAATAGTTGAAAAAGTCGAAAAACTTACTTTCTGCCTGATGAACTCGCCGAGTCCATGGGGGGACTCGCCGAGTTCATGTGTATCTTCAACCTACTCGCCACGTAGGTTCATACACTCGGCGAGTAGAAGCCACGTAGTGTAGATTTTCGACTTTAGTTGCTGGAAATGGACTAGAAACATTACCCTAAACTGTTTTGGTACTTGAAAACTTGTTTTAGATGGTGTAATGTCTTTGCTAATCCATTTACAACAACTTGTTATCAAAATTACAAAGTTTTATGTGTAATTTTTTGATTCATGAAAGTGTTCATATTCATGTTCTTGATCTTATGATGTTTAGATGATCATAGGAATTATTTGTAACCTATGTGGTAGTTTAATTCTTGATCATAATGTGTTTTAATGGAGTCCATAACTTGTCCTGAAGTTATGGAAAATCAAAAGTCACTTGAATTAAAAACCATTAAAAGAACACAAGAGTTAGAAAAATGAAGAGTCTTCATTCTTATTACTCTATTAAACTCATAAGTTACAAGAAATGAAAAGTTTTGAAAGTTTATAAAACTTGCCCTCAAGTTTTGGAACAAGTAGAGTCATATTAAAAACTTTAGTTCCAACCCTTAGAATTTTAAAAGTTAAAATTCAACCCTTATACTTATAATATTATAAGTTAATAATATATATATATATATATATATATATATATATATATATATATATATATATATTAATATATGAATACGATTAAAGTCGTCTTACCGCTAGTACGCCTCATTCACGAAGCCGGCCTATAAGGTGGGTATAAGGTTGTTGCCTATAAAATGGCAACTTAATGGGTGTCCACTCTCACCCACCGCTTGCTTGACTGGTGGAGGGTCGTTAGCCGAACGGGTAAGAAAAGGACTTATAAATTCCCATTAAAAGTATGATGAATATTATAAAGTAACTAAATGTTTTATTAAATTCCCAATCTTAGTTACTTTAGGAAGAATGTGAATAAGGTGCTAATCCATGAAATTACACTTTACACTTTGTCTAAGTCGTTAGTGGAGAGTGTGTGGTTACCAGCACACTAACTTGGACTTAACAAGGTAGGTAAAGGGTGACTTAATATTTATGTCACACCCCCAAACCAGAACGGCGGAAACGTTCGGGGTCGGAGAACGTCATATTCAATATCATAACAGTTCATAGAAAGGAAAGTACACACCACCATACATATTAAGGTTTCCAAAATGTTTACATAATTGTATTCGTTACATATTCAAAAGATAAATACATAAACATATTTTAAAAGAAGTAATTAATGTCAGCACGTTAATCCTCAAAAGTTGATTTCCAAACCTGCTTAGCGGTTCCCTGAGAATACAAGTTATTTCAAAGAAAAAGTGTCAACAATTAAGTTGGTGAGTTCATAAGTATTGTTTTGAGAAAATGTACGCCATTCGAAAATTCATGTATGTTTTCCAGAAAACGCGGTATTTTCAAATGAAAAGAGTTATGATTCGTTGGGTTGAAAATGAATGTATTAGATCCAGAAAATCTCATATTTTTCCCTAATAGTTGAGATATGATTTGTTGTGCTTTCCAAGAAAAACCCTTATTTTCTTATAAAAGTATGAAATGCATATGAATGTTCGTGTTATAAGTTGTAAATAGTTGCACCAAGAAAATCTCTTATTTTCCTATTAGTTGTTTGTTTTAGATGCAGGAAAAACCCTTATTTTCCTAACATAACTGGCAGTCTCTAAGACCGAAAATCTCAAGCAACCGACGTGCTTAAAAGTTGTGGCATAGTTTTATATAATAAAGCTATACGAAGATCGCACTTGTTAGATGAAGAATATTTTTAATAGCTACTCGTTCATAAAAGCATAATACCATAATAATTGTATATCCGATGAGTTTTATAACCATACTAAACATAATATGCCTGTAGCGACGTTCTTCAGGCGTCGTAGCATTATGACAACTGTCACCGAAAAGGACGGACTGTAGCTAACAGTCAGGGCGCGGGATCATGACTTCCCATATAGATCTATACACATTTGACACGTTCTCCGAACGTGAGACTCTTGTTATAGACAGGACTTGTAGCGATACCTTCTAGAAAAAAGGCACTGTTTGAAGATGTACTTGTCTCACGGATTCATTTGATAAAAACAAGTAAAGTGAAATTTTTGATGTAGAAGACAAGTTTGTAAACAAAACATATATATGTATATGGTTATATATATGTATAAGTTTTAAAAGATGATTTGGTATGTTTCGTAATTGTTGTTCATATTCTTACGTTTTTATTAGAAACTTTGCATGAAATAATCCTTAAGTTTGATACTAAAGACCTTTTTGTACTTATCACTTTTGTAAAAATGGTAATTAAACATATTTAACTGATTGTGGTTTAACTTTCTTAATGTATAAACATTGCTCAAAAATGTTAGAAGGTGTTAATAAATCTATAAACCACTTTTGATAGTTTTACCCTTTACTGTCCCTGTTCTTAGAAAACTCATAGAAAAATCATCGTAAGTCGAAAACTGAATCCGTCACCTCTGAGAGTTTATAAAATGAGTCTAATTTGTTCCTAATTTTTATTATGATTTTTAGTGGTCTCAAACTAGTGTGAAAATGAACATCTTCACAGACTAGTCCGAAATTACTTTTGAAATGACAGGCAGTTTTATAAAAATCGCCATAAATTGTAGAAAAACCGTATGAATGCGTGCGACTAGTCCTTAGGAAGTTATAAACTTGAACTATTTGCATATTGTACAGTTTTGAAAGATATTAAGTTTAAGATGGTCAAAACAGTCCGTGAACAGGACTCAACTTTTCTGTAGAAAGTTATCATTTAAATTTAAGTTATGTTTAGTGTTCTAACTTGTATTCCCCCCCTTAAAACTTGAAGAAAACATGAAAATGTAGGGGTATGAACTCACCTTATGTGAATACTTGAAGAATGGAAGGTTGAAGATGAACTTTTGGTTGTTGGTTTGATGCTCCAAAACAGCCACTCTTTTAGCTATGTTGCTGTCACGAAAATTTCACAGCAAAAGAGCAAGAAAAAGGGTAGTTTACTCACTGTTTTGAATCAATAATTTTGAGTATCATAACAAGTAACTTCCAGGGGTATTTTGTGGTAAAAATATCAAGCAAAAAGGAAGGTGTAGATGGGTGAAATGGTGGCTGAAACATAAAAGGGACAGCAACCCTTTTGTTCATGGTTTTGATGGCTTTGGAAGGAAGTTCTTGTTCTTGAAAATGAGATGAAGGTTGAGAGTAATTCCCTGGAGTATTGGCTGGTCAAATGAGGGTAAAATGAAGAGTAAATTTCGTGGATATGAAGGAGGAAAGAGTGGAAGAGGATAAGGGGACAAAACCTAGACTAGCTTGTGATGGGATGTGAGTTTAAGTGATGTGATCTTGTCTAGCCACTTGCTTGGGTGGTTTCTTAGAGATGGGGTTAGTTAACTAACTAACTACTAGTTATTTAGTTAGTTAGGAGTTCTAGTTAAGGAGAGGGAAGCTCTTAATCTCAAAAATTAGAAGAGGGATTAATAAGCATTCTTAGTAAAATGTCTTAAGTGATTAAGCACTTATTATTTAAGTTGGCACTTATCTCCACCAATTCTCTTATCTTAATTGATTTAGACATCATAAAACTTACATGAAATCACTTTAAGTCATGACCCATAACTAGTCATTCACTCGATAATAATACATATATAAAAATACATACATGTATACTTAGTATAAAATAACAATGTAGTTTTTGTGTATTTGAACTTTAATGTTTATGTTTTATTCTTTTTATTCAAAAACACTTAAATACATTCTAATTATACCTTATAATAATTCATTTTATATTTTAATTTATTTAAATATAAAATTTATTGACCAATGTATAATTTCGTGACATTTAACCGGTTAACCATATCGTTAAACACGTTTTGTCACTTTGGTTCGTATATTTGTCGAATTTAGATCCTACACAACTATTAAGCACACGTTTTACATAGAACCTAACTTAATTATCAACTAGATACATGTTGTTACAAAAATTAAGTTTGTTGCGTTCAAATGATGTTATATGCTAATTTCACAAACCGGTGATGGTTCGTAGCCATACATCATAACGAAATTTATCAATAGCTACTTGTTTTATATTTCACAATAACTTATTTAAATAAACGAGGTTAAATTACTTCAACCATTCTTGATGAAATACTTATATTGCTTAATAATCAAAACATAGCAACGTACAATCGTTCCTATTTTTACCAATTGTTACATTCTCCCGCCGTTAAAAGAATTTCGCCCCGAAATTCAACTTGTAGACGGGATATCACTAAACAATTGGGTTTTTTTTATCCTCGCATTTCTTAGTGAATTTCGGTCCTCGCTTGGCGTTCCAACGAGCCTTCACTATGGGCATGCGACTTTGTTTTGTCCTTTTGACCTTCTGATCCATGATTTCCACCGGTTCTTAGATGAAGTTTAGACTCCCGTTGATTTCAATTTCATCCAGAGGAATAACAAGAGTCTCATCAGACAAGCTCTTCTTCTGATCCTGGGATGCATTCAATCGTTCACAGGTTTGAATAATCTTCTCTGTAGTTTCTCGTATGATCTGGGGGCTGGTGAGAGTGTTGTTAGGAACTTGCCTGTTAGCTCTTTGCGTGTCACCTACCTCATCCCAGCACAGAGGCGATCTACACTTGCTTCTATAGAGAGCTTCAAATGACGCGACTTTGATATTAATGTAATTGTTGTTGTTGTATAAGGATTCGATGAATGGTTCTTCTGCTTTGTCTGTCAGTTTGAGGGTGATAAAAAGGACTTCTTTAACGACCATTGAAAACACGAGGCGAATCGCCTGTCCCTTATCCAAAATGATAGATAGTGGTATACTATGCAGTCTTGCAATTTTCTTGTGATATGTTCCTGTCAGCTTTTCTATTTTTGTTTGTATCCTTGGTCGGTAGAAAGTGTGTGGGTTTGGTTGATTTGCCTACGATCGCTCAAGTGGTAGCATGTCCATCCACTGTCCTGGGTAACTTGTCATGGAGTTCATGGTATGAATCATAACTGATTCATCTATCATCTCTTTGTTTTTATAAGTCGTATATAATTAAGATTGAAAAGACAGTTGAATCGGTGATTATATTCTAAGCCCACATCCAAACAAGGAAAAGGATTTAAAGCGAAATTACCAACCCTAAGTCCATAGAATTTTAATTATATAGGCCTCCAATATATACACTTAGTAATCAAAGATTCACTAGTATGGGTCCATAGACTCTACTTGAGTGGGGTGATTAACTTGGGTAAGATGGCATTTAGAACAACCCTTTTCCACAACTACTGCACTTAGGTTGATTTTTGAACTCGGGTTGTCGTACGGATGGTATTCTCAGGAGATCTTCTCGGAATATATCGAGAAGGTTACGGGCTTTTTCAACATCCATGATGTCTTTCTCTTCTTGTTTCTTATCCACAACACGGGCTAGGACGGCGTGGTACCTCCTGTGTAGGTACTTCTGAGTCTTGTTGTAAAAGGTGAGTCGGGGGTTTGTGTCCGGTTTGTCGCCATAGACAATGAGGGTTCTATTACTCGATGGGTTTAGGCAAATGGCCTTTTCTTAATATATGATATCGGTATAGTGAGGAAACTAACTAATACGTTGTTAAAATGAAAATGTTGTAAATTTTTATTGTGACCGGTGTTAGGATGATTTGAACGAATTGGTTGATTTAGTGTTAGAGTGCACCACGTCTCTAGTGCTTTTGATTATTCCAATTCTACTGTAAATATTTTGATTAAGTTTTTGAGATTTTTGGTTGAGAAATTGATTAAATCTACGACTCACAATACTCCTCTCCGCGTTGCTATTATATAATATCCATGCATATATGCTATCGTGAATGAATGTACCGGAATCTCAGCGAGGTCTATTACTTCTTTCCCACGCTCTGTTGCTAAAACACTTCCGACGCTCCTGAAATCTTTGTTTTTAGTCTTCGGGAACTCCTTTATGAAATGTCCTACTTCTCCACATCTGTAGCAAGTCCGACTCATCCCAGCTTTTGTGTTTTGGGCGGTCTGTTGAGCCGGCACCCTACATAAATTTGTGGTATGCCCCTTTTCATTACAGTTCCTGCAGTGCATTTCCCTGCACTTTCCTTTGTGATGAAAGCTACACTTGGTGTATTTTGGCAGGTTTCCAACATATGGTCTTGTCGGCACTGAGGTAGTAGGGATGGTGGTGGTATGGAATGTCACTGTTTGTTGTCTTTTGGTAGGTCCTTGATTTGGGGCGTCATTGTAGGAACATACTCGGGGTGTCCCTGGTTGTTATTAAGATTGGAACTTTCGGTACCGTTCCCGCTTTTGTTTGCGTTGTTAGCGCCGAGGTGTGACATGACTACTGTCACGGCGGCTGTTACCGCAATTTCAAATGTTGTAGGGTCTATTTATAGAACTAGTGTTGCACCAGTATGCTGATTACGTTCATGTGTCGGCATGATTCTATTTCGCGAGTGGCCTCCTCTGTTCTTAGTTCTGTGATGACTGTCCAGGTTGTAGCTGTAAGGGTTCTTTGTCCTATAACGACTATCTTCTTTTCTAAGGAGTGTAGGTGATCCATATTGTTCCCTTGATCTGCTTTCCGGTCTATGGGTGCTATGGCCCGAAGTACGGTGCAGTGAGTTTGTGTCGGTTGTGGATCATCGGTTGTCCTCTCCAGTCTATATGTATGGCTAGGTAGTTAATTGCAGGTTGCTTCCTGAAATGAGAGGTGGAGGTTCTCATACTCCGCCTGATAGGGTAAGGTTTATTGATGGTATCTCGCGAACTTCTTTCTCCCTCTGGTCCCTTCTCAGAAATCTTCTTCCTCGTATTTCATCTATTGGTACTCTTCGAAATCTTCTTCTGGATCCTTCTTGATCCATCTATTGGCTTCGGTGGCAGGATAGTAGGGGTCTATGTGGAGATGAAGTCTAGCTGATATTCCTATGCGAGAATAGGGGTAAGAAGCATATGAAGAATCTAAGTGTGTGGTTCTATTGTAACGCAAAATACTCCTATAGTATTTTAACTTTGTATGTTAAAGTTTTCTTTATATAGTTTGTTGGTAAGTTTTAAATTTTTTGTCCACTGCAGACACTCCTCGGCACACGTTAGTCGGCTCTCGGACAAATATAGTTGATCAGGCTATATCCTTCCCAGTTCCGATTACATATCCCAAGGCGTACCTGCACTGCACAACTTATTTATAATACTTCTAAAATGGTCCGATGTGAAACTGTTATTAGTACAAAATGAATGCATGCTTACTTTACAAAAACTAAATAAATTTAATTTCAAAAGTATGACTCTTCTCAGAGTGTTTTTTCCCAGTTGAGTTTATAGTTGTATACCAAAAATGGTTTTGATATACTTAATTCACTATAAACGATGCTCTGATACCAATCTGTCACACCCCCAAACCAGAACGCCAGAAACGTTCGGGGGCGGAGGACGTCATATTCAGTATCATAACAGTTCATAGAAAGGAAAGTACACACCACCGTACATATTAAGGTTTCCAAAATGTTTACATAATTGTATTCGTTACATGTTCAAAAGATAAATACATAAACATATTTCAAAAGAAGTAATTAACGTCAGCACGTTAATCCTCAAAAGTTGATTTCCAAACCTGCTTATAAATCCCATATTTTCCTTGAGAATACAAGTTATTTCAAAGAAAAAGTGTCAACAATTAAGTTGGTGAGTTCATAAGTAGTGTTTTGAGAAAATGTATGCCATTTGAAAATTCATGTATGTTTTCCAGAAAACGCGGTATTTTCAAATGAAAAGAGTTATGATTCGTTGGGTTGAAAATGAATGTATTAGATCCAGAAAATCCCATATTTTCCCTAATAGTTGAGATATGATTTGTTGTCTTTTCCAAGAAAAACCCTTATTTTCTTATAAAAGTATGAAATGCATATGAATGTTCGTGTTATAAGTTGTAAATGTTGCACCAAGAAAATCCCTTATTTTCCTATTAGTTGTTTGTTTTAGATGCAGGAAAAACCCTTATTTTCCTAACATAACTGGCAGTCTCTAAGACCGAAAATCTCAAGCAACCGACGTGCTTAAAACTTGTGGCATAGTTTTATATAATAAAGTTATACGAAGATCGCACTTGTTAGATGAAGAATAGTTTTAAAAGCTACTCGTTCATAAAAGCATAATACCATAATAATTGTATATCCGATGAGTTTTATAACCATACTAAACATAATATGCCTGTAGCGACGTTCTTCAGGCGTCGTAGCGTTATGACAACTGTCACCCCAAAGGACGGACTGTAGCTAACAGTCAGGGCGCAGGATCATGACTTCCCGTATAGATCTATATACATTTGACACGTTCTCCGAACGTGAGACTCTTGTTATAGACAGGACTTGTAGCGATACCTTCTAGAAAAAAGGCAGTGTTTGAAGATGTACTTGTCTCACGGATTCTCAACTAAGTCTGTATTAAAGTAATAGTTTTCTATGCAAAGATCATCCTTTCTCACAAAGTTTTGACAATGCATAAATCATAAGTTTTTAAAATGTATTAAAACGGTTTAACAACGAAGGATACTTTGGAATTTCTAAATACTTTGTATAAATCTAGTGCATGCAAAGTATGACAAGAGTTTTCACATAGTAGTAATAAATCACAAGTGATTCATTTGATAAAAACAAGTAAAGTGAAATTTTTGATGTAGAAGACAAGTTTGTAAACAAAACATATATATGTATATGGTTATATATATATATATATATATATATATATATATATATATATATATATATATATATATATATATATGTATAAGTTTTAAAAGATGATTTGGTATGTTTCGTAATTGTTGTTCATATTCTTACGTTTTTATTAGAAACTTTGCATGAAATAATCTTTAAGTTTGATACTAAAGACCTTTTTGTACTTATCACTTTTGTAAAAATGGTAATTAAACATATTTAAATGATTGTGGTTTAACTTTCTTAATGTATAAACATTGCTCAAAAATGTTAGAAGGTGTTAATAAATCTATAAACCACTTTTGACAGTTTTACCCTTTACTGTCCCTGTTTTTAGAAAACTCATAGAAAAATCATCGTAACTCAAAAACTGAATCCGTCACCTCTGAGAGTTTATAAAATGAGTCTACTTTGTTCCTAATTTTTATTATGATTTTTAGTGGTCTCAAACTAGTGTGAAAATGAACATCTTCACAGACTGGTCCGAAATCACTTTTGAAATGACAGGCAGTTTTATAAAAATCGCCATAAATTGTAGAAAAATCGTATGAATGCGTGCGACTAGTCCTTAGAAAGTTATAAACTTGAACTATTTGCATATTGTACAGTTTTGAATGATATGCAGTTTAAGATGGTCAAAACTGTCCGTGAATAGGACTCAACTTTTCTGTAGAAAGCTGTCATTTAAATTTAAGTTATGTTTAGTGTTCTAACTTGTATTCCCCCCCTTAAAACTTGAAGAAAACATGAAAATGTAGGGGTATGAACTCAACTTATGTGAATACTTGAAGAATGTAAGGTTGAAGATGAACTTTTGGTTGTTGGTTTGATGCTCCAAAACAGCCACTCTTTTGGCTATGTTGCTGTCACGAAAATTTCACAGCAAAAGAGCAAGAAAAAGGGTAGTTTACTCACTGTTTTGAATAAATAATTTTGAGTATCATAACAAGTAACTTCCAGGGGTATTTTGTGGTAAAAATATCAAGCAAAAAGGAAGGTGTAGATGGGTGAAATGGTGGCTGAAACACAAAAGGGACAGCAACCCTTTTGTTCATGGTTTTGATGGCTTTGGAAGGAAGTTCTTGTTCTTGAAAATGAGATGAAGGTTGAGAGTAATTCCATGGAGTATTGGCTGGTCAAATGAGGGTAAAATGAAGAGTAAATTTCGTGGATATGAAGGAGGAAAGAGTGGAAGAGGATAAGGGGACAAAACCTAGACTAGCTTGTGATGGGATGTGAGTTTAAGTGATGTGATCTTGTCTAGCCACTTGCTTGGGTGGTTTCATAAAGATGGGGTTAGTTAACTAAATAACTACTAGTTATTTAGTTAGTTAGGAGTTCTAGTTAAGGAGAGGGAAGGTCTTAATCTCAAAAACTGGAAGAGGGATTAATAAGCATTCTTAGTAAAATGTCTTAAGTGATTAAGCACTTATTATTTTAGTTGGCACTTATCTCCACCAATTCTCTTATCTTAATTGATTTAGACATCATAAAACTTACATGAAATCACTTTAAGTCATGACCCATAACTAGTCATTCACTAGATAATAATACATATATACAAATACATACATGTATACTTAGTATAAAATAACAATGTAGTTTTTGTGTATTTGAACTTTAATGTTTATGTTTTATTCTTTTTATTCAAAAACACTTAAATACATTCTAATTATATCTTATAATAATTCATTTTATATTTTAATTTATTTAAATATAAAATTTATTGATCAATGTATAATTTCGTGACATTTAACCGGTTAACCATATCGTTAAACACGTTTTGTCACTTTGGTTCGTATATTTGTCGAATTTAGATCCTACACAACTATTAAGCACACGTTTTACATAGAACCTAACTTAATTATCAACTAGATACATGTTGTTACAAAAATTAAGTTTGTTGCGTTCAAATGATGTTATATGCTAATTTCACAAACCGGTGATGGTTCGTAGCCATACATCATAACAAAATTTATCAATAGCTACTTGTTTTATATTTCACAATAACTTATTTAAATAAAAGAGGTTAAATTCCTTCAACCATTCTTGATGAAATACTCATATTGCTTAATAATCAAAACATAGCATCGTACGATCGTTCCTATTTTTACCAATTGTTACAATTTATCATAGTATCGATGGAGCGTGTGTGGCTAACCGGCACATCGATTGAGTGGTAATCTATTAAGGGTACCAAGTAATTTGCATGGTTACATCACACCTCGTTTTGTGATGCTCGGTATCCCAGTCACAAAACTTGGAGGGCACACTCGAGATTGAAACATACCTTTGAAAAGTTCATTGAATGTCAAAAGAATCTAGGAGTTTATAAGAAGCAAATAAAATATTTTAATATTTCGACTTTGGTGGAAATTGGTGAATCGTCATTCACCTACCTTTCAAATATGTTATTACTTAGATTACGGCATACGTCTTCTAAGTATAATATACTGTGATTGGGTCCTAGCCTTAATATTACATTTGGGTGTTTTATTAAGGACTATCTCTATATCTAAACTAATTCTTTCTTTCTTCTCTTACTAGATGTCTGCAAACAACGGTGCTTCTAGCTCTAATCCTAGTGGCTCCTTTTCTCTTATGAACTTGTGTAGGAAAGTCACTTTTGATGGATCTAACTTTAATGAATGGATCAGAAACATCAGAATGATTACTCGCTACGAGGACAAGGAATATGTCTTCGATAAGGAGCTTAAGGAGATTGATGAGACAATTGCTACTCCTCAAGAGATCGTTGAGTTTAGGGAACATGAAAGGGATGCCACCAAAGTGGCATGCATCATGATGGCCATTATAACCGCGGATCTCCAAAAATCCTATGAAGATTTCTACCCCTATGAGATGCGCCAAGACTTGATGGAAAGATACCATCAAAGTGCTCGTCAAGAGAGGTATGAAATCATCTCCTCCATGATAACAACTCGCATGAAGGAAGGAGAACCCACCACGGGCCACATGCAGAAAATGCAAAGATTTGTGGACCGTTTGCTGAAGCTTAATGTGAACTTCCCGGAGGAGCTTGCAATAGATATTATTTTGCACTCCTTACCTTCATGTTATGATCAATTCTGCATGACATACCACATGAACAAGGAAGAGGTCACTCTCAGCAAACTTCAAGGACTCTTAAAGACCGCGGAAAGTGGTCTTAAGGGTAAGGCGGTTGTTACTGTTGGAATAGTGTCTAAGGCTGTAACTATATCCGGTTGTGCATGGTCCTTTTGGGTTGCCTTCACCATAGCAACTTGATAGGATGATTTATTAAGAGAGAATAAATATTATTAATATATTATGAGAATAATATAATGAATAATATATTTGTTATTTGATTAATATAAGTCATAGAATTAATTAGAATTAATTTGGTGACTTAAAGAGATTAATTAAATAAAGGGGTATAAACTGTCAATTGTTTGATAGTTAAGCTTTAGACTGTAAATCCATTTGGATATGGTATGGACGAATTCTAAGAGGTTTAGGATAGCTAAAATCGTCCATATGTTTATCTAGGGATGGATTTGGATAGCCTTGAGAGAAGATTATCCAATTAGGGTTTAGGTTGTAACCCTTAAGGAGTCTACAAGTATAAATAGACCCTATGGCTGATGGAATTCGACACTTGACCTAAAGTAAGGAACCTCTGGTCGAAATTCATCCCCTCTCTTCTCTCCCAAATCATCCTCTTTGCTTTGGTGTTTGTGAGCCATTAGAGGAGTGACATTTGTGACTCTAGAAGCTCCAAGACCTCAAGATCAATAAGGAACTCAAAGGTATGATTCTAGATCTGTTTCAATGTTCTTATTTAACCTAATTAGTAATTAGAAGTCTTGGATTCAAAGCATGTTTATTAGAAAGCCTAGATCCAAGCATTAGGGTTTTGCATGCGCACATAGGAAAGTTCTTATGGCGAAAACCCATCAGTTACTACTCCTACTCCTACCAACTCCGCCCCTGTCTTGGCAATCGGGAAAGGACGAGGGAAGAAGAGAAAGAGTTCTTCGAAGGGTACCAAGGTTAGGACCTTTGATGGCTCTTCTTCAAGTGGAACCAAGAAAGGTTTCATCACTCCTTCTTCTGACCCAAAAGAGGCTGAATGCTTCTATTGCCATGAAAAGGCACATTGGAAGCGGAATTGCCCAAAGTACCAGCAAGATGTGAAGGATGGGAAAGTTAAACCCAACCATGCAGGTATTTACACTATCTTATCTAATAACTCACCCCATTCTAATTCTTGGGTCCTTGATACCGGTTGTGGTATTCATATTTGTTCTGATTTACAGGGACTAAGAAGAAGTGAGAATGTGGAGCAAGGAAGAATAAACTTGATCATGGGAAACAGGAAAGCTTCACCTGTCACAACGATTGGAGTTTATACTTTTTCGCTAAGCAGTGGGTTTAGTTTAGATTTGAATAAGTGTTGTTATTCGCCAGAAATGGCAAGAAATATTATTTCCTTTCATGCATTGTATAAACAAGGTTTCACCTTTTCATTTGATAATGAAGTTGGTTCGATTAATGCTTTCTTTAATAATTTTTTGTATTTTAAACCATTACCTTGTGATGGCGTGTATGAAACAGTATTTGTGGTTGATAACTTAAGAAATAATGTATTGTGTATTGATTCTGTTAATAATAATAACTTGGATAAAGCATCATTATGGCATTGTCGTCTTGGACATATAAGCAAGAAACGCATAGGCCAACTCCAAAAGGATGGAGTCTTGGAGTCATTTGACCTAAAGTCAGACGATAGTTGCGAATCATGCTTACTTGGGAAAATGACAAAGTCACCCTTCACAGGTTCTTATGAAAGGGGTGAAGGTTTGTCGGACCTTGTACACACGGATGTGTGTGGACCATTCAAACATGCCAAAAGGGATGCTAATCGTTATTATTTGACTTTTACTGATGATTACAGTAGATATGGATATGTCTACTTGATCAAGCATAAGTCAGAGACTTTCGAAAGGTTTAAGGAGTTTAAACAGGAAGTCGAGAATCAATTGGGCAGGAACATTAAGATGCTTCGATCCGATCGAGGTGGTGAGTATCTTAGTTTAGAGTTCCTCGACTATCTTAGGGAATGTGGGATTGTCTCACAATTGACACCTCCCAGGACACCACAGTTGAATGGTGTAGCTGAGAGGCGTAATCGAACCTTGTTGGATATGGTTCGTTCTATGATGAGTTGAGCTTCGCTACCAATCTCATTCTGGGGGTATGCCTTAGAGACTGCCGCCCATATTCTTAATCTAGTCCCTAAAAAGAATGTTGCCAAAACTCCTCACGAGATGTGGACTGGTAACGTACCCAACCTAGACCACATCAAGATTTGGGGTTGCGAGGCTTTTGTGAGGCGCGAGACTCATGACAAGCTAGAACCCCGAAGCGAGAGGTGTATTTTCATCGGCTACCCACAAAGATCCTTTGGTTACCTCTTCTACAGACCTAGTGATAATGTGGTCTTTATAGCAAGAAGAGGAGTCTTTCGAGAGAGAGAGTTTATAAGCCAAGGAGACAGTGGGAGGCAAATTGATCTTGAAGAAATTCAAGAGTCAAGTGGTGAAGGAACTTCAAACGCTATCCCTCAACTTGAGGAGGAAACTCCTGTTGAGCCAATTGACGAATCTGTACCTCTGAGGCGTTCCACAAGAGTTAGGAATGCACCTAAGCATTACTATGGTTTCCATATTACTGCGGAAGGTGAGACACTTATTAGTGATGAGACGTTAGTAGGTCTGGATGAGCCTAATAGTTACACGGAAGCCATGGCAGGCCCTGAGGCTGCTAAATGGAAAGAGGCTATGGATAGCGAGATACAGTCCATGTATGACAATCAAGTTTGGAACTATGTTGAGAATGTACCACGTCGTAAGACTGTAGGGTGTAAGTGGATCTTCTAGAAGAAGACCGACATGGATGGTAATGTACACACTTATAAGGCTCGACTAGTTGCAAAAGGTTATTCTCAAACTCCGGGAGTTGATTATGATGAAACCTTTTCACCAGTGGCCAAGATAAAGTCTATTAGGGTTCTGTTAGCCATTGCTGCATTTCATGACTATGAAATATGGTAAATGGATGTCAAAACCGCTTTCCTTAATGGAAAGTTGGCTGAAGATGTTTACATGGTTCAGCCAGAGGGTTTTGTCAGTACAGAGTACCCCGATAGAGTGTGTAAACTCGAGAAATCCATTTATGGATTGAAACAGGAACCTCGCAGATGGAATCTTTGCTTTGATGAGAAAGTCAAGGAATTTGGATTTTCAAGGAGTGAAGATGAATCTTGTGTCTATATCAAGGCTAGTGGGAGCATAGTCAGCTTTTTGGTACTGTATGTGGATGACATACTACTCATAGGAAATGACATCCCAACCCTGCAGGAAGTTAAGTCCTGGCTTGGGAAGTGTTTTGCTATGAAGGACCTTGGTGAAGCTGCCTATATCCTAGGGATAAGGATTTTGAGAAACAGGAGTAAAAGACTAATTGGACTTAGTCAAACCACCTATGTGGACAAAGTGTTGAAAAGATTCAACATGCATAACTCCAAGAAAGGTGAGTTACCCATTCAGAGTAATGCCAGATTGAGTAAGACACAAAGCCCTAGTATTGAGTCTGAGATAGCAGAAATGAGTTGACTACCTTATGCTTCAGCTGTAGGATCGATCATGTATGCTATGACGTGTACGCGACCTGATGTAGCCTTTGCTTTGAGCATGGTTAGAAGGTATCAGGGGAACCCTGGCAAGGCACACTGCACTGCGGTAAAGAATATCCTCAAGTACCTGCGGAGGACTAAGGACTGGGTCCTTACCCTCGGTGGGAGTGATGAATTCAGAGTTGTAAGGTATAGTGATGCTAGCTTCCAAACTGATAGGGATAATTTTCGCGCTCAGTCAGGATGGGTCTTTACCTTAAACGGAGGAGCAATCATTTGGAAGAGTTCCAAGCAGGAGACAGTGGCTGATTCCACTTGTGAATCAGAGTATATAGTAGCAAGCGAGGGAGCAAAGGAGGCTATATTGTCGCACCCCAAAACCAAGAACGGCAGAAACGTTCTGGGGCGGAGGACGTCATGTACAGTATCACAACAATGAAAAGTAGTAAACAAGCGACAACATCATCCATTCCATTAATAATATAATTATTGTACAAGTGTTATGTCAAATTTTGTTAAACATTAAAGCATAAATCAAAATGAAAGATGAGTCTTGAACAAGCTCCATCTTACTTTCTCCTTGCATCGGTACCTGTCTAAGATGACCTGAGGATACAAGTAATTTTGAAACCGAGTATCAGCTTTGAAGCTGGTGAGATCATAAGTATTTTAGTGTCTTAATTTGTATGTAAATATTTTGTATGTAAGAAGTTGTATATGAACTGTAAGTATAAAATGTAGATGAACTGTAAGTATGAAAATGTTTGTAAAACAACTGTAAACGTTTGAAAAACCGTAGAAATCCCTATGATTCCTACTATTATAACAGGGAGTCTTCTACCAAGACTTAACTGATCTCTATGTAGTCTTCTACCAAGAGTTAACTGTTCTATATGTTCGTTTCTTGTAAAAGTGTGTAATTTTCCCAAGTGTAACTATTATTAACAAAATATAGTTTTTACATCTATAGTTTAAGTGAAAGGATCACTAAATATATGTACAGGGAAAATTAATGTAGTACTAAAACGTAGCGCTATAAGAACTACTGTTGTAATAATTACCTTAAACCGGATTTATATTAAGGCATCATGTGATAAATAGCACCATACTATCGACTGGTAACAACGACATACGAATGGTCGTAATAACGGAATGACGTTTGGCACCCGCAGACCTGCAGGTCCCGCTGTAGCTAACAGCAAGGTGTAGTATAGTCAATCCAGTATAGATCTATACGCAAACTCACGCTCTCCCTCCAAGAGACTCTGGCTACAACTCGAGCCATGACATTTAAGGCATGCTCCGTTACACATCACAAGAATTAACGTATTCATATATATGTAATGTAATGAACTGTTCTAGCTGTAATGTACGTGCTCTCTACCTAGAAAGTATACTAATGTAATCGTTCTAGTATCGTTGTATATGTTCTATTCCTAGTATCGTAGTATATGTAATGTACTGTAATGTTCTAGAAAGTATTGACTCATGAATGAACTGACTCATTGTATGATATCACGTTCTAGGAATTGTTCTAGTATCTTCCTAAACTACCCATGTGGTAGTTTACTAGTAATCTAACTGGTACGTATGGACATGGATGTATACCCTTGCTACCCAAGGTGTCACACCCCGAAAAACCAAAGGCGGAAACGTTCCCGGGGTTGACTCCACGTTGAGTATCAAATCCAATGTACATAGTAATCACAGTAAACAACCATTACATTACATATATATGAAAGTTTACATTTGGTTCAAAAGTAAATTGTACAAAAGTTATACATATATCATATGAACAAAACGAGACAAGTCTTCGGAGCACTCCGTCTTCACCAAAAGATATCGCCGGGTACCTGTCTAACTTGGAACTGAGAATACAAGCAGTTTGAAAATCAGCATAAAGCTGGTGAGTTCATAAGCGGTTTCGTTTTGTGAAAATGTATCGGTTTCCTTTAGTTTCCCGAAAAGGTTTGTGATTCCAAGAAAATCCCATATTTTCTTATGTTAAATAGTTAAGTTATCTTTCGTTACAGTTCTGTTACAAGATATAAGTTAACCCCAGGAAAATCCCATATTTTCCTAAATGCAAGATTGATTGAATAACACATAGTATAGTTTAATATACAAAACTATAATTTAGACGAACTGTAGATAGAAAGTATTTTGAAAACCCTGGGACTACATCCCGAACCAGTTATAAGATAATTCGATAAAGACCATGGGATCACTATCCCGAAAGTAGATACAAGATAGCTTGATAAAGCCATGGGATTATCATCCCGAAACTAGATGTATGATAGATTGATAAAATCATGGGATTATCATCCCGTATAAGATTTAGTTTCAAAACCATGGGATTTCCATCCCGAACGAGATATAGACACAAGATCATGGGATTATCATCCCGAACGAGATATAGACATAAAACCATGGGATTACCATCCCGAACAAGATATAGATACAAGACCATGGGATTATCATCCCGGACAAGATATAGATTCTAAACAAAATCCTAGCTGTGAATAAGTTTATATTAATACGTATTGTGAGTCGGGTAACCATGCTGATACGACAACGAGACCTCCTTGACGTTAGTCAGACGTCGGACGATATACAGAATTTGTCACCCCAGGCGTGCCCGCCTAACTGTAGCTCGCAGTTAAGGTGTGGGATTGTCAGTCCCGAATAGATCTATTCACAAATTCCTCGCTCTCCCTCCAGGAGACTCTGGTTACACTTCCGGAGAGGATTTACTTGATCATCCATAAAGGGTAGTGACTATCTTACAAGCTAGTATTAAACTATTCACAGGATTCTCATACGATACCAAACATACAAAGATTTTAAGACATGATATAGTAAAAAAAAATAGTTACATACAATGAAACTATCTGGCAAAACATTGAAATGATACGGAGATAAACTGAATCAGACATAGTTTATCTAATAACTTAATACAGATATCAGTACATGATATAAAGAGAAACATAGAACCCCAAATTATTCCCATAATAATTTGATTAGTTTGATTATTTTCTTAACTAAAATTCATTTAGTTGTAATCGATAAATCATTCCTTATGCTCAACATAATACATAAGGAGTAAAAGAGTTTATAAGTTTGCCAGATATTATTTGAAACATATCAATGTTATAATTTGAAAACAGTTATAGTTTGCTTGTATTCCCTCCTGAAAACATTGAAAAACACGGAAAAAGGCGTAGGGGTATGAACTCACTGGACGAGAAGTATGACGATTTGGATGCTAAGAGTTGATCCGGGGCTTGTAAATACACGAGGTTCCTAATTATAATGTAAAGATACATATTTATATCTAATTAGGACTTAGTTTATTTATATGATAGGGACACTTGCTTCACGTCGCGAAAACACTCCGATACAAGTGTTTGGAGGGACCCGGGTGGCGTTTAAGGACGTGAAATGACACTAGGGACTTGGGACTTGAGTTTACTCCCCATGAGTAAACTAATATAAGAGTTTTGGTCTAAAAACACTCATTCCCCATGAGTTTACGGCCGTAAACTCATGGTGGGTGTGGTTTAAGCTGCTAAATGACTTCTAACACTTAGGGATAATTTCTAGACTTGGTTTAAGGACTTGGAATGATTTCAAAGCATCAAATAGACCTTCTTATGGGAGTTTATGGCCTAGCATGGCTTCATGGCCGTAAACTCCTATTTTCTCATGAAAATGGTGTTAAATGGTTCCAAAACAAATCACATGTAATTAATAGAATTATTCCAAGGCCTAACATGAGTTTGCAAGGGACATTTGAGGGGTTTATGGAGTTTACGGCCTATGGGACCCCCCTCATGGCCGTAAACTCTTCTATAGGGTGCTACAAGGTGTTTCAAGGTCTAAAACTTGCATGGAAGGGCTTCTAAAATTCATCTAAAGGCTTTAGGGGTGTTTAGTTAGCATTCTAACACCATGAATTATGGAGTTTACGGCCCAAGAACAAGCCTTGGCCGTAAACTCTTAAAAATCCCACAAATAATGTGTTTAAGGCCCTTAAACTATTTTTGGTTGGTCCTATGATTTATTCCAAGACTTTTGGTGGTGTTGGATGGCTTTCTAACACCTTAGAATTGAATTTATGCCATGTTTTGAGGAGTTTACGGCCCAAGCACATGCCTTGGCTGTAAACTCACATAAGTCCCCCAAAAATCATGTTTCAAGTGTCCAAATGCTAGAATCAATAATCTATAAATCATATCTAAGCCATACTAGTGATTTGGAAGGGTTTAAGGGCATGAAAAACCCTTTAAATATGAGTTTACGGCCCAAGCTTGTGCCTTGGCCGTAAACTCCTTCAAAGTCTTCAAAATTCATGTTTTAAATGTTCTAAGTCCATATCTTGAAGTCCCTTAGCCATATCTAAAGTCCAAATGAGATTAGGAAGGAGTTTAAGGGCTTAAAACCCTTCAAAATGGTGTTTACGGCCTAGGCAGCCTCCTGGGCCGTAAACTCACATATGATGTCCTATTTCATGATTAAATGTCAAATTTGGAAGCCAAATATGCTATAGATTAAGGCTAGGAAGGTACCTTAGGGATTTGAGGCCTTAAAATTGAGTTTTGGACCCTTAGTCTTTGGATTTAAGAGAGAGGTTAGAGAGAGAGTAGAGAGAGAAGGAAAAAGCTTCAAATGAGAGGTTAAACACGTTTATATAGTTCCTAAAACTTGGACACGGAGGAATTCTACCCGATACCTGCCTTAAACGATGCTTTAGGCCGCACCCGATTTAGTTTTCGTCACCCGACGAGGATATTACTAAAACTTATGAAATAAATGTTTTGGGCTAAATTCATGAGTTCCTAAATGATTTGGACCCTCATTGAATGATAATAAACTTATAATTTTAGTTAACTAAACCCAAAAAACGATATCGGGACATTTTGATCTCCGACGAGTTATACGGGTAGAATGGGTTTTCGGCGATGAACAACTTTGGGTTGTTACACAAGGGCATGGGATGAACTGGAAGGACCTTTTATGACTATATATGTACATATGTTATATAACTAATATTTAAACGACCTTTGGATGAGTACCCGATATCCCACCAGACCACATCTCAAGCGCGAAAAGGAAATAGGGTGGATAGCCTTCCTAAGTCTTTAAAACATTTCTTATATAACTATACATATAGAGGCATGCAATTTATAATTTAAAAGCATAAAATAAGACTTGTAAAACCTTTGAACATAAATATTTCCTAAGAAAAGACCGACTTGATGTCAATCTATAAAACAATTTGAAGGCATGGGTTTGATAAAACAGTTTAGTATAAAGAAACATTTGTTTGAAACAGAATGGTAAATAAGTTTGAAATGTAATATACAGAGTAAAATGTACAGTGTAATAAGGAGTTTAAAACATATAAAATGTTTATAAAAATCATTTGAAGGAAACTGTTTGGTAAACAGGCTAATGTGTAGTAAATCATTTGAATGTTGCATATTAATCACATGTGATTGATATAATAACTAGCGTAATTCTATTTATTAATCACATGTGATTGATATAATAACTAGCATAATTCTACTTGTATCCCCCCTCCATAAAGCACTTAAAAATAGTTTAAAACATTATTTAAGGGGTATGAACTCACCTGCAGTAAGTGATTGGAATTGAACGGACTGTTAGCGTAAGGAAGGATCGGGCAAGTGCTCGGTGTCAAGTGAAGACTTTAGACACACACAATGATCCTAATTACATATGAAGACATATGTATATAAATAATTAGTGATTAAAACACTAATTATACAAGTATAAACATTTAAACACGAGGAAAACACTTTTGGTCAAGTGCTAGGAGGCTAATGGGTTGCAACAAAGGAGTGCAATGCCCCTAATGGGAGTTTATGGTCTAATGGCCATATGTTTTGGAGTTTACGGCCCCGGGGAGTAAACTCCTGGCTGTAAACTCTCAACCAAGTCCCTAAATGAAGTCTAACAATTATACAACTCATGTGGTGAATTGCTTCAAGGCTTAAACAAGTGTTTGGGCTTCCTAATAACTCCTTTGAGGAGTTTACGGCCCTGGGACCATATTCCCTTGGAGTTTACGGTCGTAAACTCCCTTGGGAGGGTTTTTATGGTGCTTTCAAGTCTCAACATTTCAAGGTAATGATCTATGTTGGTTTCTAGGCATAAGGAAGGAGTTAGGGTGTCATTTGACCCCTTTATAGGTGTTTACGGCCCAAGAACTTGTCTTGGCCATAAACTCCTCAATACATGTGATTCCTTATGTTTTCTAGGCTATAAACAATTTAAAGTACTTGTCCTAATTTAAGCCTAAGCCTTAGGAAGTGTTTGTGGCATCAAAACACCCCTATTTAGAGTTTTCGGCCCATGAACCAATTGGCCATATGTTTACGGCCGTGAACACCCCTAGGTGTTGGTATTTTGATTGCTTTGGGCCTTCGACACATCAAGGTAATGTGCTATGCTAGTCTATTGGTTCAATGAAGGCATTTAGGGCACTTTGGGCACTTAACATGGAGTTCACGACCCAAGAAGCTCCTTGGCCGTGAACTCACTTTCATCATAGATTTTAATAGCTTTTGGTGTCCTAATTATGAAATTAAGGCTTCTAGTTCGAGTTCTAAAGCTTTGAGGGTCATTGGAACCCTTAAGGACCTTAAAATGGAGTTTACTCCCCAAGTGTTCTTGGGCGGTAAACTCCCAAATCTTGGGGTCTTAATCTGTTTTTGATGTTTTCTAGTCATATACTCACTAGCATACAAGTCTAAGGTAGTTACAATTCACGGGGAAAGGACTAGGTAGCATTTAAGCCACTTATCGGAGTTTACTCTCCAAGAACGTTCTTGGGCGGTAAACTCCTGAATCTCACAGATTTGATATGTAATTGGTGTTTCTAAACACAATCTAAGCTATATAACATAACTAGATCGAAGTACTCACAATTTGGGATAAAAACCCGAAGATCCGTGAGAGAGAATTTTGGCTTTTCTCTAATTGGAATTCAACTAATGAACTATTTGGTTCAGTTTTCTATATATAGTCCTGGGATTTTTGGCAGAAAATATTTCTATTCTCGGAATGAACTCTAATATCCTAGAGTATTGGAATAACAGTGTTGCACAAAACCCTAGTGCATCCACTCTCCTAATATCTCCTTAAGTGTAATATCCTGAAAACTGCCAAACTTATACTCAAAATCTTAGTTTTCATTGTAACTGTTCTACTTCAATTGGCTTCAATTGGTTTGTTCAGAATGGAAATTTCGGGTTGTCACATCATCCCCTGTTGAAGGGAATTTCGTCTCGAAATTAGAATTTAGTCAAGGAAGTATGTACGAATGATCGAGTCGCGAGGAGGAAACTTCCTAATCGATTGGTTCTAGCGCACCTAAGTGAAATCGAGTTCTCGGTTGGAATCCCAACGAACCTTCACTATCGGGCGATGACGCTGCTTCGTCCGCTTGACCTCTCGGTCGAGGGTCACTACGGTTCTAATATGAATGCGAGGATCTCGATGAGTGGACTTACAAGAGTTCTAACGGAAAGGTATGGTTTCACGATCGAGACGCGAAGAGTAGGATGTACGTTACTGAGTTCGCGGAGTAGGTCTAATTTGTGCGAGGCACATGACTGATTCTCATAAGAATCTCGGAGGTCCTGTCTATCTTGGATTTAGCTTTCCATGCTTTACGAAGCGTATTAAGCCGTTCCCGAGTGAGACTTCCTAAAGAATTTGGTCACTCACTTGGAATCTTCAAGGTTTCTTTTTCTTGATTAACTTCCCAGTCAAGGGCCACCCCTTGCTGGGTCAGAGTCGTAAAGGCTTCTGTAATTTGCGAGGAGTTCTGAATGAACTATGACAGCAGGTCGATAAGACCTAGAATTTGGCGAATGACTGTCGGCGTCTCCGGTGTCGACAAATGCTCAACGGTTTTGACAAATTGAAAAAGTACTCAAATTTTCCCACGTTACTAACAGTGTGTCATAGAAATTCGACTCTTCAATTTGAAAACTCGTGCCTAGAGAACTTCGCGAAAAGTTCCTCTAAAGGTAATGTTTCCAAGGGTTTTCTTCTTACTACGAGGGTAGATAAGTAAGTCATTACATGGAGAAATGACGAACTGATCCAAGTAAGAAAGACATACCCTACTCGTTTAGCTCATGAAAGCTATGGGCGTATTGGTCCTATCCAAAAGGTATCACTACGAACTCGAAGTGTACGCATCGTGTTCGGAAGATAGTCTTCCGGACATCCTTCCCGAACACTCGAACTGGTGATATTCGGATCTCAGATCCACATCTGAAAGTAATTCTTTCCTTGCATTTGCTCACCCATTTCGTCTATGTGAGGCAGAGATAACGATTTCTAATGAAAATCTTGACGGGGTCCTCGATATCCGAGGCACATAGGATGCAATCCGTCGATCTCTGGTAGAATAAGTCTGGGGTTCTCCAGGGTGAGAAGCCTAGTCTTGAAATTCTATTTCTGTGTAGTTCGCTAAGTTGTCTGTACTATTCTGGTATCTCCGTAGGTGTTTAGACTATAGGGCGATCTGTTTACAAGAGTCGTACTGGGTTCTAAGTTTGTTCAGATGACGATGCGATTACTCGTAGGCTTAAGCAGTTCTCCGTCCTGAAGTTCATATTAGAATTCATACATGGTTCACAATCAAAATTTCGTGTATACGAGTCGTATATAATTAAGATTGAAAAGGTAGTCAAATAACTGATTCTTCTTTAAGCTCACATCCCATCGAGGAAAAAGAAGTTAAAGTGGAATCATCAATTCTAAACCTGTAGAACCTTGATTATATACCACTCTTATGTATACATTCCTCAGTGATAGATCAATCGTATGAATCCTTGGATTGAACTTGACATACTGCACGAGTGGTACTTCGGGCGTTTCTTTGGAAAAGAAAAGAACTAAGAGGTACTCCTGGCATGAGTACTTCGGTGTTCTGAAATGACGGTATCGCTAAAAAGACGTTTACTGATAAAGAGACGTACGCATGAAGCTGTTTTCGTGAGGATTAAATTGAATCGAGTCTCATGATAATGTCGGAACCATACTGAAACATAAAGACATTAGATTTGAACATAAGACGTTCTACAGACAAAACACAACCGTGCAACCATGAATAGTGTTACAGTACTTTAGATTTACCACTAGACTATTGCTGCGAATAAGATATACTACAAAAGGTAAGACTCTAGTTGCACTAGTCTTGGATAGTTTATAAGTTTGTTACAACAACACGCCTAAGTTACATTAACGAGGGTTCCGGAGTAGGCTCTCCTGCAGCTGTGATCCTGAGAATTCTTCCATCTGCACCAGAGTTCTTTGCTATTGGGCAATCTTTCTTGAAGTGCCCTATCTCACCGCATTGGTGGCATGACTGGCTAGTACTTGCATTGGTGACGGGATTGCGGTGCTTAACCAGCGTTATGTGGACACGAGTGCCTTCCTCGTTACTCCCCTTTGAAAATTTCTTCCTAAAGCGTTCGGCGTTATCACTACTCCCATGTGTAGGGTTAGTCCCGATGAAAGGGACTTGAGTGATGGGTCGTGCCGGTGCTCCACAGCTACTATCATGGTGCCCTATTTTTAGGCAATTGCAACATTGCATCTCATGACAAGCCCCATGATGATGGAAACTACACTTATCACACTTCGGGACTTTTCCCTCGTATGGCCTGCTCGGTACTGGGATGGCAGGGGTTTCCACTTGTTGCTGTTGCATAGCAAGTTTTTGGGATTTCTTGCGTTCCTTCTGGGCTTGACGGTTTCGTTTCTTGTTCTCTGTCTTTCGGCTTTGCAAGCAAGTGACTGTTACTGTTTGTTGGTTTTCCGGTTTGGTACTACCATCTAAACTCTCGACCCCTTTGTCGGTCTTGCTTGTGTTGCCTGAGTTGATGTGTGTAAGGAAAATTGTCACAGCAGCTGCTACTATAGCTTGTAATGTAGTGGTGTCGATATGGAGGATGGGGGTTTCGTTACTCGGCTGATTGCTTCCGGATGATGACATGATTCTGTAACACGAAAGATAAGGGTTTTGTGAGCGATTCTGGTTGACCCTTGATGTACTTAGATTGTTCATGTAAAGAGTACGACTATGTTCTCGAAAGTTTGACCTACATCCCTATGATGCAGTCCTAGTACGGAATGGAAGTATGTTCGCGAAGGTTTGACCTACATCCCTATGATGCAGTCCTAGTAATGAGTAGAAGTAAGTTCGTAGAATGGTCTCAAGACGTTTGTTCGTTCAAGCGAAGGTATCGTGGGTTGGTGAATAACAGGATCCAACCACTGAAAAAGACTTGGAAATGTCTCCGGAGCTAAATTACTATAGCCCAATGACTTGACTAAATCATGATTCAGATAGACTCCAATGAAAGTATGATAAGAGTACTTGAATGAAGAATGACATAGAAGTTAGCCGGCTGTCAATATCTTGGATATTCACGACGTAAAGATTCGGGAAAATGACCTTGTAAAGGTCTTACATCATACCCAGAGAAGATAGTTCTTGACAGCATAAAGACCTAACTAAAGTACTTACGGTACAAGATAAATTCATAGAAAATGCCACATCGGGCATAGACAGAAAAACATTATCCCTTTTTATAAGGAAAATAAAGTAAAACGTCTACTACCGGCGACGGTCATCCTTCTGGTGAACTCTCAGTTCAGCCAATTGACGTTCTACATTAAGTAGGCGTCTTTCGTACGCCCTCTGGCGCACTCGGAGCTCTATGACTTTGGCTCGTGATTCAGCCAGTGCTTGCAGCAGGGTTTCATGGTTTCTCTCTGATCTCTCTGTACCGACCAAAATTTCAAAACAATTAAAACTTTTCAAAAACCACTCATTCTAATAACGTTGTTACAAAAAGGTTTTCAATACATTATTTAACAGAGTATTTTTCCCAGTTTCAAATCATAAAACACCAACGCGGGGAACGGTACGATCACGCCTTTGCCTTGCCACAGACTCCTGAGAACCTGAAACATAAAACCACAACTGTAAGCCCGAAAGCTTAGTGAGATACCCACAAAAATACCAACCACAAATACGCCCTTCCAGGCCACGACCTTCCGGTCCAAAACATATCGCCTTCCGACCCATAACATATTGCCTTCCGGCCCATAACACATCGCCTTCCGGCCCATAACACATCGCCTTCCGGCCCATAACACATCGCCTTCCGGCCCATAACATAATAGAACATAGAATAGCCTTACATATCGGGCCAAGCCCCAGACCAAGCAACTAGGCACATAGCATATAATCATTCAACATATCACAATCAGCGAATCGATCAACAGATCACATAACATATCATTACCCTAACCAAGATACCAGACAAACCGGTCACTAGCATGACATCACCCTACGAATCAGTCAACATACTAATTACACACATACGCCTTTCCAGGCCATGACCTTCCGGCCCACAACATGTAATGCCTTCTGGCCCACAACATATAATGCCTTCCGGCCCATAACGTAATGCCTTCCGGCCCATATTCCGCAATATCATAACAACAAACACTACTCGGATTTCCATCCGATAAAGGGTCGGCCTTGGTGCCGTAAACCCCGTTGATATAGTGAGGATAACTCACCTCGAAACTGCCGACGGAACAGATAACCCGAGCTGCTCCGATCACTGATACTAGCTCCACCTCTGGACAGCCACCAATGCACTGAACTCAAACAATAATCAACAATTACCAAAATACCCCTGGAAACCACTGGTCAACCCTTGGTCAAAGACAAGGTCAAAGTCAACCCCTGACTGACCCTACTCGCCGAGTCAACCCGATGACTCGCCGAGTTCCCATACTTAGAACTTCACTCAATCTGCGACCTAACTCGCGGAGTCACCCCGAGACTCGCCGAGTCCCACAACTTCTGAGACCTCTCACACACAACTCACCGAGTCATCCCTTGACTCACCGATTCTCGACTCAACCAGAGAATATCGGAACTCTTCGACAAGACTCGCCGAGTCCAAGAACAGACTCGTCGAGTCTATGGCTATCTTCAACCTACTCGTCGAGTTGTTCATACAACTCGCCGAGTTCCAGGCCATCTTCATCCAACTCGCCGAGTTGTTCTTCCAACTCGCCGAGTCCCAGCTCGTCTTCAAGCAACTCGTCGAGTACACCCATGTGACTCGCTGAGTACCATCGGTCTGTATCTATACAGAAGCACTCCAGGCCATGCAATTGCTCCAAAACATAGATCTAGCCTCCTACAACTTATCCATCACGTAAAGTGGCAAACTTTACGTGAATCCATAGAGATCTAGGCCATTTGCACATTGGGCTAGGGTTTGGGACATGAAAGCTTCACTAAACACTCCAACACAGGGACTTTCATGCTCTCTGATTCTTCTCCACTCCAGATCTGAGGTAGCAACCTCAGATCTAACCTCTAGACTTCCAATTACACCCATAGGCAAGATCCCACAAACCCCAAAATGAAGAAACAACATAACAAAAGCCCAAGAACGAGATATTACCTCCAATGGACGCCCCAACTGCAATGTAACTCGAATCCAAGCAAAGCCCCTTGCTCCAAGCCTTCAATCTCTCAAAATTCCTTCAATAAGCATCTCCTTCAAGCTCCCAATTGAGATATGATCACTCACACACGAAGGCTAAGGGTTTTCTGAACTTGGAGATGAATGAGGAGGCTGAGAGTGGGCTGTTATGTTCTTTATATAGGGCTCAGCCCCGGGAATTAGGGTTTTCTCCACTCAGCGCCTACTCGCCGAGTCCTCCTTACCGACTCGCCGAGTCGGCTACTTAACACGTGACCCAGTCGCGACTCTACTCGCCGAGTCCATCCATGGACTCGCCGAGTCACTCTTCCACAACTTACTCTTTTAGCCCTTCAACTCTACTCTTGATATTTCAGGATGTTACAATTCACCCCTACTTATATTAGGCTTCGCCCTCGAAGCCTACAGCAACTCAACTCCAAGGATACTCCCACAACGCTCCACCTGGCCTTAACCGGACCAGGTCCCTCAAGGCATACTTATCGAAACTCGAACACACTTTCCCCTCCTTCATGGTACCCTGACCACCGTCTCGAACCGGGCACCGATTGTACCCTTGATCGTTACTCTCAATAACCAAGAATTACCCTAGATGCACTCTGCTCTAAATCTCAACAATCGCTCGACCCATAAGGGTTAGAAAACCAAGGACCATCGAATCCCCGATCCGAATCCCACCCTATCCATTCCGGAACGACTGAGAGACCCATTCTCAATCTCAGAGCAACTCTCACGAGTTCTCCCCTTGCAACCACATACTCATGCTGAACAAGCTCTAACACCCTCAGGTTGGGAAAACCTGATACACTGATAATACCTTCAAACATCCCCCAGGATGAACCACTAATATACAACCCATACCCTGATCAGAACCACACTAAGAGTTCAAGACTCTCTCTCTCTCTCTCTCTCTCTGCATCCCTTTCAAGACTCTTGGTCCTACACTTGCGGATTTCCCTCCGCGACCTCAGCAGACATTCCAAACCGGATGAGCTTCTAATCCACTGCCGCAAACACGCTGCTCAATAATCATACTTGAATTGCTCTAATCATAACTCTGCTCTGCCGCTTTCACTTCCGTGAACTTGCACTCCCTCTCGGAGTTACACACCTCTTAGTTCTCCCTCTTCCATTACCAAGGAATCCACCCGGCCACGATGTCACTCCGACAAATGCCACGGTGCTCACCCGACGCTACACCACCCTTAGCGTGTTCGCTATCCATCCAACACACTTACTCTGACTCTCCTCGCAGGGACTCTCAAGCCCATGCACTACCTCAACTAAACAAGATTACTACCCGGGGCCAGACCTTCCAATGCAATCACACTGCAACAAACACAATACGAAATCTCAAACTGATCCAACAAAACCAACAGAGTCTCCAGCATGACTGGACTGACTCACATAACACATATTAGCCACTCGAGGCTATATCTCTGTGGGTCCGTACACCCAAACTCTGTGAACCCTCAAGTTCTAACTCTGGGAACCTTCTGGTTCCAACTCTATAAACATGCACAGCATAAATCCCATAGAATTAATGCAGTACAACACATCACGTACATAAAGCGTACAAATACTCTGATCACATAACCCCGGTTACTTACTCAAACTTGATCCCAGCCTGCTTCCAGACCTCCACAAACAAATGCCCTAGGTCTGTATCCTACCCCGCATACCCGACACTCGCTCCTATCAGCCTATACTCTGGGCTGACAGAACACTGTTGAATCCCAACAGCTAAGCACCCTCAAATGCTCATCGATCTCCGGGAGAATTCTCCAATTCTCACCCACTTAAAGCACTGACTAACAACCACCGGTCGCCATTAACGACCTTCCAAAACAACCCCGCACAAGGAGAACACTTACACTCTGATTGCTTCCCACAAGCATAAGCAACCCTCAACAAAACACATCTCATCACTGATCAATCCGCTCAAAAGAATCCGATCTTCCAATCATCCATTCCACGACTGCAGATGCTACCCGACATTCAACCCAATGCCGCATCTCCACTAATAACCCTCACGAACGATAACCTACCGAATTCCCAACACAATAACCCATAACCAAAACCACAACCCGCAAAATGACGAATACCGCATCGAAGACCACACAAAGATACCAGCAAAAAACACCAAACCATAACCATATCAAACCTTCAGGGAACAACGGATACCAAAACGAAAACCCGAAACACCAATCCATGACCATGCCAAACCCGCGAAACAACGAGTACCGCATCGAAATCCATACAAGATAACATCACAAACAATACGCCACAATAATCGCAAGATAACAAGACATCAAGAAAGAAACATACCCGCAGCTGCCTCCGGCACTGCTCCGACTTCCTCTGCCGCAAGCTGAAAAGCACGACTCTAAGCCCTTGGGGCTCCGCTCCACTCGGACCTCCACCCGATCCTCAACATGGCCGGTGCTGGAGCCTGCACCGGTCCTGCAACAAGCTGCGGACAGTTGACCCTCAAATGTCCAACCTGACGACAATGATAACAAATCCTCAAATCCCGAATCGGCACTGACTGCCGACAATCTCGCGCATAGTGCCCCTCCTTTCCGCACTTGCGGCATGCACCACCGGACCTACAAACTCCGGTGTGACCCCTCCCACACTTCCCACAAGTGTGGCCGCTCCGATCCCCCACTCTAACATCAACGGTCCTGGACCATTTCGGCGCCGGATGCGACTGCATCGGAGCCTGCCTCATCTCACACAACTGCAACTCAGCCTCTAACTCACGCCGCATGGCGGCCTCCTGCAACTCCAATAAGGTCTCGCACCTCTGTGCAGGCACGAACTGTCTGATATCCCCCTTGAGCATACTCAGATATCGGGACATCTGAGCCTGCTTCGAAGCAAACTCAGGGCAAAACATCGCCCTCTCAGTGAACATCCTGGCGATCTCAGTCACCGACTCCGAATCCTGCTTCAGCTCAAGAAACTCCTGAGCCAATCTCTCCCTCTCATCCTGCGGAACATAGCAAGTGCTGAACATCTCTATGAACTGATCCCATGATACCGCAGCCCTCTACGCATCTGAATATGACCCCGTGGTCAATCTCCACCAATCCTTCGCCCCGAGCCTCAACAGGCTCAGAGCACACCTCACCCTTAGATCAGCAGGTCATAAGCACGTGAGGAAACACCCCTCCACGTCTGATAACCATCTCATAGCAACAATCGGGTCCTGAACTCCATCGAATGTGGGAGGCTTCGTATAATAGAAGTCCCGATACTGAAAACCCCGACTAGCTCCTCCCCCTGCCGCTGCTACAGCCGCTGTAGCCGCCGCGGCAGCCGTCTCTGCGAGAGCCACATAGCGCTCATCAAAATACTCAACCATGGCGGTCTTGATCGACCCAAACAGTTCCGGCAACTCAGCCCGGAACAATGCAGCAACCTCTTCATGCAGGATCTCGCGAATCCTCGTATCCAACTCGCTCATGCTCATCTGATCGATAACCTCAGACGGCACCGATCCACCTGGAACTCTCTCTCCAGCTCCCGATCCTGATCCAGATCCACTCTCATCATGTCTCGGAATCTCCATACTGAAAAACACCATACCAAATCTCAGACTCATCCCACAAACCTGGGATCTAACTCTCTCAACCCAACCCTAGAGATCATGGTTTCCCTGATACGCGTATGGGTCCTGTGCTTTCAGTAGTACGGGCCCATACTACCTTCCACACCTACCCATATTTGTATGAAGTACTACCACAATACCCTAGAGAACATGCATAACAACTATCAACCCTCACCACTAGAGGAACACTAAGAATCTCCCATAAGGGACCCTAGGCTACAGGCATCACAAATCAGGCAACATTATCATGAAATCCTGAAGATCCCTAGCCTAAATCTAGCATGCTGTTCTATCAAAGCTCAATAACACAAGTGTCATGAATGGTAAATTTGGGGTTACTTACTGGCTCCGGCTGATCGTACCTCCGCGTCCCCCTTTTACTTAATTTGAAAACCATTTTAATTTCTCTTTTAAAACCTTCCTCGATTTGAGACTGGAGTTACACGAGTGTTCCTCCAATTCACTCAAACCAAGGCTCTGATACCAACTTGTAACGACCAAAATTTCAAAACAATTTAAACTTTTCAAAAACCACTCATTCTAATAACGTTGTTACAAAAAGGTTTTCAATACATTATTTAACAGAGTATTTTTCCCAGGTTCAAATCATAAAACACCAACGCGGGGAACGGTACGATCACGCCTTTGCCTTGCCATAGACTCCTGAGAACCTGAAACATAAAACCACAACTGTAAGCCCGAAAGCTTAGTGAGATACCCCCAAAAATACCAACAACAAATACTCCCTTCCAGGCCACGACCTTCCGGTCCAAAACATATCGCCTTCCGGCCCATAACATATTGCCTTCCGGCCCATAACACATCTCCTTCCGGCCCACAACACATCGCCTTCCGGCCCATAACATAACAGAACATAGAACAGCCTTACATATCGGGTCAAGCCCCAAACCAAGCAACTGTGCACCTAACATATAATCATTCAACAGATCACAGTCAATGAATCGATCAACAGATCACATAACATATCATTACCCTAACCAAGATACCGGACAAACCGGTCACTAGCATGACATCACCCTACGAATCAGTCAACATACTAATTACACACATACGCCTTTCCAGGCCATGACCTTCCGGTCCACATAACAATGCCTTCCGGCCCACAACATGTAATGCCTTCCGGCCCACAACATATAATGCCTTCCGGCCCATAACGTAATGCCTTCCGGCCGATATTCCGCAATATCATAACAACAAACACTACTCGGATTTCCATCCGATAAAGGGTTGGCCTTGGTGTCGTAAACCCCGTTGATATAGTGAGGATAACTCACCTCAAAACTGCCGACGGAACAGATAACCCGAGCTGCTCCGATCACTGATACTAGCTCCACCTCTGGACAGCCACCAATGCACTGAACTCAAACAATAATCAACAATTACCAAAATACCCTTGGAAACCACTGGTCAACCCTTGGTCAAATACAAGGTCAAAGTCAACCCCTGACTGACCCTACTCGCCGAGTCAACCTGATGACTCGCCGAGTTCCTATACTCAGAACATCACTCAATCCGCGACCTAACTCGCCGAGTCACCCCGAGACTCGCCGAGTCCCACAACTTCTGAGACCTCTCGCACACAACTCACCGAGTCATCCCTTGACTCGTCGATTCTCGACTCAACCAGAGGATATCGGAACACTTCGACAAGACTCGCCGAGTCTATGGCTATCTTCAACCTACTTGCCGAGTTGTTCATACAACTCGTCGAGTTCCAGGCCATCTTCATCCAACTCGCCGAGTTGTTCTTCCAACTCGCCGAGTCCCAGCTCGTCTTCAAGCAACTCATTGAATACACCCATGTGACTCGCCGAGTACCATCGGTCTAAATCTATACAGAAGCACTCCAAGCCATGCAATTGCTCCAAAACATAGATCTAGCCTCCTACAACTTATCCATCACGTAAAGTAGCAAACTTTACGTGAATCCATAGAGATCTAGGCCATTTGCACTTTGGGCTAGGGTTTGGGACATGAAAGCTTCACTAAACACTCCAACACAGGGACTTTCATGCTCTCTGACTCTTCTCCACTCCAGATCTGAGGTAGCAACCTCAGATCTAACCTCTAGACTTCCAATTACACCCATACACAAGATCCCACAGACCCCAAAATGAAGAAACAACATAACAAAAGCCCAAGAACGAGATATTACCTCCAATGGACGCCCCAACTGCAATGTAACTCGAATCCAAGCAAAGCCCCTTGCTCTAAGCCTTCAATCTCTCAAAATTCCTTCAATAATCATCTCCTTCAAGCTCCCAATTGAGATATGATCACTCACACACGAAGGCTATGGGTTTTCTGGACTTGGAGATGAATGAGGAGGATGAGAGTGGGCTGTTATGTTCTTTATATAGGGCTCAGCCCCGGGAATTAGGGTTTTCTCCACTCAGCGCCTACTCGCCGAGTCCTCCTTACTGACTCGCCGAGTCAGCTACTTAACACGCGACCCAGTCGCGACTCAACTCGCCGAGTCCATCCATGGAATCGCCGAGTCACTCTTCCACAACTTAATCTTTTAGCCCTTCAACTCTACTCTTGATATTTCGAGGTGTTACACTCTCGCGAGCATCTTCTAGACGATTGGTGCGGAGGGTATGCATTCTAGCATAGGCGACAACTTCGGTAATCTGATGTAGGGCTGTCTGTCACACCCCGCTAAAGCGGAAACGCAAGGTATGACAGCGATAACGGTTTCAATGCAAAAGATAAAGATACATCACCATAGCAGTATTTAAAAGTTTACAACCCATAGCTTCAAAAGAAACAAAATACAAGTTTTTCAAAATAACATTGTTCAAAATATAGCTTCATAATAGCTTCAACACGATGCAGCATGCTCTATGATGATGAATCTTTACATCCACTTACTAATTATTTCCTGAAAAAGCATGTAAAACGAGCGTCAACTATGAAAATAGTTGGTGAGTATCACAAGTTTATAAATCGAGGGTACAATAATGCTTTTCGTAAGTACAAGTACATTGCTTTAATGATACAAAGTTGATTGCTATTAAGGAATACAAGTTTATTGCTATAACGAGAAACGCGTTTGTATGTGTATGAGCAAACAATGAGTCTCAACCAAACCTATGACTGAAGCCCTATCGAGATCTATGCTTATCGTTCCATAGATGAATATGGTATCATGCACTCCAGCGATTCGGGCGAGTGAGGAGTTGTCAATTCCTAATAGCGCTATCCATAATGACCATTGGCTCAAAGAGTTAATGGTTAGAGATAAGGGAAGGGCCTTAGTACGATAAGTTCTCATGTTCCGTGTTGCATAGACATACATAAAGAAACATAGCAATACAATAGCAATCATGTTTGATAATAATCAATTTAAATACAACATACAAATAATAGTTTTTCTGGACATGCTTTTCCACCCCAAAACATAAAACTGAAAATAGGGGAGTGCGTGAATACTCACAATATACAAAATATAGTAATCAAGTTTATACGAATCAATTAAGTATAACGAACATAAGTAGTTTAGGACATGCTTTTCCACCCCAAAACATAAAAACTGAAAATAGGGGAGTGCGTGAATACTCACAATATACAAAATATAGTAATCAAGTTTATACGAATCAATTAAGTATAACGAACATAAGTAGTTTAGGACATGCTTTTCCACCCCAAAACATAAAAACCGAAAATAGGGGAGTACGTGAATACTCACAATATACAAAATATAGTAATCAAGTTTATACGAATCAATTAAGTATAACGAACATAAGTAGTTTAGGACATGCTTTTCCACCCCAAAACATAAAAACCGAAAATAGAGGAGTACGTGAATACTCACAATGTGCAAAATATAGTAATCAAGTTTATACGAGTCAATTAAATATAACGAACATAAGTAGTTTAGGACATGCTTTTCCACCCCAAAACATAAAAACTGAAAATAGGGGAGTGCGTGAATACTCACAATATACAAAATATAGTAATCAAGTTTATACGAATCAATTAAGTATAACGAACATAAGTAGTTTAGGACATGCTTTTCCACCCCAAAACATAAAAACCGAAAATAGGGGAGTACGTGAATACTCACGATGTTTTGTGTAGACACAAGCAGTACTTCGGGATGCACCAACGTCTTACTACCGGGATCCTACGACATCAAACACACGCACTAGTGAGTTTCCATGTCGATATCTAATGCTAATATACTAAATTCTACATATAGGGAAATGCCAATTTATGTTTTAGTATTGGATTTTATATCAATTAGTTACACTTTTTCTGAAGTAATGAAATTCTATATATCGGGCGATTAATTACAACCTTGGAATATAAACTTTCCAAATTTTTAAGTCCTTATTACAACATAAATTCACGAAAATAGCATTCGAGGGATAAAAATTCTCAAACTTTTTATTTAACTGTTATTACACAATACTAAGCTGGGAAAAATATAAAAATGGATTTCCAAGCTGTTTAATTATATTTTATGATTTTTGAGCATTTATTTCTATAAAAATTGAAATAAATAGAAAACAGTTTCCAAAATTACCCAAACTTTTTAATTAACTGTTATTGTACATAAATAGGCTGGGAAAAATATAAAAGATATTTTTCAGTGGGTATTTCTATTTTTCCTTGTTTTATTCCTTTAAATAATCATAAATTAAAGAAATAATATTAAACAGTTAAAATAAATCTCCATAAATTTTTGTAACATCATTTACAGTGTAAATAACCTGGGAAAAATATCAAAAGTGGTTTTCATAATGCATAAACGGGTTTTGGGTATTTATGTGTATTTAAGTGCATTTTAATGCAATTAATTTTAGAAAATAAGAGAAAAATAGTTTACAGTAGAGAAAAATATTCAAAATTTTTATGTAACCTCCTACTGTATAATATTATATCCTGGTAAATTTTCATGAATTGTGGATAATCAGAACTATTTCTCCCATTTTTAGACCATTATAATTACCAAAATTTGGGAAAAATAGTAAAACATGATGAAAAATCTTGAAATTATTTTCTAGAGTCACCCATCACAGGTAAGGTGTGAGAAAATTGTTAGATACAATTTTCATATCCTCTAAGGTGGTTTTGTAATTTATCATGTCCTAAATAAAAGAAAATTAGAAATCGTATTAAACAGTAACAAAAATTTCTGAAATTTGGTGAGGAGTCATTATTCCCCATAAGTATCATCCATGAATTTATTTAGGATTTATTGACCTCTGGAAGTATTTTATATGATTTATGCCCTTGGTTTTAGCAATAACTCTAATAAATCAAAGAAATAACAAAAGCTCTTGAAATTTTCCAGATTATCTCATGCATGCAAGGGCTTTCAAAAGGAAAAATGTAAAAAAATGTATTCAGAAGAGAAATGAGGGTAATGATTCCAAACAATTTAAGAAAAGTTGCATGCAATAATGCATGAAGTGTAGATGTGGCTGAAGTTCATGAATTTGTGTAGCCCATTCTGTGAGGTTTTAAGCCGCGAAATTTCAACCATCATTCACTAGATATGTTAAGTTTCTAAGGTATTTTTCCTCAGATTTATGGTTGGGTTTAAGGCCATTGTTTAAGCAAGATAAAAATAGTGATCACAGAAAAAGAGCTGTATGCGCAACCTTTTTGTAAAATCTGCCAAAAATCGGATATTTAATATTTTACAGTAAGACCAGTTGGGTTTGAAATTTAATTCGTGGAACTAACCAATACAAAAAGAATATCATGATTTGGTTAGGAAATGACTGAGTTATGACTGTTCAAAGTCGAACAAAGTAATCTGGCAGATTGCATGTTTGCTTGTGTGCATTATTAGGGTATTTCAACAAGAACATCATGCATGTCTTTGGTAAGGCCCGATTTCTAATACATGCATGGAATGAATGAGCATCCAAGATGTACTAGAAATGGTTTAAATGCTTTTGTTCATGCATGAACACAAAAGAAATGGAGAAGAACATGAAATATTAGGTTTTGATGTCACATGATCATATGTGCATCTTTTCCACTCCTTGCATGGGTTTGATCCCGGATTTTCACCATCTTTAACACATGCATTGTGTTATGGTGAGAATCTACAAACCACAAGGGGAGAATAAAGATTTCTAGCCATGGAAAGGCATAGAATCCGAAAAGTAGAGAAGATTAAGAAGAAAAGAAGTTTAACCATGAAACTATGGAAGAAGATGTTGTTGTTTACCTTGGTTTTGACCTTGAGAGAAGTAAGAACACTTCAAGGGCTTCACAATCTCGAAATTTTGCAGAGAAATGAGAGGATTTTCGTGAGTTTAGAGAGAGGGAAGAAGAGAGTGAAGTGTGTGAAGAGAGTGAAGTGAGAGAGTGAAGAGGGAAGAGGTGGAGTAAGGGTTTAAGCTTAATGATTGTGTTTTGGGGAAGAGAGAGGGCATGGGGAGAGGTGATGGCCGGTTTTTGCATGCATTTTGGCCTCCTCTCTCCTAAATTTTAAACTTTATAAAATTCCCTCCTAAATCTTTATAAAAACCCTAATTTTATAAAAGTGTTTATTAAGCAAATTTGGATTTATTTAAAATCTTGTTTTCAACAAATAAATTATGATTAATACTTGGTTATTTAATTTCTATTTCATTGACTATAATTCATAATTTGATTAATAAAAATTTGATATTAGGAAGTTTATAGCCAAATTTTATAAAGTTTTTAAGCTTTATAATTTATAACTTTGGATTTTTGGCTCTTTAGGGTTTTTGGAATATTGTTTGATATTCAACAACATGTTGAAGTATAATTAGAATGTTTTAATTTATTTTTAGAGTTTTATACCCTATTTCAATTATAACAAAGCTTGAAGCTTTATTAATTATAGTATTGGCATTTCCTATTGTAGCTAAGCAACTTACTAGAATTGTAAGTATCAAGTATATTAGTCCTAGACCTCAGTTGGATCCTAGTTTATGCAAGATTTTTGACCTAATCTATACTACTAGGTCATGGCATGTTGTGCATGAATGGTTTTTATAGAGATGCATGAGTCCGAGAATGACCTGAATTGGCAGTTGTCACAGTATCCCCCACTTAAAAAGAATTTCGTCCCGAAATTCATTCTATGTCATCGCTTGTCGTCGCAAGGGAATAGTTGCGGATACTTTTCCTTTATGTAGTCCTCGCGCTCCCAGGTGTACTCCGGACCGCGTTTTGAGTTCCATCGAACTTTCACAATCGGGATCTTACTCCGCTTAAGTTGTTTTACCTCCCTGTCAAGGATTTCTATCGGTTCCTCAACGAAGCTCAGCTTATCATTGATCTTAATTTCCTCCAGGGGCACTATCAATGTTTCGTCGACTAGACATTTCTTAAGGTTGGAGACGTGGAATGTGTCGTGAATGGCGCTTAACTCTTGGGGCAATTGGAGTTTATACGCTACTGGACCAATCCTTTCAAGGATTTCAAAGGGTCCAACATATCTCGGGCTTAGTTTTCCTTTCTTACCAAAACGCACAAGCCCTTTCCAAGGCGACACTTTTAAAAGTACCTTGTCTCCTACTTGGAATTCTAATGGTTTTCGACGATTATCCGCATAACTTTTCTGACGATCTCTAGCAGCTTTAAGCTTATCCTTGATGATAGCAATCTTGTCAGATGTTTCCTGGATAAGTTCGACTCTAGTCAATTGTCTGCCTCCGATTTCTGTCCAGCATAAGGGCGAACGACACTTGCGTCCATACAATGCTTCATATGGAGCACATTGGATACTCGTGTGGTAACTGTTATTGTAGGAAAACTCAATTAGGGGTAAATGAGTATCCCAATTTCCTTTGAACTCAATGACACACGCTCGTAGCATGTCTTCCAATGTTTGTATTGTTCTCTCTGTTTGCCCATCTGTCTGAGGGTGGTAAGCTGAGCTCAAATCTATCTTGGTTCCTAGTGCCCTCTGTAACATCCACCAAAATCGAGATGTAAAACGACTATCTCTATCGGAAATGATAGATAGGGGTACACCATGCAGAGAAACAATTTTGCTACCGGTGCCGCTCCGGGAATTAATTCTATCCGAAATTCGACCTGCCTGTGAGGGGGTGAACCGGGCAATTCCTCCGGAAACACTTCGGGATAGTTTTGAACCACTGGAATCTCCTTGAGTTGTTTAGCTTCAGGTTCTCTTTCTAGCACGTGGGCCATGAATGCAATACAATTCTTTTTCAGGTACTTGTGAACCTTCACGCTTGATACTATGTTTAAACTTCTTCCTGGCTTCTCACCGTGTATGATAAGGGTTTCTCCATTAGGGAGAGGCACTCTAATGTCTTTCTCATAACAACCAATGTCCGCTCTATTTTTGGATAACCAATCCATTCCCACTATCACATCAAAACTACCTAGCTCTATAGGAATTAGGTCGATGCTAAAGAGTTTATCAGCTAAATTCAGAGTACAACCAGGAATTATATCACTAGCCCTAATTTCATACCCATCAGCAAGTTCAATAGCATAAGCATTCCTCATCTTTACCGATTTCAAGCCAATTAACGGTCTAAATGCTAAAGAAACAAAACTCCTATCTGCTCCCGCATCGAATATTACTGATGCAAAATGGTTGTTCAGGAGGAACGTACCTGTTATCACTTCAGGGTTCTGACGAGCTTCTTCTGCACCAATCACAAAGGCTACACCTCTTGGCTGTCCAACTTGATTTCCTTGAAAGTTTTGCCTGGCTTGGCCTTGTCTATTATTACCAGGTCCATTGTTCAGTTTGGGGCATGCTCTACGGAGATGATCAGTACTCCCGCACTCGTAACATGTCCTTTTTCCTTCCTTATTCACCTTACAATACTTCGAGTAATGGCCTGTTTGCTTACAGTTTTGGCACACCGGGCAAGCTCCCTTGTGATGGAAGTTACACTTATTGCACTTAGGAAGCGGCCCTGAGTACTGCTTTCGCTCCTGCACTTCTTGTCCTTGAGTTTTCACTGGTTCTTGCTCCTGGGCTCTTACCATAAAGTTTCTTGAGACTTTCTGCTTCCTCCCTGACTTGCCTCCATACTTCTTCTCTCCCTGATTTGCTGGCTTCCTCTTGCTACTAGAGCTTTCCTTTGCTGATGCTCCCATCCTTATCACATCATTGGTTAGTCGATTTGCTAGGCTTACTGCACTTTGAATGGTAGTTGGGTTTGCTGAGGTAACCATTCCCCGAATCTCTGGTGCCAGACCCCAGATGTAACGATCTATCCGTTTCTCCTCAGGAGTAACCATGTGAGCTACTAGTTTTGCTAGTTCATGAAATCGGACTGTGTACTTCTCTATTTGTGTTCCAACCATAGAATGGTTCCAGAATTCAGATTCAAGTTTCTGAAGTTCATCCTTGGGACAATACTCCTCTATCAACAGCTTCTTTAGGTCTTCCCAAGTTAGCTGATATGCTGCTGTACGGCCTCGGGTTTGCACTAGAGTATTCCACCAGGTTAATGCCCTATCTTGGAATAGGCAAGATGCATACTCAACTTTGTTGCGCTCGAGGCATTTGCTAATGTGAAGGACCGACTCCATGCTATCAATCCATTTCAGCAACCCGACCGCACCTTCCTTTCCATAGAACTCCTTAGGTTTACAGGCCATAAAGGACTTGTAGTTACATTCTCTTTCATTGTTTCCCCGGTTTCCTCCACTACTTCCTTGGTTAGCATTAAGTCCTGCAGTTACCTGAGTAACAATGTTTGGAATTGCTTCCAAGAGCTGTTGTGCTACAACTTGAGCAACACCGGGTGTTTCCTTCTGTGGGCGCCCGCGATTAGGCCTTCCAGACATGGTTCTAAGACACAAGAGTATAAATACATATAAATACATAAAATAATGTATAATATTTAGTTCACTACTATTTTGAAAACCGTAAGTGTTGTCAAACTAATGGTTTGCATTAATACTATGCATATAGGTTTTAGAAAGGAAAGAAAAGAAAAATCTTTTTATTCGACCATTTACTAAATAAATTCTAGGGTTTGACCTCATAGTAAAAGTTTTCAAACATAAGATAAAATTCTTCATTACCATTTGAAATAACTTTAAAACCAAACCAATACATCAATCCCAAAATAAAGTTTTAAAATGTTTTTCCCAAAAGACACCCAACATGGGTTTTCATTTCATAACAAAATAAAATAAAATACTGAAATCAGAACCAAAAGCCAATCGCTATCCCAACAAGAAGCATCAACACCACAATTAGGAACAGCCCACCAAACACATAATATGCTGTCATCGCATGACCTGCCTCTCGTCTAGCAGCACTAGCAGTGTCAGCAGTCTCCATCGAATGCTGATACAGGATTTCCATTCCTGCCAAGACTTCATCCAAAACTTCTCGATGCCCAGCTATCACAGCGAGACTGTGACGTAGGCCCGCTGCTATCGACTGCAATCTCCGGGACTCCTCAGGGGTCATACCTGGCTGTCTGACAGGTATCCCTATGACTTGCTGAGGTGAGGTTGCTCTCGGTCCTGCATCGCTGGGTCCTGCTCCGCTAGGTCCTGCCGTGCCATGTCCTGCTGTGCTGGCGGGTATCCTTCCTGGAATGGGAACACTCTTCCTCGCCGTCCTCCGAATGCGAAGTCCATAAAGCGGTGGCTGTGGCAACACCGATGTCGGTGATGCCTCGCGTCGTTGACTCGGGGCGTCGTCATTTTTGATCTCCACCGAGTTCCCTATATCTTCCGTATCCTCTGATGGGTCTTCTTCTACCGAGGCGGGGGGATTACGTCGAGGGATAACAGTGACGTAGCCGGATTCATCGGCTGAGGCGGTAGCGCGCGAAGATGACGATGTTGACATAATGGACTGTGACATAGTTTCAATGAGATATGAAATAAATGACAATGCATGCCTATAATATGCAATGCTTACACACACCAAAATTAACCTTTTGAAATTTTGAAATAAAGTTTTCTCAAATATTTTTGTTGAACATATTCCCATTATAATTAGCTCAAGCTTTGTATAAATCTTTTCTTAATTAAACATAGGTGATCAGGCTATGTTTAATCGAGGTCCAATAATACAACTCCCGACCTAATTATATTAGTAATATGTTTGATGTAAAAAGAATTTCTTTGTAAGTTTTAGTTATAGGTTGTGTTTTCTTAAAGAAAAACCGATGTTCTCTATAACTTTAGCTCTGATACCACTTCTGTCACACCCCGCTAAAGCGGAAACGCAAGGTATGACAGCGATAACGGTTTCAATGCAAAAGATAAAGATACATCACCATAGCAGTATTTAAAAGTTTACAACCCATAGCTTCAAAAGAAACAAAATACAAGTTTTTCAAAATAACATTGTTCAAAATATAGCTTCATAATAGCTTCAACACGATGCAGCATGCTCTATGATGATGAATCTTTACATCCACTTACTAATTATTTCCTGAAAAAGCATGTAAAACGAGCGTCAACTATGAAAATAGTTGGTGAGTATCACAAGTTTATAAATCGAGGGTACAATAATGCTTTTCGTAAGTACAAGTACATTGCTTTAATGATACAAAGTTGATTGCTATTAAGGAATACAAGTTTATTGCTATAACGAGAAACGCGTTTGTATGTGTATGAGCAAACAATGAGTCTCAACCAAACCTATGACTGAAGCCCTATCGAGATCTATGCTTATCGTTCCATAGATGAATATGGTATCATGCACTCCAGCGATTCGGGCGAGTGAGGAGTTGTCAATTCCTAATAGCGCTATCCATAATGACCATTGGCTCAAAGAGTTAATGGTTAGAGATAAGGGAAGGGCCTTAGTACGATAAGTTCTCATGTTCCGTGTTGCATAGACATACATAAACATAGCAATACAATAGCAATCATGTTTGATAATAATCAATTTAAATACAACATACAAATAATAGTTTTTCTGGACATGCTTTTCCACCCCAAAACATAAAACTGAAAATAGGGGAGTGCGTGAATACTCACAATATACAAAATATAGTAATCAAGTTTATACGAATCAATTAAGTATAACGAACATAAGTAGTTTAGGACATGCTTTTCCACCCCAAAACATAAAAACTGAAAATAGGGGAGTGCGTGAATACTCACAATATACAAAATATAGCAATCAAGTTTATACGAATCAATTAAGTATAACGAACATAAGTAGTTTAGGACATGCTTTTCCACCCCAAAACATAAAAACCGAAAATAGGGGAGTACGTGAATACTCACAATATACAAAATATAGTAATCAAGTTTATACGAATCAATTAAGTATAACGAACATAAGTAGTTTAGGACATGCTTTTCCACCCCAAAACATAAAAACCGAAAATAGGGGAGTACGTGAATACTCACAATGTGCAAAATATAGTAATCAAGTTTATACGAGTCAATTAAATATAACGAACATAAGTAGTTTAGGACATGCTTTTCCACCCCAAAACATAAAAACTGAAAATAGGGGAGTGCGTGAATACTCACAATATACAAAATATAGTAATCAAGTTTATACGAATCAATTAAGTATAACGAACATAAGTAGTTTAGGACATGCTTTTCCACCCCAAAACATAAAAACCGAAAATAGGGGAGTACGTGAATACTCACGATGTTTTGTGTAGACACAAGCAGTACTTCGGGATGCACCAACGTCTTACTACCGGGATCCTACGACATCAAACACACGCACTAGTGAGTTTCCATGTCGATATCTAATGCTAATATACTAAATTCTACATATAGGGAAATGCCAATTTATGTTTTAGTATTGGATTTTATATCAATTAGTTACACTTTTTCTGAAGTAATGAAATTCTATATATCGGGCGATTAATTACAACCTTGGAATATAAACTTTCCAAATTTTTAAGTCCTTATTACAACATAAATTCACGAAAATAGCATTCGAGGGATAAAAATTCTCAAACTTTTTATTTAACTGTTATTACACAATACTAAGCTGGGAAAAATATAAAAATGGATTTCCAAGCTGTTTAATTATATTTTATGATTTTTGAGCATTTATTTCTATAAAAATTGAAATAAATAGAAAACAGTTTCCAAAATTACCCAAACTTTTTAATTAACTGTTATTGTACATAAATAGGCTGGGAAAAATATAAAAGATATTTTTCAGTGGGTATTTCTATTTTTCCTTGTTTTATTCCTTTAAATAATCATAAATTAAAGAAATAATATTAAACAGTTAAAATAAATCACCATAAATTTTTGTAACATCATTTACAGTGTAAATAACCTGGGAAAAATATCAAAAGTGGTTTTCATAATGCATAAACGGGTTTTGGGTATTTATGTGTATTTAAGTGCATTTTAATGCAATTAATTTTAGAAAATAAGAGAAAAATATTTTACAGTAGAGAAAAATATTCAAAATTTTTATGTAACCTCCTACTGTATAATATTATATCCTGGTAAATTTTCATGAATTTTGGATAATCAGAACTATTTCTCCCATTTTTAGACCATTATAATTACCAAAATTTGGGAAAAATAGTAAAACATGATGAAAAATCTTGAAATTATTTTCTAGAGTCACCCATCACAGGTAAGGTGTGAGAAAATTGTTAGATACAATTTTCATATCCTCTAAGGTGGTTTTGTAATTTATCATGTCCTAAATAAAAGAAAATTAGAAATCGTATTAAACAGTAACAAAAATTTCTGAAATTTGGTGAGGAGTCATTATTCCCCATAAGTATCATCCATGAATTTATTTAGGATTTATTGACCTCTGGAAGTATTTTATATGATTTATGCCCTTGGTTTTAGCAATAACTCTAATAAATCAAAGAAATAACAAAAGCTCTTGAAATTTTCCAGATTATCTCATGCATGCAAGGGCTTTCAAAAGGAAAAATGTAAAAAAATGTATTCAGAAGAGAAATGAGGGTAATGATTCCAAACAATTTAAGAAAAGTTGCATGCAATAATGCATGAAGTGTAGATGTGGCTGAAGTTCATGAATTTGTGTAGCCCATTCTGTGAGGTTTTAAGCCGCGAAATTTCAACCATCATTCACTAGATATGTTAAGTTTCTAAGGTATTTTTCCTCAGATTTATGGTTGGGTTTAAGGCCATTGTTTAAGCAAGATAAAAATAGTGATCACAGAAAAAGAGCTGTATGCGCAACCTTTTTGTAAAATCTGCCAAAAATCGGATATTTAATATTTTACAGTAAGACCAGTTGGGTTTGAAAGTTAATTCGTGGAACTAACCAATACAAAAAGAATATCATGATTTGGTTAAGAAATGACTGAGTTATGACTGTTCAAAGTCGAACAAAGTAATCTGGCAGATTGCATGTTTGCTTGTGTGCATTATTAGGGTATTTCAACAAGAACATCATGCATGTCTTTGGTAAGGCCCGATTTCTAATACATGCATGGAATGAATGAGCATCCAAGATGTACTATAAATGGTTTAAATGCTTTTGTTCATGCATGAACACAAAAGAAATGGAGAAGAACATGAAATATTAGGTTTTGATGTCACATGATCATATGTGCATCTTTTCCACTCCTTGCATGGGTTTGATCCCGGATTTTCACCATCTTTAACACATGCATTGTGTTATGGTGAGAATCTACAAACCACAAGGGGAGAATAAAGATTTCTAGCCATGGAAAGGCATAGAATCCGAAAAGTAGAGAAGATTAAGAAGAAAAGAAGTTTAACCATGAAACTATGGAAGAAGATGTTGTTGTTTACCTTGGTTTTGACCTTGAGAGAAGTAAGAACACTTCAAGGGCTTCACAATCTCGAAATTTTGCAAAGAAATGAGAGGATTTTCGTGAGTTTAGAGAGAGGGAAGAAGAGAGTGAAGTGTGTGAAGAGAGTGAAGTGAGAGAGTGAAGAGGGAAGAGGTGGAGTAAGGGTTTAAGCTTAATGATTGTGTTTTGGGGAAGAGAGAGGGCATGGGGAGAGGTGATGGCCGGTTTTTGCATGCATTTTGGCCTCCTCTCTCCTAAATTTTAAACTTTATAAAATTCCCTCCTAAATCTTTATAAAAACCCTAATTTTATAAAAGTGTTTATTAAGCAAATTTGGATTTATTTAAAATCTTGTTTTCAACAAATAAATTATGATTAATACTTGGTTATTTAATTTCTATTTCATTGACTATAATTCATAATTTGATTAATAAAAATTTGATATTAGGAAGTTTATAGCCAAATTTTATAAAGTTTTTAAGCTTTATAATTTATAACTTTGGATTTTTGGCTCTTTAGGGTTTTTGGAATATTGTTTGATATTCAACAACATGTTGAAGTATAATTAGAATGTTTTAATTTATTTTTAGAGTTTTATACCCTATTTCAATTATAACAAAGCTTGAAGCTTTATTAATTATAGTATTGGCATTTCCTATTGTAGCTAAGCAACTTACTAGAATTGTAAGTATCAAGTATATTAGTCCTAGACCTCAGTTGGATCCTAGTTTATGCAAGATTTTTGACCTAATCTATACTACTAGGTCATGGCATGTTGTGCATGAATGGTTTTTATAGAGATGCATGAGTCCGAGAATGACCTGAATTGGCAGTTGTCACACTGTCCTGCCTTGAATCTCATTTCGGGCCACTCTGCGGACCAAGATTGGCAAGATTCTATCTGCTGAGCCTCCGTTGCTCAAGTTGTAAAAGCTTCGGTCGCCATTAAATGGCATGGGCTGATCTTGTCCTTGGCTCCATGTTTCCAAGCATTCCACTCACTCAAGGTCGGGCCATGAAAAGCCAGAAGAAGGTTAGGAATTGGAAAGGAAGCTGCTCGGGGTAGGTTCTCCACCTATGGTTCAGAGTTAGCATCATACGAAAGGCCTTCATCATGGTGATCATTCAAGGGGATAGGATGATCATTCTCTGGTTCTTCTCCAAACCAACCAGCTATGACTTCGTTCAGAAGATACTAGTTGCCATGGGGATGGAGTCCAGCTATGTTTTCTATGCGAGAATTTAGGGTAAGAGAATAATTATTAGACGAACTACCTAAATAATTAGCTAGAAAACCTTCATTAGTTACATCGCTATTTGTGAAGTGCATACTAGTTATGTGTAATCTAAACAAGATAGACCTTCGAATAAGTGACCTTAACTCCGTATTCACACAGAATAGGGGTGAAGTAAAATTTCCACAGATTCTAAGTCTATAACATCCTAATTACATATAGCCTTAGTGTATCCACTTAGCAACTATCAACTTAGTAATGAAGATCCTGTTTTAGTTCTCAAGTATAAAGTACTTATAGTAACACCAAATACTCTTATAGTATTTTAAATTTAATGTTATGTTCTATTGTTCTCATTGTGGTAGGGTTGGGAAGATTTTATGTCACACCCCCAAACCAAGGATGGCGGAAACGTCCGGGGGTGGAGGACTTCATGTAGAGTATCACAACAACGAGTATAATAGTGCTCAAAGTAAATACAACCATCATAAATATAATTGAAAAAGTTACACCAAAGTATATGTTTACATGATTCAAATCATTTACATTATGATACAAAAGGAACTGTTCGACGATTTATCGTCCCATCCTCAAAACGTGGTTGATTTCCTGTTTCACTAAATTCCTGAGAATACAAGTAGTTTTGAAAAGTGTCAACACAAAGGTTGGTGAGTTCATAAGCTTTTGACAGTAAGAGTTTGAAAATCGATCTTTGTAAAGAGATGTATGATACCAAGAAAAATCCAATATTTTCCTTACAAAAGTTATGTAGTCCTAAATACCAGGACCGAAAATGAACAACTATATGTCATACTTAAAGATATAAAAGTGATTTTAAATCGGCATAAAACCCTTTCTGATGTGAGAAAAATCCTGTAATGAATGATGTGTAGTTTTAAATACCAAGGCCGAAAGTATACAATAAAGTATGTAATTGTTGATGTAAAAAGTGATTTTAAATCGACATAAAACCCTTTTTGATATGAAGGCGTACAAGTATTTTTCTATACTTAAGGTAATTTCAGTGAGTTAAATAGACATAACTCGCTAATTTAAAGTTAGAACCCGTAAATCTTATGATTGTTAATACCACATGTGAGCTATTATAACCATACTTGACTTGGGTGGCCTCGTAATGCGACGTTCTTCAGGCGTCGCCGTTAAATGACACTTGTCACCACAGACCTGCCGGTCTAGCTGTAGCAAGCAGCTCTGGTGTGGGTTTGTCAAACCCAATATAGATCTATACACAACTATCACGTTCTCCTTACAAGAGACTCTGGTTACAATTTACAGGACCTTTTGGCTTTGTTACTTTGGAAGTAACCCGAAGGGAATGACTCACAAATTTATTCATTAACAGATTTACGTGAACTAAACGGAAAACTTTCGATAAATAAGTTTGATAAGTAATGATACATAAACTATACCTATTATAGTTTATCCAAAACGTTTATAATATGTGAGAATTCTTTTATAAATGCTTTATTGTGATAAATTCATAAACTATGCTCATTATAGTTTAATATTCTTGTTCCAAATAAATGAATAATCTTAACACAAATGCCTATACTTCAGTTATGATGATAAACTAACAAGGTAACACATTCAATATGTAGAACTTGACATTATACACTTTGCTCAACATAATACAAAGTGTTATAAAAATTATAAGCTGTTAACCAATTTTCAGCCTTTCTACACTGTTTTTGAAAATTCATAGAAAAATTATACGAAGTCGAAAACTAAATCCGTAAATTCTGGGAGTTCCCAAAATGTGTCTAGTTTACTCATACTTTTTATCATGATTTTTAATGACCTGCAACTTAGGTGAAAAAGTCCATAATCACAGACTGGTCCGGATTGGTGTTTGAAATGATAGTCGGTTTTGTAAAAATCACCATAAATTGTAGAAAAATCGTATGGAGGTGTGCAAGTAGTCATTTTAAAGCTAAGAAGTGGAACTACATGCACCTAAAACAGTTTTGAAAACTAAAGTGTTTAAGATGTCCAAAACAGTCCGTGAATGGAGTCCAACTTTTTTGATGAAAGCTGTTAGAAGAATTTAGTTATGTTCTTGGTGTTTTAACTTGTATTCCCCCCCTAAAAACTTGAGAAAACATGAAAATGTAGGGGTATGAACTCACCTTGTGTGATTTCAGTGGATAAGTGTTGAAGAAGATAAGTGTTCAACCCAAGAACACTTGAAGAATCGCTTGAAGATTCGAAGCTCTAACATAAATTTAATGGAGTTTGTGTAAGATACTCATGATTTGAGTGGAATTAATCGAGATAATCTTAAAGGAAATGGATTATGCTTACCAAAGGTGGAGGAAACTCTCAAGATCAGCCCTTGAATCTCGGATTTCTAGAGAGAGAAAGTGAGAGAGAAAGGAGTTTGATCTTCTTGTGAAATGAGAACAAATGAGAGAAAAAGAGGAGAGAGGATGGATATCCAGCTCTCAAAACATGGAGATGGCTTGTGAGGAAGGTAAAAAGTACAAGGAAGTGACAAGGTATGGTGGGGAGGAGTGTGGGTTAATCATGGAGTGGGTATGGGGTTGCTTGTGTCATAAAATAAGGTAAAGTCAACACTCTACCTTTGTACTTTACCTAACCTTATTTGGATAAGATTTTACCCTTAAAATGTGATTAAATCATTAATTTAGGGGTCTTATATTTTAAAATAAAGTTTTGGGTGAAAATCCTATGTTAAAATAATTAAAAATAGGTTTAAAATGCAAAAATATGCAAAAATGGGCGAAAAATGTAATTTCCAGCGAGTTTCTTCGGACCTAGGCCGAAGCTCGGTCCCTAGGCCGAAGTCCGGTCAGGCGGAGCTTGGTTCGGACGCGGGTGGCTGGTCTCGGAAGCGAAGGCGCGAGTCAGAAGAAAGGGGTGAGGCGAGGGTCTGGTCCGAGGCTCGGTCCGAAAGGAGGCAGTCCGACGCGAAGGCAAGGTTCGGTCCGAGGTCAGGCTAGAACCGAAGGTACTGTTGTGAACAGTAATGAACAGTACTTTCGGTTCGGATTTTCCCTTCTATGCTGGTTCGGTTCGGACCTTCCTTCAGTGCTGGGTTCGGTTCGGATGAACAGTACTTTCGGTTCAGACCCTCATGAATAGTGCTTTCGGTTCGGTTCATGAATAGTACTTTCGGTTCGGAGGGTTCGTTTCCTTAAGTCCGTTTTTCGCGTAGACTTCCGTTTTTGGGCTATTTTCGCCAAATTCGAGGGTCGGGATGCCCCGAGTGATTATAGAAAGTTGGGAGAGATTTCGAGAGAGATTTGAGAGAGATTCCACATACTCAGAGAGATTTGGGAGAGATTCGACATACTTGGGGAGATTTGGGAGAGATTTGACATACTTGGAAAGATTTCTCATACAGAGAGATATTTGGGAGAGATTTCACATACTTAGGGAGATTTGGGAGAGATTTGACATACTTAGAGAGATTTGGGAGAGATTTGGCATACTTGGAGAGATTTCTCATACAAAGAGATATTTGGGAGAGATTTGGCATACTTGGAGAGATTTCTCATACAAAGAGATATTTGGGAGAGATTTGACATACTTAGGGAGATTTGGGAGAGATTTGACATACTTAGAGAGATTTGGGAGAGATTTGGCATACTTGGAGAGATTTCTCATACAAAGAGATATTTGGGAGAGATTTCACATAATTAGAGATATGTGGGAGAGGTTTCACATACTTAGAGATATGTGGGAGAGGTTTCACATACTTAGAGATATGTGGGAGAGGTTTCACATACTTAGAGATATGTGGGAGAGGTTTCACATACTTAGAGATACGTGGAAGAGCTTTCACTGGTGACCTTTTTGAGTGTCCGGCTATGCACTGCAAGGTCCTTAAACCCCGTTAAGCCTTGATTTGGGATCATGCATACTCCCGATGAGTATGTAACATTGTCGTATCGATTTGGCTTTCTACGTACCACCGTTTTAGGTTAAGGAGATTTAGGTGAACGCACTTTTCGATTTATAATCTCTCATTAGAATAGAGAGTTGTTTAGAAGTTATATAACGTAAACTCTAGTACTCACGGCGAATTGGGTTGACCGGTTTGACTTGTTGACTTTAGTTGACTTTGACTTGACCGAAAATTGACGGTTGTCACATTTTAGCATTGCTACAACCACACAATTAAACTTAGGCACATGCTAGTCAACCCTCGGATAATACAGGTGATCAGGCTATATCTTCCCAGTTTTGACCATATGTCTCTAAGCCCACCTGTGTTGCCCAACAATCATAATTCTTTTGTACTATCCTAGTGACACTGATTTTAGTATGAATGCAGGCACGTATACTTTATTAAATATTTTATTATTTAAAGTATAAACTCTTGGTCAGAGTATTTTTATCCCTTATGTATTTATAGTTAGCATATCTTTTATGGGTTGATATACTTAATTCACTATAAACAATGCTCTGATACCAATCTGTCACACCCCAAAACCAAGAACGGCGGAAACGTTCTGGGGCGGAGGACGTCATGTACAGTATCACAACAATGAAAAGTAGTAAACAAGCAACAGCATCAACCATTGCATTAATAATATAATTATTATACAAGTGTTCTTTCAAATTTTGATAAACATTAAAGCATAAATCAAAATGAAAGATGAGTCTTGAACAAGCTCCATCTTCCTTTCTCCTTGCACCGGTACCTGTCTAAGATGACCTGAGGATACAAGTAATTTTGAAAGCGAGTATCAGCTTTGAAGCTGGTGAGATCATAAGTATTTTAGTGTCTTAATTTGTATGTACGTATTTTGTATGTAAGAATTTGTATCTAAGAATTTGTATATGAACTGTAAGTATAAAATGTAGATGAACTGTAAGTATGAAAATGTTTGTAAAACAACTGTAAACGTTTGAAAAACCCTAGAAATCCCTATGATTCCTACTATTATAACAGGGAGTGTTCTACCAAGACTTAACTGATCTCTATGTAGTCTTCTACCAAGACTTAACTGTTCTATATGTTCGTTTCTTGTAAAAGTATGTAATTTTCCCAAGTGTAAATATTATTAACAAAATATAGTTTTTACATCTATAGTTTAAGTGAAAGGATCACTAAATATATGTACAGGGAAAATTAATGTAGTACTAAAACGTAGCGCTATAAGAACTACTGATTTACTAATTACCTTAAACCGGATTTATATTAAGGCATCATGTGATAAATTGCACCATACTATCGACTGGTAACAATGACATATGAATGGTCGTAATAACGGAATGACGTTTGGCACCCACAGACCTGTAGGTCCCGCTATAGCTAGCAGCAAGGTGTAGGATAGTCAATCCAGTATAGATCTATACGCAAACTCACGCTCTCCCTCCAAGAGACTCTGGCTACAACTCGGGCCATGACATTTAAGGCATGCTCCGATACACATCACAATAATTAACGTATTCATATCTATGTAATGTAATGAACTGTTCTAGCTGTAATGTACGTGCTCTCTACCTAGCAAGTATAGTAATGTAATCGTTCTAGTATCGTTGTATATGTTCTATTCCTAGTATCGTAGTATATGTAATGTAATGTAATGTTCTAGAAAGTATTGACTGATGAATGAACTGACTCATTGTATGATATCACATTCTAGTAATTGTTCTAGCATCTTCCTAAACTACCCATATGGTAGTTTACGAGTAATCTAACTGGTACGTATGGACATGGATGTATACCCTTGCTACCCAAGGGCATGGGATGAACTGGAAGGACCTTTTATGACTATATATGTATATATGTTATATAACTAATATTTAAACGACCTTTGGACGAGTACCCGATATATCACCAGACCACATCTCAAGCGCGAAAAGGAAATAGGGTGGATAGCCTTCCTAAGTCTTTTAAACATTTCTTATATAACTATACATATAGAGGCATGCAATTTATAATTTAAAAGCATAAAATAAGATTTGTAAAACCTTTGAACATAAATATTTCCTAAGAAAAGACTGACTTGATGTCAATCTATAAAACAATTTGAAGGCATGGGTTTAATAAAATAGTTTAGTATAAAGAAACATTTGTTTGAGACACAATTGTAAATAAGTTTGAAATGTAATATACAGAGTAAAATGTACAGTGTAATAAGGAGTTTAAAACATATAAAATGTTTATAAAAATCATTTGAAGGAAACTGTTTGGTAAAACGGCTAATGTGTAGTAAATCATTTGAATGTTGCATATTAATCACATGTGATTGATATAATATTTAGCGTAATTCTACTTATTAATCACATGTGATTGATATAATAACTAGCATAATTCTACTTGTATCCCCCCCATAAAACATTTAAAAATAGTTTAAACCATTATTTAAGGGGTATGAACTAACATGCAGTAAGTGACTGGAATTGAACGGACTGTTATCGTAAGGAATGATCGGGCAAGTGCTCGGTGTCAAGTGAAGACTTTAGACACACAATGATCCTAATTACATATGAAGACATGTATAAAAATAATTAATGATTAAAACACTAATTATACAAGTATAAACATTTAAACGCGAGGAAAACACTTTTGGTCAAGTGCTAGGAGGCTAATGGGTTGCAACAAAGGAGTGCAATGCCCCTAATGGGAGTTTATGGTATAATGGCCATATGTTTTGGAGTTTACAGCCCAGGGGAGTAAACTCCTGGCCGTAAACTCTCAACCAAGTCCCTAAATGAAGTCTAACAATTATACAACTCATGTGGTGAATTACTTCAAGACTTAAACAAGTGTTTGGGCTTCCTAATAACTCCTTTGAGGAGTTTACGGCCCTGGGACCATATTCCCTTGGATTTTACGGTCGTAAACTCCCTTAGGAGGGTTTTTATGATGCTTTCAAGTCTCAAACATTTCAAGGTAATGATCTATGTTGGTTTCTAGGCATAAGGAAGGAGTTAGGGTGTCATTTGACCCCTTTATAGGTGTTTACGGCCCAAGAACTTGTCTTGGCCATAAACTCCTCAATACATGTGATTCCTTATGTTTTCTAGGCTATAAACACTTTAGAGTACTTGTCCTAATTTAAGCCTAAGCCTTAGGAAGTGTTTGTGGCATCAAAACACCCCTATTTAGAGTTTTCGGCCCATGAACCAATTGGCCATATGTTTATGGCCGTGAACACCCCTAGGTGTTGGTATTTTGATTGCTTTGGGTCTTAGACACATCAAGGTAATGTGTTATGCTAGTCTATTGGTTCAATGAAGGCATTTAGGGCACTTTGGGCACTTAACATGGAGTTCACGGCCAAGAAGCTCCTTGGCCGTGAACTCACTTTCATCATAGATTTTAATAGCTTTTGGTGTCCTAATTATGAAATGAAGGCTTCTAGTCGAGTTCTAAAGCTTTGAGGGTCATTGGAACCCTTAAGGACCTTAAAATGGAGTTTACTCCCCAAGTGTTCTTGGGCGGTAAACTCCCAAATCTTGGGGTCTTAATCCGTTTTTGATGTTTACTAGTCATATACTCACAAGCATACAAGTCGAAGGTAGTTACAATTCACGGGGAAAGGACTAGGTAGCATTTAAGCCACTTATCGGAGTTTACTCTCCAAGAACGTTCTTGGGCGGTAAACTCCTGAATCTCACAGATTTGATATGTAATTGGTGTTTCTAAACACAATCTACGCTATATAACATAACTAGATCGAAGTACTCACAATTTGGGATAAAAACCCGAAGATCCGTGACAGAGAATTTTGGCTTTTCTCTAATTGGAATTCAACTAACGAACTATTTGGTTCAGTTTTCTATATATAGTCCTGGGATTTTTGGCAGAAAATATTTCTATTCTCGGAATGAACTCTAATATCCTAGAGTATTGGAATAACAGTGTTGCACAAAACCCTAGTGAATCCACTCTCCTAATATCTCCTTAAGTGTAAAATCCTGAAAACTGCCAAACTTATACTCGAAATCTAAGTTTTCACTGTAATTATTCTACTTCTATTGGCTTCAATTGGTTTGTTGAGAATGGAAATTTCGGGTTTTCACATACATGGCTAAAGAACTTCATCGGAGACCTTGGAGTTGTACCAGCTATAAAAGAGCCAATGGAGATTTTCTATGACAACAATAGTGCGGTTGCCTTAGCCAAGGAACCAAGAGATCATGGGAGTGTTGCGTTATGAGCATTCCAACACTCCTAAGTGTACATGCAACCCTAAATACCTTGGATCTATGTTTTCTCTATTATACATGCAAATAAGAACTTCCAAGGTATTATCCTAATCTAGCATACAAAACAATGAGTGTAACAAGATAGAATACATACCTCTTTGATGTAGAAAGTCTTCATGAAGCTTGAGTGCCTAGTGCCCCAAGTGTGACACCTCAAATGGTTCACACAACACCAAATACACTTGGAATAACTTGAGAGAATTCTACACTTCATGAAAATCGGCTAGCCCTTTCTTACACACACTAGTGGCCGATTTTGGTCAAGAATAAGATGCTTATATAGTTAGGGTTACACCATGTAAACCCTAATTCACATGGCCTTTCATTTCCATGATCCATGGGTACAAATACACCATGGACCATCCTATCGGTTTTAGCCCAACTTGATTATCCATGGAGCATTAGCCCACTATATAAGTATGGATGATTTACATAATCAACCCATATATTTAATTAGTCTTCTTTTGATCACTTAATTAATCCTAGACTAATTCTTGATCAATACTAATTAAATAATCTTATTATTCTTATTATTAATATACTAGAACTTATAATATATTAATAACCATAAGTGTCTTATTTCTCTCATTATAGTCTATCCAAGTGCATGATGCCATGCAACCCAAATGGACCATGCCGGGTCGGGTCAAGTCTTACCAATTATAGTTATGGACTTAGACATTAATCCAACTGTCTCCCACTTGGATAAGTCTAAAACTATTATTGCGTATGACTTCAGGAACCAACTGGCAATCGTAGCTCTCAAAAGCTTCTGTCAAACTCTGACCTTGTCGATGAACTCTGACCTTTGTCAATGACTTGTCCATTAGATAAGGAATCATATATTCCTCCATTCTAGATATCATATGAACTGAGACATGGATTATAATCATTCTCTCTGTCTATTTGTTGTTTCCCGATTTCCGATTTATGATGAATGACTAATTGAACAAATCAAATCTGTCCTGGCCCGGCCGAGCACTTCCATTTGTCATCATCAAATCATCGAGGGGCCCACGGATATCGCTTTTATCCCGAAGGTAAAAGGAATGGATAAACTTCGACTCATATGGCTTGTTCTACTACTTGTTGAATCATACACAAAGACACGTTTTATAGCACCGAGTTACCAAATGCGTTTTCGTGCAATCAATGTACTATCAACTCATAGTAACAACTCATATCTCTAGGTTTAAAGAATATAAGATATTATCGTCTCATGATCACTCGTGATAAAATCCATGAAGTGATTCCAATGAGCGCGAGTTGAATTCAATACTCAGAACTTATGAGCACTCATGAGTGTTGTAGCCCTTTGTCCAACACCTTAGACCTCTACAAGCCAACCCATGACAGTCTTAATTCATATCTACTTCCAACATATGACCGACTGTGGATGGTTTGAATAACTTAGTCATTCCGGAAGAATAACCCAGTTTATTCGGGAAGTCAAAACATGCAAAGTGAAACACAATAATAATTGAATCCAATATGGTATCAAAACCTATGAACATAAATAAAACACCTTTTATTTATCACCATATGATTACACATTATTCATTGTATACTGTTTCAGCTATCAACTTTATTCTTGAATTTAAAACAATAGTTGTCCCATGCTCCAAGCATGTACACTATGTTTTCTAAACACTAGTCATGGCATACACCAAGTATGCATACTATGTTTGTCTATGATCTTTACTTTGTGAACTAGATCCGTTGAACATAACTTCAATGATTCTCTTTTCACACTCCCAAATCCTTACTGCAAATGCAAGAATTCCAAATTCATGCCATTTACTCAAATCTGTTAGATTCTAAACTTATATGCATTGAACCTCTTGTAATGATTATGCACAAAGTCAGAAGGACTTGACAACAACCATTACAGACCATTCCAAAGGAGATCAGCTCCTTAGGAACATCCTTCTTGCATTAAGTTTCCTAATCTTAGACAAATTGAAAATTCTAACTTTGAAACATTTCCAGATTGCATTTTGACTTTCACTTCTGAACAGGAGTTGCCTCCTTACAGATTATGTCAATATGGTCCTTCCAAAATTATCACTATACTTCCAACTGTCCTTGAGCACCCAATCTTTGGTAAACCTTAGATTGTCCTCGACAATTGTTTAATGCTTTTAGTCATATCCAGTTCTAAACCTTTTCCCTTCTTAATGCCCCAGGCATTTGGAAAATTTTAGACAGGATGAATATAGCACATGTAATCGATCCTATATCCGAAACATATGGGACACGATTCATGATGTCTCACATAAAGACTAAACCAGTCTTTTGCTATAACATTTCCATTTCAATTTGCCAAGTTCTCATAATTCAGATTATAAAAAGGGATGCCGTAATCATAATAGAATTTTAGAACGCAATTAATGGACCCATATACAGAATTTCCTTATGTTGAGCCATTCCAACATGAAATTCATATATATATATCCTTGACTAAATGATTAAAACCTCACGATCTAAGCTTATAGATTTGAGATGAAGTATAATTTCCTCTCCCTTAATTATAGCAAAACAACTTTTTCCCAATTGAAACTTTTGTTTTCTATAATTAACATTGCTAGCTTGCAATATTTATCATATTTATCATGCTCCCACTAACATGATGATTATTAGCATAACACTTATGCTCCCACTAGCTTTGACATGTACTCCGAAATCAGCTGACTTTCTTACCAAAGTTCAAATTTCTGATACTAGATTGTTTTGATAAGACTTTATCAAAATCATACACCTTCCCTTAGATAGCACACTTGTGTGTCTAAACAATTATGAAGAGGGATGCCGTAATCATAATGGTTAGACCTTTTGCCACTTCTCAGAAGTCCAGGTTAGTGTGCCGGTAAACCACACACGCTCCACTAACGACTTTGAGAATGCAAATATCACAATTGCTATCTAGCTAAAATCTACTTAGTGAAAGTGTTTCCTCACCATCATTTTCATGAATCGGAGAGAAACCTTATGACACTTAGATTTGCTGGTGTATGTGTTCTAATCCATGTGAATTGTCAAAACCATAGACACAAGACAAGGATAATGACAAATCCACACTCATATGGATTGAACTCAATCTTAATTTCTTGCCACCTGGCAGCTCAAGGGCCTGCCATTGCTTCCAAGTTGTTGTGCAACACATTGAGAACTCTAAGAACTCATATGCAAAGCCAACTTTAACTGGAATGGGCACAGAATATGTCAACACGATAGGTTATAAACCTCAAGTCGTGTGCTAGTGAAGAACTTCAGGTTTTATTCTTGATTAGTTCTTGAGACTTTCAAGACCTTTAAGACTCCCACTGCCCTCTTGACATATAAGACATTCTTTTCAGATATTCAAGAGATAGTGTGGGTTCTTATCAAGACAACCACTTCACACAATTGGCCTAAGTTGGTCGTTGTTTTATCCAAAACATCACAACTTACCAATTTCAAATGTACAAGAGTAGAAAACTTTTACTCTTACATTTGACAAGTGTTTTAAACCTTCTTTAAGACATGTCACTCAAGTTACAATCTTGGAGTATGACTCTAAGACTTGTACTGGAACGAAGTATGACTAATCTTCTTGATTTAGCTACTTCACCAATTCATAGTTCCTCTTCTTAGCTATAATAAAGCACTTAGAGGATGAATTGTGATAATGTCTCTAAATCATTAAGATGATCATAAAACTGATACGAAAGTACTCTCCCATCTTTTCAGATTTGAGAAACTTCTATCCTTTTGCCTAATTTGATTCTTCTTATTCGCTCTGCCATACATTGGAACCTTTTCCAATGTCTCAGAGTTACACTTAAGCTTGTAAGTATAATCATGTTTACTGAGCTTTAGTAAACTATGACGATTAGTCTTATCAATCTTTTGTGGTGGACTTAATCAGTGCACAAGAATGTGTACTCGATCCCTTAGTCCTTTACTTGACTCACACATCCATGTGACCAAGTAATTAGTCTTAATTTTCCAATACTTGAAAGTTCGCATTCATCATGCTATACAACTTGCATGATTCCAAGTTCCGGTCCAATTGAAACTTCGGTGATGAGAATCTTTTCTTATTTGGTAAATTTAGACATTACCACAAATGAAAGAATCAATTTCATATTTCCACTCTTGCTATTAATGGAATCTTATAAGCAACACAAATTTCCACAAATGCCATTGTAAGGATATTTTTAAAATAAATAAAATAAAAAATTTTCTTTTATTTTAAAACTTTGCGGAAAAACTTATCCTTACAATCCATATGAAAACTTGTTGTTATCTATTCCTAAGCAATATCTCATAACTCCTAAGAAGTAGCTCAAGAATCCGATCTTCAAACTACGCGATAGAAATCCATCTATGCGATCAGATTCAACATATTCTTTCTTTAAGTTTCTTCACTTTTTCTTTGATTCTTAAAACATCACCATGTGACTCAGTCACATCATGTATCAAGAATCTCAGAATAGAAACTTGGCAGAGTTAGATAGTGGAATTTACCTGAAGTAGTGTCAAACTTATTGACATTAACATCCTTAGGTAAATTTGGCAGCTTCGCAACCAATGCCCCGTTCTTTGGCAATATAAACATATGGAAGCTTTGATAATGTTACACGGGACTATCACAGACTTAGCTTTTCTCTTTACCATTTGGTCAACCGAGTTGACTATGGCCGATCCCTTTCCATTGGGAAGAGAATACTTTTCTGGATTTCCTATGTCACTATTGTCAATGTCCATCAAGTTTTAAGGAAGTTGATCTTAACAAATAGATAAGATCATTAAGGGTCTTGTCATAGTCTGTTTCATAGGTGTCCCAAAGGAACTCACTATGTGACTTAGAAAGTGATTGAACCACCAACTTTCTCAAGACTTTGACACCCAACTCTCCCGGCTTGTCAATATGTGACTACATCTCCAAGATGTGATCACACCTAGACCTTTCCTTGCCAATAGGGCTTGAGTGACCTTGAACTTGTAGGTTAGGGAGAATAACTGGAGGAGGTGAAGTATGATTTCCAAGAGATTTGGGAAGATCATAAATGTCTAAACTAGACATGTTTTTGGGAGATATTCAAGATAGTTGATCTAAAGTCCTTAATATGACACCCAATATGAAATATTAAGGCTAGAACCCAACAAACTATTTTATAACTTAGAAGAGGTATGCCGTAATCCAAGCTATAAAATATTTGAAGGTAGGTGAATGACGATTCACCAATTTCTACCAAGATAAACGAAATGTATTATTAGGTTTTAATTGGTTTTGAAACTCCTAGATATTTAAGATTCATTGAACTGTTCAATGGCATGTTTCAATCTCGATTGTGCCCTTCAGGTTTTATGACTCGGATGCCGAGGATCACAAAACAAGGTGTGAAGTAACCATTCAAATTACTTGGTAACCTTAAGTGTTTACCCCTCAATCGATGTGCCGGTTAACCACACACACTCCATCGATACTATGATAAACATTAAGTTACCCTTTGCCTACCTTGTTAAATACGAGTTAGTGTGCCGGTTAACCACACACGCTCCACTAACTGACTTAAACAAAGTGCAAAGTGTAATTTCATGGATTAGCACCTTATTCACATTTTCCTAAGTAACTAAGATTGGGTATTATTAAGAGTTTAGTTACTTAGTATTTATCATTAATACTTTTAATGAAGGGAGAATTCTAGTCCGGTCAAACCCGTTCGGCTAACGACCCTCCACCAGTCAAGCAAGCGGTGGGTGAGAGTGGACACCCGTTAAGTTGCCATTTTATAGGCAACAACCTTATACCCACCTTATAGGCCGGCTTCGTGAATGAGTCGTACTAGCGGTAAGACTGACTTTACTCTTATACATATATATATTATTAACTTATAATATTATAAAGTATAAGGGTTGAATTTTAACTTTTAAAATTCTAAGGGCTAACTTGGAATTAAAGTATTCATAAGAGAAAACTTTTCTAATTCCAAAACTTGAGGGCAAGTTTTGAAACTATTCAAAACTAATTAATTCCATAACTTATGTGTTTAAAGTAGTTTTAATCCAAAAACTCTTCAAGTTCCATAACTTGAGGACAAGTTATGGAAGACTTTAAACTAATAAAAGAATTACTTTTCTTTATTTTATAACTTATGGAATTAATTAAGGTTACACTTTATTTATTTATTTATTAATGAAGTGACTCTTGAACCTCCATAACTTAAGGACAAGACTCTTCATCTTTTGTAACCATTGCCAACTTTTATGAGTTTTATGAAACTTAAATGTGACTTTTCATGTAACTTGAGGACAAGTTACAAAAACACATTTTAGAATCACCTCTTAGATTAATTTGGATTGAAAACAACTATTTCACTCAACTTTCTATTAATCTAAGCAACTCATAAGAACAAGATAATTCAAATCAAACTTTTTCATGTAATTAGTCTAAACCTTAAAATAATACAAAACAAGAATCTATTGACAATTATCTTTGAAATTGGATTAGCATGAACATTACCGCATCAAAAACAAGTTTATAAGTTCAAAAACATCTTAGGGTAATGTTCCTAGTCCAATTCCAACCAAAAAAGTCGAATTTATGCTGTCTGGGGTCCAACTCGTCGAGTGCACGAACCAACTCGGCGAGTTGGATGCTTTTTGCCTTGGACTCGGCGAGTCCATTCATGGACTCGGCGAGTCTGCTGGGCAGACAGCATCAAAACTCGATTTTCTAGCTTCTTTTGCAAGTATAACAAGAAAACAAGCCTACGCTCTGATACCACTGTTGGGTTATGAGCATTCTAACACTCCTAAGTGTACATGCAACCCTAAATACCTTGGATCTATGTTTTCTCTATTATACATGGAAATAAGAACTTCCAAGGTATTATCCTAATCTAGCATACAAAACAATGAGTGTAACAAGATAGAATACATACCTCTTTGATGTAGAAAGTCTTCATGAAGCTTGAGTGCCTAGTGCCCCAAGTGTGACACCTCAAATGGTTCACACAACACCAAATACACTTGGAATAAATTGAGAGAATTCTACACTTCATGAAAATCGGCTAGCCCTTTCTTACACACACTAGTGGCCGATTTTGGTCAAGAATAAGATGCTTATATAGTTAGGGTTACACCATGTAAACCTTAATTGACATGGCCTTTCATTTCCATGATCCATGGGTACAAATACACCATGGAGCATCCATGGACCCTCCTATGGGTTTTACCCCAACTTGATTATCCATGGAGCATTAGCCCACTATATAAGTATGGATGATTTACATAATCAACCCATATATTTAATTAGTCTTCTTTTGATCACTTAATTAATCCTAGACTAATTCTTGATCAATACTAATTAAATAATCTTATTATTCTTATTATTAATATACTAGAACTTATAATATATTAATAACCATAAGTGTCTTATTTCTCTCATTATAGTCTATCCAAGTGCATGATGCCATGCAACCCAAATAGACCATGTCGGGTCGGGTCAAGTCTCACCAATTATAGTTATGGACTTAGACATTAATCCAACAGGGAGATCCAGGCACATTGATAGAAAATACCACTTCATCAGACATCGAATAGAAAAAGGAATCCTCGTGGCAAAGACGGTATCATCGGATGAGAACCCAGCAGATCCCCTCACGAAGGGACTGAGTAGGGTTAAGCATCTCCAGCATGCTCGGAGCATAGGGCTGAAGGATGATATAAGTTTTAGTAATTAGATAAATTATAAAATTTGTAAAGTGTAATTGACATTAGATGATGAATAAAAGGTGTTTTATTTATGAGTAAAGTGTTGCTATCTCTTGTCGATCGTTTACTATATTTCTTTTGCATGTTTTGACTTCCAGAATAATTATGTTTGGTATATCCTATTATTCAAACCTCCACAGTCGGTCATATGTCGGAAGTAGGTATGAATCATGACTGTCATGATTGGTTGCAGATGTCTAAGGTATTGGACATGGCTACAACAATCATGAGTGCTCATAAGTTCTGAGCATTGGACTCAACCCACGCTCACTGGAATCACTTCATGGAATTTTATCTCGAGTGATCGTGAGACGGTAATATCATATAAGTCTTCAAACCTAGAGATATGATTTGTTACTTACGAGTTGGTTATGCATTGATTATACAAAAACGCATTGGTAACTCGATGTTATAAAACGTGCCTTTTGTGTATAATTCAATGAGTGGTAGAACAAACATATGAGTCGAAGTTTATCTGTTCCTTCTTGGATTAGAAGCTGATATCTGGGCCCCTCGATGATTTTGTTTTAACCTATGTACCGGGCCCGATCAGAACTAAATTGATGTGTTCAGTTAAGTTCTATGTCAAACAAATCGGAAATCGGGAAACAAATGTTGGGCAATAAGTAAGACCATGTTCCATGTATTTGTCCGACTGATATCTAGAACAGAGGATTATATGATCACTTATCTAAAATGGCGCGTTCTAGTTCAACAGAGTTTAAAGAGCTACGATTGCTGATCGGTTCCTGAAGTCATACTTGCAACTATAGTTTTTAGACTTATCCAAGTGGGAGACTGTTGGATATAGTGTCTAAGTCCATAACTATATTTGGTATGTACTTGACCCGACCCAGCAAGGTCCATTTGGGTTGCACTTCACCCGAAAAATTTATGGATAATTTGTTGAGAATAGTACAAGTTATGATTTATTAATATATTATAAGTTCTAATATATTAATATAAGATCATATTATTTAATTAGTATTGATCTATAATTAATCTAGGATTAATTTAGAGATCAAAGATATTACTAATTAAATATGGGCTTCTATATTTATATAGTGTAGGCTAAGGCTTATTTGGATTGGGCTAGGCATGCATGGAAAAGTCCATGGATACTCCATGGAGCTTTAACCCATGGATCTCATGGAAATGAAGAGACATGGGTATTAGGGTTTACATGGATGTAACCCTAATCCACCACACTATATAAAGGAGGCTTTGGTTCTTGAAATCAGGCTAATGAACACTAGTTGACACTTGTTGAGGTGAGGGCCGATTTCAAGATAGTAGTGACTATTCTCTCAAAGTTCGAAGTTTGTGGTGATTTGTGATTTCCATTTGAGGCATCCACACTATTGGTGCTAGTCTCTAAAACTCCAAACAATCAACTACAACTACAAGGTAAGTATTTCTACTAGCTTTATTTGATTCATGTTCCCCATGCTATGCTAGTTAGGATATGAACCTTGGAAAAATAATTATTTGCATGTATCTTAGACAAACATAGATCCAAGGTTTATTAGGGTTGCATGTACACTTAGGAAGTGTTAGAATGCTCAAAACCCATCAGCCGAATCTCTTCAACACCTTGTCCAAGTATGTACTCTAACTAAGTCCAATTAGTCTTTTACTCCGGTTTCTCAAGATCCTTATCCCTAGAATATAGGCATCTTCTCCTAGTTCCTTCATAGCAAAACATTTCCCAAGCCAGGACTTAACTTCCTGCAGAGTTGGGATGTCATTTCCTATGAGTAGTATGTCATCCACATACAGTACCAAAAAGCTAACTATACTCCCACTAGCCTTGACATATACACAAGATTCATCTTCACTCCTAGAAAAGCCAAATTCCTTGACTTTCTCATCAAAGAAAATATTCTATCTGTGAGGTGCTTGCTTTAATCCATAGATGGATTTCTCAAGCTTACACACTCTATTAGGGTACTCTGTGCTGACAAAACCATCTGGCTGATTCATGTAAACATCCTCAGCCAACTTTTCGTTAAGGAAAGCGGTTTTTACATCCATTTTCCATATTTCATAGTCATGAAATGCAGCTATGGTTAGCAATACCCTAATGGACTTGATCTTGGCTACTGGAGAAAAGGCCTCATCATAATCCACTCCAGGAGTTTGAGAGAAGCCCTTTGCTACCAGTCGAGCGTTATAAGTGTGTACATTACCATCCATGTCGGTCTTCTTCTTGAAGATCCATTTGCACCCTACAGTCTTACGACCTGGTACATTCTCAACCAAGTTCCAAACTTGATTGTCATACATGGATTGTATCTCGCTATCCAATGCCTCTTTCCATTTAGCAGACTCAGGGCATGCCATGGATTCCACATAGCTGTTAGGTTCATCTAGACCTACTAGTGTCCCATCACTAATAAATGTCTCACCTTCCGCAGTAATATGGAAACCATAGAAATGCTCAGGTACATTCCTAAACCTTGTGGAATGCCTCAGAGGTACAACTGGACGTATAATTGGATCAACAGGAAGTTCCTCCTCAAGTTGACTGCTAGGGTTTGAGGTTCCTTCACCACTTGACTCTTGAAGTTCTTCAAGGTCAATTTGCCTCCCACTGTCTCCTTGGCTTATGAACTCTCTCTCACGAAAGACAGCCCTCCTTGCTACAAAGACCACATTCTCACTAGGTATGTAGAATAGGTAACCAAAGGATTTTTGTGGGTAGCCGATGAAAATACAGTTCTCGCTTTGAGGTTCGAGCTTGTCATGAGTCTCATGTCTCACGAAAGCCTCGCAACCCCAAACTTGGATGTGGGCTAGAATAGGAACTTTTCCAGTCCACATCTTGTGAGGTGTTTTGGCAACCTTCTTTGTAGGGACCAGATTAAGGATATGGGTGGCAGTCTCTAAGGCATACCCCCAAAATGAGATTGGTAGCGTAGCTCGACTCATCATGGAATGAACCATGTCCAACAAGGTTCGATTATGCCTCTCAGCTACACCATTCAACTGTGGTGTCCTAGGAGGTGTCAATTATGAGACAATCCCACATTCCCCAAGATAGTCGAGGAACTCTGAACTAAGATACTCACCACCTCGATCGAATTGAAGCATCTTAATATTCCTGCCAAATTGATTCTCAACTTCCTGTTTAAATTCCTTAAACTTTTCGAAAGTCTCTGACTTATGCTTGATTAAGTAGACATATCCGTATCTACTATAACCATCCGTAAAAGTTTCATAATAACGATTAGCATCCCTTGTGGTATGTTTGAAGGGTCCACACACATCCGTGTGTACAAGATCCAACAAACCTTCACCCCTCTCACATGAACCAGTGAAGGGTGAGTTTGTCATTTTTCCAAACAAACATGATTCGCAACTATCATCTGACTTTAGGTCAAATGACTCCAAGAATCCATCCTTTTGGAGTTGGCCTATGCGTTTCTTGCATATATGCGCAAGACGACAATGCCATAATGATGCTTTATCCAAGTTATTACTATTAGAAGAATCAATACACAATACATTATTTCCTAAGTTATCTACAACAGATACAGCTTCATACACACCATCACAAGGTAATGCTTTAAAATAAAAACACATTATTAAAGAAAGCATTTATTCCACCAGTTTCATTATCAAAAGAAAAGGTAAAACCTTGTTTATACAAAGCATGAAGGGAAATAACATTTCTTGCCATTTTTGGCGAGTAACAACATTTATTCAAATCTAAAGTAAATCCACTACTAAGCAACAAAGTATAAACTCCAATCTTGGTGACAGGTGAAACTTTCCTATTTTCCATGATCAAGTTTATCTTTCCATGCTCCACATTCTCACTTCCTCTTAGTCCCTGCATTTCAGAAAAAATATGAATACCGTAACCGGTATCAAGGACCCAAGAGTTAGAATAGATTGAATTATTAGATGAGATAGTGTAAATACCTGCGTGGTTGGGTTTAACTTTCCCATCCTTCAAATGTTGCTGGTATTTTGGGCAGTTACGCTTCCAGTGCGCCTTTTCATGGCAGTAGAAGCATTCAACCTCTTTGGGATCAGAAGAAGGTGTAACGAAGCCTTTCTTGGTTCCCCTAGAAGAGGAGCCATCAAGGGTCTTACCCTTGGTACCCTTCGAAGGGTTCTTTCTCTTCTTCCCTCTACCTTTCCCGATTGCCAGGACAGGTGCTGAGTTTGGAGTAGTAGCAGGAGTGGTCACAACCGACTTACCTTTAAGACCTGATTCTGCGCTCTTTAGGAGTCCCTGAAGTTTGGTAAGTGTAACTTCCTCCTTATTCATGCGGTATGGCATGCGAAATTGACCATAATGCGAAGGTAAGGAGTTCAAAATAATATCTATTGCTAACTCCTCAGGGAATTTCACATTCAACTTCATCAATCGATCCACATACCTTTGCATTTTCTGCATGTGGCTTGTGATGGGTTCGCCATATTTCATTCGGGTTGTGATCATAGATGAGACGATTTCATATCGCTCTTGACAAGCACTCTGATGGTAGCGGTCCATCAAATCCTGGTGCATCTCAAAAGGATAGTAGTCCTCATAAGACTTTTGGAGTTCGGTTGTCATGGTGGCCATCATGATGCATGCCACTTTGGTAGCATCTCTTTCATGTGCCTCATATTCAGCAAACTCCTCAGGAGTAGCAGTTGGCTCAGGTACCTTGAGCTCCTTGTCAAGAACATATTCCTTGTTCTCGTAACGAGTGACCATCTTAATGTTTCTGATCCAATCAGTAAAGTTGGATCCATCAAAGATTATTCTCCCACAAAGGTTCATGAGAGAGAAGGAGCCTATAGGGTTTGAGCCAGGAGTAGTATTGTTGGAAGACATCTGAAAAGAAGGAAAAATGTTTAGTTTAAATATAGGGATAATCCTTAATAAAACACCCAAATGTAATATTAAGGCTAGGATCCAATCACAATATATTATAACCTATAAGAGGGATGCCGTAATCCAAGTTATAACATATTTGAAAGGTAGGTGAATGGCGATTCACCAATTTCCACCATGAAAACGAAATATAAATTATTAGGTTTTATTTGGCTTTTAGAAATTCCTAGATTCTTTGAGATTCATTGAACTTTTCAATGGCATGTTTCAATCTCGAGTGTGCCCTTCATGTTTTGTGATTGGGATACCGAGGATCACAAAACAAGGTGTGAAGTAACCATGCAAATTACTTGGTACCCTTAATGTTTTTCACTTAATCGTTGTGCCGGTAAACCACACGCGCTCCTTCCGAACTCATGAAAAACCTTAAGTCACCCTTTGCCTTCCTTGTTAATTCCAAGTTAGTGTGCCGGTAAACCACACACGCTCCACCAACAACTTAAACAAGTTGCAAAGTGTAATTTCATGTATTAGCACCTTATTCACATTTTCATAAAGTAACTAAGATTAGGAATTTATAAAACATTTAGTTACTTTATAATAATCATTATACTTTTAATGAGAACTTATAAGTCCTTGTCTTACCCATTCGGCTAACGACCCTCCATCGGTCAAGCAAGCGGTGGGTGAGAGTAGACACCCATTAAGTTGCCATTTTATAGTCAACAACCTTATACCCACCTTATAGACCGGCTTCGTGAATGAGGCGTACTAGCGGTAAGACGACTTTGATCTTATACATATATATATATATATATATATATATATATATATATATATATATATATATATATATATATATATATATTAAATCATAATACTATAAGTATAAGGGTAGAATTTTAACTTTTAAAAAAGTAAGGGTTGAAACTAAAGTTTTAATCAAAACTTTACTTGTTCCAAAACTTGAGGTCAAGTTTTGTAAACTTTCAAAACTTTTCATTTCTTGTAACTTATGAGTAAATTAGAGTATTAAAAATGAAGACTCTTCATTTTTCTAACTCTTGTGTTCTTTTAATGGTTTTTTAATTCAAGTGTGACTCTTGGTTTTCCATAACTTGAGGACAAGTTATGGACTCTATTAAAACACATTATGATCAACAATTAAACTACCAAGTAGGTCACAAGTAATTCCTATGATCATCTACATTCATAAGATCAAGAACATGAATATTCATATCAAAGTTTCAAGACCATATGAACACATATAATCATGAAAAATTGATATTTGCCATTGTAAATGGATTAGAACAAACATTACACCATCTAAAACAAGTTTTATAACACCAAAACAGTTTAGGGTAATGTTTCTAGTCCATTTCCACCAGCAGAGGTCGAAAATCTGCACTCTGTCGCTCCTACTCTTCGAGTGCATGAACCTACTCGGCGAGTAGGTTGAAGATACACATGAAGTCGGCAAGTCCCCCCATGGACTCGGCGAGTTCATCAGGCAGACAACAAGTTTTTCGACTTTTTTTCAACTTTTTAGCACAAATAACAAACAAACAAGCCTAGGCTCTGATACCACTGATGGGTTTTGAGCATTCTAACACTTCCTAAGTGTACATGCAACCCTAATAACATTGGATCTATGTTTGTCTAATTATCGTGCAAAGTTGACTTCCAAGGCTATGATCCTATCTAGCATACATGGGGAACAATTTTAACTTAAATAACAGATAGAACTACATACCTTGTTGTTGTAAATGTTCCTTGAAACCTTGTGAGCCTAGCATCCCAAGTGTGATGTCTCAAATGCTTCACACAACACCAAATGCTATGGAGTAAACTTAGAGAGAAAGTATAACACTCTAAAAATCGGCTTTAGCCGTCTTGTTTCTTGTCTAACCGATTTTTGGGAGAACACATGAGCTTTATATAGTGTTGACACATCTAGGGTTACACCATGTAAACCCTAATGTGTCACGACTCTTCATTTCCATGACCCATGGGTTTGTAACTCCCATGGAGCCTCCATGGAGCATCCAATGGGTTTAACCCAACTTGATTATCCATGGAGTCTCTTAGTCCACTATATAAGATATGGATAATTTACACAATCAACCCATATATTTAATTAGTTATCTTTTGATCACTTAATTAATTCTAAAATTAATTCTTGATCAAACTAATTAAATAATATTATTAATATATTAGAACTTATAATATATTAATAACCACAAGTGTTACATCCAATTGCATGGTGCCATGCAACCCAAATGGACCATGTCGGGTCGGGTCAAGTACATACCAGAAATAGTTATGGACTTAGACACCTTATCCAACAGTATTTTGGGGAATTACAGTGTTATATGTTATGTGTTTCAGGTACTAGCGAGGATCGCGGGAAGGCGCCAGCTTGATCAGTACACACTTGCAAATGTCATGTTTTTGAGATCTTGGGTTATGGATTATGTTATGTATTTTTTGGAAACATTGGATACTTGATTTTTGGATTATCTAATAATGAAATGTTTATTAAAAATTAAATGAAAAATTGTTTTAAATTTTACGGTGTTACATTTATGTGCTTTGTGTTATATGTATGTTATGTGTTATATAGACTGAACCAGAGGGTCCAACGACTCACGAGACCTGAGGGTCCTCAATCAGACCGGACCAGAGGGTCCAACGATTTAGACCGAACCGGAGGGTCCAACGATTTAGACTAGATCAGAGGGTCCAACAAGCTACGGGACTGGAGGGTCATACCGAGCGAAGAAGAGTTGTTTGAGATTCTGGGATTGTTATTATTATGACATTTGACACTACGAGATTTTGAGAACTATTATATGAGTTATGGTTGTTTTTAAAAGTGAAAAATTGTTTTAAATTTTTCGTCGTTACAATGTGGTTGGAAACAACCAGTATTGTCAAACTTCCTTCTGAAAAATCATGCGCATGTTTTTGAACGAGATGAATCTTGGTGATTACCGGAAAAAAGACCAATTTTATTCTAAGTGGCAAAATGTTAACAAAGTCGTGACGGAGTTCAACAAGTTGTTTTCGAGTGTCAAACGACAATGAAAAAGTGGTGAAAACAACGAAACCATTTTTCAAAAAACTCTTAAAATGTATCGGAAACAAAATGGGGCGTCATTTAAAATTTTACATGTTTGGAACATTGTAAAAATGTCAAAAAAGTGGCAGGATGTGGTATTTTCTCAAACCTTTACGAGTGGTTCGCTTAAAAGAACTTAAACGTCTGAAACGACACATAGTCAATCGTCCGATGGACATATCGGTATTGATCTCAATAAAGAAGAGCCTTTTAAGGTTCCAATAGTCACTTGTCCCATGGGAAGAGACAAGGTCAAGTGAAAGGGAAAAGCAGCGGCAACAACTTCTGAAGACATGGAGAAACTATCAACGAAAATGGACAGTTTGAAATCTTCATGTAGCGCTACTTGAACTTTGCACAACAGAAATAAAAATTTTGTGCTATGTCCATTTTATCAAGACCCACAACCAAGTTATCCGGACGTGAACAAGAAATGACTTTAAAAGCCAAAGTGAAGTTTGCAAAAATATAACATCTAGTTTGTGTGTTTTTATTTTATTGTATTTTTTTTTAACATTTGTGTATTTTTTTAAATTCTAGGTTTGTAATTTGAATTTCTATGTTTCTTTATTGGTGTGTTGTATTTTATTTTAAGTTTAATGAATTTTAAGTTTTTGTTTTTTTTTTTAAAATGTTATGTTTACATTATTTAATTTGTATATTAAAAAAAATAACATAGGAAGTGTGGCACTCCACGCCCACAAAATGACAGCCCACAAAATGACAAGTTTTTCTAATAACGTGGCAAATGTGATGTGACGTCTATATGGAGGTCTATGTTGAACGTGACAAATATGACATTACACCCACCATCCTAATAGTATTAACAAACAGTCATACATAAAAAGAATTAATTTTCTTGGACCTCAACTAACTACTTCACAAAGGCTGGTTGACATAACATTAAAATATTTGTCTAATCCAACTACATATTCATCACAGCACAGGTTCTTCTTATTCTACTTATACTGATAGAGTGGCAAGCCAAATAAAACAAGATAAAATTAAAAAAAATTTAAAATAGACCTTAAATTCTCCCCCAGTAAGTACATATATTATTCGATCCATTCATATATCCATCAATTGTGAAGCTTGCATTTTAACCCACCCTAATCTTGATGTCTCCGATGATAAGCCCTTGTGCCCTTTTGAAGTAACTCTGACAGTTTCTTACTCAGTAGCAAACGTATTTCGGCACGCTTGACCTGCCGTGCACAGTATTTCATCAATTTATCTTCGATTTCTTCAAACTCCATTCGAGACTGCATATGGAGCATGCAAGCTATTATCACAGCTTTCCCTTCGTCTGATATTTTGTTATACGGGGGCAGATCTTCTATACTTGCACTGAATCGTGGATAGTGTCCCTGAAACTCTTTTATGGTCATCTCACGAGGACCAACCACTGCTGTTTCACTCTCACCCCAAATCTCTTTGTAGAGCTCTCGAATCTTGGCATCATGGCTGCTGCTAGTTCCTTGCAATGCATCTTTTGAATTATTGTTCATGAAATTAGTCTTCAACCAACTTACCTTTTCGCTCACCTGGTCTTCCGAAAACTCTTCTTCCAAATACGGCTTTACAATCTCATATAACATGTTCATATCAGACTTGTTACTTATTTGCTTCAAAGTTTCAAGTAGTGTAATCTCATCCTTTACGCTCCAAAGCTTTTTAATGACACTGGTTTCTTGTTGGCACTCCATGTCCTCTTGAACTTCTCCTTTTTCGGATTCGGATATTTGATCAACTGGTTGCTTCCTCTTCCGGGAGTTGCGTATCATAGGGGACTGGTTACGGGAGCGACTGTCTTCCTCTGCAGAAGATGAAGGGATTACAGTGTGATCAACATCATGATCGTCAGCCATTTTATTTGCAGGAGATTGAGTTTTTGTATTAGTTAGTTAGGGCACGGAAGATATGTATATATACACACACTAGTCAAATAATTATAAATATTACGCTTTTATATACGATTGATTGCGTTCTGTCTAAATTATGGGATTGTTTAATCTCCGCCCGCTATTTTTTGGCATATATTTTGTAGGTATATATCCCATAAAAAGGTTGATTTGGTACAAAGTAATTAAGGGAGGAATTGGTCAAGATATTGTATCAATCGATGGGATATAATTAGATATAAAGTGAAATGCAAAAAAAATGTTTATATTCAATATCTACTATAATAAACAAACGAAGGTTTTTTGCCACATGTCCTCTTCTCATTCATTTAGACACATGACATTTTCTAGAATTTTTAAATTTTCTATTTTCCACTTGTCATTTTATTGTATTTTTTATTTTATTAAATTAAAGTTCCACATTTAATATATAAGGTAATATATATATAAGGTATTTATTAAAAAGGGTTTATATATGTAATGTATTTAATACATTAAAGCTTCATTAATTTTAATAATTCAAAAAATTTCTCATTTTTCTTATAAATTTAAAATTTTCAAATTGTTAAAATTTTAAATTTAATTTTTTTTAAATAAACTCATGTAATACATGGGTCTCACACCTAATTTTGAATATATTGAGGATAAATTATAAAATTAAAGGATATCACTGTTGGACGTGGATCTATTTTAATTTAATAATATGTTCGCATTAATCTTTTCAAGCCTGACAATAAACAATACTAATTGAATGGTTTTTGAAGTTGCAACGCTAACATCGACCAAGAATCGTCAAAAATATAATTGATGATGTGATGGAATAAGAAATGAAGAAATATAAAACCGTGAATATGTATTCGGCCAGACAATCTCTCTAGCAATGTAAACATTTGAGGCAGGGGGTCCATAGGTTTTCCATACTGTGGGAGAGATAGGTGCTTTTTTTTTCTTCTATCATATGATAGACGACCAAACATATACATGTAAAAAAACATATATAAAACAAAAGTGCAACAATTGTCACAATTAAATAAAATCCATAGTAATACAAAAGTGCAACAATGATTCTAGTAGAATCGATGGAGATTAGAAATTGAGATTGCATTCTACGGTGTGATAATAAGTTTTGATTTAATGTCATAAAAAACTTTACGTTTGGGTGAGAATGTCGGTTTTAACATTTGAATGAATTTTTGTTAGTTACATATATGCTGAGGTGTCATACACATGTGGTTCAAAAAAATTAACTTCAAGAAATGTACATTACAGGAATGGAACCTTGCTCACCAAGAAGCAACTTATGCAACTTTTCATTAAGCTAGAGAAATACTTATTATGTTAAGTCTAAAGATTTCTATATAATGTATAAATTCAAGGGATATTAATTCTAATATTTATTATAACTTACCTTTTAATAAAAATTATAATTTAAAATTTAATAATAATTATAGCTAGATGAGGATCCTTGCTGTACGGGGTATGAATTTTTTAACATAGAAGATGCAAAGTTACTATATTTCCAACTCATGGCAATCTTGATCTGATACCACCTTTAGTACAAAATTTATAGCTGCAATTGAACTTTTACCGTTACTCCATAAATTGAATCTGTTTATGTAACACTTGATGATTTTTTCAGAGGTTTCAATCGCATAGTCCTGAAAAGGTAACGTAAAACATTAGAAGTAACATACCTGAAAGTTATTGGTTGTTTGTACTTTATAACAATAACAATACATACCCATGAATAGTTCAAAGCAATAACAATTCCTAATAGCTTGTTTAAATTGCACGAGTTTTGGTTTATCAAGTTCCAGCTTGCAAGAGTATAGAAAGGCAACCATAATATGGAAGTTCACATCAATTTGGCTATCATTAAGGTCATTTCCATCCAATACTTCACCCAAAACACCCACTTGTGTGCAGCATGTCAAGTTAGATGAAAAAAATTAGAGTTTCTATAACACTCTAAATTTTCAAATAAAATTTTCATTTTTAAAATCACATAAAACTCAATATCACATTTCTCAAAAACCATAAAACGTATAAGTTGTCAAAACAAAAAAGCAACAAATGTTTTGTAATATCCCAAAATCCTCGAAAAAAAACAAAAACTCTAACTGATGTGTACAATCAAGTCGGCGTCTTCCCGCCATACAGAGAGGTGCATGAAACACATGTGTACCAACCCATTCTTTTGAGTCAACAAAAGTCAATGAAATACACACTAGTTCAATTAAAGCTTGCAATAGATCAAAAAAATGGTTACATATATTCATATCTAAGTTTAATACTAAGCATAATTCATATTATATCTTAGTATAATTCTGATTATGCCAAGGAATTTTACATGAAAACTATACCCTTGAAATCATGTAAAAGTTTAAAAAAAGTTAAATGTGTATTAGTGAAAGGTAAGGGGGTTAAACTTAGCATTTAAAGGAAATTAGGATATATATATATATATATATATATATATATATATATATATATATATATATATATATATATATATATATATATATATATATATATATATTGAAATCGGTTTTGAATAAATAATACAATCCAAAAACTAATCACCCCTTTAAGAAAAGAAAGCCAAAACCGAATTCCCATATTAAAGTGCTAAAACCGAATTCACACCTCATTGGATGAGTTGGACCAAATTCTCCTTTGACATTTGACTTGGAAACCGAACACACAAGTTTGTGACTCATATTATGACCAAAATCAAGAAGAATTTAGTCATATAGGACCGAATTTTCATGGATAAATTCACAAAACCGACGAAAACCTCAATGTTGATCTCTTAGACACATTTTCCAAAGCTTACACCGCCTTATGAATTACCTTCATATTTAAGAAACAAAAGGGATTCATTCAAACATTTATAGTAAATCAAACTTTCTCATATGCTCTCCAGTATAAAACAGTTCCTCACTTAATCTTTAAACACTCAAGAACACATCGTACATCTGCATACATATTTTCTTCATTATTAGTAAGTATTTTCTTATAAACTATAGATTTTTTTATAAAAGTTTAGTTAATATTTAATTATTATTGGATATTACGTATATAATATTATTAGAATACGATTGTTAACAAGTATTCTATCCCGCGTATGTACTATTTTTTATTGTTTCGGGGGGGGGGGGGGGGGGGGGGATACAAATCTAACACAAGATTATTGTGTTTACAAATAATTGATGTTTAAATGTTTTATGAACTCTTTTTAACATATATTTTGCCAAAATCTTATATATATATATATATATATATATGTGTGTGTGTGTGTGTGTGTGTGTGACAACCCGATATTTCAACTCTTTGTAATGGCCTAGTAAGTCAAGTATTGTAACCACTTTTGAGTTAAAGAACTTAACTTTGATAATAAAATGTCCAAAAAGTTTCTATTTAACTACCTACTATGTTTAATATCATTAAACCGGGATCGTACGTAAAAAGAATGCCCAAATCCGGCTTCGTATATTGAAGTTAAGATTTTTCCAAGTTCGGCTTACCAGCAGACAACTAAAAACTTGAATCGGAGATCGAGCGACTTTTGGCCGGAATGACCTAAACGAGAATCGAAGGTCTCGACAACGGTATTTCAGCGGTAAAAAGTCTGGCAAAAACCGACGTCAGATAAAGAAGTTACGAATTTTTAAAGAAATTCCTTAATCACGACATTTTATAAATAAATAATAAAAATAATTTCATAATTTGTCAACGGAGTCTAAACGAAAGTTGTAGAGCGTAGTCTCACCTACGCGTGGATATAAAGACCATCGAAAACGGAGTTCGTATGAAGAAGATATGATTTTTTGAAGTTTATTAAATAAATTATATATAAATTTAAATCAAAAATCTGGTAATATCCGAACGGGGAGTCAGCGTCCTCATCCGAGTTACGCACCGCGTAACCTCATACGCCCCACGTACGCAAAGGCCTTGGTCTCGGTCCGTCCACATTGCCCCTATGCGAGCCTAGCCGATCAGTCCCATCCGAAGCGAAGCAGTCGAGGACTCGGTCACGGGTGACGCACGAGTACGCCCCGCGTACCGAGGCTTCTCAGACCACTATAAATAGAGATGCGAGGGTTCCGGGAAATTCACCCCATTTCTCTCATTTCTCTCACGATATTGCCTCGATTTCCGTGCCCGCACTACCCTGAAACCCTGGTCATTTTGCTCAAGTCCCGAAAGTCGATTTTACTCCCGAGATTCCCGAGAATCCCGAGAAAAATCCTTTTCCCGAGACGAAACTCTGCCCGGTTTTCCATCTCGCTATCTTCAAACTTTCAAGTGAGTTCATACCCCTTAATTAACCCTTTTTAAATATTCTAAATGCTTTTATATGCTTTCTAAGGGGGGGAATACAAGTAAAAGACACGACTACTATCGGGTGTTATATATAAAGATTATTATACACTTTTATTAAGTAGAATCATATGTGATTTATAAACTTTATAGGGAACTCTCGTATAAAAAATATATTAAAATATAATCCTATCTTTAAAAATATAAATTGTTGTAATGCATGTATAAACTAAACATTTTCCTAGATTTAATGTATATGTGCCTATCTTAGGCTCTACAAAAATCTATACTTTCATAACAAATGATTCCTTTTCTAGGTATTTCTAAACAAACGAGACACACTTTTAGAAACTATAATAGGTATATTTTTACGAGCAAATTTCTAACTTTTACGTACTAGAAACATAAATTTCAAGAAGTCACTTTCATATACAAGAACAAACGAAACATTTGAACACTTAGATCTGTTTTTATACTACACTTTGTGAGACATTAACTTCACGGACGTTCGAGTACACATTTCAAGTCCTGTATTATATACCAGAATCCCTTGGAGGGGGAGCATGATGTTTGTGTATAGATCTATATGGGCTTGACAACCCGCGCCTTGACTGTTAGCTACAGTCCACCATTTGGGGTGACAAACGTCATAACATTCCAACGCCTGAAGAACGTTGTGTATAGGCATTCCGAGTCAATAGTATGGTTATAAAAATCACATGAGGTATTAAAAATACATTGATTTACAAGGTTTTCAAACATATTGGTTATTTTTACACTTACATACATTTTTGGAAACAAACTTTGGTCTTGAGAGAAGACTACTTTTATACTAGTAGAAAATATAGGATTTTCTAAAAACAAACAAACAAGGACAAAACATTTCATTACATACCAACATTGTCATTTAAATACTTATGAAACTCACCAGCTCAAATGCTGATATACTCTTTCAAAATTACTTGTATGTCCTAGGGATTCAGTAACTACAGGTAACAATACGCTTTTGAAGAAGGGACGCTGCGGCGCCACTTAAATCTCACATTTTGACATCATATTGTAATTGGTTTTGGACATGTACCTTTTGACAAATGTAAACTTTCAATTATATATATGAGGGTTGTATTGCTTTCTTTACTATGTATTCATTTGTTACATTACCACATGAAGTCATCCGCCCCGAACGTTTCCGCCGTTCAGGTTTAGCGGTGTGACAGATTGGTATCAGAGCAATGTTTATAGTGAACTAAGTATATCGAACCACATAAGATATACAAACTATAAATGCTTAAGGGACTAATACTCTCTGACAAAACATTTTTCTTTTTATGCTTAAGCAGCGTTACGTTTAACTTAAATTGATAGTTCATTTAAGTACAATTACATGCATACAACAAATTATTTTCATGATATCTAACTATACAACAAGTATTTAGACAAGTTGACACTACGATTAAGACTCGATATATGTAATCAGATTTTGGACAAATATAGCGTGATTAACTATATTTGCCCGAGATTGGACCAACGTATATCGAGGAATGATCGTAGTAAGCAACAAGTCAAAACTTACCAAACCGTTACTAGAATCAAACACAAGAATTTAAATACTATAGGAGTATTTGCTACCTAAACTAGTTTAACTTACATGTTTTGCATGTTTCAGCTTTATTCAATTCTTATAACCCTATTTCTCGTACAGTCAAATGGTTGGATTTCACCACCCTGGCGACCCCTACTTTCCCAACCAAGGCAACGGAGGATGGGTCGAAGATGATCCCAAAGAGGACGAGGAACCCATAGAAGTGGATGATGACTCCGGTACCGACTCAGAGCCGGAAGCGATCAATCCACCACCCGTTCAACCTCCTGTCTTCGTAAGGAACTTTCAAGGACCGACTCCCGTCTGGGGAAGTCACCTCCACCATTGGAGCCAACAGCAAAACCTACGCCCTCCCTAAGGGATGTGCCGGGACTTTTATGATGTCCGCGGCGGAGGTTCGGCTGATCGGGCACTCCCAGTAATGGTGGGTAAGCTAGCCAATCAGTCCTATCAGTCCGGAGTTCAAGCTAGCCGACTCCGGGATGTCAACGTGGAAGTTCAGGTTCACACTTCTGACATCCGTAGGCTGGACAAGATACAAGACAATGCTCAACTCCAAACCGAGGCATTCCAAGCACAAATGATTGCAGCCCTCGCTGAACTGAGGGAACAGCAAGCCGCTTTTGATAGGCGTCTAATGGAGTCGAAGCAATCAGATGCGGAGTCAAGCTCCAAGCGCAACCTACGTCGCAAGTAGTGCTTGTCAAAGAGTCAAATTTTGTTATAGCTTAGGACATCGGCTAAAAGTCTTTAAATTTCTCGAACTTTGTAATCGGAGACCCTTATAGGGGTCAAATTTTCATGATTGTTGTATCAACTTTTATATTAATATAAGTGACACTATTATTACTACGTTGAGTATTTGTTCAAACCTTGAAAAGTCATCGAGAAACCAAATGCTTGGTTCATATTTTCAGTCTTACAAATAACTTTCATTCTTCTATTTTAAGACTCATACTATCATCTGTTGTTGAACTATAGCAATTTAGTTCATGAGACACATACATTTTCTATTCTATGAAATTCTTATCTTTACCTTTTCAACCTATAGTTGAAGGATGCCTCCGCGTAGGAATCCGAGACGAAACAACGGTGGGGAAGCACCTGTACCACCACCACCTCCACCACCTCAATTTGATGTTGTTATGTTCCAAGCAGCAGTCACCGCAGCGGTAGCAGCTGCCATGTCACAGATCAATAACTCGAGTACTAATGGCTCGGGATCTGGCACACACACATCCAACCATGGCGAGAGTCATGGGCCACCCCGAGAATGCACCTATAAGGACTTTACTAATGCCAAACCCCGGATGTTTTATGGAACTGGGGGTGTGATAGCCCTGAGACAGTGGATTGAAAGGACGGAGTCAGTCTTTGAAATCTGCTCTTGTCCCGAGCACAGCAAAGTCAAGTTTGGAACTTTCACCCTTATTGATAGAGCTTTAACTTGGTGGAATGGCCACGTTAAAGTACTTACCCTAATAGTGGCAAACTCCATAAGCTGGGAGAGCCTAAAAGCCATGATGATGAGAGAATACTGCCCACGGGGAGAGATTCAAAAGCTCGAACACGAACTCTGGACTCTCGGAATGGTTGGTACCGACATCGCAACTTATACCAACAGATTCTGCGATCTGGCAATCCTTTGCCCATATATGATTGCTCCCGAGAGCAAGAAAATAGAGAGGTACATCTGGGGACTGACGCCCCAAATACGATCAAGCGTGTTAGCTTCCAAACCTGACACCTTTGAAAGTGCTAAGGAACTGGCACAATCTCTGATTGACTACGGAGGTCATCAGAACTCAACCGTTTCTGCACCAGAACCACAGAAAGGAAACAACAACAACAACTGTTGGGTTTTGAGCAATCTAACACTTCCTAAGTGTGCATGCAACCCTAATAAACCTTGGATCTATGTTTGTCTAAATACATGCAAAATAATAATTTTCCAAGGTTTATAACCTATCTAACATGGCATGGGGAACATTTCAATATAAAAAGTTAGAAGAGATTACATACCTTTTTGATGAGTTTGGTTCTTGACGAGTTTGAGGGCCAAGCAGCAATAGTGTGAATGCCTCAAATGGAATCACAAAACACCACAAACTCTTGGAAAACTTTGAGAGACTATACAAACTTGCAATATTTTGGCCACACACAAGCACACACACACTAGTTCACTAGTTGCCATTTCATGCACCATAAGCATGCTTATATAGTGTACATGGTTAGGGTGAAACCCTAATAACCCATGACCTTTCCTTTTCCAAGGATCCATGGGTTAAAAGCTCCATGGATCATCCATGGACTTCCATCAAAGCCTAGCCCATTAACAAATGAGTGTTAGCCCACACCATATAAAACCAATAGCCCATAATCTAATTAGTCTTCCTTTTAATCTCTAAATTAATTCATAATTAATTTAAGACTAAGACTAATTAAATAACATAACTTCATATTAATATATTATAACTTATAATATATTAATAAACATATGTGTATAACTCTCATAAAATTATCCATAAATAGTTTGGATGAGATGCAACCCAAATGGACCATGCCGGTCGGGTCAAGTATATACCAAATAAGTTATGGACTTAGACAGTGACAACCCGATATTTCAACTCTTTATAATGACCAAAAAGGGTCAAGTATTGTAACCACTTTTGAGTAATAAAAATTTACTTTCATAATAAAATGTACAAATAGTTCTATTTAATTTCCTTCTATGTTTAAATGTCTTTATACCATGATCGTACGTGAAAAGAACGCCCAAATCCGACTTCATATAGCGAAGTTATGATTTTTCCAAGTTCGGCTTAGCAACAGACAACTAAAAACTCAAATCGGAGATCGAGCGACTTTTGGCCGGAATGACCTAAACGAGAATCGAAGGTCTCGATAATGGTATTCCAGCGGTAAAAAGTCTGGCAAAAACCGACATCAGATAAAGAAGTTATGAATTTCCAAAGAAATTCCTTAAACACGATGAGTTTAAAATAAATAATAAAAAAATAATTTCGGAATTTGCCGTCGGAGTCTAAACGAAAGTTGTAGAGCGTAGTCTCACCTACGCGTGGATATAAAGACTATCGAAAACGGAGTTCGTATGAAGAAGATATGAATTTTTGAAGTTTATTAAATAAATTATATATTTATTTAATTCAAAATTTCGGACCTTATCCGAAGAGGAGTCAGCGTCCTCATCCGGGTACGCGCTGCGTACCCCTGTACGCCCTGCGTACCCGAGAGACTTGGCCTCTGATCGTCCACGTCGCCCTATCCGAGGCTTCCGACCCGTCCGACCCGTCCGAAGTATCCGACCCGTCCGACCCGCCATCCCATCCGACCCGCCGTCCCATCCGACCCGTCTCCCCAGCAACCCGTCCCATCCGACCCGCGTACCCAGCAAACCGTCCCATCCGAAGCCGAGGCAGTCGAGGCTTCGGTCATGCATGACGTACGCGTACGCGCTGCGTACGAGCGTACGCCCCGTGTACCGAGGCGGTTCAGCCTTCCTATAAATAGGATGCGAGGGCTTCCGAGAAAAGGGCTCATTTCTCTCCTCTCTCTCACAACCTTGCCTCGTTTTCCGTGCCCGTTCAAACCCGAAGCTCTGGTCTTTTTGCTCAAGTCCCGAGGGTCGATTTTACTCCCGAGATTCCCAAGAATCCCGAGGAAAATCCGTTTCCCGAGACGAAACTCTGCCCGATTTTCCATCTCGCTATCTTCAAACTTTCAAGTGAGTTCATACCCCTTTATCTACATTTTAAATATTCTTTAAGTTCTTTTGTATGCTTTCAAGGGGGGGGGGATTACAAGTAAAACACACGAGTATTATCGTGTGTTACATAAAGAAACTCTTTTATATGCTTTTATATATCCAAATCACATGCGATTTACAAACTTTATAAGGAACTTCCATATGTATAAAATATGTTAAAATAGCATTCTATCTTTTGAAATATACATTGTTGTAATGCATGTATAAACTAAACTTTTCTTAGATTATTCTTGTCTATCTTAGACTCTACACCAAAAATCTATGCTTTCATAAACAAGTGATTCCTTTTCTAGGCATTTCTAAACAAACAAGACACACTTTTAGAAAACTATAATAGGTATAGTTTTACGAACAAATTTCTAACTCTTATGTACTAGAAACATGAATTTCAAGAAGTTTACTTTCGTATACAAGAACAAACGTAACATTTTAACAAGTAGATCTGTTTTTATACCACGGTTTTGTGAGACACTAACTTCATGTACGTTCGAGTACACATTTCAAGTCCTGTATTATATACCAGAATCCCTTGGAGGGGGAGCATATAGATCTATACGGGCTTGACAACCCGCGCCCTGACTTTTAGCTACAGTCCACCGTTTGGGGTGACAAACGTCATAACATTCCAACGCCTGAAGAACGTTGTGTATAGGCATTCCGAGTCAATAGTATGGTTATAAAACTCACAAGGGGTATTAAAAATGCATTGATTTACAAGGTTTTCAAACTCATTGGTTATTTTACACCTACATACATTTTAGAAACAAACATTGGTCTTGAGTGAAGGTTACTATTATACTAGTAGAAAATATAGGATTTTCTAAACACAAACAAACAAAGACAAAACATTTCATTTCATTCAAACATTGTCATTTAAATACTTATGAAGCTCACCAGCTTAAATGCTGATCTACTCTTTCAAAATTTACTTGTATGTCCCAGGGAATCAGTAAATTTCAGGTATTCATTTTGCTTTTGATGAAGGGATGCTGCGCCGCCAGTTTAATCTCGTATTTTGACATCATATTGTAATTGGTTTTGAACATGTAACTTTTGACAAATGTAAACTTTCAATTATATATATGATGGTTGTATTGCTTTCTTTACTATGTATTCATTTGTTACGTTACCACATTAAGTCATCCGCCCCCGAACGTTTCCGCCGTTCAGGTTTGGGGGTGTGACAGATTGGTATCAGAGCAATGTTTATAGTGAACTAAGTATATCGAACCACATAAGATATACCAACTATAAATGCTTAAGGGACTAATACTCTCTGACAAAACAAATTTTCTTTTTTACGCTGAAGCAGCTTTGCGTTCAACTTAAATTGATAGTTCATTTAAGTACGATTACATACATACCACAAATTATTTTCATGTTATACAACTATACAAGTATTTAGACAAGTTGATACTACGATTGAGACTCGATATATGTAATCAGATTTTGGACAAATATAGCGTGATCAACTATATTTGCCCGAGATTGGACCAACGTATATCGAGGAATGATCGTAGTAAGCAACAAGTCAAACCTTACCAAACCATCACAAGAATCAAACACAAGAATTAAAATACTATGGGAGTATTTGCAATCTAAACTAGTTTAACTTACACGTTTTGCATGTTTCAACTTTATTCCATTCTTATAACCCTATTTCTCGTACAGTCAAATGGCTGGATTTCACCACCCTGGCGACCCCTACTTTCCCAACCAAGGCAACGGAGGATGGATCGAAGATGATCCCGAAGAGGACGAGGAACCCATAGAAGTGGATGATGACTCCGGTACCGACTGAGAGCCGGAAGTTATCGATCCACCACCCATTCAACCTCCCGTCTTCGTAAGGAACTTTCAAGGACCGACTCCCGTCTGGGGAAGTCACCTCCACCATTGGAGCCAACAGAAAAACCTACGCCCTCCCTATGGCATGTGCCGGGACTTCTATGATGTCCGCGGCGGAGGTTCAACTGATCGAGCACTCCCGGTAATGGTGGGTAAATTAGCCAATCAGTCCTATCAGTCTGGAGTTCAAGCTAGTCGACTCCGGGATGTCAACGTGGAAGTGCAGGTTCACACTTCTGACATCCGTAGGCTGGACAAGATGCAAGACAATGCTCAACTTCAAACCGAAGCATTTCAAGTGCAAATGATTGCAGCCCTCGCTGAACTGAGGGAACAACAAGCCGCTTTTGATAGGCGTCTAATGGAGTCAAAGCAATCAGATGCGGAGTCAAGCTCCAAGCGCAACCTTCGATGCAAGTAGTGCTTGTCAAGGACTCAAATTTTGTTATAGCTTAGGACCTCGGCTAAAAGTCTTTAAATTTCTCGAACTTTGTAATCGGAGACCCTTATAGAGGTCAAATTTTCATGATAGTTGTAACAACTTTTATATTAATATAAGTGGCACTATTTCTACTATGTTGAGTATTTCGTTCAAACCTTGAATGGTCTTTGGAAAACCAAATACTTGTTTCATACCTTCAGTCATACAAATAACTTTCATTCTTCTATCTTTAAGACTCATACTATCATCTGTTGTTGAACTATGGCGATTTAGTTGATGAGACACATACATTTTCTTTATGAAATTCTTATCCTTGTCTTTTCAACCTATAGTTGAAGGATGCCTCCGCGTAGGAATCCAAGGCGAAACAACGGTGAGGAAACACCTGTACCACCTCCTCCACCTCAATTTGATGCGGTTATGTTTCAAGCAGCAGTCACCGCAGCGGTGGCAACTGCCATGTCACAGATCAATAACTCGAGTACTAATGGCTCGGGATCTGGCACACACCTATCCAACCATGGCGAGAGTCATGGACCACCTCGAGAATGCACCTATAAGGACTTCACTAATGCCAAGCCCCGGATGTTTTATGGAACTGGTGGTGTGATGGCCCTGAGGCAGTGGATTGAAAGGACGGAGGCAGTCTTTGAAATCTGCTCCTGTCCCAAGCACAACAAAGTCAAATTTGCAACTTTCACCCTTCTTGATAAAGCTTTAACTTGGTGGAATGGCCACGTTAAAGTACTTACCCTGATCGTGGCAAACTCCATAAACTGGGAGAGCCTGAAAGCCATGATGATGAGAGAATATTGCCCACGGGGAGAGATTTAAAAGCTTGAACACGAGCTATGGACTCTCGGAATGGTTGGTACCGACATCGCTACTTATACCAACAGATTCTGCGAGCTGGCAATCCTTTGCCCAGATATGATTGCTCCCGAGAGCAAGAAAATAGAAAGGTACATCTGGGGACTGACGCCCCAAATGCGATCAAGCGTGTTAGCTTCTAAACCTGACACCTTTGAAAGTGCTAAGGAACTGGCACAATCACTGATTGACTACGGAGGTGATTAGAACTCAACCACTTCTGCACCAGCAACACAGAAAGGAAACGACAACAACAACAACAACAACTACAACAACAACAACAACAACAACAACAACAACAACAATAATGGCAGAAAGAGAGTGTGGAATAGAGGGAAGAGTGGGTCTTCCCAAGAATCCGCAAAGAAACAACTGGTCTCAGTAAATGCTGCCACTGTACCTTCTACAGCTCCTACAAATACCTACCCAACAAAGCCTTATATAGGTAACCTCCCAAAGTGCACCAAATGCAATTTCCACCACCATGGACCTTGTCGGGAAATGCAGTGCACCAACTGCAACAGGAAGGGGCACACAGCCCGTTTCTGCAAGGACCCTGCAAAACCTATCACTCAAGTTCCCGGTGCGGGTGTGGGGCAGACTTGCTACGGTTGTGGCGAGGTGGGCCACTACTGTTGGATAAGGTGTCTAAGTCCATAACTATTTCGGGCTTGTACTTGACCCGACCCGACATGGTCCATTTGGGTTGCATGGCACCATGCAATTGGATAGACTAAATGAGAGAAATAACACTTGGAGATTATTAATATATTATAAGTTCTAATATATTAATAATATTATTTGATTAGTTGATCAAAGAATTAATTTGGAATTAATTAAGTGATCAAAGGATAACTAATTAAATATATGGGTTGATTATGTAAATCATCCATATCTTGTATAGTGGGCTAAGAGGCTCCATGGATTATCAAGTTGGGCTCTACCCATAGGATACTCCATGGATGCTCCATGGGAGTTACAAACCCATGGGTCATGGAAATGAAGAGTCATGACACATTAGGGTTTACATGGTGTAACCCTAGATGTGTCAACACTATATAAGAAGCATATTCTCCACCAAAAATCGGACTACTAAAAACTAGAGGGCTTGGCCGATTTTGAGAAGTGTGTGTTATCTCAAGAGTCTTTCCAAGAGCATTTGGTGTTGTGTGAAGCATTTGAGGCATCACACTTGGGGTGCTAGGCTCACAAGGTTTCAAGGAACACAAGCAACAACAAGGTAAGTTATTCTATCTATGATTCAAGTTAAAATTGTTCCCCATGTATGCTAGATAGGAATATAACCTTGGAATTCAACTTTGCATGATAATTAGACAAACATAGATCCAAGGTTATTAGGGTTGCATGTACACTTAGGAAGTGTTAGAATGCTCAAAATCCTTCAGTGGTATCAGAGCCTAGGCTTGTTTGTTTGTTATTTGTGCTTAAAAGTTGAAGAAAGTCGAAAATCTTGCTGTCTGACTGATGGACTCGGCGAGTCCATGGGGAGGACTCGTCGAGTTCATGTGTATCTTCAACCTACTCGGCGAGTAGGTTTATGCACTCGGCGAGTAGGGTCGACAGAGTGCAGAATTTCGACTTGAGTTGCTGGAAACGGATTAGAATCATTACCCTAAAATGTTTTGGTACTTGAAAACTTATTTTAGAAGGTGTAATGTGTTTTCTAATTCATTTACAACAACTAGTTATCAAAATTACAAAGTTTAAATGTGATTTTGATTCTTGAAAGTGTTCATATTCATATTCTTGTTCTTATGATGTTTAGATGATCATAGGAATTATTTGTAACCTATGTGGTAGATTAATTCATGATCATAATGTGTTTTAATGGAGTCCATAACTTGTCCTCAAGTTATGGAAAACCAAAAGTCTCTTGGATTAAAAACCATTAAAAGAACATAAGAGTTAGGAAAAAATGAAAAGTCCTCATTTTATTACTCTATTAAACTCATAAGTTACAAGAAATGAAAAGTTTTGAAAGTTTACAAAACTTGCCCTCAAGTTTTGGAACAAGTAAAGTTAAGTTAAAACTTTAGTTCCAACCCCTAGAATTTTAAAAGTTAAAATTCAACCCTTATACTTATATTATTATGATTTAATAATTATATATATGTATAAGAACAAAGTCGTCTTACCGCTAGTACGCCTCATTCACGAAGCCGGTCTATAAGGTGGGTATAAGGTTGTTGCCTATAAAATGGTGACTTAATGGGTGTCCACTCTCACCCACCGCTTGCTTGATCGGTGGAGGGTCGTTAGCCGAACGGGTAAGACAAGGACTTATTAATTCTCATTCAAAGTATGATGAATATTATAAAGTAACTAAATGTTTTATTAAATTCCCAATCTTAGTTACTTTAGGAAAAATGTGAATAAGGTGCTATTCCATGAAATTACACTTTACACTTTGATTAAGTCGTTGGTGGAGCGTGTGTGGTTAACCGGCACACTAACTTGGACTTAACAAGGTAGGTAAAGGGTGACTTAGGGTTTATTATAGTATCGATGGAGCGTGTGTGGTTAACCGGCACATCGATTGAGTGATAAACTTTAAGGGTACCAAGTGATTTGCATGGTTACTTCACACCTCGTTTTGTGATCCTCGGTATCCCAGTCACAAAACTTGGAGGGCACACTCGAGATTGAAACATGCCTTTGAAAAGTTCATTGAATCTCAAAGAATCTAGGAATTTCTAAGAACCATTCAAAAACCTAATACTAAAATATTGCGGTTTTCGTGGTGGAAATTGGTGAATCGTCATTCACCTACCTTTCAAATATGATATAGCTTAGATTACGGCATACCTCTTCTAAGTTATATTATATTGTGATTGGATCCTAGCCTTAATATTACATTTGGGTGTTTTATTAAGGACTCTCTTATATCTAAACTAATCTTGTCCTCCTTCCTTCAGATGTCTTTCAACAATGCTTCTGGCTCTAATCCTAATGGCTCCTTTACCCTTATGAACTTGTGTGGGAAAGTCACCTTTGATGGATCCAACTTCAATGAGTGGATCAGAAACATCAGGATGATTACCCGCTACGAGGACAAAGAATATGTCCTTGACAAGGAGCTTAAGGAGATTGATGAGTCCACTGCAACTCCTCAGGAGATCGCTGAATTTCGGGCACATGAAAGGGATGCTACGAAAGTGGCTTGCATCATGATGGCCACGATGACAGCGGAACTCCAAAAGTCTTATGAGGATTTCTACCCTTATGACATGCACCAAGATTTGATGGAAAGATACCATCAAAGTGCAAGACAAGAGAGGTATGAAATCATCTGCTCCATGATAACAACCATGATGAAGGACGGGGAATCCGTCACGAGCCACATGCAGAAAATGCAAAGGTATGTGGATCGTTTGCTGAAGCTTAATGTGAACTTCCCGGAGGATCTTGCAATAGATATTATTTTGCATTCCTTACCATCGTGCTATGATCAATTCCGCATGACATATCACATGAACAAGGAAGAAGTCACCCTCAGCAAACTTCAGGGACTTCTCAAGACCGCAGAATCAGGTCTTAAGGGGAAGTCGGTTGCTATCACTCCTACTCAAAACTCTACTCCGGTTTTGGTAATCGGGAAAAGTCGAGGGAAGAAGAGAAAGAGCTCTTCTAAGGGTACCAAGGTTCGGACCCTTGATGGCTCTTCTTCAAGTGGAACCAAGAAAGGTTTCATTACTCCTTCTTCTGACCCAAAAGAGGCTGAATGCTTCTATTGCCATGAAAAAGCTCATTGGAAGCGGAACTGCCCAAAATACCAGCAAGATGTGAAGGATGGGAAAGTTAAACCCAACCATGCAGGTATTTACACTATCATTTCTAATAACTCACCCCATTCTAATTCTTGGGTCCTTGATACCGGGTGTGGTATTCACATTTGTTGTGACTTGCAGGGACTAAGAAGAAGTGAGGATGTGGAGCAAGGAAGAATAAACTTGATCATGGGGAATAGGAAAGCTATACCTGTTACCAAGATTGGAGTTTATACTTTATCGCTAAGTAGTGGGTTTAGTTTAGATTTGAATAAGTGTTGTTATTCGCCAGTAATGGCAAGAAATATTATTTCCTTTCATGCTTTGTACAAACAAGGGTTTACCTTTTCATTTAATAATGAAGTTGGTTCTATAGATGTTTTCTATAATAATGTCTTTTATTTTAAAGCATTACCTTGTGATGTTGTGTATGAAGCTGTATCTGTTGTAGATAACTTGGGAAATAATGTTTTGTGTATTGATTCTACTAATAATAACTTGGATAAAGCATCTTTATGGCATTGTCGTCTTGGACATATAAGCAAGAAACGCATAGGCCAACTCCAAAAGGATGGAGTCTTGGAGTCGTTTGACCTAAAGTCAGATGATAGTTGCGAATCATGCTTACTTGGAAAAATGACAAAGTCACCCTTCACAGGTTCGTGTGAGAGGGGTGAAGGTTTATTGGACCTTATACACACGGATGTGTGTGGACCATTCAAACATGCCACAAGGGATGCTAATCGTTATTATTTGACTTTTACTGATGATTATAGTAGATATGGATATGTCTACTTGATCAAGCATAAGTCAGAGACTTTCGAGAGGTTTAAGGAATTTAAACAGGAAGTCGAGAATCAATTGGGCAGGAACATTAAGATGCTTCGATCCGATCGTGGTGGTGAGTATCTTAGTTCAGAGTTCCTCGACTATCTAAGGGAATGTGGGATAGTCTCACAATTGACACCTCCCAGGACACCACAGTTGAATGGTGTGGCTGAGAGGCGTAATCGAACCTTGTTAGATATGGTTCGTTCCATGATGAGTCGAGCTTCGCTACCAATCTCATTTTGGGGGTATGCCTTAGAGACTGCCACCCATATTCTTAATCTAGTCCCTACAAAGAAAGTTGCCAAAACTCCTCACGAGATGTGGACTGGTAAAGTACCTAAACTAGACCACATCAAGATTTGGGGTTGCGAGGCTTTCGTGAGACGCGAGACTCATGATAAGCTCGAACCTCGAAGCGAGAGGTGTATTTTCATCGGTTACCCACAACGATCCTTTGGTTACCTCTTCTACGGACCTAGTGACAATGTGGTCTTTGTAGCAAGAAGAGGAGTCTTTCGAGAAAGAGAGTTTATAAGCCAAGGAGACAGTGGGAGGCAAATTGATCTTGAAGAAATTCAAGAATCAAGCGGTGAAGGAACTTCAAACTCTAGCCCTCAACTTGAGGAGGAAACTCCTGTTGAGCCAATTGAAAAATCTGTACCTCTGAGACGTTCCACGAGAGTTAGGAGTGCACCAGAGCATTACTATGGATTCCATATTACTGCAGAAGGTGAGACACTTATTAGTGATGAAACACTAGTAAGTCAAGATGACCCTAACAGCTACGAGGAAGCCATGGCAGGCCCCGAGTCTGCTAAATGGAAAGAGGCTATGGATAGCGAGATACAATCCATGTATGACAATCAAGTTTGGAACTTGGTTGAAAACGTACCAGGTCGTAAGACAGTAGGGTGCAAATGGGTCTTCAAGAAGAAGACTGACATGGATGGTAAAGTACACACTTATAAGGCTAGACTGGTTGCAAAGGGCTTCTCTCAAATTCCTGGAGTGGATTATGATGAGACCTTTTCTCCGGTAGCCAAGATTAAGTCTATTCGGGTTCTGTTAGCCATAGCTGCATTTCATGACTATGAAATATGGCAGATGGATGTCAAAACCGCTTTCCTTAATGGAAAGTTGGCTGAAGATGTTTACATGAGTCAGCCAGAGGGTTTTGTCAGCAACGAGTACCCTAATTGAGTGTGTAAGCTTGAGAAATCCATTTATGGATTGAAGCAAGCACCTCGCAGATGGAATCTTTGCTTTGATGAAAAGGTCAAGGAATTTGGCTTTTCTAGGAGTGAAGATGAATCTTGTGTGTATGTCAAGGCTAGTGGGAGTATAGTTAGCTTTTTGGTATTGTATGTGGATGACATACTACTCATAGGAAACGACATTCCAACTCTGCAGGAAGTAAAGCCCTGGCTTGGGAAGTGTTTCGCTATGAAGGACCTTGGTGAAGCTGCCTATATTTTAGGGATAAGGATCTTGAGAGATCGGAGTAAAAGACTAATTGGACTTAGTCAGAGTACCTACTTGGATAAAGTGCTGAAGCGATTCAGCATGCAGGATTCCAAGAAAGGAGAGTTACCCATCCAGAGTAACACCGGATTGACTAAGACACAAAGCCCTAGCACTGAGGCTGAGATAGCAGAAATGAGTCGAACACCTTACGCTTCGGCTGTAGGATCGATCATGTATGCTATGACGTGTACTCGACCCGATGTAGCTTTTGCCTTGAGCATGGTTAGCAGGTATCAGGCGAACCCTGGCAAGGCACACTGGACTGCGGTAAAGAATATCCTCAAGTACCTACGAAGGACTAAGGACTGGGTTCTTACCCTCGGTGGGAGTGATGACTTGAGAGTAGTAGGGTATAGTGATGCTAGCTTCCAGACTGATAGGGATAATTTCCGCTCTCAGTCGGGCTGGGTCTTTACCCTAAACGGAGGAGCAATTTCTTGGAAGAGTTCCAAGCAAGAGACAGTGGCAGATTCTACTTGTGAATCAGAGTATATTGCAGCTAGTGAAGCAGCAAAGGAGGCGATATGGCTGAAGAACTTCATTGGAGACCTTGGAGTTGTACCAGCTATTAAAGAGCCAATGGAGATTTTCTGTGATAGTGAAAGTGCTGTTGCCTTAGCCAAGGAACCAAGGGATCATGGGAGATCCAGACACATCGACAGAAAATACCATTTCATTAGACATCGGATCGAAGAAGGACACCTCGTGGCAAAGAGGGTATCATCGGATGAGAACCCAGCAGATCCCCTCACGAAGGGACTGAGTAGGGTTAAGCATCTTCAGCATGCTCGGAGCATAGGGCTGAAGGATGATATTAGATTTAGTAGTTAGATAATCTCGAAATTTGTAAAGTGTAATTGACATTAGATGATGAATAAAAGATGTTTTATTTATGAGTAAAGTGTTGCTATCTCTTGTCAATCGTTTACTATATTTCTTTTGCATGTTTTGACTTCCAGAATAATTTTGTTTGGTATAACATATTATTCAAACCTCCACAGTCGGTCATATGTTGGAAGTAGATATGAATCAAGACTGTCATGTTTGGTTGTAGAGGTCTTGGACAAGGCTACAACAATCATGAGTGCTCATAAGTTCTGAGCATTGGACTCAACCCACGCTCACTGGAATCACTTCATGGAATTCTATCTCGAGTGATCGTGAGACGGTAATATCATATAAGTCTTCAAACCTAGAGATATGATTTGTTACTTACGAGTTGGTTATGCATTGACCGTACGAAACCGCATTGGTAACTCGATGTTATAAAACGTACTTTTGTGTGTAATTCAATGAGTGGTAGAACAAACATATGAGTCGAAGTTTATCTGTTCCTTCTTGGATTAGAAGCTGATATCTGGGCCCCTCGATGATTTTGTTTTGACCCATGTACCGGGCCCGGTCAGAACTAAGTTGATGTGTTCAATTAAGTTCTATGTCAAACAAATCGGAAATCGAGAAACAAATGCTGGACAAGAAGTAAGACAATGTTCCATGTATTTGTCCGGCTGATATCTAGAACGGAGGATTATATGATCACTTATCTTAAATGGCGTACTATCATCTTCTCAGTTCCGAGAAACCTTGAAAGAGCTACGATTGCCGGTCGGTTCCTGAAGTACTAGAGATATAGTTATTAGACTTATCCAAGTGGGAGACTGTTGGATAAGGTGTCTAAGTCCATAACTATTTCGGGCTTGTACTTGACCCGACCCGGCATGGTCCATTTGGGTTGCATGGCACCATGCAATTGGATAGACTAAATGAGAGAAATAACACTTGGAGATTATTAATATATTATAAGTTCTAATATATTAATAATATTATTTGATTAGTTGATCAAAGAATTAATTTGGAATTAATTAAGTGATCAAAGGATAACTAATTAAATATATGGGTTGATTATGTAAATCATCCATATCTTGTATAGTGGGCTAAGAGGCTCCATGGATTATCAAGTTGGGCTCTACCCATAGGATACTCCATGGATGCTCCATGGGAGTTACAAACCCATGGGTCATGGAAATGAAGAGTCATGACACATTAGGGTTTACATGGTGTAACCCTAGATGTGTCAACACTATATAAGAAGCATATTCTCCACCAAAAATCGGACTACTAAAAACTAGAGGGCTTGGCCGATTTTGAGAAGTGTGTGTTATCTCAAGAGTCTTTCCAAGAGCATTTGGTGTTGTGTGAAGCATTTGAGGCATCACACTTGGGGTGCTAGGCTCACAAGGTTTCAAGGAACACAAGCAACAACAAGGTAAGTTATTCTATCTATGATTCAAGTTAAAATTGTTCCCTATGTATGCTAGATAGGAATATAACCTTGGAATTCAACTTTGCATGATAATTAGACAAACATAGATCCAAGGTTATTAGGGTTGCATGTACACTTAGGAAGTGTTAGAATGCTCAAAATCCTTCAACTACAAGAGGAACTATCCTAAGGCAGCAGGCACCGGAGGTGTGGGACGAGTTTTGGCGATAGGCCACGACGAAGCTGTAGCTGACCCGACTATAGTTGCCGGTACGTTCCTTCTCGATAATTCATACGCATGCATATTATTCGATAGTGGAGCGGAGAGGAGCTTCGTGAGTCAAAACTTTATTCATTTACTTAAACCTAAACCTAGCAAGTTAGAAAAATCATTCACCGTAGAGATGGCCAATGGAAAAACCGAAAACACTAATTGCATATACATGGGTTGTACGTTAACTTTAGACGGCCATTCTTTCCCAATCAATCTCATGCCGGTCCAAATTAAAAGTTTCGACGTCATAGTCGGCATGGATTGGTTGAGTCTTCTTCGTGCTGACATCATGTGCTTTGAGAAAGCGGTCCGTCTTAATCTCCCTAACAACGAAACCTTAGTTATCTACGGCGACAAATCTAGTACAAACCTTCGCATCATTTCGTGCATCCAAGCTCGAAAGTGCTTGCGGAAGGATTGTCAAGCATTCCTAGCGCACATCGTTGATACAAGTCAAGAACTGAAGGACATCAAGAGCATCTCGGTAGTACGCGACTTTCCCGATATCTTTCCAGAAGAACTACCAGGATTACCCCCGCAACGCCAAGTCGAGTTCAGAATCGACTTAGTTCCAGGAGCTACCCCAGTAGCGAAGTCGGCTTACCGTCTCGCACCAGCAGAGATGCAGGAACTTTCCAGTCAACTTAATGAACTCCTTCAAAAAGGATTCATAAGACTAAGTTTCTCACCTTGGGGAGCACCGGTCTTGTTTGTAAAGAAGAAAGACGGATCGTTCCGTATGTGCATCGGCTACAGAGAGCTGAACAAACTTACTGTCAAGAACCGCTATCCTCTACCCCGCATTGACGACCTATTCGATCAACTTCAAGGAGCGAACTACTTCTTAAAGATAGACCTACGATCCGGATATCACCAACTACGAGTTCTAGAAGGGGACATTCCAAAGACAGCTTTCCGAACTCGTTATGGACACTACGAATTTGTAGTAATGTCGTTCGGATTAACCAATGCACCAGCAGTATTTATGGACCTAATGAATAGGGTATGCCGCCCTTACTTGGATCAGTTCGTCATCGTCTTTATCGATGATATACTTATCTACTCTCGAAGTGAGGAAGAGCATAGTCAGCACCTACGAAAAGTCCTAGAAACACTACGAACGGAGAAACTCTATGCAAAGTTCTCTAAATGCGAATTTTGGATTCGAAGAGTCGAATTTTTAGGCCACGTTGTTAGCGAGAAAGGTATACACGTGGACCCCTCCAAAATTAAGGCTATAGAGAACTGGTCGGCACCAAAGACACCTACAGAAATTCGTCAATTTCTAGGTCTAGCTGGCTACTATCGCAGATTCATAAAGAACTTTTCGAGCATTGCAAAACCTCTTACTACATTAACCCAGAAGGGTGTGGCCTTTGACTGGGAAGCGAAACAAGAGAAGGCATTCCAGACACTAAAGCTTGCCTTGTGCACCGCACCGATACTATCCCTCCCCGAAGGGATAGAAGACTTCGTAGTGTATTGCGATGCGTCAAATCAAGGACTTGGTTGTGTTCTTATGCAGAGAGGGAAGGTTATCGCTTATGCCTCCCGACAGCTTAAGACACACGAAGTGAACTATACGACACACGATCTCGAGTTAGGAGCAGTAGTATTTGCTCTGAAGATCTGGAGGCACTACTTATACGGAACAAAGAGTACTATTTTCACCGATCACAAGAGCCTTCAACACATTTTCGATCAAAAGGAACTCAACATGCGACAACGACGATGGGTTGAGTTACTGAATGACTACGAATGCGAAATTCGTTATCATCCTGGCAAGGCCAACGTAGTAGCTGACGCCCTCAGTCGAAAGGAATATACTGGTCGGAGGGTCAAATCTCTGACCATGACTATTCATTCCCACTTATCCACACAAATTGAGGAGGCACAAATGGAAGCTTTGCAACCTGAAAATGTGGCAGGTGAATCCCTGCGAGGAATGGAGAAGAATCTAGAAGTCAAGGGTGGCGGAGCCTACTATCTCATGGACCGAATCTGGACCCCGAAACATGGTGGTTTCAGAAACATAGTCATGACTGAGGCTCACAACTCAAGATATTCCGTTCACCCGGGTTCAGATAAAATGTATCTGGATCTTAAGAAGCAGTACTGGTGGCCTAACATGAAAGCAGAAATTGCTACCTTCGTGAGTAAATGTCTTACTTGCGCTAAGATTAAGGTCGAGTATCAGAAATCGTCAGGATTACTACAACAACCAGAGATACCAGAATGGAAATGGGAGCGGATTACTATGGACTTCATAACCAAGTTACCCAAGACGACAAGTGGACTCGATACCATATGGGTCATTGTCGACAGATTGACCAAATCCGCGCATTTCCTACCCATCAAGGAGACTGACAAAATGAAGAAGCTTACAAGAACTTACTTAAGGGAAGTAGTGCGACTGCATGGTGTTCCGATATCCATTATCTCCGATCGAGATAGTAGATTCACTTCAAGATTTTGGCAGTCACTACAAAGTTCCCTGGGAACTAGGCTAGACATGAGTACGGCCTACCACCCACAAACCGACGGACAAAGTGAGAGAACAATACAAACTTTAGAAGATATGCTGAGAGCCTGTGTGATTGACTTTGGAAAGGCATGGGATATTCATTTACCCCTTGTCGAATTTTCATACAACAATAGTTATCATACAAGCATAAAGGCTGCTCCGTTTGAAGCCCTCTATGGTCGAAAGTGCAGATCCCCTCTGTGCTGGACTGAAGTTGGCGATACCCAGTTAGCTAGAGGAAGAGTTCCAGAAAGCACTCTCACCGGTCCGGAAATCATACGAGAAACGACAGAGAAGATCGTTCAAGTTCGTGAACGATTGAAAGCCTCTAGAGACCGACAGAAAAGCTACGCTGACCAAAGGAGGAAACCTTTGGAATTCCAAGTAGGAGACCACGTATTATTAAAGGTCTCACCGTGGAAGGGTTTAATTCGATTTGGAAAGCGTGGGAAACTAAATCCAAGATACATAGGGCATTTCGAGATCCTTGCCAGAATCAGCCCTGTGGCTTACAAGCTTAACCTACCGCGCGAACTTAGTAACATCCATCCAACCTTCCACATCTCAAACTTGAAAAAGTGTCTGTCCGACGAGACTCTTGTTATTCCACTCGACGAGATAGAGATCAACGAGAGCCTCAACTTTGTGGAAGAGCCAGTAGAAATCATGGACCGAGAGGTCAAGCAAACAAAACAAAGTCGCATACCCATCGTGAAGGTTCGCTGGAATGCCAAGAGGGGACGTGAATTCACATGGGAACGCGAAGATCAGATGAAACAAAAGTACCCTCATCTTTTTCATGTTCACTAGTATCTTTACTACTTTAAATTTCGGGACGAAATTCACTCTAACGGGGGGATGATGTGACAACCCGATATTTCAACTCTTTATAATGACCAAAAAGGGTCAAGTATTGTAACCACTTTTGAGTAATAAAAATTTACTTTCATAATAAAATGTACAAATAGTTCTATTTAATTTCCTTCTATGTTTAAATGTCTTTAAACCATGATCGTACGTGAAAAGAACGCCCAAATCCGACTTCATATAGCGAAGTTATGATTTTTCCAAGTTCGGCTTAGCAACAGACAGCTAAAAACTCAAATCGGAGATCGAGCGACTTTTGGCCGGAATGACCTAAACGAGAATCGAAGGTCTCGACAATGGTATTCCAGCGGTAAAAAGTCTGGCAAAAACCGACATCAGATAAAGAAGTTATGAATTTCCAAAGAAATTCCTTAAACACGATGAGTTTAAAATAAATAATAAAAAAATAAATTCGGAATTTGCCGTCGGAGTCTAAACGAAAGTTGTAGAGCGTAGTCTCACCTATGCGTGGATATAAAGACCATCGAAAACGGAGTTCGTATGAAGAAGATATGAATTTTTGAAGTTTATTAAATAAATTATATATTTATTTAATTCAAAATTTCGGACCTTATCCGAAGAGAAGTCAGCGTCCTCATCCGGGTACGCGCTGCGTACCTCTGTACGCCCTGCGTACCCGAGAGACTTGGCCTCTGATCGTCCACGTCGCCCTATCAGAGGCTTCCGACCCGTCCGAAGTATCCGACCCGTCCGACCCGCCATCCCATCCGACCCGCCGTCCCATCCGACCCGTCTCCCCAGCAACCCGTCCCATCCGACCCGCGTACCCAGCAACCCGTCCCATCCGAAGCCGAGGCAGTCGAGGCTTCGGTCATGCATGACGTACGCGTACGCGTTGCGTACGAGCGTACGCCCCGCGTACCGAGGCGGTTCAGCCTTCCTATAAATAGGATGCGAGGGCTTCCGAGAAAAGGGCTCATTTCTCTCCTCTCTCTCACAACCTTGCCTCGTTTTCCATGCCCGTTCAAACCCGAAGCTCTGGTCTTTTTGCTCAAGTCCCGAGGGTCGATTTTACTCCCGAGATTCCCGAGAATCCCGAGGAAAATCCGTTTCCCGAGACGAAACTCTGCTCGATTTTCCATCTCGCTATCTTCAAACTTTCAAGTGAGTTCATACCCCTTTATCTACCTTTTAAATATTCTTTAAATTCTTTTGTATGCTTTCAAGGGGGGGATTACAAGTAAAACACACGAGTATTATCGTGTGTTACATAAAGAAACTCTTTTATATGCTTTTATATATCCAAATCACATGCGATTTACAAACTTTATAAGGAACTTTCATATGTATAAAATATGTTAAAATAGCATTCTATCTTTTGAAATATACATTGTTGTAATGCATGTATAAACTAAACTTTTCTTAGATTATTCTTGTCTATCTTAGACTCTACACCAAAAATCTATGCTTTCATAAACAAGTGATTCCTTTTCTAGGCATTTCTAAACAAACAAGACACACTTTTAGAAAACTATAATAGGTATAGTTTTACGAACAAATTTCTAACTCTTATGTACTAGAAACATGAATTTCAAGAAGTTTACTTTCGTATACAAGAACAAACGTAACATTTTAACAAGTAGATCTGTTTTTATACCACGGTTTTGTGAGACACTAACTTCATGTACGTTCGAGTACACATTTCAAGTCCTGTATTATATACCAGAATCCCTTGGAGGGGGAGCATGGTGTTTGTGTATAGATCTATACGGGCTTGACAACCCGCGCCCTGACTGTTAGCTACAGTCCACCGTTTGGGGTGACAAACGTCATAACATTCCAACACCTGAAGAACATTGTGTATAGGCATTCCGAGTCAATAGTATCGTTATAAAACTCACAAGGGGTATTAAAAATGCATTGATTTACAAGGTTTTCAAACTCATTGGTTATTTTACACCTACATACATTTTAGAAACAAACATTGGTCTTGAGTGAAGGCTACTATTATACTAGTAGAAAATATAGGATTTTCTAAACACAAACAAACAAAGACAAAACATTTTATTTCATTCAAACATTGTCATTTAAATACTTATGAAACTCACCAGCTTAAATGCTGATCTACTCTTTCAAAATTTACTTGTATGTCCCAGGGAATCAGTAAATTTCAGGTATTCATTTTGCTTTTGATGAAGGGATGCTACGGCGCCAGTTTAATCTCGTATTTTGACATCATATTGTAATTGGTTTTGAACATGTAACTTTTGACAAATGTAAACTTTCAATTATATATATGATGGTTGTATTGCTTTCTTTACTATGTATTCATTTGTTACGTTACCACATGAAGTCATCTGCCCCCGAACGTTTCCGCCGTTCAGGTTTGGGGGTGTGACATAGACACCTTACCCAACAGACTCCCACTTGGATAAGTCTAATAACTGTATTTGCCTATATAACTTCAGGAACCAACCAGCAATCGTAGCTCTCGAAAACTCCGTTGAACTATGAAGCGCCATTTTAAGACAAATGATCATATAATCCTCTGTTCTCATGATATCAGCCGGACAAACACATGGAACTATGTCTTGCTTATTGTCTGGCAGTTGTTTCTCGATTTCCGATTTGTTTGACAAAGAACTTTACTGAACACATCAGTTTAGTACTGACCGGGCCCGGTACATGGGTCAACACAAAAATCATCGAGGGGCCCGGATATCGCTTCTATTTCTAGAAGGAACAGATAAACTTCGACTCATATGCTTGTTCTACTACTTGTTGAATTGTACACAAAGGCACGTTTTATAACATCAAGTTACTGATGCGTTTTCATGCAATCAATGCACAACCAACTCATAGGTAACAACTCATATCTCTAGGTTTGAAGACTTATATGATATTATCGTCTCACGATCACTCGAGATAAATTCCATGAAGTAATACAAGTGAGCGTGGGTTTAGACCAATACTCATAACTTATGAGTACTCATGAATGTTGCAGCAACCATTGCCATGTCTAAACGCCCTTAGCCATCTACAAACCCAATTCATGACAATCTTGATTCATACCTACTTCCGACGTATGACCGATTGTGGAGGTTTTAATTATTCTGGAAGTCAAAACATGCAAAACTAAAACAATAGTAAATAATTGACAATGATAGTAACACTTTACTCATAAATAAATCACAAATTTTATTCATCATCAAACGTCGATTACATTTTACAAGTTTCAGGAAAACTATCTAATCTGTAAAACTAATATCGTCCCTTCGTAAGGGGATCTGCAGGATTCTCATCCGACGATATCCTCCTCGCCACGAGGAGTCCTTCTTCAATCTTGTGTCTTATGAAGTGATATTTTCTATCAATGTGTCGGGATCTGCCATGATCTCTTGGTTCCTTGGCTAAGGCAACCGCACTATTGTTGTCACAGAAAATCTCCATAGGTTCCTTAATAGCTGGTACAACTCCAAGGTCTCCGATGAAGTTCTTTAGCCATATCGCCTCCTTTGCTGCTTCACTCGCTGCTATATACTCTGATTCACAAGTCGAATCAGCCACAATCTCCTGCTTGGAACTCTTCCAAGAAATTGCCCCTCCATTTAAGGTAAAGATCCAGCCCGACTGAGAGCGGAAGTTATCCCTATCAGTCTGAAAACCAGCATCACTATACCCTAATACTCTCAAGTCATCACTCCCACCAAGGGTAAGGATCCAATCCTTAGTCCTCCGCAGATACTTGAGAATGTTCTTTACCGCGGTCCAATGAGCCTTGCCAGGGTTCCCCTGATACCTGCTGACCATGCTCAAAGCAAATGCCACATCAGGGCGGGTACAAGTCATAGCATACATGATCGAGCCAACAGCGGAAGCATACGGTAATTGGCTCATCTCAGCTATCTCTGCCTCTGTACCCGGACTCTGAGTCTTACTTAGTTTGGCATTGCTTTGGATCGATAAATCTCATTTCTTGGAATTCTGCATGTTGAACCTTTTCAACACCTTATCCAAGTAGATACTCTGACTAAGTCCAATTAGTCTTTTACTCCTTTCTCTTAATATCCTTATCCCTAGGATATAGGTAGCCTCCCATAGGTCCTTCATAGCAAAGCACTTCCCAAGCCAGGACTTAACCTCCTGCAAGGTTGGGATGTCATTTCCTATAAGTAGTATGTCATCCTCATACAGTACCAAGAAGCTAACTATACTCCCACTAGCTCTGACATACACGCAAGACTCATCTTCACTTCTCGAGAAGCCAAACTCCTTGACCTTCTCATCAAAACAAAGATTCCAGCTACGAGATGCTTGTTTTAATCCATAAATGGATTTCTCAAGCTTGCATACTCTATTAGGGTACTCTGCACTGACAAAACCCTCTGGCTGATTCATATACACATCCTCAGCCAACTTTCCATTACGGAAAGCGGTTTTGACATCCATTTTCCATATTTCATAATCATGAAATGCTGCAATGGCTAGCATAACCCTAATAGACTTAATCTTGGCTACCGGCGAGAAGGTTTCATCATAATCAATACCCTGAGTCTGAGTAAAACCCTTCGCAACCAGTCGAGCCTTATAAGTATGCACTTTTCCTTCCATGTCGGTCTTCTTCTTGAAGATCCATTTGCACCCGACTGTTTTACGGCCTGGTACATGGTCAACCAAGTTCCAAACTTGATTCTCATACATGGACTGTATATTGCTGTCCATAGCCTCCTTCCATTTAGCAGACTCCGGGCCAACCATGGCTTCCTTAACACTGCTAGGTTCATCCAAATTTACCAGTGTACTATCACTGATAAACGTACCACCTTCCGTAGTAATATGAAAACCATAATAAAATAAAGGTGTGTTCCTAACCCGTGTGGAACGCCTCGGAGGTGAAGACATGTCAGCTTGCTCAACAGGAGTTTCCTCCTCAGGTTGATTGCTAGTGTCTGAGGTTCCTTCACCAATTTGCTTCTTGAATTTCTTCAAGATCAATTTGCCTCCTACTGTCTCCTTGGCTTATAAATTCTCTCTCACGAAAGACCCCTCTTCTCGCTACAAAGACCACATTCTCACTGGGTCTGTAGAAGAGGTAACCGAAGGATTTCTGTGGGTAGCCGATGAAAATACACCTTTCACTTCGGGGTTCGAGCTTATCATGAGTCTCACGCCTCACGAAAGCCTCGCAATCCCAAATCTTGATGTGGTTCAAATTGGGAACTTTCCCAGTCCACATCTCATGAGGTTTTTTGGTAACCTTCTTTGTAGGGACTAGATTAAGGATATGGGTGGAAGTCTCTAAGGCATACCCCCAAAAAGAGATTGGTAGCGAAACTCGAATCATCATAGAGCGAACCATGTCCAACAAGGTTCGATTACGCCTCTCAGCTACACCAGTCAGCTGTGGTGTCCTGGGAGGAGTCAATTGTGAGACAATACTGTTCGATAAGGTGTCTAAGTCCATAACTATTTCGGGCTTGTACTTGACCCGACCCGGCATGGTCCATTTGGGTTGCCTGGCACCATGCAATTGGATAGACTAAATGAGAGAAGTAACACTTGGAGATTATTAATATATTATAAGTTCTAATATATTAATAATATTATTTAATTAGTTGATCAAAGAATTAATTTGGAATTAATTAAGTGATCAAAGGATAACTAATTAAATATATGGGTTGGTTATGTAAATCATCCATATGTTGTATAGTGGGCTAAAAGGCTCCATGGATTATCAAGTTGGGTTCTACCCATAGGATGCTCCATGGATGCTCCATGGGAGTTACAAACCCATGGGTCATGGAAATGAAGAGTCATGACACATTAGGGTTTACATGGTGTAACCCTAGATGTGCCAACACTATATAAGAGTCCCATTCTCCACAAAATTGGCTACACAAGTTGAAAACTAAGAAACTAGAGGGCTTGGCCGATTTTGAGAAGTGTGTGTTATCTCAAGAGTCTTTCCAAGAGCATTTGGTGTTGTGTGAAGCATTTTAGGCATCACACTTGGGGTGCTAGGCTCACAAGGTTTCAAGGAACACAATTAACAACAAGGTAAGTTATTCTATCTATGATTCAAGTTAAAATTGTTCCCCATGTATGCTAGATAGGAATATAACCTTGGAATTCAACTTTGCATGATAATTAGACAAACATAGATCCAAGGTTATTAGGGTTGCATGTACACTTAGGAAGTGTTAGAATGCTCAAAACCCATCAGTGGTATCAGAGCCTAGGCTTATTTGTTTGTTATTTGTGCTTAAAAGTTGAAGAAAGTCGAAAATTCTGCTGTCTGACTGATGGACTCGGCGAGTCCATGGGGAGGACTCGTCGAGTTCATGTGTATCTTCAACCTACTCGGCGAGTAGGTTTATGCACTCGGCGAGTAGGGTCGACAGAGTGCAGAATTTCGACTTGAGTTGCTGGAAATGGATTAGAATCATTACCCTAAAATGTTTTGGTACTTGAAAACTTGTTTTAGAAGGTGTAATGTCTTTTCTAACTCATTTACAACAACTAGTTATCAAAATTACAAAGATTAAATGTGATTTTGATTCTTGAAAGTGTTCATATTCATATTCTTGTTCTTATGATGTTTAGATGATCATAGGAATTATTTGTAACCTATGTGGTAGATTAATTCATGATCATAATGTGTTTTAATGGAGTCCATCACTTGTCCTCAAGTTATGGAAAACCAAAAGTCTCTTGGATTAAAAGCCATTAAAAGAACACAAGAGTTAGGAAAAATGAAAAGTCCTCATTTTATTACTCTATTAAACTCATAAGTTACAAGAAATGAAAAGTTTTGAAAGTTTACAAAACTTGCCCTCAAGTTTTGGAACAAGTAAAGTTAAGTTAAAACTTTAGTTCCAACCCCTAGAATTTTAAAAGTTAAAATTCAACCCTTATACTTATATTATTATGATTTAATAATTATATATATATATATATATATATATATATATATATATATATATATATATATATATATGTGTATAAGAACAAAGTCGTCTTACCGCTAGTACGCCTCATTCACGAAGCCGGTCTATAAGGTGGGTATAAGGTTGTTGCCTATAAAATGGTGACTTAATGGGTGTCCACTCTCACCCACCGCTTGCTTGATCGGTGGAGGGTCGTTAGCCGAACGGGTAAGACAAGGACTTATTAATTCTCATTCAAAGTATGATGAATATTATAAAGTAACTAAATGTTTTATTAAATTCCCAATCTTAGTTACTTTAGGAAAAATGTGAATAAGGTGCTATTCCATGAAATTACACTTTACACTTTGATTAAGTCGTTGGTGGAGCGTGTGTGGTTAACCGGCACACTAACTTGGACTTAACAAGGTAGGTAAAGGGTGACTTAGGGTTTATTATAGTATCGATGGAGCGTGTGTGGTTAACCGGCACATCGATTGAGTGATAAACTTTAAGGGTACCAAGTGATTTGCATGGTTACTTCACACCTCGTTTTGTGATCCTCGGTATCCCAGTCACAAAACTTGGAGGGCACACTCGAGATTGAAACATGCCTTTGAAAAGTTCATTGAATCTCAAAGAATCTAGGAATTTCTAAGAACCATTCAAAAACCTAATACTAAAATATTGCGGTTTTCGTGGTGGAAATTGGTGAATCGTCATTCACCTACCTTTCAAATATGATATAGCTTAGATTACGACATACCTCTTCTAAGTTATATTATATTGTGATTGGATCCTAGCCTTAATATTACATTTGGGTGTTTTATTAAGGACTCTCTTATATCTAAACTAATCTTGTCCTCTTTCCTTCAGATGTCTTTCAACAATGCTTCTGGCTCTAATCCTAATGGCTCCTTTACCCTTATGAACTTGTGTGGGAAAGTCACCTTTGATGGATCCAACTTCAATGAGTGGATCAGAAACATCAGGATGATTACCCGCTACGAGGACAAAGATTATGTCCTTGACAAGGAGCTTAAGGAGATTGATGAGTCCACTACAACTCCTCAGGAGATCGCTGAATTTCGGGCACATGAAAGGGATGCTACGAAAGTGGCTTCCATCATGACGGCCACGATGACAGCGGAACTCCAAAAGTCTTATGAGGATTTCTACCCTTATGACATGCACCAAGATTTGATGGAAAGATACCATCAAAGTGCAAGACAAGAGAGGTATGAAATCATCTGCTCCATGATAACAACCATGATGAAGGACGGGGAATCCGTCACGAGCCACATGCAGAAAATGCAAAGGTATGTGGATCGTTTGCTGAAGCTTAATGTGAACTTCCCGGAGGATCTTGCAATAGATATTATTTTGCATTCCTTACCATCGTGCTATGATCAATTCCGCATGACATATCACATGAACAAGGAAGAAGTCACCCTCAGCAAACTTCAGGGACTTCTCAAGACCGCAGAATCAGGTCTTAAGGGGAAGTCGGTTGCTATCACTCCTACTCAAAACTCTACTCCGGTTTTGGCAATTGGGAAGAATCGATGGAGGAAGAGAAAGAGATCTTCGAAGGGTACCAAGGCTCGGACCCTTGATGGCTCTTCTTCAAGTGGAACCAAGAAAGGTTTCATTACTCCTTCTTCTGACCCAAAAGAGGCTGAATGCTTCTATTGCCATGAAAAAGCTCATTGGAAGCGGAACTGCCCAAAATACCAGCAAGATGTGAAGGATGGGAAAGTTAAACCCAACCATGCAGGTATTTACACTATCATTTCTAATAACTCACCCCATTCTAATTCTTGGGTCCTTGATACCGGGTGTGGTATTCACATTTGTTGTGACTTGCAGGGACTAAGAAGAAGTGAGGATGTGGAGCAAGGAAGGATAAACTTGATCATGGGGAATAGGAAAGCTATACCTGTTACCAAGATTGGAGTTTATACTTTATCGCTAAGTAGTGGGTTTAGTTTAGATCTGAATAAGTGTTGTTATTCGCCAGGAATGGCAAGAAATATTATTTCTTTCCATGCTTTGTACAAACAAGGGTTTACCTTTTCATTTAATAATGAAGTTGGTTCTATTGATGCTTTCTTTAATAATGTTCTTTATTTTAAAGCATTACCTTGTGATGGTGTGTATGAAGCTGTATCTGTTGTTGATAACTTAGGAAATAATGTTTTGTGTATTGATTCTACTAATAATAACTTGGATAAAGCATCTATATGGCATTGTCGTCTTGGACATATAAGCAAGAAACGCATAGGCCAACTCCAAAAAGATGGAGTCTTGGAGTCGTTTGGCCTAAAGTCAGATGATAGTTGCGAATCATGCTTACTTGGAAAAATGACAAAGTCACCCTTCACAGGTTCATGTTAGAGGGGTGAAGGTTTGTTGGACCTTATACACACGGATGTGTGTGGACCATTCAAACATGCCACAAGGGATGCTAATCGTTATTATTTGACTTTTACTGATGATTATAGTAGATATGGATATGTCTACTTGATCAAGCATAAGTCAGAGACTTTCGAGAGGTTTAAGGAATTTAAACAGGAAGTCGAGAATCAATTGGGCAGGAACATTAAGATGCTTCGATCCGATCGTGGTGGTGAGTATCTTAGTTCAGAGTTCCTCGACTATCTAAGGGAATGTGGGATAGTCTCACAATTGACACCTCCCAGGACACCACAGTTGAATGGTGTGGCTGAGAGGCGTAATCGAACCTTGCTAGATATGGTTCGTTCCATGATGAGTCGAGCTATGCTACCAATCTCATTCTGGGGGTATGCCTTAGAGACTGCCGCCCATATTCTTAATCTAGTCCCTACAAAGGAAGTTGCCAAAACTCCTCACGAGATGTGGACTGGTAAAGTACCTAAACTAGACCACATCAAGATTTGGGGTTGCGAGGCTTTCGTGAGACGCGAGACTCATGATAAGCTCAAACCTCGAAGCGAGAGGTGTATTTTCATCGGTTACCCACAGCGATCCTTTGGTTACCTCTTCTACAGACCTAGTGACAATGTGGTCTTTGTAGCAAGAAGAGGAGTCTTTCAAGAAAGAGAGTTTATAAGCCAAGGAGACAGTGGGAGGCTAATTGATCTTGAAGAAATTCAAGAATCAAGCGGTGAAGGAACCTCAAACTCTAGCCCTCAACTTGAGGAGGAAACTCCTGTTGAGTCAATTGACAAATCTATACCTCTGAGACGTTCCACGAGAGTTAGGAGTGCACCTGAGCATTACTATGGATTCCATATTACTGCAGAAGGTGAGACACTTATTAGTGATGGGACACTAGTAAGTCAAGATGACCCTAACAGCTACGAGGAAGCCATCGCAGGCCCCGAGTCTGCTAAATGGAAAGAGGCTATGGATAGCGAGATACAATCCATGTATGACAATCAAGTTTGGAACTTGGTTGAAAATGTACCAGGTCGTAAGACAGTAGTGTGCAAATGGGTCATCAAGAAGAAGACCGACATGGATGGTAAAGTACACACTTATAAGGCTAGACTGGTTGCAAAGGGCTTCTCTCAAATTCCTGGAGTGGATTATGATGAGACCTTTTCTCCGGTAGCCAAGATTAAGTCTATTCGGGTTCTGTTAGCCATAGCTGCATTTCATGACTATGAAATATGGCAGATGGATGTCAAAACTGCTTTCCTTAATGGAAAGTTGGCTGAAGATGTTTACATGAGTCAGCCAGAGGGTTTTGTCAGCAACGAGTACCCTAATAGAGTGTGTAAGCTTGAGAAATCCATTTATGGATTGAAGCAAGCACCTCGCAGATGGAATCTTTGCTTTGATGAAAAGGTCAAGGAATTTGGCTTTTCTAGGAGTGAAGATGAATCTTGTGTGTATGTCAAGGCTAGTGGGAGTATAGTTAGCTTTTTGGTATTGTATGTGGATGACATACTACTCATAGGAAACGACATTCCAACCCTGCAGGAAGTAAAGTCCTGGCTTGGGAAGTGTTTCGCTATGAAGGACCTTGGTGAAGCTGCCTATATTCTAGGGATAAGAATCTTGAGAGATCGGAGTAAAAGACTAATTGGACTTAGTCAGAGTACCTACTTGGATAAGGTGCTGAAGAGATTCAACATGCATGATTCCATAAAAGGAGAGTTACCCATCCAGAGTAACACCAGATTGAGTAAGACACAAAGCCCTAGCACTGAGGCTGAGATAGCAGAAATGAGTCGAACACCTTACGCTTCGGCTGTAGGATCGATCATGTATGCTATGACGTGTACTCGACCCGATGTAGCTTTTGCCTTGAGCATGGTTAGCAGGTATCAGGCGAACCCTGGCAAGGCACACTGGACTGCGGTAAAGAATATCCTCAAGTACCTACGGAGGACTAAGGACTGGGTTCTTACCCTCGGTGGGAGTGATGACTTGAGAGTTGTAGGGTATAGTGATGCTAGCTTCCAGACTGATAGGGATACTTTCCGCTCTCAGTCGGGCTGGGTCTTTACCCTAAACGGAGGAGCAATTTCTTGGAAGAGTTCCAAGCAAGAGACAGTGGCAGATTCTACTTGTGAATCAGAGTATATTGCAGCTAGCGAGGCAGCAAAGGAGGCGATATGGCTGAAGAACTTCATTGGAGACCTTGGAGTTGTACCGGCTATTAAAGAGCCAATGGAAATTTTCTGTGATAGTGAAAGTGCTGTTGCCTTAGCCAAGGAACCAAGGGATCACGGGAGATCCAGACACATCGACAGAAAATACCATTTCATCAGACATCGGATCGAAGAAGGACTCCTCGTGTGAATTCCATGGACTAGCACCATGTTCACATTTTTCCTAAAATAACTAAGATTGGGAATTAAAAAGGTTTAGTTACTTTATAATAATCATTATACTTTTAATGAGGATTTAAAGTCATTGTCCTACCCGTTCGGCTAACGACCCTCCACCAGTCAAGTAAGCGGTGGGTGAGAGTGGACACCCATTAAGTCGCCATTTTATAGGAAACAACCTTATACCCACCTTATAGACCGGCTTCGTGAATGAGGCCTACTAACGGTAGAACGACTTATTCTTATACATATATATAATAATTAACCATTAATGTTATAAATAGTATAAGGGTTGAATTTTAATTATTAAAACTCTAAGGGTTGGAATTAAAGTTTATTAAAGTGTGTGAAACTTTACAAATTCCAAAACTTGAGGACAAGTTTTGTAACTATCCAAAACTTTTCATTTCATAACTTATGAATTAAAGGTTCATAAAAATGAAGACTCTTCATTTTCATGTAACTTATGTGTTTAAATGTGTGTGTTAAAGAAAGTGACCTTTGGATATCCATAACTTGAGGACAAATTATGGACTCCATTAAAACACATAAATGATCAAGAATTAATTCTAAACAATTCAGCAAATAATTCCTATCATCTTCTAAATTCATAAGAACATGAACATGATCATCAAAATTTCAAGAATTATATGAACACATAAAAATCATGGAATTTTGATATATGCTATTGTAAATGGATTAGAACAACCATTACACCAACTAAAACAAGTGTTAAAACACCAAAAAAGTTTAGGGTAATGTTTCTAGTCCATTTCCAGCAGCAAAAGTCAAAAATCTGCACTCTGTCGCTCCTACTCGTCGAGTGCATGAACCTACTCGGCGAGTAGGTTGAAGATACACATGGACTCGGCGAGTTCATCAGTCAGACAACAAGTTTTTCGACTTTTTCAACTATTTTGCATCAAGTATCAAACAAGCAAGCCTAGACTCTGATACCACTGTTGGGTTTTGAGCAATCTAACACTTCCTAAGTGTGCATGCAACCCTAATAAACCTTGGATCTATGTTTGTCTAAATACATGCAAAATAATAATTTTCCATGGTTTATAACCTATCTAACATGGCATGGGGAACATTTCAACATAAAAAGTTAGAAGAGATTACATACCTTTTTGATGAGTTTGGTTCTTGAGGAGTTTGAGGGCCAAGCAGCAATAGTGTGAATGCCTCAAATGGAATCACAAAACATCACAAACTCTTGGAAAACTTTGAGAGAGTATACACACTTGCAATATTTCGGCCACACACAAGCACACACACACTAGTTCACTAGTTTCCATTTCATGCACCATAAGCATGCTTATATAGTGTACATGGTTAGGGTGAAACCCTAATAACCCATGACCTTTCCTTTTCCAAGGATCCATGGGTTAAAAGCTCCATGGATCATCCATGGACTTCCATCAAAGCCTAGCCCATTAACAAATGAGTGTTAGCCCACACCATATAAAACCAATAGCCCATAATCTAATTAGTCTTCCTTTTAATCTCTAAATTAATTCATAATGAATTTAAGACTAAGACTAATTAAATAACATAACTTCATATTGATATATTATAACTTATAATATATTAATAAACATATGTGTATAACTCTCATAAAATTATCCATAAATAGTTTGGATGAGATGCAACCCAAATGGACCATGTCGGTCGGGTCAAGTATATACCAAATAAGTTATGGACTTAGACACCTTACCCAACAACAACAACAACAACAACAACAACAACAACAACAACAACAGGAAGAGAGTATGGAATAAAGGGAAGGGTGGGTCTTCCCAGGAATCTGCAAAAAAACAACTGGTTTCAGTGAATGCTGCCACTGTACCTACTATAGCTTCTACAAATACCTACCCAACAAAGCCTTATGTAGGTAACCTTCCATAGTGCACCAAATGCACTTAACACCACCATGGACCTTGTCGGGAAATGCAGTGCGCCAAATGCAACAGAAAGGGACACACAACCCGTTTCTGTAAGGACCCCACAAAGCCGATCACTCAAGTTCCCAGTGCGGGTGTAGGCCAGACTTGCTACGGTTGTGGCGAGGTGGGCCACTACAAAAGGAACTGCCCTAAGGCAGCAGGCACCAGCGGTGTAGGACGAGTTTTGGCTATAGGCCACGACGAAGCTGTAGCTGACCCAACTGTAGTTGCTGGTACGTTCCTTCTCGATAATTCATATGCATGCATATTATTCGATGGTGGAGCGGAGAGAAGCTTCGTGAGTCAAAACTTTATTCACTTACTTAAACCTAAACCTAGCAAGTTAGAAAAATCATTCACTGTAAAGATGGCCAATGGAAATACCGAAAACACTAACTGCATATACATGGGCTGTACGTTAACTTTAGACGGCCATTCTTTCCCAATCAATCTCATGCCTGTCCAAATTAAAAGTTTCGACATCATAGTCGGCATGGATTGGTTGAGTCTTCTTCGCGCCGACATCATGTGCTTTGAGAAAGCAGTTCGTCTTAATCTCCCTAACAACGAAACATTAGTTATCTACGGTGACAAATCAAGTACAAACCTTCGCATCATTTCGTGCATCCAAGCTTGAAAGTGCTTGCGGAAGGATTGTCGAGCATTCCTAGCACACATCATTGATACAAGTCAAGAACTGAAGGACATCAAGAACATTCCAGTAGTACGTGACTTTCCCGATATCTTTCCAGAAGAGCTACCGGGATTACCACCACAACGCCAAGTCGAGTTCAGAATCGACTTAGTTCCAGGGGCTACCCCAGTAGCAAAATCGCCTTATCGTCTCGCACCAACAGAGATGCAGGAACTTTCCAGTCAACTTAATGAACTCCTTCAAAAAGGATTCATAAGACCAAGTTTCTCACCTTGGGGAGAACCGGTCCTGTTTGTAAAGAAGAAAGATAGATCGTTCCGCATGTGCATCGACTACAGAGAGCAGAACAAACTTACTGTCAAGAACCGTTATCCTCTACCCCGTATTGACGACCTATTCGATCAACTTCAAGGAGCAAACTGCTTCTCAAAGATAGACCTACGATCCAGATATCATCAATTACGAGTACCAGAAGGAGATATTCCCAAGACAGCTTTCCGAACTCGTTATGGACACTACGAATTTGTAGTGATGCCGTTCGGATTAACCAACACACCAACAGTATTTATGGACCTAATGAATAGGGTATGCCATCCCTACTTGGATCAGTTCATCATCGTCTTTATCGATGATATACTTATCTACTCCCGAAGTAAGGAAGAGCATAGTCAGCACCTGCGAAAGGTCTTAGAATCACTGCGATCAGAGAAACTCTATGCGAAGTTCTCTAAATGCAAATTTTGGATTCGAAGAGTCAAATTTTTAGGCCACGTTGTTAGCGAGAAAGGGATACACGTGGACCCCTCCAAAATTAAGGCCATTGAGAACTGGTCGGCACCAAAGACACCTACAGAAATTCGTCAATTTCTAGGTCTCGCTGGCTACTATCGCAGATTCATAAAGAACTTCTCTAGCATTGCGAAACCTCTTACTACATTAACCCAGAAAGGCGTGGCCTTTGATTGGGAAGAGAAACAAGAGAAGGCGTTCCAAACACTGAAACAGGCCTTGTGCACCGCACCGATACTATCCCTCCCCAAAGGGATAGAAGACTTCGTAGTGTATTGCGATGCGTCAAATCAAGGACTTGGTTGTGTTCTTATGCAGAGAGGGAAGGTTATTGCTTATGCCTCCCGACAGCTTAAGACACACGAAGTGAACTATACGACACACGACCTTGAGTTAGGAGCAGTGGTATTTGCTCTGAAGATCTGGAGACACTACTTATACGGAACAAAGAGTACTATTTTCACCGATCATAAGAGCCTTCAACACATTTTCGATCAGAAGGAACTCAACATGCGACAACGACGATGGGTTGAGTTACTAAATGACTACGAATGCGAAATTCGTTATCATCCTGGCAAGGCCAACGTGGTAGCTGACGCCCTCAGTCGAAAGGTACACTGGTCGGAGGGTCAAATCTCTTACTATGACTATCCATTCCCAGTTATCCACACAAATTAAGGAGGCACAAATGGAAGCTTTTCAACCTGAAAATGTGGCGGGAGAATCCCTGCGAGGAATGGAAAAGAATCTAGAAGTCAAGGGTGGCGGAGCCTACTATCTCATGGACCGAATCTGGACACCGAAACATGGCGGGTTCAGAGACGTAGTCATGACTGAAGCACACAACATGAGGTATTCCGTTCACCTGGGTTCAGATAAGATGTATCTGGATCTTAAGAAATTGTACTGGTGGCCTAACATGAAAGCAGAAATTGCTACCTTTGTAAGTAAATGCCTTACCTGCGCTAAGGTTAAGGTCGAGTATCAAAAACCGTCAGGATTACTACAACAACCAGAGATACCAGAATGGAAATGGGAACGAACCTATGGACTTCATAACCAAGTTACCCAAGATGACGGGTGGACTCGATACCATATGGGTCATCGTCGACAGATTGACCAAATCCGCGCATTTCCTACACATTAAGGAGACTGACAAAATGGAAAAGCTTACAAGAACTTACTTAAGGGAAGTAGTGTGACCGCATGGTGTTCCGATATCCATTATATCCGATCGAGATAGTAGATTCACTTCAAGATTCTGGCAGTCACTACAAAGTTCCCTGGGGACTAGGCTAGACATGAGTACAACCTACCACCCACAAACAGACGGGCAAAGTGAGAGAACGATACAAACTTTAGAAGATATGCTGAGAGCCTTAGTGATTGACTTTGGAAAGGCATGGGATATCGATATACCCCTTGTAGAATTTTCATACAACAATAGTTATCATACAAGCATAAAGGCTGCTCCGTTTGAAGCCCTCTATGGTCGAAAGTGCAGATCCCCTCTGTGCTGGACTGAAGTTGGCGATACCCAGTTAGCTAGAGGAAGAGTTCCTGAAAGCACTCTCACCGGTCCAGAAATCATACGAGAAACAACAGAGAAGATCGTTCAGATTCGTGAACGATTGAAAGCTGTAACAACCCGAAATTTCATATCACTTCTTGTAACTCAACTTGTAATCCAATTTGATCAACCAAACGTCGTTTCCAAATTCGTTTCCGATTTCGCCATTTTATTAAGTCATTATCTTGTATTGACCTAAAATGACTTAATGGGTGTCTTAATGCCATTTGGAATCCTTTTAACACCCCATTATAGTTATCGGAATAATTCTAGAATCGACCATATAGGGTCACGACAATTTGGTCGGGTATGACCAAACGCCCCGCTTCACGCCGGTATCGGGTAAAATTCCGTCCTGTCCAATTTCCGAGCACTATATAAGTGATTCAAATCTATCATTTAAAGCTTTTGGCCATTTCTTCCATAAACACTTCCAACCTCTCTCCTCATCCAAAATCAAAGGTCCAAATCTCAAGTTTAAGGCTTCAAATCTTTGAGGTAACTTCCCTAGCATGCTATACAACCTCTTTAGCCTTCAAATTTGAGTAAAATATATGTTTTAGGACCTAGAACATGTGTTTACGGCCAAGGATCAAGCTTGGGCCGTAAACACCTAAAAATGAGGGTTTTGAGCCATTTAACCCTTCCAAATCATAGTTGGGACTTAGATAGGACCTTAAGGCTTGCAAATCGAGACTTACAACCATTAAAACATGAATTATATGGGACAAAAGAGAGTTTACGGCCAAGGCTCCTTCTTGGACCGTAAACTCCTCTAAAATCGGGATTAAGTGCCTTAAATCATGTTAGAATGCTTTGAAACTCAACAAATAGCTTTGTGGTAAATCCTAGATCCATTTAAAAATAGTTTAAGGGTTTGTAACACATCAAAAATGCCACATATAGGAGTTTACGGCCTAGGAGCATACCCTTGGCCGTAAACTCATGAAACTTGGTCAAAAGATGCATCAAATTCACTCTAATGGCTTGCATAAATTTCTAGAATCACATGTGATTGTTTTAAGCATCAAAAACTAATTTTTCAAGAGCATAGGAGAGATTACGGCCATAGAACATGCTTCTAGGCCGTAAACTCCTAAAAGTATGTTAAATGATGCTCTAAATTCATAACAAGGCTTAGAAAATTAACTAGAATCACATGTGATTGTTCTTTGTACCTAAAATGAATTGTTTTTGACCATAATAGAGTTTACGGCCGTAAACTCCATGTTTAACGCCGTAAAATCCCTTTTTAAATGTTATAAATCCAAACAAAACATTCCAAGGCATTTTAGAAATCCATTCCAACAATCCCCATGTCCAATCAAGCCATTAAACACCTAAATTCACACCAACATGAGTTTACGGCCATCAACTCATGTATGGGTGTGTTTTGTGGTTGTAAACTCATTTAAATGTTTACTCTTGGGGAGTAAACTCAAGTCCCAAGTCCCTAGTGCCAATACACGTCCGTAGATGTCACCCGAGTCGCTCCAAACACTCGTATTAAGGTGTTTAACCTCGTTGGAGTGTAATGTTCCATATAATTAGTTATTATAAATCTAATTAGTTATATATGGACATTATTACATTTTACATAGGGACATCGCAAGTAAACAATCCCCGAACCAACGTCTAGTATCCAAAAACGACACATTTCCGAGTCCGGTGAGTTCATACCCCTACCATTTTTCACTGCTTTTCACTGTTTTCAGGGTGGGGGGGGGGGAACACAAGCAAAGTACAAGGGTTCTTGTACTCAAAACTTATTTTCGTGTGTGTGTGTTTCACAATTTATATGCTTTTAATACTGATATACGCAACTGATAATTGGTAGAACATACAGATCATATAAACACTTATTTGTGAAATGGGTTTATAAACTGTTACGCTTTATATATATTTCACAAATGGTTTTCCACATTTTATCAGTTAAAAGCATTACATTAATACATTTGAACATCTAATCTGTACACTGTTTGTCCTCGGTAACACTCCACAGAGATACGCGAGTGGAGGATCATCTTATGATTGGAGACACGTCCTCGGCGAACACTCCACAGAGATACGCGAGTGGAGGACTACACCCGTAACCAGAATCTCTGGGATTTAGAGAGCGTGACTTGAGTGTATAGATCTATACGGGGCTCACTACCCCAAACCTGGCTGCTAGCTACAACCGAACCGAAATGGTTCAAGGGTGACGAAAGTCATAAATATGTGGACTACTTATTGCCACAGGTTTAGTCCATTGTATGGTTATGGAACTCGCAATTAGGATAACAGAGATTTACTTATAGTAATAATGAAGCACTTATTACATTTTACAGATAACCAGGTTTCGGTTTACAACTTTCACATCTTTTACATCTTTTACATCTTTTACATTTTTTTTACATAAGATAACCAACATTCAGGAAGGTATGGGACCTTCCTGGGAAACCTTATACATAACTAGGTCTAACAGAATACATCTTTCACAACTAAAACCAACATACAGGAAAGCATGGGGCATTCCTGGGTAACATACATACAACCAGAAAAGTGTAATAAAATGAATAACATTACATCTTTTACAATAACTAACATTCAGGAAAGTATGGGACTTTCCTAGGAATACACTAGTACATAAACGGAATAGAACAACGAATTGGATAACCAAACTATACTTTACTTTTGTGAAACAACAACCAACTTTTAAGAAAATGTGGGATTTTATTGGCATGTGTTACATTTTCAGAAACAGAAAGGAAACATAAATATTTTCACAAAACAAAACTACTTATGAACTCACCAGAGTTATGCTGATTTTCAAACCGCTTGTGTTCTCAGGTCAACGATAGTACATGTACCCGAAGACTTACTTGATACAGGACGGTGTGCATGCAAGGCTCGTTCGTTTTGTTCATATCTATATTATGTATCACAACTGTATAAACTGTGTCTTTTGAAACAAATTGTAAAACTTTTAATATGTAATGTAATGTTTGTATCACTTTACTTACTATGTACATTGGATTTGATACTCAACGTGGAGTCAACCCCGAAAACGTTTCCGCCTTCGGTTTTCGGGGTGTGACAGATTAGTATCAGAGCCCTTGTTTATAGTGAATAAAGTATACCAAACCTTACATGGTATAAAACTATAAACACTAAAGGGCGTCAGTGCTCTGAATTAAAAGTATTTTCAAACTACAAGTATTTTCGAAAGTATACAAGTATACTGAACTGTCGAGATCCGTAACTTCAAGTAGAACAGAACATAAGTAAATGGGTGTTGTGTACTGCGGTTAAACCTGTGCAGTTATGTAGTCGTGTCTAGGGTCAATATAGCCTGGCCAACTATATTCATTCGAGACACGACCAACATGTGCTTGGGAGTGACTGTAGTATAAGGCATGCCTAAAAACTTACCCTAATACCACAACCAACATGCCGGTATCGTAACGAATAATGAAATACTATGGGAGTATTTCTCGAATCAGTTCTTTGTAGAAATCCTCGTACACGTATAGATCCTCGATCATTCCATTAGCGATAGTTTACTTGCTTCGATAACTCTTTCCTGCTTTATCACTTGTTTGGAATAAATATCTGTCATATCTCTCGATTCAATTTAGAGGACTTACCATCCTCTCTTTCTTGATCTTATTAGATCAAGATGCCTCCAAGAAAGAGACCCAGCTCAAAGACCAACAACCCTCCGCCACCTCCTCCTGAAATCGATCCCGTGTTATTTCAAACAGCTGTTACCGCCGCGGTGGCAGCTGCCATGTCCCAGCTAAACACTGGTGGTTCAGGAGGCAGTAATCAGAATCAAGATAGTAACCAGGAACGCCGTAAGGAGGGTTCCTACAAGGACTTCATGAATGCGAAGCCTTCTTTCTTCAATGGAACTGGTGGTGTCATTTCCTTATCCCGATGGTTCGAGAGAATCGAATCCATCTTCGAAATCTGTGCCTGTGCTGAGTCCGATAAGGTCAAGTTCGTAGCTTGTACCTTCCTTGATAAAGCATTGACTTGGTGGAATGGCCGAGTCAAATCCTTGACCTTACCCATAGCCAATGCCATGAGCTGGGAAGCTATGAAAGAACTCCTCCTTGCTGAATATTGTCCCCGAGGTGAAATGCAGAAGCTAGAGCACGAGCTCTGGAACCTGAAGATGAAAGGTTCCGACATTGCTGCATACACTTTCCGATTTGATGATCTTGCCCTTCTTTGCCCTGGTCTAGTCACTCCTGAAAACAAATAGATTGAGCGGTTTATTTGGGGGCTAACCAATCCATCAAAAGGTCATGTCTTAGCTGCTCGCCCGGATACTTATGATAGTGCTAAAACTTTAGCCCAAGCCATAATTCACCACAGTGATGATGTTGAGGAAGCCACCACTGCCCCTGAGTCAACTAAAAGCAGTGGTGAGAAAAGAAAATTCTGGAAGAAGAAGAAGGGTCAATCTTCCCAAGGCTCCTCCAAAAGACAACAAACAGTAGCAGTCAATGCTGCTACTACCCCCGTTGCTGCTGCTTCCGTTGTGGGATCCACAGCTGCAACTCCTACCAGCCGGTATGTTGGTAATCTCCCTCTCTGTGAAAAGTGCAAGTATCACCACAACCCTGGTCCCTATCGAGAACTATCCTGTACCAATTGTGGTAAGAAGGGGCACACCGTTCGATTCTGCAAAGCTCCGGCCCAATCGACCAATCAATCCTCTGGAACAGGAGTCGGTCAAGCCTGTTATAACTGTGGTGAAGCTGGGCACTTTAAAAGCAACTGCCCCAAGAAGACTACTGTTGACAACACCGGATGGGTCCTCGCCATGGGACGGGAGGAAGCAATCGCTGATCCCACTATTGTCTCGGGTACGTTTCTTCTCGACAACTCATATGCTAGCATTCTTTTTGATTCGGGTGCTGAAAGAAGTTTTATTAGTCATGCATTCAAACATAAACTAAAACATGATTCCCAACCTCTAACCGAAACGTTTACCGTCGAGATGGCGAACGGTGAGAAAGAAAGCGCGAGTGAGGTATTCGTAGATTGCACTCTTACCCTGAACGACCATTCGTTTCCTATCGATCTCATGCCAGTATCCATAAAGAGCTTTGATGTCATCGTTGGCATGGATTGGCTGAGTCCCAATCATGCGGATATCCTTTGTTATGAAAAAGCCATTCGCCTCAATCTTCCTTCGGGTCAAACTCTAGTAATCTACGGCGATAAACTCGGTTCCAACCTTCGTGTCATTTCTTGCATCAAAGCTCAGAAACTCCTGCGAAAGAAGTGTATTGCATTCTTGGCCCATGTAATCAATGAGAAACAGGAAGTTAAAGACCTCGCGAGCATCCCCGAAGTCTGTAACTTTCCTGATGTGTTTCCCGAAGAGCTTCCAGGAATCCCTCCCGAGCATCAGGTCGAGTTCTGTATTGACCTAATTCCTGGAGCTACTCCCGTAGCGAAGTCTCCATATCGCTTAGCTCCAGCAGAGATGCAGGAGCTATCCAGTCAACTCAATGAGTTACTTAGCAAAGGATTCATTAGACCTAGTTCCTCACCCTGGGGAGCTCCGGTTTTGTTTGTCAAGAAGAAGGATGGATCCTTTCGGATGTGTATCGATTATCACGAGCTGAACAAGTTGACTGTCAAAAACCGATATCCTCTTCTGCGAATAGATGACCTCTTTGATCAACTCCAGGGAGCCAGTTACTTTTCCAAGATAGATCTTCGATCAGGGTACCATCAGCTACGAGTTCATGAAAGTGATGTGTCCAAAACAGCTTTCAGGACTCGATATGGACACTACGAATTCGTAGTGATGCCTTTTGGTTTAACCAACGCACCGGCAGTGTTCATGGACCTGATGAACCGGGTGTGTCGTCCTTATCTGGATAAGTTCTTCATTGTGTTCTTTGATGACATACTCGTCTACTCCAAAAGTGAAGAAGACCACAAACAACACTTGAGGCTAGTGTTGGAGACCCTGCGATCCGAAAAGTTGTACGCGAAATTTTCCAAATGCGAGTTCTGGATTCGGAAGGTAGCTTTCCTCGGTCATGTGGTAAGCGAAGAGGGTAGTCATGTAGATCCTTCCAAGATAAAGGCGATAGAGAATTAGTCAGCACCGAAGACACCCACAGAAATCCGGCAATTTTTGGGTCTAGCTGGCTATTACCGAAGATTCATCCAGAACTTTTCCAAAATCGCCAAACCTCTAACCACTCTAACACAGGCTTAGGCTGTGAGCTTATGCAAAGGGGGAAAGTAATTGCCTATGCTTCTAGACAGTTGAAAGCACACGAGGTCAACTATACCACACACGACTTGGAGCTAGGAGCCATAGTCTTTGCGTTGAAGATTTGGAGACACTATCTCTACGGAACCAAGTGTACGATCTTCACCGATCACAAGAGCCTACAACACATCTTTGATCAGAAAGACTTGAACATGAGACAAAGGCGATGGGTAGAACTACTCAGTGATTATGAGTGTGAAATCCGTTACCATCCCGGCAAGGCCAATGTAGTAGCAGATGCCCTTAGCCGAAAGGAGAGTGCAGGCCGTAAAGTGAGGAACCAAACGATGACCATCCATTCCAACCTACCCATACAAATCCAAGAAGCCCAATTAGAAGCCCTCAAACTCGAGAACATACCGACCGAAGCCTTAAGAGGTATGGAAAAGAAACTTGAGATCAGATGTGACAGAGTCCATTGTTTCATGGATCGGATCTAGATTCTCAAGTTCGGAGGATTCAGAGAGATAGTCATGGAGGAAGCACACAGAACCAGATACTCTGTTCACCCGGGTTCTGACAAGATGTATTTAGATCTCAAGAAACAATACTGGTGGCCAAGCATGAAGGCTGAAATAGCTACGTTTGTGGGCAAGTGTTTGACTTGCGCCAAGGTAAAAGTTGAGCACCAAAAACCCTCGGGTCTGCTCCAGCAACCCCAGATACCTGAATGGAAATGGGAGATGATCACCATGGATTTCATCACCAAACTACCCAAGTGCTCGAGTGGGTATGATACCATTTGGGTGATTGTCGATCGTTTGACAAAGTCAGCCCACTTCGTTCCGATCCAAGAATCATACAAAATGGAAAGACTCGCGCAAATTTATATCCAGGAGGTAGTCCGACTGCACGGTGTACCTGCGTCCATTATCTCTGATCGAGATAGCAGGTTTACCTCCCGATTTTGGCAGTCTCTTCAGAAAGCTCTTGGAACCAAACTAGATATGAGCACGGCGTATCATCCTCAGACAGATGGACAGAGTGAGAGAACAATTAAAACTCTGGAAGACATGCTTAGGGCATGTGTCCTTGACTTTGGAAAGTCGTGGGACGCACATCTACCTTTGATCGAATTTTCATACAACAACAGTTATCACACCAGCATTAGGGCTGCCCCGTTCGAAGCCCTATACGGTCGTAAGTGCAGATCCCCTCTGTGTTGGGCCAAGGTGGGAGACACACAGCTAGCCAAGAGTCGAGTGCCCGATAGTGCTCTCACTGGTCCTGAGATCATCCGTGAAACCACCGAGAAGATCATCCAAATACGAGAACGACTGAAAGCTTCACGTGATTGCTAGAAGAGTTACGCTGATAACCGTCGGAAACCACTGGAATTCCAGGTAGGAGACCGTGTCCTGTTGAAGGTCTCGCCCTGGAAAGGCACTGCACGTTTTGGTAAACGTAGGAAACTTAATCCGAGGTACATTGGACCTTTTGAAATCCTCGCCAGAGTCGGTCCGGTAGCCTATAAGCTTCGTTTACCTCACGAACTCAGTAACATCCATCCCATCTTCCATGTTTCAAACCTCAAGAAATGCCTATCCGATGAAACCCTAGTGATTCCGTTAGAAGAGATTGAGATCGATGAAAACCTCAACTTCGTGGAAGAACCAATCGAAATCATGGATCGAGAAGTCAAATGTACGAAACAAAGTCGCATCCCGTTAGTGAAGGTTCGCTAGAATGCCAAGCGGGGACCGGAGTTCACTTGGGAGTGGGAAGACTCAATGAAACAGAAGCATCCAAAAATCTTTCTAGATCCATGATTTGTATTTTTATCTTATATCTTGTCTTGAATTTCGGGACGAAATTCCCTCTAACGGGGGGATAATGTAACAACCCGAAATTTCATACTACTTCTTGTAACTCAACTTGTAATCCAATTTGATCAACCAAACGTCGTTTCCAAATTCGTTTCCGATTTCGCCATTTTATTAAGTCATTATCTTGTATTGACCTAAAATGACTTAATGGGTGTCTTAATGCCATTTGGAATCCTTTTAACACCCCATTATAGTTATCAGAATAATTCTAGAATCGACTATATAGGGTCACGACAATTTGGTCGGGTATGACCAAAAGCCCCGCTTAACGCCGGTATCGGGTAAAATTTCGTCCTGTCCAATTTCCGAGCACTATATAAGTGATTCAAATCTATCATTTGAAGCTTTTGGCCATTTCTTCCATAAACACTTCCAACCTCTCTCCTCATCCAAAATCAAAGGTCCAAATCTCAAATTTAAGGCTTCAAATCTTTGAGGTAACTTCCCTAGCATGCTATACAAACTCTTTAGCCTTCAAATTTGAGTAAAATCTATGTTTTAGGACCTAGAACATGTGTTTACGGCCAAGGATCAAGCTTGGGCCGTAAACACCTAAAAATGAGGGTTTTTGAGCCATTTAACCCTTCCAAATCATAGTTGGGACTTAGATAGGACCTTAAGGCTTGCAAATCGAGACTTACAACCATTAAAACATGAATTATATGGGACAAAAGAGAGTTTACGGCCAAGGCTCCTTCTTGGGCCGTAAAATCCTCTAAAATGGGGATTAAGTGCCTTAAATCATGTTAGAATGCTTTGAAACTTTAACAAATAGCTTTGTGGTAAATCCTAGATCCATTTAAAAATAGTTTATGGGTTTGTAACACATCAAAAATGCCACATATAGGAGTTTACGGCCTAGGAGCATACCCTTGGCTGTAAACTCATGAAACTTGGTCAAAAGATGCATCAAATTCACTCTAATGGCATGCATAAATTTCTAGAATCTCATGTGATTGTTTTAAGCATCAAAAACTAATTTTTCAAGAGCATAGGAGAGTTTACGGCCATAGAACATGCTTCTAGGCCGTAAACTCCTAAAAGTATGTTAAATGATGCTCTAAATTCATAACAAGGCTTAGAAAATTAACTAGAATCACATGTGATTGTTCTTTGTACCTAAAATGAATTGTTTTTGACCATAATAGAGTTTACGGCCGTAAAATCCATGTTTAAGGCCGTAAACTCCCTTTTTAAATGTTATAAATCCAAACAAAACATTCCAGGGCGTTTTAGAAATCCATTCCAACAATCCCCATGTCCAATCAAGCCATTAAACACCCAAATTCACACGAACATGAGTTTATGGCCGTAAACTCATGTATGGGTGTGTTTTGTGGTTGTAAACTCATTTAAATGTTTACTCTTGGGGAGTAAACTCAAGTCCCAAGTCCCTAGTGCCAATACACGTCCGTAGATGTCACACGGGTCGCTCCAAACACTCGTATTGAGGTGTTTAACCTCGTTGGAGTGTAATGTTCCATATAATTAGTGATTGTAAATCTAATTAGTTATATATGGACATTATTACATTTTACATAGGGACATCACGAGTAAACAATCCCCGAACCAACGTCTAGTATCCAAAAACGACACATTTCCGAGTCCGGTGAGTTCATACCCCTACCCATTTTCACTGCCTTTCACTGTTTTCAGGGGGGGAACACAAGCAAAGTACAAGGGTTCTTGTACTCAACACTTATTTTTGTGTGTGTGTGTTTCACAAATTTATATGCTTTTAATACTGATATACGTAACTGATAATTGGTAGAACATACAGATCATATAAACACTTATTTGTGAAATGGGTTTATAAACTGTTATGCTTTATATATATTTCACAAATGGTTTTCCACATTTTATCAGTTAAAAGCATTACATTAATACATTTGAACATATAATCTGTACACTGTTTGTCCTCGATTACACTCCACAGAGATACACGAGTGGAGGATCATCTTATTATTACTAGTAAATTTGTTATTCATGTATGATTGGAGACACGTCCTCGGCAAACACTCCACAGAGATACGCAAGTGGAGGACTACACCCGTAACCAGAATCTCTGGGATTTAGAGAGCGTGACTTGAGTGTATAGATCTATACGGGGCTGACTACCCCACACCTGGCTGCTAGCTACAGCCGAACCGAAATGGTTCAAGGGTGACGAAAGTCATAAATATGTGGACTACTTATTGCCACAGGTTTAGTCCATTGTATGGTTATGGAACTCGCAATTAGGATAACAGAGATTTACTTATAGTAATAATGAAGCACTTATTACATTTTACAGATAACCAGGTTTCGGTTTACAACTTTCACATCTTTTACATCTTTTACATTTTTTTTACATAAGATAACCAACATTCAGGAAGGTATGGGACCTTCCTGGGAAACCTTATACATAACTAGGTCTAACAGAATACATCTTTCACAACTAAAACCAACATACAGGAAAGCATGGGGCATTCCTGGGTAACATACATACAACCAGAAAAGTGTAATAAAATGAATAACGTTACATCTTTTACAATAACTAACATTCAGGAAAGTATGGGACATTCCTGGGAATACACTGGTACATAAACGGAATAGAACAACGAATTGGATAACCAAACTATACTTTACTTTTGTGAAACAACAACCAACTTTTAAGAAAATGTGGGATTTTCTTGGCGTGTGTTACATTTTCAGAAACAGAAAGGAAACATAAATATTTTCACAAAACAAAACTACTTATGAACTCACCAGCATTATGCTGATTTTCAAACCGCTTGTGTTCTCAGGTCAACGATAGTACAGGTACCCGAAGACTTACTTGATACACGACGGTGTGCATGCAAGGCTCGTTCGTTTTGTTCATATCTATATTATGTATCACAACTGTATAAACTGTGTCTTTTGAAACAAATTGTAAAACTTTTAATATGTAATGTAATGTTTGTATCACTTTACTTACTATGCACATTGGATTTGATACTCAATGTGGAGTCAACCTCGAAAACGTTTTCGCCTTCGGTTTTCGGGGTGTGACAAAAGCCTCTAGAGACCGACAGAAAAGCTACGCTGACCAAAGGAGGAAACCTTTGGAATTCCAGGTAGGAGACCATGTTTTATTAAAGGTCTCACCGTGGAAGGGTTTAATACGCTTTGGAAAGCGGGGGAAACTAAATCCAAGATACATAGGGCCTTTCGAGATTCTTGTCAGAATCAGCCCTGTGGCTTACAAGCTTAACCTACCGCGTGAACTTAGTAACATTCATCCAACCTTCCACGTCTCAAACTTGAAAAAGTTTTTGTCCGATGAGACTCTTGTTATTCCACTCGACGAGATCGAGATCAACGAGAGCCTCAACTTTGTGGAAGAACCAGTAGAAATCATGGACCGAGAGGTCAAACAAACAAAACAAAGTCGCATACCCATCATGAAGGTTCGCTGGAACGCCAAGCGGGGACCTGAATTCACATGGGAATG